>NC_086449.1:291674493-292274493 GCF_028390025.1 Pseudophryne corroboree
AGCAAAGAACTGTGCGTTCTTCTAAATCACAAATCCCCAAGGAGAGTCCAATTGTATCGGTTGCGATGCCTGACCTTCCCAACACTGGACGGGAAGAGGTGGCGCCTTCCACCACTTGCACGCCCCCTGCAAGTGCTGGAAGGAGCACCCGCAGTCCAGTTCCTGATAGTCAAATTGAAGATGTCACTGTTAAAGTACACCAGGATGAGGATATGGGTGTTGCTGGCGCTGAGAAGGAAATTGACAAGGAGGATTCTGATGGTGAGGTGGTTTGTTTAAGTCAGGCACCCGGGGAGACACCTGTTGTCCATGGGACGAATATGGCCATTGACATGCCTGGTCAAATTACAAAAAAAATCACCTCTTCGGTGTGGAATTATTTTAACAGAAATGCGGACAACAGGTGTCAAGCCGTGTGTTGCCTTTGTCAAGCTGTAATAAGTAGGGGTAAGGACGTTAACCACCTAGGAACATCCTCCCTTATACGTCACCTGGAGCGCATTCATCAGAAGTCATTGACAAGTTCAAAAACTTTGGGTGACAGCGGAAGCAGTCCACTGACAACTAAATCCCTTCCTCTTGTACCCAACCACACCACCAGCTCCCTCAGTGTCAATTTCCTCCTTAGACAGGAAAGCCAATAGTCCTGCAGGCCATGTCACTGGCAAGTCTGACGAGTCCTCTCCTGCCTGTGATTCCTCTGATGCATCCTTGAGTGTAACGCCTACTGCTGCTGGCGCTGCTGTTGTTGCTGCTGGGAGTCGATCGTCATCCCAGACTGGAAGTCGGAAGACCACTTGTACTACTTCCAGTGAGCAATTGACTGTCCAACAGTCCTTTGCGAGGAAGATGAAATATCACAGCAGTCGTCCTGCTGCAAAGCGGATAACTCAGGCCTTGGCAGCTGCGGTGGTGTTAAACGTGTGTCCGGTATCCACCGTTAATTCACAGGGAATTAGAGAATTGATTGAGGTACTGTGTCCCCGGTACCAAATACCATCTAGGTTCCATTTCTCTAGGCAGGCGATACCGAGAATGTACACAGACCTCAGAAAAAGAGTCACCAGTGTCCTAAAAAATGCAGTTGTACCCAATGTCCACTTAACCACGGACATGTGGACAAGTGGAGCAGGGCAGACTCAGGACTATATGACTGTGACAGCCCACTGGGTAGATGTATTGCCTCCCGCAGCAAGAACAGCAGCGGCGGCACCAGTAGCAGCATTTAGCAAACGCCAACTCGTTCCTAGGCAGGCTACGCTTTGCATCACCGCTTTCCATAAGAGGCACACAGCTGACAACCTCTTACGGAAACTGAGGAACATCATCGCAGAATGGCTTACCCCAATTGGACTCTCCTGGGGATTTGTGACATTGGACAACGCCACCAATAATGGGGGTTATTCCGAGTTGTTCGTTCGTTGCCGATTTTCGCAACTGAGCGATTAAGGCAAAAATGCGCATGGTACGCAGTGCGCATGCGCTAAGTATCTTAGCACAAAACTTAGAAGATTTACTCACGGCCGAACGAAGAATTTTCATCGTTGAAGTGATCGGAGTGTGATTGACAGCAAGTGGGTGTTTCTGGGCGGAAACTGACCGTTTTCTGGGAGTGTGCAGAAAAACGCAGGCGTGCCAGGATAAAACGCAGGAGTGTCTGGAGAAATGGGGGGAGTGGCTGGCCGAACGCAGGGCGTGTTTGTGACGTCAAACCAGGAACGAAATGGGCTGAGCTGATCGCAGTGTAGGAGTAAGTCTCGAGCTACTCAGAAACTGCTAAGAATTTTCTATTCGCAATTCTGCTAATCTTTCGTTCGCAATTCTGCTATGCTAAGATACACTCCCAGAGGGCGGCGGCCTAGCGTGTGCAATGCTGCTAAAATCTGCTAGCGAGCGAACAACTCGGAATGAGGGCCATTGTGCGTGCATTACATGTGGGCAAATTCCAGCACGTCCCATGTTTTGCACATACATTGAATTTGGTGGTGCAGAATTTTTTTAAAAACGACAGGGGCGTGCAAGAGATGCTGTCGGTGGCCCGAAGAATTGCGGGCCACTTTCGGCATTCAGCCACCGCGTGCTGAAGACTGGAGCACCAGCAAACACTCCTGAACCTGCCCCGCCATCATCTGAAGCAAGAGGTGGTAACAAGGTGGAATTCAACCCTCTATATGCTTCAGAGGATGGAGGAGCAGCAAAAGGCCATTCAAGCCTATACATCTGCCTACGATATAGGCAATGGAGGGGGAATGCACCTGACTCAAGCGCAGTGGAGAATGATTTCAACGTTGTGCAAGGTTCTGCAACCCTTTGAACTTGCCACACGTGAAGTCAGTTCAGACACTGCCAGCCTGAGTCAGGTCATTCCCCTCATCAGGCTTTTGTAGAAGAAGCGGGAGACATTGAAGGAGGAGCTAAAACAGAGCGATTCCGCTAGGCATGTGGGACTTGTGGATGGAGCCTGAAAGAATGGTGGAGGATTATATGAGTGACCGCATCCAAGTAGGCACCTCAGACAGTCCGTACGTATACTGGCAGGAAAAGAGGCAATTTGGAGGCCCTTGCACAAACTGGCTTTATTTTACCTAAGTTGCCCCCCCCCCCCTCCAGTGTGTACTCCGCTCACCTTGTCAGCAATCAGCGTACGAGGTTACTTCCAGAAAATGTGGAGAAGATGATGTTCATCAAAATGAATTATAATCAATTCCTCCGTGGAGACATTCACCAGCAATTGCCTCCAGAAAGTACACAGGGACCTGAGATGGTGGATTCCAGTGGGGACGAATTAATAATCTGTGAGGAGGGGTATGTACACAGTGAAAGGGGTGAGGAATCGGAGGATGAGGAGGAGGTGGACATCTTGCCTCTGTAGAGCCAGTTTGTGCAAGGAGAGATTGATTGCTTCTTTGTTGGTGAGGGCCCAAACCAACCAGTCATTTCAGTCACAGTCGTGTGGCAGACCGTTTCGCTGAAATGATGGGTTTGTTAAAGTGTGCATGTCCTGTTTATACAACATGTGGGTGGGAGGGCCCAAGGACAATTCAATCCTGCACCTCTTTTTTCTTTAATTTATCTTTGCATCATATAATGTTTGGGGACTATTTTTTTAAGTGCCATCCTGTCTGACACTGCAGTGCAACTCCTAGATGGGCCAGGTGTTTGTGTCGGCCACTTGGGTCGCTTAGCTTAGCCATCCAGCGACCTTGGTGCACCTCTTTTTTTCTTTGCAACATGTGCTGTTTGGGGACTATTTTTGAAGTGCCATCCTGTCTGACACTGCAGTGCCACTCCTAGATGGGCCAGGTGTTTGTGCTGGCCTCTTGGGTCGCTTAGCTTAGCCATCCAGCGACCTTGGTGCACCTCTTTTTTTCTTTGCATCATGTGCTGTTTGGGGACTATTTTTTGAAGTGCCATCCTGTCTGACACTGGGGTGCCACTCCTAGATGGGCCAGGTGTTTGTGTCGGCCACTTGGGTCACTTAGCTTAGTCATCCAGCGACCTCGGTGCAAATTTTAGGAATAAAAATAATATTGTGAGGTGTTCAGAATAGACTGGAAATGAGTGGAAATTATGGTTATTGAGGTTAATAATACTATGGGATCAAAATGACCCCCAAATTCTATGATTTAAGCTGTTTTTGAGGGGTTTTTGAAAAAAAACACCCGAATCCAAAACACACCCGAATCCGACAAAAAAATTTCAGGGAGGTTTTGCCAAAACGCGTCCGAATCCAAAACACGGCCGCGGAACCGAATCCAAAACCAAAACACAAAACCCGAAAAATTTCCGGTGCACTAGTTGGAATATATTATACAATATAAAACATGGAGTTTAAACTTAATATTTGCACAGATTTATTTACAGTACAATTTGGGTTGTCGTGTGTTAGGTCACAGATTATGGCCACACCTAGGGCGGTATCCAATTAGCCCCTATGCAATTTGGGATGGTCATTATCGCGGTATCCAATTAAAGGCTGTTTTTAACAGCCGAAATTGTCCCTGCGATCGGATGAAAACATATGGCATCAGGAGTAAGTCCCCGATCCTATGTGTAATCGTGGCTCTGGCAGCTGCTAGTCAGGGATTATGCTTCACATGATTCATAATACCCGATAAGTGTTGGTATCTGGGGGAAAAGGATGCCGGCATCAGGACTAATAGGATTGCCCCCTACGATCCTATTAGCAGCGGTAAAGTACCACTGCTAATAGGATATCCCCCCTAGGCTGCTTATATTGTGTGCCATGTAAACGATGGCAGTGTCGTGAGGTCCCCAGTGCTGTTTTTTTTAATTGTCTGGAACTAAACATCAATCAAAGTGCTGGGAGTGATCTAGTAGGTATGACAACATCCCAGGGTATGCAGGTAAGTTGCCGGCAGTCATCCCAGCACAGGCAACATTCAACTGCAGTGTGCCATGGGGCAGAGATGGACTGCAGGGGGAAATAAATGACTCCTAGACATCAGGGAGCTGCATTTTCTGCCAGCATAGATTAGTTATAAAGCCACAAAAGATTTGTAGAGCCACCATAGGAATCTGGTTTGAAAAGGCACCAGAGATTTTGTGTAGTCACCTTACAAAGCAACTTGAGGTTTGGGGTAGGTGTTGCATTAAAAGGACTGGGCTCCTACTGTAGGTTTACAGTGTGTATCTATCCACCAGACCTGCATATGCTCAGAAGAGAACTCTGGTCTGCTCTAATGAGTGGGCAGCAGGGCCTTCGGAGCAAGGGACTGATCTGCCTTTACCAAGCCTCACCTCTAACCCTGTGGTCCCATAATGGCTGCACACCCCGCAGTGGTGGTGTTCTGTCACTGCCATCAGGATGAGACAGCACCATAAAGGAGTATATAATAGTCTAAACTCCCATACATTTACATTATCATTTATTTGTAAGGCAACACAAAACTCTGCTTTATTAGACAGTTAAGGCTAGAACACATACAAGTATTGGCCCCCTGAGAGGGGAAAGGCAGGTACAAAGTGCCAGGGCCCAGGCCTGCCACAGACACGCAGTTACGCAGTGCCCCAAATGCTGTGTGTCCATGCCACTTTCAGCGGCACAGCATCGATACATAAAGACAGAACAAGTACCGATGAAATTAATAAAGAAGGTGCAGACATCAGACAAAGGCTAGTGAGGGCCCTGCTTATGACAATTAATTTACAGGGAGGAACAAATGCTGAGACAACAGGAGCTAGTGAGAGTCAGAGCAGAGACAGGCCTTGAGCTGCTAGGGGGATAGTTCTAGGTAGGGGTAGGTCAGGTTATAAGCAAGAGTGGGGTTTCAGGGTGCACTTGATAGACTGAAGGCTGAATGGAATTTTCCTTCCCTTCATCGCACCAGGGAGGCTTACACAAAATATGCCAAGATGGAGTATATGACTTGTTTCATTAACAGTTCCTGTCTTTCTTTTTGGAAAACCTGGAATCCCAGGACACGTCCATTTATCACAAGATCACCCACAATACAACCACCTGATGGAGCGAATGGATAATTGAAATAATTAGATATACAAATTAAGTGAATAAAAAATGGATCAAATAACTGGCTCAATTGCAGCAAGCCCCAGAGACCTGTCTACGCAAATCTCAATTAAAGATGAACAAAAAATAAATAAAATAGGCCGCGCTAGAGAGCCAAAAATAACAATACCGGTGGTACCAATTAATTCTAAATTTATTTTCCACAAGGTAAAACATTTAAAATTATTCATTTCTGAAAAAAAAACATTATGGATACATGTAACACTGTAAAAGAAACATAATAAATAAATTCACTGGATCTGCTACTTATGTTGCAACCCAAGCTGTATATGTATCTTTTTACTAATAATGTAGCAGTCCATTTAAAGACCGCTGCTGGGAGCCGCTTACTCACTCTGTCCCTGCTGTCCGGGACCCGTTTGTAGGCTTGATGAAATGATAATACCCGAGCGACCTTCTGTAACTTTAAATGCATTATACTGTGCGCGGAAGGTAATTATTACCTGCATTAGAACTTTCTGTTGGATTCCTTCTCTTCCATCCACAGTGGGACTTATGGACTTCATTATTAGATTTGCTCCGCATACAACTTGTCATTGATCATAATCCTCCAGCTATCTATCTGGACTGCTACCTAATTAGGCAACAATCCAAACGACTACCACAATTTCCTGCGTATGGATGACACCACCTTCCAGGGGTTGCTGAGTCTGCTTACATCCAGAGGCAGAATACTTACTTGCGGAGGGCCATCCTGCTGAGGAGAAGCTGGTGGCTACCCTGAGGTTCCTGGCTACTGGGAGGTCGCTGGCAGATCTAAAGTTTGGGTCCCTCATCTCACCTCAAGCTTTGGGCCTCATCATACCAGAGACCTGCAAAGCCAACATTACTGTCCTGTAGCAGCAGTACTTACAGGTAAAAAAAAAAAAAAATATTATTTAACGAACAAACTGTGTGCCGTGTAGGAAGAACGGCAGCATTTTTTTAAAATAAAATACTAGCTGGAGTACCCGGCGTTGGCCGAGATTGTAAGAATGTTCTTTAAAATAAAATCAGTGTAAAGCTTAAACACACAGGTTGCCGCTAACATTTTATTCCTTGTGTAATTGTTTTTATTTCCACCATTTGTAGCTGTTTTCTATGGTGGCATTTTATTATATTTTTTACTTCAAAACAATAGAACATTTTGTAAATCATCACTGACATATTATGCATGTCCTGAAATAGTCTGTGCTGCTGGGCCACCCCTAGGGGTGCAAGTCATGTGTTACCCCCACAGTGTTTGTTCCCAGAGTGTAAGTCATATGTGTACCAAGTTTGGTGTAAATTGCTCCAGGCATTCCAGAGTTATGCTGTCTGCTGAAAAACTCTGTGCTGCTGCCCCACCCCTAGGGGTGCTGGGGGTGTGTTACCCTCACAGTGTTTGTTCCCAGATTGTAATTCATATGTGTAGCTAGTTTGTGTAAAATTGGTCCAGGCATTCGTGAGGTATACTGTATCCTGAAATACTAGGGGTGTCTAACCCCCACAGAGTTTGTTGATAGATTGTAAGTCAGATTCTGTCCCAAGTTTTGTGTAAAGTGCTCCAGGCCTTCCACAGTTATGCTGTCTGCTGACATACTCTGTGCTGCTTTCCCATCCCCAGGGGTGCTAGGGGTGTTTTCCCCCCACAGTGTTTGTTCCCAGACTGTGAGGCATATGTGTACCAAATTGTGAGTACATGGCTCCAGCAATTCCGGAGTTATGCTGTCTCCTGATACACTCTTTGCTGCTGTCTCTCCCCCAAGGTGTTCGGCATTTAGAATTTTTTTAGTTGCCTCTGTGGTGTTTTAATACGCTTGTATGTCAAATTGCACAATCTTCGCTTGTATAGCAAGACAGAGAAACACATTTTCACTTTTATATAGTAGATTATTTTCAAGTGTAAAACAGACTAAATATATAAATAACGATGCAAAAAATAGGATTTTAATTACCTACCGGTAAATCCTTTTCTCGTAGTCTGTAGAGGATACAGGGGTCCACATTAGTACCATGGGGTATAGACGGGTCCACTAGATATGCGCAGAATTGTAATATTCATAAACTACTGTAAATACTGTACTCTTGATATTCGGCGGGAACCCAGTGGCGAACAGCTGCAAATACACCCGGACCAAGCATCACCCATTCATTTAAACAAACCTATGACCCCTCATGTACTGTAAATGACCTGCCCCTTGACCTATGAAAGAAGAGCTTACATTTCCCATTGTACTGTATTTGGACACATTTTATAAAGAGAGTCCTCCTGACCAGGCTCAGTCTATTCTCTGAAGGTCATCTTGCTAAGACTGACTGAGTCCTGGATCCGGGGGAGTATAGTATGGTATGCCGGCGGCCGGGCTCCCGGCGACCAGCATACCGGCGCCGGGAGCTCGACCGCCGGCATACTGACAGCGTGACGAGCGCAAATGAGCCCTTGCTTGCTTGCTGCGCTCGCCACGCTGCACGCCACGCTATTTTATTCTCCCTCCAGGGGGTCATGGACCCCCACGAGGGAGAAAAAGTGTTGGTATGCCGGCTGTCGGGATTCCGGCGCCGGTATACTGTGCGCCGGGATCCCAACAGTCGGCATACTAAAGACCACCTGATCCGGGAGCGCTCGCGAACGGGTGGTATTCATGTGACCGGCGGTCTGCTGACCGACAGTCACATGACCTCCTCCACCATCCCGCCGGCTCAGTATCCCGATGGTCGGCATGTCGACCAAGAGGGACTATTTCCACTCGTGGGTGTCCACGACACCCATAGAGTGGGAATAGAACCCGTGGCGACCGCAGGTCGCCACCGAGCCCGCAGCGTGGCGAGCCCGCAAGGGGCTTGCTGCACTCGCCCCTCCCCGCCGGGATCCCGGCGTCGGTATGCTGCCGGGATCCCGGCGTCGGTAAGCTGACCAGCGGTCAGGAGACCGCCGGTCAGCCATACTACACCCCTCGCGAACAAATGTATGTACTATTGGTTGTAATATTGTTGTATCTTTTATCTGTATCTTTTGAGTAAATACTGTTGATGCGTTGGACCACAACATTACATTTAACTACTGGTGTCGCATTCCATTCTTGTTTGGGGATAAGGTGGATTCAGCCACACGTGTCGCTGCATTTTGCGTATAGCGTGTCGGCGTGTAAACGCAACGTGCATACATATCTTAGTGGTTATTTGCTTATGTTTAACGGCAGCAGAGGCCCGAACCACAGTGTGATTAGGTATTTCTTTTCCTTGTAAAATAATCAAACTTTACAGGTCTTTGACCCAGGGATCCTGGCATGATGTTGCCCAAACAGGACTGAAATAATGTAACCAGGCTCTGACCTGCCTGTCTTCCAGGCAGTGTGGTCCACCGTCATGCTGAAGGCTTTGAGGAAGCAGAACCGGAGGTCTGTTCCTGAGAACCTGCAGCTGCTGATTTTCTATGTGTTTACCTTTATTGCCTTTGAAGGCTGTAGAAGAACCTTTTTGTTTGCCTTTAAACTTCGCTGTCAGAAAGGACTGCAGAGTTGGAGCCAAATAGGTTTTTCTAGCAGGAGGTGCTGCGGAAGGAAGGTACGTAGACTTACCCGCGGTAGCCTTGGATATCCACGTATCCAGATCATCTCTAAAAAGGGCCTCGCCTGTGAACGGTAGGCTTTCCACACCTTTTCTGGAATCTTCATCCACTGTCCACTGGCGCAGCCATGAGCCCCTGTGTGCTGACACTGCCATGGCAGTGGTGCGTGCGTGGAGCAAACCAATTTCCTTTATGGCCTCCACCATAAAGTTAGCAGAGTCTTGAATATGCTGTAGGAGTAAAATGATCTCCCCCCTGGGCAAGGAATCTAATGCATCAATTAGGTTACCTGACCATTTAGCAATGGCCCTAGTGATCCATGCACAAGCAATAGTGGGTCTCTGGGCAACACCAGCAGCAGTATATAAAGATTTGAGAGTGGTCTCAATCTTGCGGTCAGCCATGTCCTTTAAGGATGCTGCCCCAGGAACAGGTAAGACTATCTTACGCGACAGCCTAGATACCAATGCGTCCACAATCGGCGGATTTTCTCATTTCTTTCTATCTTCCAGAGGAAAGGATGTAATTAACCTTTTAGGGATCTGAAATTGTTTTCAGGATTAGCCCATGTTTCTTCAAACAGGGCATTCAATTCCTTTGATGCAGGAAAAGTAGCTGAGGATTTCTTTTTTACATTAAAATAAGATTCCACCTCCGCCACCTTATCAGGAATGTGCAGGACATGTCTGAGAGCTTCTATCAGGGCCTGTATTCCTTGTGACAGGACAGCATCCCCCCCACTTGCATCCACTTCATTCTCCTCTGGGTCTGATGTATCATCATCAGTATCAGCTTGCATGAGTTGGGCCAGAGTACGCTTTTGTGGGCAAATGGCAGGGGTCTGAGACGCTGGTATGGGAACTGAATCTCTATTCATCAGGTCATCCATAGACTGTCTTAAGTATTGCGTCTCTTTCTCAGTATGGGCTAATTTAGTAGAAATAGTAGATATCATCCCCTTTATGGACTCTAACCATGGGGGTTCTGACCCACTAGCCTGAGAATGTGTACTGTTTTGGGTACACGGTAGCGAGTCCCCAGGGGAGGACAGACACTCTGCTGTGCAGTCCCTGGACATGGTAATGTGAAGGGACCCACACACACCAACACAGAAGGTGAAACACAGTATAACCTACACAGAGCCCGCAGGGAGATAGAGAAATAGGAGCCAGCCACACTGCGCTCCTGTAGCTGAGTAAAAACACAGCTGGGTCGCCATACTAAATCCCTTCAGAGGACTTAGTATACTACAACCTCCTCCCCCTTACTATAACCCCCTGGTACCACTGAGGAGACGTGGAGTCTTCTTGGAGGAGCTGCACGTCCCTGTGATGCCTGCCAGTATGAGCTGCAGAGGGAAAATGGCGCTGGTGAGCTGCTGGATCCGCTCATAGTGAAGCCCCGCCCTTGTAATGGTGCGTGGCTTCCCAGTCTTTTTTATACTGGCCTGAGGTTTAGAGTGCTTAATCCGAGGGTTAAAACCCTCTGTAAGCTGGATGGGCAGTGTGGGTATCGTTGGTGGCTCAGTGCGCCCCTCACAGCGGGACACGCGCAGCCGCATGTCATCCTGAGCCCCCGGAGCGCAGCCTGCATGTCAGCGCTGCACTCCAACTCTCATGCCACCATTTCCGGCGGCGACCCGCTAACCGGGACGCAGGCGCTGTACTCACCACTCTTCTATCTTTGACTCTGTTAGGGGTGGCGGCGTGCTGCGGGAGGGTACGCTCGCACGTGGGGGGGCTTGCGAATGGCTCTCTCAGGAGCTCAGTGTCCTGTCAGCGGAGAAACGGGACCATTAACTCTTTAGGAAGTTAGGTCGTTCTCCTCCCTAAGTCCCACGAAGCAGGCATGCTGGTGCCATCCAGTAATGCCTGTAAAACAACAAACAGAAAATAAATGTAGAAAACTCTTCAGGAGCTTCCCTAAGCGTGACCTGTTCATCCGTGCACATTTTCTAAACTGAGTCTGGTGGGAGGGGCATAGAGGGAGGAGCCAGTGCACACTATTGATTTCTTAAAGTGTCCAAGGCTCCTAGTGGACCCGTCTATATCCCATGGTACTAATGTGAACCCCAGTATCCTCTAGGACGTAAGACTAATGAAATAACTTTATATTATATAACAATATAAAATGTAACAAAATACACATGACCAATATTAAAATATGTGCACGTAAATAAGTGGTTAAAGTACATAACTTTAACACTTTAAACGCCATTTATCAACAAGTTTTATCATACGCAATAACATTACTGGTCTATGATATATGGTGCTGCAAACAGCCATTATGGCACATGTTTATTTACAATAGTCAAATGAGTCAAATGGGTGTGATAAAATGTGTTGATAAATGGGTACCAAATTAAAAAAAAACTATAAATTGTAAAAATTAGACTGTTCTTGTGTTACCTCAGATTGCAGCATTGCGGAATACATGCCGCTTGAGCTGCTGCAGGGATAGGTGGATGTGGGCTGAGGTATTGATGGGGTAGGAGCCATCATGTGTGAAGCAGTGACGGGATGGGGTTGTGCTTAATTATTATTGTCCGGGGTATAGGTTGGCCACCTTTGCCCCATATAACCAGGTCATAGTACAATCTTTCAAATTTTAGCTACTGGTTGCTAGACATATTGCATAGGCTAGACGCTAAGTGGGGGCCCAAAATGTCCCATTGATCTGCTGCAGTACTTTTTCTGCTTTTTCAAGAAATTTCTCTGCAGCACTTGATGTTTATTTTTGGAGTTTGGATGGATTCTTCTGCTGTTTTTTGATAGGTGGCACAGTTTGCAAGCTACTTTCCGCCATGTTGCTCGTTTCAGGGGTGATATCAATGTCCACCTCAGGGGTTAAAGCCTGTAAAATAACAACAAATTATACTTACGGTAATTCCTTTTCTTTTAAATACTTCATGGCAGCCCTTACTATGGGTTAACATCCCCCTCTCCCCAACTAGACAGAAGGTTTTTATAGGACTTACCCACCTTGGATATATAATTGTGCACCTCCCCTTCCTCCCTGTCTTTTGACTGTCCCTAAATAAGAGATCCTAGAAAAAAACAACATCAAAAGGGAGGGCAATTTATGGGCTGCCATGAAGTATTTCAAAGAAAAGGAATTACCGTAAGTATAATTCGCTGTTTTCTTCTTCCCACTTCATGTCAGCCCTTACTATGGGATATTCCAAAGCATAAAATATGGGAGGGACAACAATAATAATCCACAACTTAGCAATCATACTTCAATAAATGTCATTATACCAAGACCTGTTTAAGAACTTGGTCTCCAAAGTGGACATTGGTAATGTCTAAAGCATAATGCCTAGAAAACGTATGTACCAATGACCATGTGGCAGCTGCACAAATATCTTTAATCAACACCTGTGTCTTCCTGGCCCATGAAACAGACACTGCCCTTGTTGAGTGTGCCTTGATGTCTTCTGAAACCTTATGACCACTCTTCTTGTATACAAATGCAACAAGCAGATCATTCAGGTATGGCCAAATAATTATACCTTGTCTCCTGAGATGAGCTATAAGCGTTATCAACACCTTCGAGGATGTAAGACCAAAGGGAAGACAACTAAATTGGAAATGCGCCTCTCTGATGCTAAATCTTAGGTATTTTCTGTCGCTTTTGTTGATAGGGATATGAAGATATATGCGTCTTTTAAGTCTATTGAGGCTAGGAATTCTCTCTTCACCCCCATCAAATTGTTTTCAATTTCTCCATATGAAACTTTCTTTTCCTTATAACTCTGTTTAGATCCCTGAGGTCCAGTATCATCCTGAATCCCCCTGAAGACTTCTCCACCAGAAATAGATGAGAATAAACCCCTGTTCTTCTTTCTACCAGAGGAATCATTTCTACTGCTCCAACTCTGAACAAATTCTCCAGACTCTCCTCCAAAGCTATTCCTTCTTGTTTCAAGAGCGGCATTCTTGACTGCACAAACTTGTCTGTTCAGAAACTTCAAACGATATCCCTTGGAAACTATATCCAGCACCCATCTGTCTTGAACATTTTCTTTCCATCGGTCAGCAAACTTTAGAATCCTGCCCCCTACTGGTGTTAATGTAAGGGATTCTGTATAGTCATTGTCTCTGACTACCTCTTCTCTGAGCATGGCGAAAGGATTGATGTGATATACCAGAACCATATCTATCCCTATAGGATCCGGCCCGCTTAAACTGTTGCCTTGAAAAAGATTCTGGATATCTACCATGTCTGTCTCATGGACAGATTTACCACCAGTCATCCTTCAATTTATTACCGAATAATAATGATCCCTCATATGGAAGTGTCACAAGCCTATTTTTTTCAAACTATTGAAAACAATTGATGTTTGAAGTGGCTGAGGGATAGGGATAGGTGCAGTGGTGTATCTATAATGATTGCAGTGTGTGCGGTGCCTCCAGAGGGGGCCCACACCACACACACACTGCACCCATTTCTTCTATACTTACCTTTCCGGCATCCATTGGTGACCGTGTGTGGGCCCCCTCCTCTCCTGTAGCCGACACCGCCACTGCTAGCGCAATGAGCACTAGAGACTCTGGCACAGTGCCAGAGTCTACAGCGCATGCTCAGGACTTCGTAAAAATGGTGCGGCGGCCATTTTTTCAGAGTCCTGTGCATGCGCTGTGGACTCTGGCACTGTGCCAGAGTCTCAGTGCTCAGAGCGCTAACAGCAGTGCTGCCGGCTACGGGAGAGGAGGGGGCCTCACACGGAGACTGCACATGGGATTCCTCCTCTCTAGATACGCTTCTGGATAGGTGGGTGTTTAATTTCCCACTGGTGTCCAAAAAATTTGACTGTTTAGTGGCAGGGGGTGGCCTTATTGGACATATGATGCAGTCCACAAATATCAGGATGCTTTTAGAAATGAGGTGGTTTATAAAAATAGATTTTGCGGCATTAAAAATATATGTCATTGACTTTTTTTTATTTTAATCTGCTATACATTGCTTTTTAATCATTTTTAAAGTTTTTATTTTTCTACATTAAGTTTGAATGACATGGTTTTTAATGTTTAATGCATATTGTTAAATGTTTTTGCATTGTTTATTGTTCGCTAAAGTTATAAAATGTTTAAATGTATTATTATTTTTTCTTTTAAATTACAAATGATTTTAATACGTGGATAGTAGGCAACTTATTCACACCAACATTCATTCGCACATATGCCATTGCCCTTTTTCCACAACTGACTAAGGGGGTCATTCCGAGTTGATCGTAGCTGTGCTAAATTTAGCACAGCTACGATCATTCACACTGACATGCGGGGGGACGCCGAGCACAGAGCTAGTCCGCCCCGCATGTCAGTGTCGCACAGCGGCGATGCCTTTGCACTTCAAGAGTAGCTCCCGACCAGCGCAGCTTCAGCTACTCATCGCTCCCCGGTCCGCAGCGGCTGCGTGTGACGTCACGCAGCCGCTGCGGCCCTCCCCGTTTGGTCCGGCCACGCCTGCGTTGGCCGGACCGCGCCCACGAAACGGTGGCGAAATGCCACCATTCCACCCCCTCCCGCCCTGCCTCCGCCTCTGCCTGTCAATCAGGCAGAGGCAATCGCAGCCCTGCTACGGCCTTCGGCTGTCTGGCATGCGCTGGCACACTACAGCGCCGGCGCATGTGCAGCAGGGACCCATTCGCTCGGCTGCATTAAAAAGCAGCGAGTGGGTCAGAATGACCCCCTAAACCAGACCACATTTAAAAAAAGGGCAGTGACATGCACGACAATGAATGCGTGGTGTAATGATAATATCACTAGAAACATAGGGCCTAATTCAGACCTGATCGCACCTCTGCAATTTTGCAGAGGTTTGCGATCAGATATTCGCCGCCCAGACTGAGTGAAAACCCGACCCATGCAAGTCTGCATAGGCCATGCAAAAATCTATGCGAACGCCGGTCAGCTGCAAATCCGTTTGCAACTCACTCACCATCTAATGTTTTTTCCTGTCTCTGCAGTCTGTGCGTAGCCCAGGACCTACTCCTACAGTGCGTTAGAAACAGGGTGAACGGGCCGGAGCTGACATCACACATCCTCCCTGAAACCGCTTGGGCACGCCTGGGTTTTTCCTGACACTCCCATAAAATTGCCAGTTACCACCCCCAAACGCCTGCTTCCTGTCAATCAACTTGCGTATGCCTAGCGATCAAAAAGACACTGGATACTTTCACAGTTTGGCCTCATGAGAGTGCACTACATACTTGCCTACCTGACCCTCTCCATGAGGGAGAAAATGCTCTGTTCCTGGACTTTCCTGGTAATGTATGATTGTCATCACCTGTAGTGAAACACCTTTCTTATCAATTACCTAGCTCACCACAGGTGATGGCAATCATACATTACGAGGAGAGTCTAGGAACAGAGCATTTTCTCCCTCATGGAGAGGGTCAGGAAGCAAGTATGGTGCACTAGGATCCGTATGCATGCGCAGTCGATCGATAATCGTCCGCCTTGCAAATTCACACAACAGCTATGAGGTCTGAATTAGGCCCATGGGCAACATTACACAGGGGAGTATAGGGATGCATGCATGTACATCACATACCTGAGAAGTTGCTAATGGATATTGAAGATGGTGTAATGATGCTGCATCCTGTAGCCAAGACAATAGTCCACTGCAAAATGGGAGAATAAAGGGTATGATCAGCATGTAAACATTGGGGTCAGCAGCAGCACACGGGGGATTGTATGCACCCCTGAACTTCTGATTTGTTGACACCTAGAGAAGTCTGCTGCCGATGCTGAAGCTGGGTCACACTATGCCACTCTGTGATGCTGTTAACGAGCGTTCCAGGCACAAAATGGAGGAGTTGGAAGTGTCCAGGGAATGCCTCAGGTGACGTCCAGATCAGGTACACATCGTTCGTCATTCAATAAAACGTACACACTGAACTATTTGTTTAAAAATTGTTAACGAGATCTTCATATTGAGTTGCATGTACAGCCAACCAAAACACCTCATTGACGACCACGGCAGCGCACATACAATGTGTAAACGCTATACGATGGGGACTATTTATCATTACAATTCACCTCAAATTGTTTAAAAAAATTGTATAGTGTGTACCCAGCTGTACTTTGGAATATAAACAGAGATTCAGTGCACAAACGCAATTTATAGTATATTATTTTGCTCACAGACAAGCGTAAAAATGATTCACGTTTCAAAATAACATAACTTGTGTCTGTCTCATAGTAAAGAAGGAGTTACCCAAGAATCTGCTCAAACACATTAATAAAATATAGAAATGGCTAAAGCCTGTGACAGGTGAATTTACAGGCAGAGTGCATGGAAGGGATATCGAAATGGAAAAAGCAAAGGTATACAGTGAGGGCACTCTGGGGGAGCAATAAATTGTAATTCAGTGCTGTATTGTGTTGTGTTTGTTGACTTCACATATTTGCTTGGTGATCTGTTGCCCATAATTATGGGAGTGAGTCACAGACAGGGAAACACACTACAAAATTAATATATACATAAAAAAAAAGTTTTAAAAACAAGAAACTTTTACCATTTTTAGGGAAGGCAACTATTCCGATCAATATCATCTGTTGTTTTTCAGAGATTGTATCAACATTCCATTTATTTTTATTTATTTTTGTATTTTGAACACTCTTTGATGTTCCCTCACATTTTTTACTTGTGTAATCAGAATTTGTTGCAAATATGTTATCAGTGAGTAACTAGGTGCAAAACAAAGCCCTTGCTTTGTATAAATTGCAGGGGAGAAGTATACACACCTAGACAACCCGCTCACAATGCCGCATCTGCAGCCATCCATTGCACCCACCACCAAGAATATACACCCTGACGGGGTGTACCAGTGCTCCTCCAGTGGCCCTTATACCCAGGCTCATATGATGTGTTAGCAGAATAAAGATCAATAAGGTGAAAAATGTATGAATAGAAAAATGAATCATGATAAGTGAAGATAGGATGTAATGGTATATCTAATGCAGTTTTACAAGCCAATTAAATATATGAAAATTTGATTATTTGAAAAAGCAATAATTAAACCCAGAACCATTTGACCAATAGAATAACCAACGAATATTGAAGAGATCAATTTACAAAGCAGTGGCTTATCTAACCACTCTACAATATTTAGAGCATTAGAATGACACCTGTACAATACAGAGAGCATCTTAGTGACCTTCCAAACACAACAAAAATTACCTTAATGCAATAAATTGGTGTTAAATCCAAACAATAAAAATAGCATTCTAGTGATCTCTATACAGTACAAAGAGTATTCTAGTGATCAATACACAACACAGAGAACATGAAAGTGAGTTATACATAAAACATAGATTATCTTGCAGCTGATAACGCATTACACCACATGTCCGACTGCCTATCTGCCTTCTTCCCTTAGATGTGTGTGAAGTTCTGAACATAACCACAACTCATCATTTCCCAAACTGAGTTTATCATCAGTCTCGTCACCTCCTACTGTCACACTAAATGTTGATGGTGCCTGGGGGGCAGCAGACTCTGCTCTCTCCGCATCCTGTCTCTTGCTCAATCCTCTTGTCTCTGCCTTCACATCATTGCAAATATCGCCTTTTCCTCACAATGGATGTTACCAAGACTATTATCAATGCTGTTGTTATCTCCTGCCTTGATAGCTACAATCTCGTACCCTCTTGCCTGCCTGTCAACCCTCTGTCCCCTGTAATCTGCACTACATGTGGCCACTAATCTCCATCTCATAATGCTCTTATTCTGCAGTGCCTTTTTGAAAAGCACTCCAATGGCTCCACATTGCCTCCAGAATACAATTCAAGCTGCTTATATTCACCTATTAAGCCCTTTTTAATGGCTTTCCTCATTATCTGGATTGAGATCTGGGTGGATTTTTATCCATTTCAAATTTATGAGAATCGATCTGAATCAATGTTGAGTTTCCAGGGCTACAACACACATTTACTAACAGACAATTTTTTTTATATTAATTTTTAAATATTAGCAAATATTGTGTTTTAGACCTGGAAACCCAACATTGATCTTAATTGATTTTCATTGGTTTGAAAAAAAAAAATTGATGGAAATCGACCTTTAGCAAATATACCCCCTGGACTAAGACTCTGCCATTGTAGAACATCTTTTTGGTGTCCAGTCATAGCTTTGGTCTTTTTCTTGGGTGTTATTGTCCTGCTGAAAGGTGAACTATTTCCCAAGCTTTATTATTGTAACAGACTGAAGCTGGTTTGTACCATCTATCGGCCCTTCAATTTTAACAAGTTCCCACTGAGGAAAAGCATTGCCACAACATGATGCTGCCACTCCATGCCTCACTGTTGAGATGGTGTTTGCTGAGCAATTGGCAGTGTTAGGCTTGCGCCACACATAGCGTTTTGAATTGGGACCAGAAAGCTCCATTTTTGTCACATCTGACCAAAAACTTACACCACAGCAATATTCAAAAATAAAAAAACATCAAGAACATGACTGCATCTAGTATCTTTGATGCAAAAAATATACAAAAAAGCAAAAAAACAAATAGCGCCCCAAAATAGTTTCAATCACAATAGATGTATCACTTGTCACTAGATTATACATAAAAGCAACATTTTCAATCAGCTGTTTCAGGAATGGTATTTCCTATAGTAATTCTTTTGTAAATTGCGATTCAGACTCCATTATCTACACATTCTCTTGCCATTGCAATATGCAATATATGTCTAGGACAACTAGAATAGTCCAGTTAAGATTATTAGAACATCAAAGAAATCTCATTAAGCAATTGAATACTCGGTTTATCATGTAATTTCATACCGCAATGCGCCCTAGAAATAGGGAATCTGTACTTCCCAAGTTTCCCAGGATCATACCAGTTTCTGCTCTTCCATCCTGACATCCTGATAATAAATGTTCTGGTTACTGGAGGGGCAGCCGCAAGGGCCAGGGTGGAAGAGTCAGAACTCGTATGAAAGTCACTAGAATCTTACTGGAGGGAGGAAGAGAAGCCCG
The DNA here is from genome assembly GCF_028390025.1 of Pseudophryne corroboree. NCBI lineage: Eukaryota > Metazoa > Chordata > Amphibia > Anura > Myobatrachidae > Pseudophryne > Pseudophryne corroboree. The sequence continues at coordinate 291,693,558 of NC_086449.1, forward strand.
GTGAGTGGTGACATGGAGCCTGAAGGTGGTCCCAGGCGGTCGGCCACATGTTATGACATCATGACATCAACAGTGGACAGTCAAGTCCCACCTTCCCAAGAGAGACCCAACCTGAGACAATTAACAGATTGAGAGCAGCCATAGGGACTGAGCATAGATAGATAGATAGATAGATAGATAGATAGATAGATAGATAGATAGATAGACAGACAGACAGAGAGAGAGAGAGCATAGATAGGCTGCTTGTATGGTTGGTTCTATATGAGTTTACATATTTTTACTCTGAGTCTGGCGAATGACTGAGGCAGTCATTTGCCAGACTCAGAGTATGCACGGGCAGGATGCACGCAAATGTGTCCCTTTTTTTTTTTTAGAGCCATACTTCTGAAAAAAACACTGAGATTGCAGAGAAACATGCAAAGGCTTATTCAGAGCCCTCTACTCACTCGGACACCTGGACCTAAAGTACAGCTTGCAAAAAGGCAAGAACCTTTCTGGATGACATCATTGTTCGTTATCACTTCGGATGGAGATTATCTCTGGGACACTGCAGCACAAGCTGCTGGTCTTGGCACACAGACTCCGAAGTCTTATGAGTAAGGAGATCATTAGTCAGCTGCCCGCAGTCTTGGCTCTTAAGCTGGGTACACACTAGATCAGTTATGGCTAACCTTGACACCCCAGCTGTTGTTGAACTACACATCCCAGCATGCCCTGCTACAGTTTTAATATTTGGCCTTGCTAAAATTGATACAGGGCATGCTGGGATGTGTAGTTCAATAACAGCTGGAGTGTCAAGGTTAGCCATCACTGCACTAGATGATATAACACCCGATATATCGCCATATCGTCTGGAGCGTGTGTCCGGTCTGCGCGCTCCCGCCATAGTTAGCAATGTCTTTTGGTTGGCCCGGCTGCAGGGTCAATCAGAAGATATCGCTAGCATCCTCTGCTGCTCCGTCACCCTCCTTCCTCAGCAAGTGTGTATGCTGGGTCCTGTCGCCCGTGATTTTGGCCGGGTACACACCGCTCCAGTGTGTATCCAGCTTTACTATCAGGCCAGCTGAGTTACTTCTCTATTCGGGTTTAGTATGGCTGACCACCGGTCAGCTTACCGACGCCGGGATCCCGGCAGCATACCGACGCCGGGATCCCGGCGGGGAGAGGCGAGTGCAGCAAGCCCCTTGCGGGCTCGCTGTGCTCGCCACGCTGCAGGCTCGGTGGCGACCTAAGGTCGCCACGGGTTCTATTCCCACTCTATGGGTGTCGTGGACACCCACGAGTGGAAATAGTCCCTGTTGGTCGGCATGCCGACCATCGGGATAGTGGGGGTCGGGAAGCTGGAGGAGGTCATGTGACCGTCGGTCACATGAATACCACCCCTCTATTCATCTGTGATCTGTGAGCTCAACCACTGGAACTCTAGATGAGTATATTTACCCTCTGTGGTTGGATAAGGCAGAACTAATTTTCACAAATGATCTGCAATTATTCCTCCTCAATTCCACTTTAATAAAAACAGTGGTTAAAACTATTACTTCCTATCAGAAGAACTAATTGTCCTATATATTTGAGTTATGGCACTCATAATCTCTGGAAGATTTCATATTGTAGCATTTTCCTATCTTGTTAATGTTAATAACTTAGTGGCAGATGTACTAAGCCTTGGAGAGTGATAAAGTGGTGAGAGATAAAGAACCAGCCAATAAGCTCCTATCACTTTTCAAATTATCCTATATTTATATGGCGCCACAAGGGTTCCGCAGCACCCAATTACAGAGTTCATAAACAAATAATCAAAACAGGAAAACAGTGACTTACAGTTGAAGACAATATAGGACAAGTACAGGGTAAATAAACATAACTACAGCAGCAGAGGACACTGAAATAAGTAACAGGTGGCAGAAAATAGGATTTTAATTACCTACCGGTAAATCCTTTTCTCGTAGTCCGTAGAGGATACTGGGGATCCATTTTTAATACCATGGGGATTAGACGGATCCACTAGGAGCCATGGGCACTTTAAGAATTTGATAGTGTGGGCTGGCTTCTCCCTCTATGCCCCTCCTACCAGACTCAGTCTAGGAAACTGTGCCCGAGGAGACGGACATACTTTGAGAGAAGGATAAAAGGATAGTGGTGAGATTCCAAACCAGCACACACAAACAAGAGGAAAGTGATGCTAACCAAACTTTAAACAGGAACAGCAACAGCTGAACAAACCAGAATACTTAACCAAGTAACAGTGCAGGAAGAACGAAGCACTGGGCGGGCGGCCACTATCCTCTACAGACTACGAGAAAAGGATTTACCTGTAGGTAATTAAAATCCTATTTTCTCTTACATCCTAGAGGATACTGGGGATCCATTTAGTACCATGGGGATGTACCAATGCTCCCAAATCAGGTGGGAGAGTGCTGAGGTTCCTGCAGAACTGATTGACCAAACTGAAGGTCCTCAGAGGCCAAAGTATTGAACTTGTAGGACTTTGCAAACGTGTTCGAACCTGTTCAAATAGCCGCTCGGCAGAGCTGTAAGGCCGAGACACCCCGGGCAGCCGCCAATTAGAACCCACCAACCTAGTCGAGTGGGCCTGTAGAGATTTAGAAACCGGCAAACCTGCGATGGAATAAGCATGCTGGATAGTAAGCCTGAGCCAGCGTGCAATAGACTGCTTTGAAGCAGGACATTATTGGGATCGTAAAGAACAAACAGCGAGTCTGATTTCCTGTGACAAGCTGTTCTCTTCACATACACCTTCAAAGCCCTCACAACATCTAAAGACTTTGAAGTAACAGAGGTGTCGGTAACAACCGGAACCACAATGGGTTGGTTGATGTGAAACGCAGACACCACCTTAGGAAGAAATTGCTGATGAGTCCTGAGTCTCTGTCCTCATGGAAAATTAAATAGGGGCTCTTGTGAGACAACGCCTCCAGCTCCAACAGACGTCTTGCTGAAGCCAAGGCCAACAGTGTGACGGTCTTCCACGTAAGATATTTTACGTCTACCTCCTGTAATGGTTCAATCCAGTCCGATTGGAGGAACTGCAGCACCAAATTGAGATCCCAAGGTGCTGTGGGAGGCACAAAGGGAGGCTGGATGTGCAGAACCCCTTTCAAGAACGTCTGGACCTCAGGTAGAGAAGCCTATTGTTTCTGAAAGAAAATGAACAAAGCTGAAATCTGGACTTTTATTGAGCCCAGATGTAGGCCCACATCTACACCCAACTGTAGAAAAAGCAGGAAACGTCCCAGGTGAAATTCTACCGCAGAATATTTTCTGCTCTCACACCAAGAGACGTATTTCTTCCAAATACGGTGGTAATGTTTAGACGTTACCCCCTTCCTGGCTTGGATCATAGTCAGAATGCCTCTCCTGGTTAGAATCAGCCATTCCACTTCCATGCCGTCAAACGTAGCCATGTTAAGTCTTCATAGACGAACAGACCCTGTTGCAGAAGATCCTCGCGAAGAGGTAGAGGCCACGGATTTTCCAGGAGCAACTCCAGAAGGTCCGCGTACTACGCCCTTCTTGGACAGTCCGGAGCAATGAGAATTGCTTGAACCTTTTCCCTTTTTATTCTTTTGAGAATTCTTGGGATCAGTGGAAGTGGAGGGAACACGTACACCATCTGATAGACCCATGGAGTCGTCAGGGCATCCACTGCCACTGCCTGTGGGTCTCTCAATCTGGAACAATACCGCTTGAGCTTCTTGTTGAGATGAGAGGCCATCATGTCGATTTGTGGACATCCCCATCGACGTGTCAAGCACCTGATCACTTCCTGGTGAAGGCCCCACTCCCCCGGGTGCAGGTCGTGTCTGCTGAGGAAGTCTGCTTCCTAGTTGTCTACTCCCAGAATGAAGACTGCTCACAACACCACAGCGTGTTTTTCTGCCCAGAGGAGAATTATTGACACCTCTGACGTTGCTGCTCTGCTTTTCATTACGCCTTGTCGGTTTATGTACGTCACTTCCATCACATTGTCCGACTGGCCCTGAATGGCCCAATCTTGAAGAAGATATGAGGCCTGCAGAAGGGAGTTGTATATAGCCCTGAGTTCCAGAATGTTGATTGGAAGGATGACTTCCTGACTTGACCATCTTCCTTGAAACTGCACCCCCTGAGTGACTGCTCCCCAACCTCTGAGGCTTGCGTCTGTGGTTAGCAGAATCCAGTTCTGAATCCCGAACTGTCGTCCCTCAATTAGGTGAGAATTCTGTAGCCACCACAGAAGGGAGATCCTGGCCTTTGGCGACAGACGGATCCTCTGGTACATTTGAAGATGTGATCCGGACCATTTGTCCAACAGATCGAGCTGGAAGGGTCTTGCATGAAACCTGCCGTACTGAAGAGCATCGTAAGAGGTAACCATTTTCCCCAGAAGGCAAATGCATAGATGCACCGATATCCAGGTGGGCTTCAGGACATCCCGAACCATCGACTGGATTACCAATGCCTTTTCCAATGGAAGAAAAACTTTCTGTGACTCTGTGTCCAGTATCATTCCCAGAAATGGGAGCCTCCAAGTTGGCTCTAAGTGAGATTTCAGAAGATTTAGAATTCACCCATAATCCAGGAGTAGTTTAGTTGTGAGACCAATGCTGTCCAACAACCTTTCCCTGAACGGTGCCTTTATCAGAAGATCGTCCAGGTACGGAATTATGTTCACTCCCTGCTTGCGAAGGAGAAACATAATCTCTGCCATCACCTTGGTAAACACCCTCGGTGCCGTGGAGAGGCCAAATGGCAGAGCCTGGAACTGGTAGTGACAGTCCTGCAGTGCAAACCATATATAAGCCTGGTGAGGCAGCCAGATCGGAATGTGAAGATACGCATCATTGATATCCAGAGACACTAGGAATTCCCCCTCCTCCAGACCTGAGATCACCGCTCTCAGAGACTCCATCTTGAATTTGAACACTCGTAAGTATGGGTTCAATGATTCTAGATTTAAAATCGGTCTTACCGAATCATACGGTTTCGGTACTACAAACAAGTTGGAATAATATCCCTTGTTTTGGAGATGAGGTGGAACTGGAACAATGACCTGAGTCTGTACCCGTTTGTGAATGGCATCCTGTAAGGTTATACTTGATTCTTGTGAAACTGGTAAGCCTGATTTGAAGAATCTGTGAGGTGGGAGCTCCTGAAACTCCAGTCTGTAGCTCTGGGCAATAAGGTCTATGACCCAGGGATTTTGGCATGATGTTATCCAGATGTGACTATAAAACTTTAGTCGGGCTCCCACCTGCCAGTGTTCCAGGCATTGCCGTCCACCGTCATGCTGAAGGCTTTGAGGAAGCAGAGCTAGAGCTCTGTTCCTGAGAACTGGCAGCTGCTGGTTTGCGTGATTTACCTCTAGCGCCTCTCGTGGCTGTAGAAGAACCTCTGGTTTTGCTGTTAAACTTGGCAGTCCGAAAGGACTGTAGATTAGGTCCTGAGTAGACCTTCCTGGCTGGGGAAGCTGCAGAAGGAAGATATGTGGACTTACCCGCAGTGGCTTTGGAGATCCATTTGTCTAGTTCATCTCCAAATAAGGCCTTTCCTGTGAAGGGTAGGTCTTCCATGCCTTTCCTGGAGTCCGCATCCGCAGTCCACTGGCGTAGGCATAAGCCCCTGCGTGCTGACACTGCCCTAGCCGTGGTGCGTGCATTAAGCAAACCTACTTCTTGTATGGCTTCCACCATAAAGTTCGCAGAGTCCTGTATATGTTGCAGGTATAAAACAATATCCCCCCTAGATAAGGAGTCCAACCCCTCAATTAGATTACCTGACCATTTAGCAATGGCTTTAGTAATCCACGCACATGCTATAGTGGGTCTCTGGGCCACCCCAGCAGTCGTATACAAGGATTTGAGTGTGGTCTCAATTTTACGATCCGCCGTGTCTTTCAGGGAGGCTGCACCAGGGACAGGCAATACTATATTCCGTGACAGCCTGGACACTGATGCATCCACTACCTGTGGATTTTCTCATTTTTCCCTATCCTCAGGAGGAAAAGGAAAGGATGAGTAACCTTTTAGGGATCTGAAATTTGCTATCAGGATTAACCCATGGTTCTTCAAACAGGGCATTCAGTTCCTTTCATACAGGGAACTTGACCGAGGACTTCTTTTTTACATTAAAATAAGATTCCTCACACTCCTCTGTCACCCTATCAGGAATTTGCAGAACATCTCTGATAGCTTCAATAAGAGCCTCTATTCCCTCTGACAGAGCAGCATCCCCCACCTCTGAGTCCACCTCCTCCTCCTCATCCATGTCTGACCCTTGACCATCCAAGTCAGACTGCAGGATATGGGACAGAGTACGTTTTTGTGGACAAATGGTAGGGGTCTGAGACTCTGTTTTGGGGACTGAGTCTCTGTTCATAAACTCATCCACAGATTGTCTTAAGTATTGCATCTCTTTCTCATTGCAGGACAATGTAGTAGAAATATGGGAGATCCTTCCTTTAATAGAATCCAGCCATGCTAGTGCAGCGCCACTAGCCTGGGAAGGTGCACTACACTGAGTACACAGTAGTGAGCCCCCTGGGAAAGAGGAACACTCTGCTGTATATGAAACACACTCTTTGCCTGACATATTGTAAATGTGACAGCACACACACACACACACACACACACACACACACACACACAGGAAAAGGTTAAGAGCACAATTAACCCACAAAGAGCCCTTCCAGGGAGACACAGAGGTATTATATAGCCAGCACACCGCACCCTTATCGCTAATGCCAAGCTTAGACGGGTCACAGACTAAGTACCCACATTGGGGACTTAGTACACTAATAATTGCTCCCCCCCTGCTTTGACCCCCTGGTACCACTGAGGTAATCTGGAGGCACTCTGGAGGAGCTGCGCGTCCCTGTCAGTCAGCGTCTGTATGTATCCACTGCAGAGGTAAAATGGTGCTGGTGAGCTGCTGGATCTGCTCATAGTGAAGCCCCGCCCCCTTCAATGGCGCGCAGTCTTGTGCTTTTAGTGCTTAAAATGGAGTCCTAACCGTTTTAAGTCTGTGTTTGCCAGTGTGGGTACCTTGTACAGTGTGTACTGCGACTCAGTTCGCCCCCTCAGAAGTGGTGCGTCTGCACTGTGTACTGAGTCTGGAGAAGCAGTCAGCCCCGCTTAGAAGCCATATGTCTCCGTACCCTCATGCCGCCATAATGACCAGCGACCCGCTAACCGGGACGCCGGCTTAGTACTCACCACTCTTCACTCTTCTGTCTCTGTTAGGGCTGGCTGAGTGCTGCGGGAATGTACCGTCGCCGTGGCGGGGCTTGCGAATAGTTCCCTCAGGAGCTATTGTCCTGTCAGTGGGGAACGGGACCATTAACCCTTCAAGAGGTTGGGCCGTTCTCCCCCCTTCCTCCCCCAAGTCCCATGAAGCAGGCAGGCTGGTGCCATCAAGTCCTGCCTGAAAATAACAAACAGAAAAATAAATGCAGAAAACTCTTCAGGAGCTTCCATAAGCGTGACCGGCTCCTCCGGGCACATTTTCTAAACTGAGTCTGGTCGAAGGGGCATAGAGGGAGGAGCCAGACCACACTATCAAATTCTTAAAGTGCCCATGGCTCCTAATGGACCCATCTATACCCTATGGTACTAAATGGATCCCCAGTATCCTCTAGGACGTAAGAGAAAAGCATGGGATTTGGTGCAGTTGAAGATTATTAAAGTAAGAGCAGGACAAGCGCATGAGGGAAGAGGGCCCTGCTCATGAGAGCTTACATTCTAAAGTGGGGGGGGGGGGCAGACAGACAGGGGTGATACAGATGGGGTAGACTGAGCGTGGAACAGGGGGTTAGGATGAGATTTGGCTGGGTTTGGTGAAGAAGTGGGTCTTGAGAGCCCATTTGAAGTTTTGTAAAGAGGTGGAGCAGGCATTCCCAACCACGGTCCTCAAGGCACACCAACAGTGCAGGTTTTAGTTATATCCAGGCTTCAGCACAGGTGACTTAATTAGTAGCTCAGTTATTTTGATTTAACCATCTGCGCTGCAGCCTGGATATCACTAAAACCTGCACTGTTGGTGTGCCTTGAGGACCGTGGTTGGGAATGCCTGAGGTGGAGAGTCTGAGGGGAAGAGGTAGAGAATTCCAGAGAAAGGAAGAAGCACATGAAAAATCTTGGAAGTAGGAGTGGGAGGAAGTAATCAGTAGGAAAGAGAGTCGGCGTGCATTAGCAAAGCGAAGAGGACGGGTGGGAGTGTATTGGGCGATAAGACGAATGGCAATCCACATATAGAAGCGCAGTAAACAGACAAGAAGAGCAGCTCATATACCTTTAAATAAGGGAACACTAAAAACTTATGATGAAATCGTAAAGCAAAGGGTATTGAAAAGGTATACACTTAGCGCTTTCCCTCTGATGGATGCTTATTCAATCACTATAAAATTAGCCTTATATAATACGTTTCTAAGATAAAGAGAGTATATTTATTAAAACACACAGATCACAAATGTTAAAAAACAGATAACAATATAAAACTATATAACATGAATGTATGAGATATCTCAGTGCATATTTAGAGGTATCAAATCTCATACAAACACAAAAGACAGGGTGAAATCTCCCCTCTTGTCCATACCATAGGAGGCTGGTGGTGTGTGCCAACGGATTTTGATTGGTCCGAATTGAAGGCAAGTTCAACAACACACCACCTAGCTTTGCCTTAATGGAGGAGTCCAAATCGAGGGGTCCCATCAGAAAAGGTGCATGGCTTGTCACACAATGCGTTTCAGGTACCCTTTCACAAGTGTAGATGCCATGCTGTATCCTAGTGCCATATTTATACTTCTAGTCCGGAAATTATCTCCCCATACTTCCGTTTTCTTATGTTGCCATGTTGTTTGTTGCGGCTGGAAACTGGAAGTACCTTGTGCGTTCCATTTACGATGTTTGCCGCTGCCGGAAACCGGAAATATCTTGTGCATTCCATTTGAACGGTTTGCCGCGGCCGGGAACCAGAAATACCTCATGCATTCCATCAACCAGAACCGGAAGTTTCATCTGCCTTCCAACGTGTATTACATTTATCATAACAGGAAGTGATAATTCATTCTCATAGGTTACAGATTATATATATGCAGCATTTCTCCGTTTCTTCAAAACGCCAAATTCATTGTGTTCTGGAATCTCTGGACACAGAATAATTCTCATACTCCACCTACCAATAACTAATGCAGTACTTCGTATTCCTGCATAGTCCCACCCTGCCTAAATAGTAGGTGGAGTTATGCTAAATACTTGTAGGATCCGGAAAAGATAGAAAATGAGAGAAAAAAATGAAACAAAGGTTAAAATATGCATAAAGACAGATTAAGACATAATTAAAAAATTATTCCAAGAACTATTTTAACTCAAACTCCAAATTTAGACCATTGGGGATGAGGGTATTTAAATTATATATCCACTGCATCTCCCGTTGTGCTAATCTTTTTTCCAGATTTTTGCACTTCCAATCTTGTTTCATTTGTTTGAGACCTATAAATCTTTTGATGCTAAGTTCAGAATTATTATGTACTTTTTTAAAATGTTCAGATGGTGTGGATCATAGGGCCGACCACACTTAGGTCGACAGTGTCTAGGTCGACAACTAATGGTCGACAGTAAGTAGGCCGACATGGTTTCTAGGTCAACATGACAGAAGGTCAACATGAGTTTTTTGTAAAAAAATTGGTGCCTTTTTCTACGTAGAGTGACCGGGAACCCCAATTAGTGCACCGTGTCCCCTCGCATGGCTCGCTTCATTCGCCATGCTTCGAGCAAGGTGCCTCGCTCCGCTAGCGCTGCGCTCAGCATAGGTTACTGTTCCCAATTGTAGTCCATGTGGATCATAAAGCATGAAAAATTTCAATAAATGAAAAATTTTTAGAAAAACTTATGTCGACATTCAGTCATGTCGACCTAGAGACCATGTCAACCTAGAGACCATGTCGACCTACTTACTGTCATACAAACAGTAATAGTATGTGGTCAACCTAGACATTGTCGATCTAAGTGTGGTCGACCTAGAGACCGGATACCTGCTCAGATAGAGGATGGCCCAAATGTCCTTTTCCTATATTATAGATATGCTCTGACATTTAGTCTACAAATTCCTAGTAGTTTTTCCAACATATATCAAGCCACATGTAAATAACATTTCTGGAATGACGTGACAAAATTTTTGACAGTATATGTTTTGCGTGAATTCTTTATTTGAAATGAAGTAATTTTCTTTTGAACAGCATTCTTATATGTAGAACAACACATTAAACAGCTACCACATCTATGAAATCCTTAGATTCGGCAGCATGAAGGTCATTGTAGACTTTTGTGAGGGCAGTTTCAGTGGAGTTGGGAGGACAGAAGCCAGACTGGAATGGGTCAAGCAGTGAGTGTGAAGAAAGAAAGGAAGTAAGGCGGTTGTAAACAATACGCTCAAGGGGGTATATTTACTAAGATGGGAGTTCTATTTAAGATGGGATGTTGCCCATAGCAACCAATCAGATTCTACTTCTCATTTATCTAGCAACTTCTAGAAGATAATACCTGGAATCTGATTGGTTGTTATGGGCATCATCCCATCTTAAATAGAATTCCCATCTTAGTAAATTTACCCCAAGGAGTTTGGAGGCAAAACAGAGTAGAGAGATGGGTCAGTAGTTGGAGAGAGTGCTTGGAGCATGGGGAGGTTTTTTAAGAATAGGAGAGACATGAGCATGCTTAAAGGCAGAGGGGACAGTGCCTGATGAAAGGGAGAGATTTAGGTGGTGGGACAGATAGGAACAGGCAGAAGGAGAGAGGTAACGGAGGAGGTGGGAGGGGATAGGGCCAAGTGGGGAGGTGGTGGTGGGGGGGATGGATGAGGGCCATGGCTTACTCGTCAGATACATGGGAGAAAGATGTCAGAGTCGGTGAGCGGGACAGCCTGTAACGTGGCAGTTAGGAGCTGACTGAATGGTACTTTATCCCCATCCACTTTATCTCTCTACAACTCTTAGTACATAGACCCCTATATCTTTAATATTCTGAAAATTCTCTTTGGTTTTCACTTTCACAGATTAACTTCAGAATCACAGTATGACCAATGTCATTTGAATTAGGGTTTTTTTTCTCCATAAAAACTTTTTCCATGATTCACAGGCAGAAGCTAATTGAAAGCAAATTGTTAGGGAAATATCTTTCATCAGTGTAAACTTGGAACTTCTGCAGCACAAGGGTTGAGTACTTTTGCAAACAGCATTTTTTCAGTTTTAAGAGCTTACTGGTTCGCAGTACAATACCGTATGAAACCATCTGTGTAAATGTTATTTGATTGTACAGTGCTGCAGAATCTAAATATCTAGAAATATTTATATCATTAATTTATTAATTAACATTTATTTATATAGTGCCAGCACATTCCTTGGCGCTTTACAATTGGGAAAACAGTAATAAAACAGGACAGGGTATTAACAAAGAGAGATGTACTGTAAGAAGGCCCTGCTCGCAAGCTTACATCTACAAATAAACAGAAATTTGCTGCAGGAGATTGTGTTACATATCACATACTGATCAAGCTAGACTAGAAAGTGCAAGGAGAGGGGGGAGCGGTGGTACTCTGTACCCTAAAGCTATAACCAGGGTCCCACTACACTCCCTCCCCTTCCACCTCTCCCTCACTACCAACATTGCAGAGGTACTTTGTTATGGAGAAAGAGGACCCCAGCACAGCATACGGTACTCGCTGCTGTATGCTGCGCTGGGGAGAGGGGCAGATGAGGTCAGTCAGTCTTTTCTCCCCTTCAGTGATTAGCAAGGAGAGCGATTGGGAGCACACTCACCCGCCACTTCTTCCTTCTAGCCAGAGGCGTCACCGGGTGCGGTGACACCCGGAGCGCACTCTGTATTATCTCCCCTTCTCCCCCCGCGGGTGCCCGGAAGGGGGTGTGGCCTTATCAAAGGGGGCTTGGCCTAACATGTCTTTTTTTACTTCGCCTTGGGGGCATGTCCACCTTCCCCGAAGATGCTGTCTGCCCCCGGAGACTGCTCAGCGTGCAGTGCCGGCTCTTATCTGTGACAGGAGCCGAGTGCTGCACGGGTTTATCTCACTGCAGCACTCGGCTCCTGTCACTGCAGAAGAGCTGGCACTTTGGTGTCACCCTTTCCGAGAGGGACACCTGGGTGCAGGCTGCACCCTCCGCATCCGCCTTCTGACGCCACTGCTTCTAGCATACCTGAGCCTCTCCAGGAGGGACACAACAGTGGCAAACGCAGGATTTGCATGGGGGGGTTTCCAGAACTGGGAGGAGCCAAGCACGGGGGTGGGGACTGAGGTGACCGAGTATATGATGGGTCCGTAAAACTAGTGTGTCTGTGTGTATGTATGTATACATATATATGTGTATGTATGTATACATATATATATATATATATATATATATATCTAAGTAAAAGAAGAATGGAGGGTGCAGGTGTGAGTAAAATATTACAATTCCATTTATTGCACAATAAAGCTCACATACATCTTAGCTTCTGTAACTCCGCATGATCAACCGTCTAGCCACAGGCGTCTAGGGATCTCTCCGTCTCGTATTGGTTCAGGACGGCACACCGCAAGAGCTGTCAGACGCGGCCCGTCTAACACACCAGGACCAGACTTTCAGACGTTCACACGTCTAGCGCTCCACAAGCCACGCCCTATATATCTACACACATATATATACTGTATATACACCTCTCTCTCTCTCTCTCTCTATATATATATATATATATATATATATATACATACACATATACATAGCATATTAAACATGCATATATATACAGTACACATATATATACACACATGTATATATATCATATGTGTGTGTGTTTATATGTATGTATATATGTATGCACATGGATATATATGTACTATAATTAAAGTAAAGTAAACTTTTTGTAAGTACTTATAAGTACCACCAGGAAGACAGCAGGCATAATAATAGTCATGCAGGACAAAAAACTAAAAAAAAAAAAAAAAAAAAAATTTTTTTTTTTTTTTTTTTTTTAGGGGGGTTTCTGGGTGCTCGGAACCCCCCCCCCCTGCGAGCGCCACTGCACAATACTCTGCTTCTGGACTTTTCTCTTAATTTATGATTTCTGTCACCTGTTTTGAACAGGTTAATGGATAAGAAAGTTGTTTCAGCACAAGTGATGGCAATCATAAATTAGAAGGGAAGTCCAGGTGCAGAGCATTCTGTCCCTCCAGTAGAGGGTCATGTTGGGAGGTATGTTCTAGTCATCGGCAAAGAGATACATTGAACTTAGTTGAGACACATGACTATGGGCCTAATTCAGACCTGATCACAGCAGGAAATTTGTTCTCTAATGGGCAAAACCATGGGCCTAATTCAGACCTGATCGCTCGCTAGTTTTTTTTTGCAGTGCTGCAAGCAGATAGTCGCCGCCCATAGGGGAGTGTATTTTTGCTTTGCAAGTGTGTGAACGCATGTGTAGCCGAGCGGTACAAAAAAGTTTTGTGCAGTTTCTGAGTTGCCCAGAACTTAGCCACTGCAATCACTTCAGCCTGTTCGGGGCCGGAATTGACGTCAGACACCTGCCCTGCAAATGCTTGGACACGACTGCGTTTTTCCATACACTCCCAGAAAATGGTCAGTTGACACCCACAAACGCCTTCTTCCTGTCAATCTCCTTGCGGTCGGCTGTGTGAATCGATTCTTTGTACAATTCATCGCCCAGCAACGATCCGCTTTGTACCCGTACGACGCGCCTGCGCATTGCGGTGCATACACAATGCGGCCGATGCGCATAACACAAAGGGCTTCAGGTTGCGATCGCTGCCGATGCAGCGATCGGGTTTGAATTAGGCCCCTGATCCGTCCAGAAGCGTAGCGTGGAGCCATGGCTCCCGGAGCAGCTCACGTTACGGTGCCCCTCCCCCTCCCTATATACACACAAACACAGAGTTCCCGACAGGGAAAAAAGCATTGAGCCCCACAGGGGGGGGAGGGGGGGGAAACACAGTAGCCTCCATAGGGGGGGTGCACTCACACAATGTCCCCTACAGGAAACAAAAAATCACCTACATACTGGCCTATGGCCTTGCCCCCTGCTGATAACTGAAATATTTGACATTTACTAAAACCTCCCCGGTGGCCATGTAAATGTTCTTTATGTATGTAGTTAGAAGAATAGAAGGTTAATTTGAAATTGTTAAAATGCTTTAAATTCACTTTACACTGCTAAACATTTTTTTTATTCAAATCAGGCAAACACACAGACAACTTGCAATATTACCAATAACTGCATCAAGCACAGCCAGATGACACAAGTATCTCTAATGAATTCCTTATGTGAATTAAATACCCATTAAACAACATTATGGCTACTTGTGCGAATGCTTTTTTAATATTACAGTAATTTCTTATGCAAAGCAGTTGTCATCACCAACATCTGTGACTCAGTGAACACTACTGAGAAATGAAAACTCCTGCAGACTGGAATATTAGAGGAATATGAAATTATTATTCAACATTATTCAGTGTATTCATGGACATGCTGTGATACTGGGGCTGAATCTATGTGAACTTTGCAGTGTGGGCATAAAAAGCACATACATGCCTAATTCAGGGTAATTGTGTTAGAAACATCTGGCCAGCCACAGTGTGTCACGGGAAGGGGCATACCCCAGGGACGTGCGTCACTGGCATACCCAGCTCCACTGAGGGGCTTGTCTAGTTCTGTCCAACGTCATATCCAGTATGTCTTGTACAAAATCTTTCTTTCTCTCCTTTATACAAATGCTGTTCCTGTGAAACCCTCATAAAAACCAATGGGGGCTGCCGGACATGAACAGAGATATTAACATGCAGAGAAATCTGTGATACAACTGCATTTTTCAATGATGTAAATATAGCAAAGACAAAAGTATGGCTTTCTCCAGCTAAGATGCAGGAGAAAAGACAATTTTTAGTTTACAAAAGAGACCCCCAGGTGATAAATAAGTAGCAGTGTTCATCATTGATAGAACCACAAATAAAGGAACATTTAGCTTTACAGAAAATAAAATTTATCAACTAAATGTATTCAAAATGGTAAATAATAAAGGGATGTAGTTAAAATGCTGCCAGACAGGATCCCAGCGGTCGAAATACCGAAGCAACGATGGAATCCCAAACAATGGCATAGGGTCGGCGTCAAAATCCCGACCGAGCTCAGGATCCCGGCATCAAAATACCGATGCCTGGAATCCTGAACGTTCTTTTAGCAGGACGTGCTTGTGTCCTGCCGCGGTGGGGGGGGAAGGGGGGGGGAGTTAGGTTTAGGTATTGGTGGGGGGTTAGGGTGCAGTTACAGGAAGGGGATGGTTAGGTACCGGGGTTAGGCACTTACAACTGGAGGTTAGAGTTAGACACCAAGCGGGGTGGGTTAGGTTTAGGCAGCAGGGAAGGGAGGGTTAGGCACCCACAAGGGAAGGTTAGGGCAGTGGGCAGGGGAGAGTCAGGGTACTTTCTGGTGGCTGTCAGGATTCTGATGGTTGGGATGCCACTGTCAGTATTCCAGTCACTGGCATCCCGTCCATCGGGATATCATACCGAATCCATAATTAACCATCTGTTTAAGGCTATGTATAAACTGATAGATAAATTTCCGTACACAACGTAGGAAAGGGTTCTTCACGGCAAGGGCAATAAAGGTTTGGAACTCCCTGCCGGAGAAAGTAATAACGGCAAACTCTGTAAATGCATTTAAGAACGGACTAGACAAATTTTTAACTGGAAAAAGTATCCAGGGTTATAGTTTTTAACATAGTGACATTAATATCTGGGAGTGGTAACAATCATAGCTGTCAATTGGTAATAAACCATTACTTCAGCAGGTGCATTATAATATGAACAGCTTAACACAGAATACAGGTTGAACCCGATGGACATTTTGCCTCTTTTCAACCTCACTAACTATGTAACTATGTAAGATTACCAAAATGTGGGAAATAACATTTATAAAATAGAAATGGGTGTCTTATATAGCAAATCACAAGACACAAGGGTCAGAGGCCAATGCATTGACTTCAAAAACCCGTTTGGCTTCACATCGCAATAATTTATTTTTTATCTCTAATTACGTATTTGCTGGGGTCAGCAGGATGTTTATCTTTTATAACGTGAAATGCAACTGGTTGGTACACTTTTTTAATAGTTGACCATGCTTTCTCTATGTCTTCTTATAGTTTAAGTGACATAAATTTTCTTGCATGGTGAATAATAGCTTATGGTATGGAAGGTGTGTACATGATACTCAGTGGCTTACAAGGTATTCCAAAGTGTTAATGAATGATAAAAGTGTTTTCCAGATACTATATTTGTAAAAGCGTTACATGAGGCACAACAAAAATATGCCTTCTTGATGACTTGAGGAAAAGGTTTGGGTGCAGTGTCAGAAGGGGGATGAACTAAGAGATCTTTCAAATTTGTTCCATGTGTATAACCATAGGCCTACAACCTGCAAAGAGTTGAAAGTTTTAACTAAGTGCCACTTGCCACCACATTGGAACTACTGGAGTATTCAATGATTATTGGAAAAGTTTTAACTGTGACAGTTTTATTATTAATTTTGGCGGTCAGCAGTGATGATCAGTAAATAAATGGTTTTTGAAGAACAATCTCTGGCCACAAAGTTTAAGATCATATTTTATATGATCTCTAAAGCTTTAGTGCTTTTACTAGCAAGACATGGAGGTGAATAAATAAACCCCTTAGTGTCATTATCATGTGAGATCTGATCCGGTGAGGCAGGCCGTCCCACTTGGCCAAAATTAACTTCTGCAGAGGGCGAGAGTGGAACTGAGCATACTCCACCATGTCGAAAGCTGACACCATGAGACCTAGCACTTGCATTGCTGAATGTATCGACACTTGCGGACGAGATAGGAAGCATTGAGTCCTGTCCTGAAGCTTCAGGACTTTCTCCTGAGACAGGGACAACCGTTGGTTGTGAGTGTCCAATAACGCTCCCAGTTGTAACACGCTCCGAGCAGGAACCAGGGAGGATTTCTTCCAGTTGAACAGCCACCCGTGGGCTTTCATGCACTGGACCGTCAGATCGAGATGACACAGGAGAAGTTCTGGGGAATTTGCCAGGATCAACAAATCGTCCAAGTACGGTAGGATCCTGACCCCTTGACGGCAGAGTGTAGCCGTCATGACCGCCATTACTTTGGTGAAAACTCGGGGAGCCATTGTCAAACCAAAGGGTAACGCCCGAAATTGGTAATGAAGGTTGACCACTGCAAACCGCAGGTACTGTTGATGAGATACCACAATAGGAATATGCAAGTAGGCATCCTGTATGTCCAGGGAGACCATATAGTCCCCAGGCTCCATGGCCAGAACAATAGAGCACAGAGTTTCCATACGAAACTTGGAGACCCGCACATGCTTATTCAAGGACTTCAGATTGAGAATGGGCCGCGAGGACCCGTTCGGTTTCGGGACTAGAAACAGCGGTGAATAGTACCCCTTGCCTCTCTGAGCCAGAGGCACCTGTACTACCACTCCTGTGACCGAGTGCAACGTGTTTGCTTTTGCCGGATCCAGAGGCACATCTGTCAGGCAAAACCGCTTCGGGAACGATACTTGAAGGGTATGGCGTAACCTTGAGTGACGACTTCCCTCGCCCAGGTATCTGAAGTGGTCTTCAACCATTCCTGGGCAAAACCTAGCAGTCGGCCCCCCACCTTGGGATGCCCCAGAGGGAGGCCCGCCCCATCATGCGGCAGGCTTGTCCGTTTTGGAAGCTGGCTGATGGGCGGCCCAGGCACGCTTCGGTCTGGGCTTGGCAGGTCTGGAAGCACGAGCTAGCTTTGGGTACACCTGACCTTTTGCTTTTCCTGGAGGACGAAAGGGCCAAGGGAAAGTACTTTTAGCCTTCTGCGTTGAAGGAGCCGTACTAGGTAGGCAAGCTGTTTTAGTAGTAGGTTTGAGGTCTTCTCCAAAGAGCATGTCTCCCTTGAAAGGAAGCACCTCCAGGGTTTTTTTGGAATCCATATCCACCGACCAGGATCTCAACCAAAGGATATGTCTGGCCAAGACGGACGTAGTAGCAGCCTTGGCCACGAGCACTCCGGCATCGGAGACTGCATCCTTAAGGTATAGAGAAGGCGTGGTAATATACGAGAGACATTGTTGAGCATGCTCAGATGCATTGGAAGGCAGTTCCGCCTCAAGTTCCTGAGCCCATGCCTCAACAGCTTCAGCAGCCCAAGTCGCTGCAATTGTTGGCCTATGCACAGCCCCCGTTAGGGTATAAATCGCTTTTAAACAGCCCTCCACACGTCAATCCGTCGGTTCCGTCAGAGAGGTGACGGTAGTTACTGGCAGAGCAGAGGAAACAACCATACGCGCCACGAGAATCTACAGGCGGAGGAGTTTCCCAATTTTTACATACCTCCGCAGAGAGAGGATAGCGAGCCAACAGTCTCTTATTCGGTGTAAATTTTGTCCCCGGATTTTCCCAGGATTCCTGACGTATGTCAGCTAGGTAATCAGAATGGGGTAAAACTTGTTTAACCACCTTCTTTCATTTAAACCTATCCAGTTTCTTAGAGACAAACTCAGGCTCAGGATCATCAGCCACCTGAAGAATGAGTCTGATTGCCTCAATCAAATCCGGGACATCCACCAATGACGTCCCTTCCCCATCAGAAACATCAGTGTCAGTGTCTGTGGGATCAGTATACGCACCGTCCTCGTCAGAAGACGTGTCTGGAATAGCAGTGGATTGGGAGGAGTTAATGGCCCGTTTAGAAGATGACTTAGTCTTAGGCGGGCGAGAGTGACACTAAGATTTAGTCATAGATCGGTTCAAATGCTGTAACTGAGTGGAAAGCTGATCCGCCCATGGCGGATTTACAGCAGGTACCATAAACTGTTGCAGTGGCACAGGTGGTCCCACAGGGGGCGTCAATTTAGTCACAAGCGTGTTTAACAATGTGGAAAATGTAGCCCAAGGTGGGTCTTTTGATGCCCCAGGTGCTACCGACCCACTGGGGGGTAAGGAACCCCCTGAACCTGAACTCTCAGCTGCCATATTATCCTCCATTACGTCTGCGGCCTCACTACCACGCAGTGTGGGAGAAGCCCCAGTGTCGTTGCGACGTGTAGCAGACATAACTATGTGCACAATATTGGGCAACCAGGTACAAAGTGTAGCAGCACTATACCTATCAAGAACTCTCAATAAAGCGTGCCTATGATAGCACAGACCGGGAGTTCAAGAGATATAGATTAAATGGTGACTATAAATCACAAGTAAAAATACACTGTCAGTATATCTTGTGATACAATCCTATATTAAACAGAAAGAAAAAACCTAAAACACTTGGCCCCCTCAGGTATAGTAATATAGGAATAGCACACTGAGTGAAATACCCTTCAATAAGGCAACCACGCAGCAGCTACATGCACACACACGTATATAGTCACAAACGTACCATGCAGAAATGATGTACCATAAAACTGCACTGGACTAGCTATACAAAGTAATACTCAGTATGGCTATATGTGTTAACAACAGATATAACAAAGCACAGTAAACATTGGATGTATATCACAGGGTGTTTGTACCACACAACCCTGAATGTATGCACTCTTTCTTAACTAACACTGTACCAGTGACAGGTAGAATACTTAAGTGTCCTGTATGAAGCACAGCACTGGCAGTCAGGCGGTTCTACAGAGAAGGATTTGCCCCAGCAGTCCCAGGAACAGCACAGCTCAGTCTATGATGGCCACTGGTCAGGAGTGAAGGAGAGATATGCAGCTCCAGGGCGGGAACATTGCTGAAATGGTGCCCTGGGGCTGGGGGGGAGGGGCCACAGGTCCGACCTGCTTTCCCTGCTGGCATCCCCACTGGGTACAGCGGGCTAAAAACGGGGTTAATATAGAGAAAACCCCCCTGACCTGTGCCCATGAATGTCCCTGGTGGCTAGTGGAGCGGCTGCCCAGTAATCAGTGTCCACGCAAGCGAGCGCGTGGCCCGCCTCCGACGGCCGCGCTGGATCACGGTAAAGTGTGGGCACAGTAGCCCCTTACCTCCCCCTTGTCAGCGGCCCCGCGATCCGGGAGGTCGGCATGTGTGTGACTGACCTGTAAGAAGAAAAACCGGAAGCATCCGCTGCAGTGACCCGGCAACCAGGGCACGGGAGTATACAGCGCCGCTGGGGGTGACGGAGCGCAACGCAGGGAGTCTTGTGACTATCCCTGCTGTGGCTCTGTAGTTTTCTGACAAGAATCTTCTGTCTTTTTATTCAAAAAGAAGCTCTGAATAGGCTGCCTGAGGCAGCCCCCGTAAAGTGCCTGCATACTGCATTGGCACCAACTTACAAACTGAGCTCCCTATGCGTGGAGGCGAGGTTATAGAGGAGGCGGCGCTGAGCAACTTGGGAACAGTCAAAAGTTTTGAGCCTGTTGGTGCTTCGGATCAAGATCCTACTCTACACCCCGATGTGAATCCTTGTGGAGCCCAGTGTACCCCGCAGCAGAAATAAGATTTTAATTACCTATCGGTAAATCTTTTTCTCGTAGTCCGTAGAGGATACTGGGGTCCACATTTGTACCTTGGGGTATAGACAGGTCCACTAGGAGCCTTGGGCACTTTAAGAAATCAATAGTGTGCACTGGCTCCTCCCTCTATGCCCCCCCTACCAGACTCAGTCTAGAAACTATGCCCGAGGAGACAGACATACTTTGAGAGAAGGATAGTTAAGGATAGTGGTGAGATTCCGAACCAGCACACACAACAAGAGGAAAGCCAAGCTAACCAAACTTAAAACAGGAGCAGCAGCGGCTGAACCAACATTACTAACAGTGCAGGGATAACGAAGCACTGGGTGGGCGCCCAGTATCCTCTACGGACTACGAGAAAAGGATTTACCAGTAGGTAATTAAAATCCTATTTTCTCTTACGTCCTAGAGGATACTGGGTATCCATTTAGTACCATGGGGATGTACCAAAGCTCCCAAACCGGGTAGGAGAGTGCTGAGGTCCCTGCAGAACTGATTGACTAAACTGAAGGTCCTCAGAGGCCAAAGTATCGAACTTGTAGAACTTAGCAAACATGTTCGAACCAGACCAAGTAGCTGCTCGGCATAGCTGTAAGGCCGAGACACCCTGGGCAGTCGCCCAGGAAGAACCCACCGACCTAGTAGAGTGGGCATGTACAGATTTAGGAACCGGCAAACTTGCCGTAGAGTAAGCATGCTGGATAGTAAGCTTGATCCAGCAAGCAATAGACTGCTTTGAAGCAGGACACCCAATTGTATTGGGATCATAGAGTACAAACAGTGTTTGACATAGATTTTCAAAGCCCGCACAACATCCAGGGACTTTGAAGTGGAAGAGGTGTCAGTAAGCACCAGAACCACAATAGGCTGGTTGATGTAAAATGCAGACACCACCTTTGGAAGAAATTGTTGACGAGTTCTGAGTTCAGCTCTATTTAATGAAAATTCAATTAGGGGCTCTTGTGAGACAACGCCCCCAATTCCGACACACGTCTTGCCGAAGCCAAGGCCAGCAATGTGACGGTCTTCCACGTAAGAAACTTTATATCAACCTCCTGTAAAGACTCAAACCATTCAGATTGTAGAAACTGCAACTGGGAGGCACAAAGGGCGGCTGGATGTGCAGAACACCTTTCAAAAACGTCCAAACCTCAGGGAGGGAAAGCAACTGTTTTTAGAAGAAAATGGACAAGGCCGAAATCTTGACTTTTATGGAGCCCAGGTGTAGGACCGCATCCACACCAGACTGCAGAAAAAGCAGAAACCAACCCAGTTGAAATTCCACCGCAGGAATGTTTCTGTTTTCACACCAAGACACATATTTTCTCCAAATCCAGTGGTAATGTTTAGACTTTACCCCTTTTCTGGCTTGGATTAGGGTAGGAATTACTGTTTCCGGGCTAAAATTTGATGCTCAACCTCCATGCCGTCAAACGTAGCTGTGGTAAGTCTTGATAGATGAATGGCCCCTGTTGCAGAAGATCCTCTCGGAGAGGTAGAGGCCACGGATCTACCAGAAGCATGTTCAGTAGATCCATGTACCAAGCTCTTCTTGGCCAATGCGGAGCAATGAGAATTGCCTGAACCTTTTCCCTTTTTATTCTTTTGAGAATTCTTAGAATCAGTGGAAGTGGTGGAAATACATACACCATCCGGTAGGACTATGGAGCCACCAGAGCGTCCACCGCCACTGCCTGTGGGTCTCTCTACCTGGAACAATACTACCTGAGTTTCTTGTTGAGACGAGAGGCTATCATGTCGATTTGTGGAGTTCCCCACCGACGTTTCACGCACCCGAACACCTTCGGGTGAAGGGCCCACTCTCCTGGGCGGAGATCGTGTCTGCTGAGGAAATCTGCTTCCCAGTTGTCTACTCCCGGAATGAAGATCACAGACAACGCCACAGAGTGTCTTTCTGCCCAAGGGGGAATCTGTGTTACCTCTGACATTGCTGCTCTGCTCTTCGTTCCGCCCTGTCGGTTTATGTACGTTACCGCCGTCACATTGTCCGACTGAACCTGGATCGCCTGATCTTGAAGAAGATGTGCTGACTGTAGTAGGGCGTTGTATATGGCCCTTAGTTCCAGAATGTTTATTGGAAGAATGGTTTCCTGACTTGACTATTTTCCTTGGAAGTATTCCCCCTAGGTGACTGCTCCCCAACCTCCGAGGCTTGTGTCTGTGGTTAACAGAATCCAATGTTGAATCTTGAACCTCCGGCCCTCGGTCAGGTGAGAAATCTGGAGCCACCACAGCAGAGAAATCCTGGCTTTTGGCGACAGACGAATCCTCTGGTGCATGTGGAGATGCGATCCGGACCATTTGTCCAACGGGTCCAGCTGGAAGGGTCTGGCGTGAAACCTTCTGAACTGCAGTGCCTCATAAGCAGCTACCATCTTTCCCAGAAGGTGAATGCAGATATGCAGATATCCGGGTTGGTTTGAGAACATCCTGCACCATTGACTGGATCACCACTGCCTTCTCCAATGGAAGGAATACCTTCTATATTTCCGTATCCAGTATCATCCCCAGGAACGACAGCCTCCGTGTTGGTTTCAGGTGAGATTTCGGTAGGTTCAGAATCCACCTGTGATACCGGAGAAGCTGAGTTGAGAGGGCAATGCTGTCCAACAACTGATCCCTGGATGGTGCTTTTATCAGCATATCGTCCAGGTACGGAATTACGTTCACTCCCCGTTTGCGGAGGAGGAACATCATCTCCACCATTAGCTTGGTGAACACCCTCGAAGCCGTGGAGAGGCCAAAAGGCAGAGCCTGGAACTGGTAGTGACAGTCCTGTAAGGCAAACCTGAGATAAGCCTGATGAGACGGCCAGATTGGGATATGAAGGTATGCATTCTTGATATCCAGAGATACCAAGAATTCCCCTTCCTCCAGACTCGAGATTACCGCTCTCAGAGATTCCATCTTGAATTTGAACACCTGTAAATACAGGTTCAACGACTTGAGGTTTAAAATGGGTCTCAGCGAACCATCCGGTTTTGGTACCACAAACAGGTTGGAATAATACCCTCTGTTCCGTAGCTGAGGTGGAACTGGAACAATGACCTGAGTCTGTATCAGTTTTTGAACTGCATCCTGTAAATTTTTTACTTGCCTCCTGAGAAGCTGGTAAGCCTGACTTGAAGAATCTGTGAGGTGGGAGGTCCTGAAACTCTAGTCTGTATCCCTGGGCAATGAGCTCTTTGACCCAGGGATCCTGGCATGATGTCGCCCATACATGACTGAAATCTTTTAACCGGGCTCTCATCTGCCCGTCTTCCAGGCAGAGAGGTCCACTGTCATGCTGAAGGCTTGGAGGAAGCAGAACCGCAGTTCTGTTGCTGTGAACCTTCAGTTGTTTGTTTTCTGGGTTTACCTCTATTGCCTTTGAAGGCTGTAGAAGAACACTTGGCTTTATTTTAAAATTTTGATGTCCGAAAGGACTGCAGAGTCGGAGCAGAATAGGCCTTCCTAGCTGGGAGGGCTGCGGATGGAAGATATGTAGACTTACCCGCCATAGCCTTGGATATCCATGTATCCAGTTCGTCACCAAACAGGGCCTCGCCTGTGAAAGGTAGGCTTTCCACCCCATTTCTGGAATCCGCATACGCCATCCACTGATGTAGCCATAGGCCCCTGCGTGCAGACACTGCCATGGCTGTGGTGCATTCATTGAGCAATCCGATTTCTTTTATGGCTTCCACCATAAAATTTGCAGAGTCCTGTATATAGGCCCTCATTCCGAGTCGTTCGCTCGGTATTTTTCATCGCATCGCAGTGAAATTCCGCTTAGTACGCATGCGCAATATTCGCACTGCGACTGCGCCAAGTAATTTTACAATGGAGATAGTATTTTTACTCACTGCTTTTTCATCGCTCCGGCGATCGTAGTGTGATTGACAGGAAATGGGTGTTACTGGGCGGAAACAGGCCGTTTTATGGGCGTGCGGGAAAAAACGCTACCGTTTCCGGAAAAAACGCAGGAGTGGCCGGGGAAACGGAGGAGTGTCTGGGCGAACGCTGGGTGTGTTTGTGACGTCAAACCAGGAACGACAAGCACTGAACTGATCGCAGATGCCGAGTAAGTGTGGAGCTACTCTGAAACTGCTAAGTAGTTTGTAATCGCAATATTGCGAATACATCGTTCGCAATTTTAAGATGCTAAGATACACTCCCAGTAGGCGGCGGCTTAGCGTGAGCAACTCTGCTAAAATCGCCTTGCGAACGATCAACTCGGAATGAGGGCCATAATAGTGCAGGAGTAAAAGTATCTCACCTCTTGGATAAGGAATCTAACCACTCAATTAGGTTACCCGACCATTTTGCAATGGCCCTAGTGATCCAAGCACAAGCTATAGTGGGTCTCTGTGCCACCCCCGCAGCCGTGTATACAGACTTGAGAGTGGTCTCAATCTTGCGGTCAGCCACATCCTTTAAGGAGGCTGCCCCCGGAACTGATAAGACTATCTTACGGGACAATCTAGATACCGATGCATCAACAATCGGTGGGTTTTCCCATTTTTTCCTATCGTCCTGAGGAAAAGGGAAGGCTGTCAGTAACCTTTTAGGGATCTTAAACTTCTTGTCAGGATTAACCCAAGTTTCTTCAAATAGGGAATTTAATTCCTTAGATGCAGGGAAAGTAGGAGAGGATTTCTTTTTTACATTAAAATAAGATTCCTCCCCATCCTCTGTTGCTTTGACAGGAATGTGCAGGGCATCTCTAATAGCTTCTATCAGGGCCTGTATTCCCTGTGACAAAGCTCCTGTAAGATGTACTGCCAGTGTGGGTATTAATAGTTATGTCTTCAGCTCACCCCTCACAGCGGACCACGCAGCACCCTGCATGTTTCTGAAGCCTGGAGCCGCAGCCTGCTTATCAGCGCTGCGCTCCTACCCTCATGCCACCATTACAACCGGTGACCCGCTAACCGGGACGCCGGCCACCTACTCACCACTCTTCTTGCTTCTGGCTGTTAGGGGAGGTGGCGTGCTGCGGGTCTGTACGCTCGCCGTGGTGGGGCTTGCAAATAGGACCCTCAGGAGCTCAGTGTCCTGTCAGCGGGGAACGGGACCATTAACCGTAAGGAGGTTGGGCCATTCCCCCCCCCCCCCCTAAGTGCAACGAAGCAGGCAGTCTGGGGCCAACCAGACCTGCCTAAAAACAAAAAAATAGGATTTTAATACCTACCGGTAAATCCTTTTCTCTTAGTCCGTAGAGGATGCTGGGGATGCTTCAAGAACCATGGGGTATAGAAGGGATCCGCTGGAGACATGGGCACTTTAAGACTTTAAAAGGGGTGTGAACTGGCTCCTCCCTCTATGCCCCTCCTCCAGACTCCAGTTATAGGAACTGTGCCCAGGGAGATGGACATTTCGAGGAAAGAATTTGTTAAACCACGGTGAGCATTTTACTAGCTCACACCTCCAGTATGCCGCAGAACGTGGCATTCAATATAACATCAGCCAACGGCATGAAGAATATGCAGCAATACGCTGACATAAAACGTAACACAACCTATGTGTGTAAACACAACCAGTAACAGCATAACGCATGCTATGGCCTGAATATCGTCAGCAACAGGCTGACTTAAACACAACACACCATGTGTGTAAACATACCCAATGACTGCAGATACAGTACGCACTGGGACGGGCGCCCAGCATCCTCTACGGACTAAGAGAAAAGGATTTACCAGTAGGTATTAAAATCCTATTTTCTCATACGTCCTAGAGGATGCTGGGGATGCTTCAAGAACCATGGGGTTTATGCCAAAGCTCTAGAACGGGCGGGAGAGTGCGGATGACTCTGCAGCACCGATTGACCAAACAAGAGGTCCTCCTCAGCCAGGGTATCAAACTTGTAAAACTTCGCAAAGGTGTTTGATCCCGACCAAATAGCAGCTCGGCAAAGCTGTAATTCCGAGACCCCTCGGCAGCCGCCCAGGATGAGCCCACCTTTCTGGTAGAATGGGCCTTCACCGATTTCGGTAACGGCAATCCCGCCGTCGAATGGGCCTGCTGAATCATATTACAGATCCAGCGTGCAATAGTCTGCTTGGAAGCAGGAGCCCCAATCTTGTTGGGAGCCCACAGGACAAACAGAGCCTCTGTTTTCCTAACCTGAGCCGTTCTGGCGACATAGATTTTCAAAGCTCTGACCACATCGAGAGACTTCGATTCCGCCAAGGCCACTGGCACCACAAATGCTGGTTTACGTGAAACGATGAAACCACTTTTGGCAGAAAATTGCTGACGAGTTCTCAACTCCGCTCTATCTGCATGGATGATTAAATAGGGCTTTTGTGAGACAAAGCCGCCAAAGCAGACACCCGCCTTGCAGATGCCAAGGTCAATAGCATGACCACTTTCCAAGTAAGGAATTTCAACTCAACCTTACGTAAAGGTTCAAACCAATGAGATTGCAGGAACTGCAACACCACATTAAGATCCCATGGTGCCACTGGGGGCACGAAGGGAGGTTGGATGTGCAGCACGCCCTTCACGAAGGTCTGAACTTCTGGAAGGGAGGCCAATTCTTTCTGAAAGAAAATAGATAAGGCCGAAATTTGTACATTAATGGAGCCTAACTTTAGGCCCGCATCCACACCTGCTTGCAAAAAATGGAGCAAACGCCCCAGCTGAAATTTTTTCGTTGGAGTCTTCCTGGATTCACACCGAGACACATATTTTCTCCAAATACGGTGGTAAAGCTTCGCCGTTACTTCTTTTCTAGCCTGAAGCAGTGTGGGAATGACTTCACTGGGAATACCCTTTCGGGCTAGGATATGGCGTTCAACCGCCATGCCGTCAAACGCAGCCGCGGTAAGTCTTGATACGCGCACGGTCCTTGCTGTAACAGGTCCTCTCGTAGAGGAAGAGGCCAGGGATCTTCTATGAGTAATTCTTGAAGATCTGGATACCAAGCCCTCCTTGGCTCGTCCGGAACAATGGGGATCACCTGAACCTTTGTTCTTCTTATGATCTTTATCCCTACGGAAAGAGTGGAAATGGAGGGAACACATAGACCGACTGAAACACCCACGGTGTCACCAGGGCGTCCACCGCTATTGCTTGAGGGTTCCTCGACCTCGAACCATATCTCTGAAGTTTCTGGTTGAGGCGAGACGCCATCATGCCTATCTGAGGAATTCCCCAAAGATTTGTCACTTTTGTGAAAACCTCTTGATGAAGACCCACTCTCCTGGATGGAGATCGTGTCTGCTGAGGAAGTCTGTTTCCCAATTGTCTACACCCGGAATGAAGACCGCTAATAGAGCGTTTACATGCCTTTCCGCCCAGCGGAAAACTCTTGTGGCTTCTGCCATTGTAGCTTTGCTCTTCGTTCCGCCCTAGCGGTTTACTTATGCCACTGCTGTTAAGTTGTCCGACTGAATTAAGACGGGAAGATCGCAAAGAAGATGTTCCACTTGCAGGAGGCCGTTATGAATAGCCCTTAATTCCAGAATGCTTATTGCAGACAATCTTCCCGGCTTGACCTTTTTCCCTGGAAATTCTTCCCCTTGAAAGACTGCTCCCCAGCCTCGGAGACTTGTATCCATGGACACCAGGATCCAATCCTGGATCGCGAACCTTCGTCCCTCTAGGACAGGCATGTCCAAATTGCAGCCCTCCAGCTGTTGAGAAACTACACATCCCAGCATGCCCTGACACAGCTTTAGCATTCTCTGACAGCAAAACTGTGGCAGGGCATGCTGGGATATGTAGTTTCACAACAGCTGGAGGGCTGCAGTTTGGACATGCCTGTTCTAGGAGGTGAGAACTGTGCAGCCACCACAGGAGAGATATTCTGGTCCTGGAAAATAGGATTATTTTCCGGTGCATGTGCAGGTGAGACCCGGACCACATGTCCAATTGGTCCCGCTAAAACCACTCCGGCATGTAACCTGCTCACCGAATGGCCTCGTAGGCCGCAACCATCTTCTTCATCAACGGAACGTATTGATGGATTTACACTGTTGCAAATCCGATCCGACTCTGGATCCTCAGATCTCTTTCCACTGGAAAAAACAAACTCTCAACAGTTCTGTATCTAACCTTATTCCCAACTCCGACATCTGCGTTGTTGGGATCAACAGTGATTTGGATTCTGGCAAGTTCAGGAGCCAACCACTGTGTTGAAGAACTGTCAGAGATAAAACAATGATTTCCACCACTTGTTTCTTGACCTCGCCGTAGTCAGGACAGCGTCCCCGTACAGAATAATAATGGCTTTTACTATTGAAGGACAACCATCATACTGCCATCACTCCGGTGAATTGGCAATGACAATCCTGAATAGCAAACCCAGGTAAGCCTAATGCGGAAGAAACCGTTCCTAGACCCTCTTTCTCCTTTTACAGATTGGAGATCCCTGCCCTGAGAGATTCCATTTTGTAGTTCAACTTCTTAAGTAGAAATTTTGGGGATTGTTCTGACAGAGCCGTCCGGGCTCAGAAGCACGAAAAAGCTTGAATAACAACTTTTTTTTTTTTTTTTGTGACAGGGACAGCAGGACAATGTCCTGATATTGACCCAACTCTTGTATGGCGTTGCATACTACCTCCTCGTCCAGAGGAGAATCGGTAAGATATATATGAAAAATCAGTGAGGGGAATCGTCTGGAAACTCCAGTATGTCCCCCTTGGGACTCTATTCTTAACTCACTGGTCCATGGGGGTGATTCCAAGTTGTTCGCTCGCTAGCTGCTTTTAGCAGCATTGCACACGCCAAGCCACCGCCTACTGGGAGTGTATCTTAACATAGCAGAATTGCGACCGAAAGCTTCGCTAATTTTCTCGTAACGATTACCCCGCAGTTTCTGAGTAGCTCCAGACTTACTCAGCCATTGCGACCAGCTCAGTCCTTTTCGTTCCTGGTTTGACGTCACAAACACACCCAGCGTTTGCCCAGCCACTCCCCCGTTTCTCCAGCCACTCCTGCGTTTTGCAACTCGAACGCCAGCGTTTTTCCGCACACTCCCATAAAACGTCCAGTTTCCGCCCAGAAACACCCACTTCCTGTCAATCACACTACGATCAGCACCGCGATGAAAAAGCTTCGTTATGCCGTGAGTAAAATACCTAATTTTTGTGTAAAATAACTAAGCGCATGCGCTCTGCGAACCTTGCGCATGCGCAGTAAGCGACTAATCGCAGTATAGGAAAATCGGCAATGAGCGAACAACTCGGAATGACCCCCCATGTCCATTCCTGGACTGACTGAAGAGTATTAGACGTGGTCCCACTGGTGTGGTCTCCGCAAGATAGACCCAGCGACATGCGGTGGATGTGGTAGAACCAGAGGATGATTTCTGCTTCTGTGAACTTGAAAAGGCTGCTGACCTCTTACCTTTTCACCTTCCTCTACCTGCAAAGAAGGGGAAAAACCGTATCCATCCGGTCGAAATGACTGCATTCTACAAAAATGCGTCACCAACCGTTGTGAGGGAACATAGCTCAAGAAGGTAGGACTTACCAGTGATATCTGCCGAGATCAACTTAACAAAGCCATCCCCAAACCAGGTTTCACCTTCATAGGGAAGATACTCCAGTACTTCTTGGAGTCAGCCTCAGGATTCCATTGGTGAATCCACAACGTCTTCCTAGTCGAGACCGCCATGGAAGTGGTCCGCGAACCCAAGAGTCCTACATCCCTTGTAGTCGCACGGCAGTATGCTGCCATGACATAGACATGACTCAACTTCAGGAGTACCCTGCATACAACTACTCCCCCATGTGCATGTAATGCTAGTATAATCAACGTACATGCGGACACATAATTAGAGTATCACATATCTTCCTACATACGATCCTTTGTGACAGAGCCCCGTGCAGAACCATGGTGACTCTCACTTTCTTCTATCCATGAGAAGGAATAACTTTACCTCAGCATTCATTTTATATATATATATATATATATATACACACACATAAATATACCTTCAAATGCACCTATACACACCTATATCTATATATATATCTAATACGTATACCTATATCCTTTTGTCAGGAACAGCAGGGTCCCTAGTGACGTTAATACCAGTGATCGCGCTGAGCCAAAAAAAAAGTGGGTCCCAGGGACCCCTCACTTTTAAAAATTCGGGTCCTACCGGTCTTTTTCTGGGTCCCATTGAAATGAAGGTTCGTATTAATCTTAATCTTGTTTGGACACTACAAAAGTGTTGCAAGGTGGGGGGGGATGGGGTGACGATGCTGCTGGGCTGTGTAGCATGCAGGACCCCCTGCACCAGAGGTGTAACTAGACATTTTGGTGTCCTTAGGCAGAAAGTGAATAGGTGTTCCACCTTCCAGAATGCAAAGCATAGGCGGTGCGCGCCGAAGGCGCGTTGCAAAATTTTAGGGGCGTGGCTTCATGGGGACAGGGCGTGACTTCATGGGGACGGGGCGTGACCACATAGTAATGCCGCTTATACACTTTGCACCAGATAGAACCTCCTATGCACAATGCGCCAGATAGAGCACATTATACACTTTGCTCCAGGCACAG
The DNA here is from genome assembly GCF_028390025.1 of Pseudophryne corroboree. Taxonomy (NCBI): domain Eukaryota; kingdom Metazoa; phylum Chordata; class Amphibia; order Anura; family Myobatrachidae; genus Pseudophryne; species Pseudophryne corroboree. The sequence continues at coordinate 291,724,609 of NC_086449.1, forward strand.
CACGTTATTATACAGATTGCGCCAGGCAGAACACGTTATTATACACATTGCGCCAGGCAGAGCACGTCATTATACACATTGCGCCAGGCAGAGCACGTCATTATACACATTGCGCCAGGCAGAGCACGTCATTATACACATTGCGCCAGGCAGAGCACGTCATTATACACATTGCGCCAGGCAGAGCACGATACAGACACACACATACTTATTATAAGTACACAAACATCGACACACATGTATACAAATGTATATATACAGACATAAACACAAGCTGCCCATCCCTGGTACCGGGTTGCTGGGTGCTGAGAATGGCAGGGGATCCATGACGATAAGGTCACAACCTGGGAGTAGCTGCGGATTAAGGATTTAGCCAGGAACAGAGCTCTTTCCACTCCGCATCTCCTGCTGCTCGCCCCCAGGTCCGAGCTCCATAGACACACTGCCTGACATGCTGTCCTGCCCCTGCCGCCAGGTAATCACTGCTCCGTTCTGGGTGCCGCTCTCTCTGTTGTGTCGGGCTGGCTGCGAGTGAGGGGAGGCGGCAGCAATGTCTATCGGTGACCCGGGGCGGAGGCGGATTTAGATCTCATGGGGCCCTAAGCAAGATACCAATTTGAGGCCCCCTCCCACAAATAATCCATAGCACTGACAACCTGGGGGCCTAATTCAGACCTGATCGCTGCTGTGTGTTTTCACACAGCAGCCGATCAGGTCTGAACTGCGCATGCGCCTGCACCGCAGTGCGCTGGTGCATGCCAGACAGCCGTCGGCTGTCTCAGCTCTGCGATTGCATCTGCCTGATTGACAGGCAGAGGCGGTCGCTGGGCGGGAGGGGGCGGTCCGGCGTCATGTGGCCGCCGTTTAGGGGGTGCGGTCCGGGCAACACAGGCGCGGGCGAACCGTTGGGGGGTGGGCCGCGGCGGCTGCGTGATCAGAGAATTGCGTATGTCCCTGTGTCCAAAGGGCGGACCCTTCAGAGAGAGAGAGGAAAGAGTGAGGTGGGGAAGATGGCACATGCTACTACTGTATCTTAATCCAGTGGTTCTTGAACTTTTTGTTCATGGCACCCTTAGTGTCTCAAAAGTTTTTGCGGCACCCCTAAGTGTCAGCAGGACTACACTCTGAAAAGCTATGCTTTTCGGAGCTACGTACATAAGGGTAAGACCGTAGTCCCCATCTATAATGGGGACTGCGATCTGCAGCGCTAATTTGCCTTCTGCAGATTTCAGTGAAAACTTCTGCTTTGGCTAAAAGCACATAGAATCAATTGATAAAATTATGCTTACCTGCCATCCTCCGGTTTCACCATGTCGCTTCTGACCGCTTCACAGCAGGATTCAATCACCTTCAGCAGAAGATGAGGAGGAAGAAAGGGGATGGCAGGAGAAAGTGCAAGGCAAGAGAAATAGTGGTTTGTGGAGGGCACAGGGGAAAAGTGAGGGGTAAGAATAAGTGGTAAAAGGTGGGGGTACAGATATAAAAGGAGTAATGAGCAGAGAAGAAAATAGAGGGACATCCGGTTATATTTTCTTCTTTGCCCATTACTCCTTTTATAAGATACAAACATGGGCATGGGGCAACATGAATACATATATTGAGGACTGGATGGGCATGGTGATATGCATAATAATGGGGGGGGGATATAAAAAAAACACTGGGGCTTAGGGGAGGAGGCCATGGTGACACACACACTGGGGCCTGGGGATGACATGATTTCACAAATACACTGGCATGAGGGGGGGACATGGTGTCACACACGTATACAGAGTCTTGATGGGGACATAGTGACACACATTGGGGGGAGGAGTTCACACACACATACAGGGTCCTGGGTGACAAACGCACAGACACACACACTGGGTCTTGGTGGGGAGGACATGGTGACACATACTGGGGACTTTGGAGGGACACATACTGGGTTACTAGGGCCTGTGGCACACACACTTGGGCAGGGGGATAACACATACTTTAGCTGGGATTAGGGAAGTAAGCTGTACAGTGATTTATAAAGCTGGGGCAGAGCTGCATTGCAGAGCCTGTAACTCATTGCTGAAGGAGCTCATAATAGGGAGCGCAGCATGTGTAGAGGAGGAGCTGCGTTCCCTATGGAAATGACCAGGAGGACCATAGTGGCGTCGCTTCTATTGCCCCTTCCCCCATATTTTTCTGTTGTTTCACAGCTGCCTTTAGGTAAAAGGGGAGGGAGGGGGGGCATGGGCAATCCATCAATTCAGGAGCCCACCTCCATTCCCCATTTGCCCTTGCAGCTTCCGCACCACCCATACCACTCCCCCACATGCAGGCACTCAGCACCGATCACGAGCTGATTGGGCGGCGGCCCGCATCATGTCCCTCCCCTACAGGCAGGAAACTACAGCAGTGATATTTGGAGACTGGGGAGGCGGAGCAGGCACCCAGCAGCTGTCACACTACATTCCCTGCGCCGACAGTTTGCCGGGGCCTGCAATAATGCTTTAAACTGGCCTGTCAGTGGCCCGTGTACGGGCCCGAGGGGGGGCATCCTCCCTATCAATCGGCGGCAGCGCGCTCTCTCCATGTCCCCCACTGTGAGGTGTCATCAGCGGGAAGATGCAGCTGAGAGCCAATTACGAGTAAGCAGCGGAGGGATTTTACGGGACCCTTGGGACCTGTCCGCCTCTGACCCGGGGGGACAGGGAGCTCACGGCAGCAATTGTAAGGAGACGGGGAGGCGGCACCAACCATGCTCCACCCTCCGTCTATCAGTGACCCGGGGTGGGGGGAGAGCTCCCGGCAGAGCAGCACCAATTGTAAGGGGAGGCAGCAGGAGGATTATTACACTGGCTGGTCGCGGTGTGCAGCGGTAATCACAGCGCGTCCTGTGGGACCCGCTGATTTTTGAAAACGGGGTTCCTTACTGCTTATAGCGCGTAAATTACGCGCTATAGCGAGTATTTACGATCACTGAATACATTCCAATGTGTATGAACAGGTACTGAATGCCGATTTTGTGGATCTGATCAGGAAACATTATGGTTGACATAAGAAACATTATTCGAGTCGATCTCAGGGAGTAGTAACTGGGCAAAATAACATTTTGCGATCCCGAGGGGTCTGAGAGAAATCATTTCTATGAATATGACTCCCTCCATAAATATTATCGCATCTGTGATCGTGCCACAGACCAATGTAACCTTACTATACATACATATACATATAGGTATAGCACTTTCTGATATCACATTATCATGTCAATATCCACCCAGTCAGATATTGTTGGTGCCAACAGGGTCTCCCCCCATGTCTGTGTCTCCTATATAGTTTTCTCTTGGGAAAAATATATATCTACTGACATGTTGACATTGATTTACATGTACCAAGTACTATTAGGAGTCGACAGCGCCGACATAGTCATTCCCTCTGTGGCAGAGCACTCAGCCTCAGATATGCTGACACACGTGTACCAAACACCCACCGACATTACACTGGCTATAAGGGATAGACCCCAGTACATTCTGTCATGGAAACACATAAGGAGTTTACTAGCTCATTTACACCGCGCTCATGATATAGTGCTCTTATTTTTAACTTATGTTGCACCAAACAACTGTGACCCCCCCCCCCCCCTCCCCCTCGTTTTTCACTCTGATCTATACAGCAGTGTTTTGGAAGGACCAGCGTCTCTGTGAGGAGAAAATAGCGCTGGTTAGAGCTGTGAGGGCTAAGCCACGCCCCCTTAATGGCGCGCTTCAGTCCCGCTTATTTTTATATTTTTATACTGGCTGGGGTCTGTATTTAGTGCCCAGGCACTGTATACTCTGATGCCAGTTGCCATTGAAGTTTTTATGCTGCCCAGGGCGCCCTCCCCCCCTGCAGTGCCGTTTTGTATGTGGAAGCATGGCGCGCAGCGCGGTATCTCAAAAGCCGTTACTGAAATCTTCTGCCGTCACTGAAGTCTTCTAATCTTCTTCTACTCACCCGGCTTCTGACTTCTGGCTCTGCAAGGGGGGTGACGGCGCGGCTCCGGGACCGAGCATCTAGGCGTACCTAGCGATCAGACCCTCTGGAGCTAATGGTGTCCAGCATAGGCATGCGCACGGGGGGTGCCTGGTGCGCACAGGCACCCCCTAATGTTAGGCACCCCCCACACGCCACGCCTGCTGCAGCAGCACAGTGGTGATCGCCGCGGCCCACCACCGAGCCCAGCTTGCTACTCATTCCCTTCTCCGCTGCGGCTGCCGCCAGGGCAGGACGATATGGAAAGAATATAGGATGAACAGAGACTGCAGTGGGTGCATGTTGCGAGCCGGGAGGATGTTTTGACATGATGTCAGTCCTCCCTGTGCGGCCGCCGGCCAGTAGAGTATACTGAATGGAAGCGCGCGGCTCAGCTTCTTAGTTCTTACTGTATATTAACATATGTTTCTATGTTAATATACAGGAAGAACTAAGAAGCTGAGCCGCGCGCTTCCATTCAGTGTACTCTTCTGTCCGGCGGCCGCACAGGGAGTACTGACATCATGTCAAAACATTCTCCCGGCTCGCACCACGCACCCGCAGCAGTCTCTCTTCTTCCGGCCATGGTCTCCTCCCGCACTGCGCTCTCAGGACTCCGCTGGAGGACACATTCAGCAGAGACTGTAACTGAGAAAGTAAGTCACTGCTCACAGTGCTGCAGGGGAAAGAGAGGGGACAAGGCCAGCCAGGGGTAATAAAATCTGTATATACTTCCAGTACATCCATGAAATGACTTTAGTTACCCCCCAAAAAATGAGATCTGTGGGTGCACTCAGGAAAAGAAAAGAATGGTTACATGTGTATATTCTATACCGTGTGGCATAATGTGAATTTGGGTCATACCTTGTTGCGTAATGTAGATTTGGCTCATGCCGTGTGGTGTAATGTGAATTTGGCTCATACCGTGTAATGTAATGTGATTTTGGCTCATACTGTGTGGCGTAATGTGAATTTGGCTCATACTGTGTGGCGTAATGTGAATTTGGCTCATACTGTGTGGCGTAATGTGAATTTGGCACATACTGTGTGGCGTAATGTGAATTTGGCTCATACCGTTTGGCGTAATGTGAATTTGCCTCATACCGTGTGACGTAATGTGAATTTGCCTCATACCATGTGACGTAACGTCAATATGGCTCATACCGTGTGGCGTAACGCGAATTTGGCTCATACCGTGTAATGTAATGTGAATTTGGCTCATACCACGTGGCGTAATGTGAATTTTGCTCATACCACGTGGCGTAATGTGAATTTGGCTCATACCATTTGGCGTAATGTGAATTTGCCTCATACCGTGTGACGTAATGTGAATTTGCCTCATATCATGCAATGTAATGTGAATCTGGCTCATACTGGGTGGCGTAATGTGAATTTTGCTCATATCGTGTGGGGTAATGTGAATTTGGCTCATACCGTGTGGCGTAATGTGAATTTGGCTCTTACCATGTGGCGTAATGTTAATTTGGCTCATACCGTGTGGCGTAATGTAGATTTGGCTCATACCGTGTGGCGTAATGCGAATTTTGCTCATACCGTGTAATGTAATGTGATTTTGGCTCATACCACGTGGCGTAATGTAAATTTCTGCTCATATCGTGTGGCGTAATGTTAATTTGGAACATACTGTGTGGCGTAATGTGAATTTGGCTGTTCGGCTCATATCGTGTGGCGTAATGTGAATTTGGCTCATACTGTGTGGCGTAATGTGAATTTGGCTCATACTGTGTGGCGTAATGTGAATTTGGCTCATACTGTGTAGCGTAATGTGAATTTGGCTCATACCGTGTGACGTAATGTGAATTTTGGCTCATACTGTATAGCGTAATGTGAATAAGGGGCACTACGGTCAGTAGTTTGTGATCATGGAGACGTGTGACAAATGCTGGAGTCCTGCAGGCGAGGGGTCTGATGGCACATGTGTATATTTTAAACTTTACTTGTGTTATATTAAAACTCAAACCTTTGGCCCCCTAAATTTCCTGTACTTTTCAGAACGGCCCACTCAAAATTAGGGTGTAGGTTCAAGGGGTGGGGTGTGTGTGTGGGGAGGGGGTTGAGTCTATTATTCCCTCGTGGAAAGGAACAGAATGTGACATCAGCTGAGGGTGGAATTTCACTTCTGCCCTTACAGCATGTTAATGTTTTTTTCAAATCTCCCTTTGTGTTAGAGCATTTTGTTTTATTTATGCTGCATTGTACCTTTGCGGGCTTGCTTTGCTTGCCACACTTCGGGCCCTGTGTCTCGCTTTGCTCGCAATAGGTTACTATTCCAAATAGTTGGTGACATTGACCCAGTGCATTATGGTAAAGGTCCTCTCCACGAAGGGAATCTAGATGCTACCGTGGGGATGGGAAGGGGGTAGAGGGGAATGCTTATGCACCTAGGCCCACCACGCTCTAGTTCTGCCACTTGGTCAGGGATTGGTTGGGGAAGTGTAAGCAGTGATAAGGTGCAGCCTCAGCTAGGACTCAGGGTTATGCTGTAGCAGACAGTCAGTACCAGCCAGTGGTTGCACCATTGTGTCTCATTTTATTTCTCCGGGATGTATTATATCTACTTTATTATTAGGAACTAGGGAGAAATTAAATTAAGCCATGTGATTTTACTGAGAGAATGTAAAATAGTGTTAGACAGGTCCCTGGGCGGGACTAGACACGCTTATAGGGGGTTCTAGACACGGCCAAAAGGTGGTACAAGACACGCCCCTCCTGTGGTGCACCCCCTATTCAAATTAGCTGCGCACGCCTATGGTGTCCAGTAGCCTAAGAAGCAGAGCCTTGAAGCTCACAGAAGTAGGTCTGCTTCTCTCCCCTCAGTCCCACGATGCAGGGAGCCTGTTACCAGCAGGTCTCCCTGAAAATAATAAACCTAACATAAAGTCTTTTTCCTGAGAAACTCTGGAGAACTCCTCAGTGTGCATCCAGTCTCACTGGGCACAGAATCTAACTGGAGTCTGGAGGAGGGGCATAGAGGGAGGAGCCAGTTCACACCCCTTTTAAAGTCTTAAATTGCCCATGTCTCCTGCGGATCCCGTCTATACCCCATGGTTCTTGAAGCAGCCCCAGCATCCTCTAGGACGTATGAGAAATAGAAATAAACGCAGAAAACTCTTCAGGAGCTTTCCCAAACGTGACCAGCTCCTCCGGGCACATTTTCTAAACCGAGTCTGGTAGGAGGGGCATAGAGGGAGGAGCCAGTGCACACTATTGATTTCTTAACATGCCCAAGGCTCCTAGTGGACCCATCTATACCCCATGGTACTAATGTGGACCCCAGTATCCTCTAGGACGCCAGAGAAATTAAAATTAACCTTGCTTTTGTCATATAGTTTACATGGTGGAGATAGAACTATTTGTGCTTTAACATCTTCACCAGGTCCCCATCTTGTAGATTAGCAAACAAGTTGCATGTGAGTGAATCCTTATCCAGACACAGTGGGGTAAATTTACTAAGATGGGAGTTCTATTTAAGATGGGATGTTGCCCATAGCAACCAATCAAATTATGCTTCTCATTTATCTAGCACATTCTAGAAGATAATACCTTGAATCTGATTGGTTGCTATGGGCAACATACCATCTTAAATAGAACTCCCATTTTAGTAAATTTATCCCCGTGTATGAACGTGCTTACATTTGTGATAGACTCTATCTTCGGTCTGATGTGATCACATGACCATGTCTCTGTTCTCCTTGCTTCATGAATATTTGATCAGTATCATTTGTCCTCTTATGCTATGTGATATCATAATCATGTAGTTGAGATATTGGTTTTCTTCTCTTGAACATATGAAGGTTTGTTATAGATAACATATGAATGACAGTCTCCACTTGATAAAATGCGTATGCTTTTCAGATGTGGATCTTTTAAAATTTGTAGAATATGCACAGCTGTTTGATAATTTTTTATCAAGTTGCTTATACATGAATGCCTACTTCTACTGTGGTTCTTACCTCTGATAACGTTGCTTTGAAAAGCCCAAACCATGTCAGGTGGACCACTCCCTTACCATTATCTCCCGGCTGCACAGCACTCTATGGGTTGCAGTCCGGACGTTAGGCGCTGGTACTAGGATTGTAACACTAGGGGACAAGAAGAACCAGCAGCTGCAGCTATTTTGCAGGATAACCCCCCACCCCCCACCAGTGGCGTAACTAGAAATGTTTCTCCCCCAAGCCAAAAAATCCTTCGGCGCCCCCCCCCCCCCTCATACACCCCGTAATTGGCACTAGCAAAGGTAGAAAAATGCGCGCGCCGCAGGCGCGCGCTGGCAAAAAGGGTGTGTGGCTTTGTCGAAATGGGCGTGGAGGGCGTGGCATTGCAGGAAAAGACTACCTTATACCCCAGTTTTGTAACCTGCACGCTCAGACGTTGGCCACCACAGGAAAGAAAAATAATCCTGATTCATGCCCCTTACATTATTTGTAATTTTTCCTCCTTATAGTAATGCTCAGTATACATTATGCCACATACTGCAATGGTCCTTAGACATTATTCCACACACAATCAGTGATCGCGCTGAGCCAAAAAAAAAGTGGGTCCCAGGGACCCTTCACTTTTAAAAATTGGGGTCCTACCGGTCGTTTTCTGGGTCCCATCGGAATGAAGGTTCTTATTAATTTTAATCTTGTTTGGACACTACAAAATGACAATGCTGCTGGGCTGTGTAGCATGCAGGACACCCTGCACCAGAGCTGTAACTAGACATTTTGGTGCCCCTAGGCAGAAAGTGAATTGGTATTAGACCACTTACACCACAAAGAACAGGTAGTGCGCGCCGTAGGCGCGCCGCAAAATTTCAGGGGCGTGGCTTCATAGGGAAGGGGCGTGACCACATAATAGTGTCAATTCACATTACACCACACAGTAGTGGCGCTTATACACATTGCACCAGGTAGAACCTCCTATGCACACTGATCCAGGTAGATCACGTCATACACTTTGCTCCAGGTACAGCACGTCATACACTTTGCACCAGGTACAGCACGTCATACACTTTGCACCAGGTACAGCACGTCATACACTTTGCACCAGGTAGAGCACGTTATCATACACATTGCATCAGGTAGAGCATGTTATCATACACATTGCCGCTAGGTAGAGCAAGTTATCATACACATTGCCGCTAGGTAGAACACGTTATCATACACATTGCCGCTAGGTAGAACACGTTATCATACACATTGCCGCTAGGTAGAGCACGTTATCATACACAGTGCGCCAGGTAGAACACGTTATACACACTGCGCCAGGTAGAGCACGTTATCATACACATTGCGCCAGGTAGAGCATGTTATCATACACATTGCCGCTAGGTAGAGCAAGTTATCATACACATTGCATCAGGTAGAGCATGTTATCATACACATTGCCGCTAGGTAGAGCAAGTTATCATACACATTGCCGCTAGGTAGAGCAAGTTATCATACACATTGCGTCAGGTAGAACACGTTATTATACACAATGCGCCTGGTAGAGCACGTTATTATACACAATGCGCCTGGTAGAGCACGTTATCAGCCACATTGCGCCAGGTAGAACACGTTATTATACACAATGCGCCTGGTAGAGCACATTATCATACACATTGCGCCAGGTAGAACACGTTATTATACACAATGCGCCTGGTAGAGCACGTTATAATACACATTGCACTAGGTAGAACACGTTATTATACACAATGCGCCTGGTAGAGCACGTTATTATACACATTGCACTAGGTAGAGCACGTTATCATACACATTGCGCCAGGTAGAACACGTTATCATACACATTGCGCCAGGTAGAACACGTTATCATACACATTGCGCCAGGTAGAGCACGTTATCATACACATTGCGCCTGGTAGAGCACGTTATTATACACATTGCACCAGGTAGAGCACGTTATCATACACATTGCGCCAGGTAGAACACGTTATCATACACATTGCGCCAGGTAGAACACGTTATCATACACATTGCGCCAGGTAGAACACGTTATCATACACATTGCGCCAGGTAGAGCACGTTATCATACACATTGCGCCAGGTAGAACACGTTATTATACACATTGCGCCAGGTAGAACACGTTATTATACACAATGCGCCTGGTAGAGCACGTTATTATACACAATGCGCCTGGTAGAGCACTGAGGCACATTGCAGTAACCACTCACTTATCACCTCCAGTTGCACGAAGGGGCCGTTTGACACAAGTGGTACCGCCCCCAGCAGCAACTCACTGACACTCACCATTTTTTCTGACAGCACAGTGCAGTGAGTGCACTGGCACAAGTAGCCAGCCTGCGCCTGTAGTAGCCGCAGCCTGGAGGAGCTCTATGTGAAATCGCAAGCAGAGGCTGTTCTCTGGCAAGAAGGAGCTCGTCCAATCTCTTCCCCTGACGGGCTGGCCACTGCTAAATATACCGATAATCAGTTCCAAGTTCCAACTAGGTCAAAGTAGTGGAGCCCCAGGTGCAATGGGAAAGTCAGTGTCACTGCACAGTTGTACTGATTACTGGTATATTTAGCAGTGGCCAGCCCGTCAGGGGAAGCGATCGGAGGAGCTCCTTCTTGCCAGCCTCTGCTTGCGATTTTACAGATAGCTCCTTCATGCTGCGGCGCCGGCTGGCTACTTGTGCCAGTGCACTCACTGCACTGTGCTGTCAGAAAAATGGTGTCAGTGAGGCCCTGACACTCTGAGCGGCCTCACATTGCACACACGGAGCTTGCAGCCCCCGGACATCCCGCATCTGCACCAGCTACTCCAGGTGAAGTGGGGCGATGCAGCACTGTCTACTGCTACCCAACAGTGGGAGCTGCGCAGCCCGGCCGGCTCCTGCTGGAAGGTAGTTGTCGGGTCTCGGTGGGGCGTTGAGCGGGTCCCGGGTAGGGGGGTGGCGGCGGGCAGATCCGGAGCTGTACTCCCAGTCGCAAAGGAGGGTGCTGGCGGCAGAGTGGCAGTGGAGCCGGATGAGCGGGGCCAGTCTGTCAGCCCTGCAGCACAGATTCATGTGCTGGCGGGGAGCAGGATTCAAAGCGGGAGATGCTGCAGGCTGTGATTGGATGGAGACTACAGGAGGTGATTGGCCGAGGAAACAGCCAGTCACCTCCTGCATTCCGCTGACAGGCTTAACACATGCAAACACATATTCAGATGAGCGCGTCCTGTGGGACCCGCTCATCTTCTAAATGTGAGTCCCGGGCGGCTGTTTCTGGGTAAAATACGCGCCATAGCGCGTTTTTGCGATCACTGACAATGATGCACATGACACAATATGCACACACCGTAATGCCCCCTACACATTATGCCACACACCGTAATGCCCCCGACACATTATGCCACACACCGTAATGCCCCCGACACATTATGCCACACACCGTAATGCCTGTGACACATTATGACAGGAATCGCAATGCCCGTTATACATTATGCTACACACTGCAATGCCCCTGATACATTATAGCACATACAATGTCTGTGACACAGTATGACACACAACACAATGATCCTGAGACATTATACCACATACCACAATGCCCGTGACATAGTCTACAACACACCGTAATGCCAGATACATTATGACACACACTGCAATGTCCGTGATACATTATGCCACACACCGTAATGCCCATTACACATTAAGTTCTACAGTAAGGCTTCCAATTACTTTTAAATTACCTGCTCGTTGCCAGGGGTTTCATGCTCTTGGTTCCATGCACGGTGCCAGGATGTCATGCTCGTTGCCAGGGGTTTCATGCACTGGGTGTCATGCTCGTTGCTAGGGGGTAGTGCTTGTTGCTAGGGCCGTGCTCCCAGTGCCACATATGCTCCCAGTGCCAGATATTCCCCCACAGTGCCAGGTATATGCACCCAGTGCCAGATATTCCCCCACAGTGCCAGGTATATGCACCCAGTGCCAGATATTCCCCCACAGTGCCTGCTTCCCCCCCAGTGCCAGGTATATGCCCCCAGTGCCGGGTATATGCCCCCCCCAGTGCCGGGTATATTCCCCCAGTGCCAGGTATATGCCCCCCCAGTGCCAGGTATATGCCCCCAGTGCCAGATATTCTCCCACAGTGCCAGATATTCCCACCAGGTGCCAGGTATATGCCCCCAGTGCCAGGTACATGCCCCCCCAGTGCCAGTTATATGCCCCCAGTGCTAGGTATATGCCCCCAGTGCCAGATATTCCCCCCCAGTGCCTGCTTCCCCCCCAGTGCCAGGTATATGCCCCCCCAGTGCCAGGTATATGCCCCCCCCAGTGCCGGTTATATGGCCCCAGTGCCAGGTACATGCCCCCAGTGCCAGATATTCCCCCCCAGTGCCTGCTTCCCCCCCAGTGCCAGGTATATGCCTCCAGTGCCGGGTATATGCCCCCCCCAGTGCCAGGTATATGCCCCCAGTGCCAGGTACATGCCCCCAGTGCCAGGTACATGCCCCCCCCCCAGTGCCAGGTATATGCCCCCAGTGCCAGGTACATGCCCTCAGTGCCGGGTATATGTCCCCAGTGCCAGATCTGCCCCCCCAGTGCCAGGTATATGTCCCCAGTGCCGGGTATATGCCCCAGTGCCTGTTCCCCCGGCCCCCCCCCTATGTGTTGGAGGGACACGAGCGCATCGCGCGTCTCTCCTGTGTCCCTCCTGGCTCTCCCCCGGCTGGTCTAATAACGGAAGTGCCGTTCGTGAGCCAATCAGAGCTCACGAACGGCACATGCTTCCTTAGACCAGCCGGGGGAGAGCCAGGAGGGACACAGGAGAGAAGCGCGATGCGCTCGTGTCCCTCCAACACATAGGGGGGGGGGGCCGGGGAAGCAGGCACCGCAGGGAGGGAGAGCCGGAGAGGAGATCGCAGATTGACATGCGGACGAAATATATATAAAGCATTAGGGAATGATTAGGCCAGTTAATAAGTGTGCTGCAGTGCTTGTGTAAATAAAGCCTAATGCTGAACACTGGGCAATTTCTTTATATATTTTAATATTTAAATATTATTTAAGGTAAAACACGTTTCAATGTATACAAAAGTAAATAAGAATTTACTTACCGATAATTCTATTTCTCATAGTCCGTAGTGGATGCTGGGGACTCCGAAAGGACCATGGGGAATAGCGGCTCCGCAGGAGACTGGGCACAAAAGTAAAAGCTTTAGGACTACCTGGTGTGCACTGGCTCCTCCCCCTATGACCCTCCTCCAAGCCTCAGTTAGGATACTGTGCCCGGACGAGCGTACACAATAAGGAAGGATTTTGAATCCCGGGTAAGACTCATACCAGCCACACCAATCACACCGTACAACTTGTGATTTGAACCCAGTTAACAGCATGATAACAGAGGAGCCTCTGAAAAGATGGCTCACAACAATAATAACCCGATTTTTGTAACAATAACTATGTACAAGTATTGCAGACAATCCGCACTTGGGATGGGCGCCCAGCATCCACTACGGACTATGAGAAATAGAATTATCGGTAAGTAAATTCTTATTTTCTCTAACGTCCTAGTTGATGCTGGGGACTCCGAAAGGACCATGGGGATTATACCAAAGCTCCCAAACGGGCGGGAGAGTGCGGATGACTCTGCAGCACCGAATGAGAGAACTCCAGGTCCTCCTCAGCCAGGGTATCAAATTTGTAGAATTTTGCAAACGTATTTGCCCCTGACCAAGTAGCTGCTCGGCAAAGTTGTAAAGCCGAGACCCCTCGGGCAGCCGCCCAAGATGAGCCCACTTTCCGTGTGGAATGGGCTTTTACGGATTTTGGCTGTGGCAGGCCTGCCACAGAATGTGCAAGCTGAATTGTACTACAAATCCAACGAGCAATCGTCTGCTTAGAAGCAGGGGCACCCAGCTTGTTGGGTGCATACAGGATAAACAGCGAGTCAGATTTTCTGACTCCAGCCGTCCTGGAAACATATATTTTCAGGGCCCTGACTACGTCCAGCAACTTGGAATCCTCCAAGTCCCTAGTAGCCGCAGGCACCACAATAGGCTGGTTTAAGTGAAATGCTGAAACCACCTTAGGGAGAAATTGAGGACGAGTCCTCAATTCTGCCCTGTCCGTATGAAAAATTAGGTAAGGGCTTTTATAGGATAAAGCCGCCAATTCTGATACACGCCTGGCTGAAGCCAGGGCTAACAGCATTACCACTTTCCATGTGAGATATTTTAAGTCCACAGTGGTGAGTGGTTCAAACCAATGTGATTTTAGGAATCCCAAAACTACATTGAGATCCCAAGGTGCCACTGGAGGCACAAAAGGAGGCTGTATATGCAGTACCCCCTTGACAAACGTCTGAACTTCAGGAACTGAAGCTAGTTCTTTTTGGAAGAATATTGACAGGGCCGAAATTTGAACCTTAATGGACCCTAATTTGAGGCCCATAGACAGTCCTGTTTGCAGGAAATGCAGGAATCGACCCAGTTGAAATTCCTCTGTAGGGGCCTTCCTGGCCTCACACCACGCAACATATTTACGCCAAATACGGTGATAATGTTGCACAGTTACATCCTTCCTGGCTTTGATCAGGGTAGGGATAACTTCATCCGGAATGCCTTTTTCCTTCAGGATCCGGCGTTCAACCGCCATGCCGTCAAACGCAGCCGCGGTAAGTCTTGGAACAGACATGGTCCCTGCTGGAGCAGGTCCTTTCTTAGAGGTAGAGGCCACGGGTCTTCCGTGAGCATCTCTTGAATTTCCGGGTACCAAGTCCTTCTTGGCCAATCCGGAGCCACGAGTATAGTCTTTACACCTCTCCTTCTTATGATTCTCAGTACCTTGGGTATGAGAGGCAGAGGAGGGAACACATATACTGACTGGTACACCCACGGTGTTACCAGAGCGTCCACAGCTATTGCCTGAGGGTCCCTTGACCTGGCGCAATATCTGTCCAGTTTTTTGTTGAGGCGGGACGCCATCATGTCCACCTTTGGTTTTTCCCAACGGTTCACAATCATGTGGAAGACTTCTGGGTGAAGTCCCCACTCCCCCGGGTGAAGATCGTGTCTGCTGAGGAAGTCTGCTTCCCAGTTGTCCACTCCCGGAATGAACACTGCTGACAGTGCTATCACATGATTTTCCGCCCAGCGAAGAATCCTTGCAACTTCCGTCATTGCCCTCCTGCTTCTTGTGCCGCCCTGTCTGTTTACGTGGGCGACTGCCGTGATGTTGTCCGACTGGATCAACACCGGCTGACCCTGAAGCAGAGGCCTTGCCTGACTTAGGGCATTGTAAATGGCCCTTAGTTCCAGGATATTTATGTGAAGTGACGTTTCCATGCTTGACCACAAGCCCTGGAAATTTATTCCCTGTGTGACTGCTCCCCAGCCTCTCAGGCTGGCATCCGTGGTCACCAGGACCCAATCCTGAATGCCGAATCTGCGGCCCTCTAGGAGATGAGCACTCTGTAACCACCACAGGAGAGACACCCTTGTCCTTGGAGACAGGGTTATCCGCTGATGCATTTGAAGATGCGATCCGGACCATTTGTCCAGCAGATCCCACTGAAAAGTTCTTGCGTGGAATCTGCCGAATGGAATCGCTTCGTAAGAAGCCACCATCTTTCCCAAGACCCTTGTGCATTGATGCACTGACACTTGGCCTGGTCTTAGGAGGTTCCTGACTAGGTCGGATAACTCCCTGGCTTTCTCCTCCGGGAGAAACACCTTTTTCTGTACTGTGTCCAGAATCATCCCTAGGAACAGCAGACGTGTTGTCGGAATCAGCTGCAATTTTGGAATATTTAGAATCCATCCGTGCTGTCGTAGTACTACTTGAGATAGTGCTACTCCGACCTCTAACTGTTCTCTGGACCTTGCCCTTATCAGGAGATCGTCCAAGTAAGGGATAATTAAGACGCCTTTTCTTCGAAGAAGAATCATCATTTCGGCCATTACCTTGGTAAAGACCCGGGGTGCCGTGGACAATCCAAACGGCAGCGTCTGAAACTGATAGTGACAGTTCTGTACCACAAACCTGAGGTACCCTTGGTGAGAAGGGCAAATTGGGACATGGAGGTAAGCATCCTTGATGTCCAGAGACACCTGCAGGATCCAGGGGTCCACTTGCGAGTGAGCCCACTGCGCGCTGAAATTCTTGAGACGGGCCCCCACCGTGCCTGAGTCCGCTTGTAAGGCCCCAGCGTCATGCTGAGGACTTGGCAGAAGCGGGGGAGGGCTTCTGTTCGTGGGAAGAGGCTGTCTGCTGCAGTCTTTTTCCCCTTCCTCTGCCCCGGGGCAGATATGAGTGGCCTTTTGCCCGCTTGCCCTTATGGGGACGAAAGGACTGAGCCTGAAAAGACGGTATCTTTTTCTGCTGAGAGGTGACCTGGGGTAAAAAGGTGGATTTCCCAGCCGTTGCCGTGGCCACCAGGTCCGATAGACCGACCCCAAATAACTCCTCCCCTTTATACGGCAATACTTCCATATGCCGTTTGGAATCCGCATCACCTGACCACTGTCGCGTCCATAACCCTCTTCTGGCAGAAATGGACATCGCACTTACTCTTGATGCCAGAGTGCAAATATCCCTCTGTGCATCTCGCATATATAGAAATGCATCCTTTAAATGCTCTATAGTCAATAATATATTGTCCCTGTCCAGGGTATCAATATTTTCAGTCAGGGAATCCGACCAAGCCACCCCAGCACTGCACATCCAGGCTGAGGCGATTGCTGGTCGCAGTATAATACCAGTATGTGTGTATATACTTTTTAGGATATTTTCCAGCTTCCTATCAGCTGGTTCTCCAGGTTCGCTATCACTGCTCTGAGTGACTCCATCTTGAACTTGAACCTTTTTATGTAAGTGTTCAAGGATTTCAGATTTAAAATGGGTCTCACCGAGCCGTCCGGCTTCGGTACCACAAACAGCGTGGACTAATACCCCTTTCCCTGTTGTAGGAGGGGTACCTTGATTATCACCTGCTGGGAATACAGCTTGTGAATGGCTTCCAATACTGCCTCCCTGTCGGGGGGAGACGTTGGTAAAGCAGACTTCAGGAACCGGCGAGGGGGAGACGTCTCGAATTTTTGTAAAGTGCTGACACTATCACGTAATTCTTTCCATAAGACCATCCAGTCAGGTGTCGACTCCCTAGGGGGTGACATCACTAACACAGGCAATTGCTCCGCCTCCACACCATTTTCCTCCTCATACATGTCGACACAACGTACCGACACACAGCACACACACACAGGGAATGCTCTGACAGAGGACAGGACCCCACTAGCCCTTTGGGGAGACAGAGGGAGAGTTTGCCAGCACACACCAGAGCGCTATATATATATAGGGATAACCTTATGTAAGTGTTTTTCCCTGATATAGCTGCTGTATATATTTATCTGCCAAATTAGTGCCCCCCCCCCTCTCTTGTTTTACCCTGTTTCTGTAGTTCAGGACTGCAGGGGAGAGTCAGGGAGCCTTCCTCCAACGGAGCTGTGAGGAAAAAATGGCGCCAGTGTGCTGAGGAGATAGGCTCCGCCCCCTTCTCGGCGGCCTTTCTCCCGCTTTTTTATGGAAAAATTGGCAGGGGTTAAATGCATCCATATAGCCCAGGAGCTATATGTGATGTATTTTTTGCCAAAAAAGGTGTTTTTATTGCGTCTCAGGGCGCCCCCCCCCAGCGCCCTGCACCCTCAGTGACCGGAGTGTGAAGTGTGCTGAGAGCAATGGCGCACAGCTGCGGTGCTGTGCGCTACCTTATTGAAGACAGGACGTCTTCTGCCGACGATTTTCCGGACCTCTTCAGTCTTCTGGCTCTGTAAGGGGGCCGGCGGCGCGGCTCTGGGACCCATCCATGGCTGGGCCTGTGATCGTCCCTCTGGAGCTAATGTCCAGTAGCCTAAGAAGCCCAATCCACTCTGCACGCAGGTGAGTTCGCTTCTTCTCCCCTTAGTCCCTCGGTGCAGTGAGCCTGTTGCCAGCAGGTCTCACTGAAAATAAAAAACCTACTTTAAACTTTTACTCTAAGCAGCTCAGGAGAGCCCCTTAGTATGCACCCTTCTCGTTCAGGCACAAAAATCTAACTGAGGCTTGGAGGAGGGTCATAGGGGGAGGAGCCAGTGCACACCAGGCAGTCCTAAAGCTTTTACTTTTATGCCCAGTCTCCTGCGGAGCCGCTATTCCCCATGGTCCTTTCGGAGTCCCCAGCATCCACTAGGACGTTAGAGAAAAAAGTGCTTAATATTTTCGCTGGTAGTTTATGGGAGCTGGACCCTCCATGGGCTGGTGGTAATCCGCTCCCAGGGAACCGCAATATCTTCCCCTGCAGCCTTATGACTCAAAGGGACATCGGAGGTGCAGGAGCCTGCTACCTAGGGATCTTGTCTCCAGCCTCTGGAGTCCAAATTCAGCCAGAGGTGATAAGGCTCCCACAGCAGTATCCTGCACGTTTTGGAGTGAACCATCTTCCATTCCAGACTTGCCGACACCTGAGGTGTGGTTACCTGCCCTCAGGCACAGTGACCTCTTCCCACTGTCCATTAGTGACAATATTAAATGTGTGCATGCACAGTATGTTCACTTAGTTTAAATGATACATGACCATGCAAGTCCTTAGATAGTGTATCCTCTGAGCATCAGGAAGGATAGTACTTTTGTGACTTCTGTATTCTGCGATTGTCCCAAGCACCTTTAGTAAGGAACTTGAATTTTTAAAGACATATGAGCAATAAACATCTTGCCTTAAGATGCCTGCATCTGGTGACTACAAGAGTAGTGACAAATGCCACAGCATTCTCCAGCTGTTCTGGATTGAGCCCAGCGTCTCCAAGCTGAAACACTTGCCAGCAACTGAGTAACGGACCAGTAGGCATTAGCCAACAGTACCCAAGAGATGTTGCAGCAGCATGTCCACACATACCCAGGAAAACTGAGCAGTTCCATGTGCTGGGGTAGGAGCATGGGGATTTCCACAAGTTACCCACCCACTACGCATGGGTAGAAGTTAGTAACAGGTGGTTGCTAATGGTGAGGGAATTCCCAGAGGGGGTGGAGTAAGTCCATACAGGGACAAATAACCACCCTCTGCCAAAATTCATTCTGCTAAACCCTTAGATGGAAGGAGATATTTTATATTGAATTTGGTAAAATACAGACAACCTCATTATTCAAACTCTCTGCCAGAACTGCCTACCATACACTTTCATAAGTATTTCTAGGTGCGGAGTAGCACCTTATGGAGCATGCTCTGCCAACATTTTGGTATAAAGACATGCTAAAACTGAGGCAAGTTTTGCTGGGACGTGTAGTTCCACAGCAGCTGGAGGGCCACAGATTGAAGACCCATGCTATAGAACAGGGATGGCCCTCCAGCTGTTGAACTACACATCCCAGCATGCCCTGCAACAGTTTTAGCATGGCCAAATAACAAAACTGTAGCAAGGCATGCTAGTATGTGTAGAACAACAACAGCTGGAGAGCCAAAGGTTCCCCGCCCCTGCTATAGAGCATGAACACTAATTCCTTGGTAGAGGTTTGTCAGAAACAGGAACTCAAAAGTGGAGAGGCCTGCCCTGCAAACCAGATTCATCATACGCATGCAAATTTCAGATTGTAAATATTTATAAAAGTGCTTATTGGAGAGAATACATTTATTTTTGATTCCAGCAAAAGTGGGCAGGGAAAGTCTTTAGTAATATCATTAAGCTACTTAATTCCCCATGTATAAAAAGGATTAAAGTCAAGGTTATTGAAGATCAGGATTATGGACCAGCTAGCTGAAATTGCAGGTATTCTCTGTTCCATAACACTATGGGGTTAATTAAATAAGCCGCAAAGGGGGATGAATTGTTGCTGCAACCACATGGAAACACTGGCAACAGCACCTCTACTCGCGATCAGATCTCATTGCTTTTTGTACACATCCCTGTAGGGTTGCCCAAAAAATAAATAAAAAAATAAGAATTTACTTACCGATAATTCTATTTCTCGTAGTCCGTAGTGGATGCTGGGGACTCCGTCAGGACCATGGGGATTAGCGGCTCCGCAGGAGACAGGGCACAAAAGTAAAAGCTTTAGGATCAGGTGGTGTGCACTGGCTCCTCCCCCTATGACCCTCCTCCAAGCCTCAGTTAGGATACTGTGCCCGGACGAGCGTACACAATAAGGAAGGATTTTGAATCCCGGGTAAGACTCATACCAGCCACACCAATCACACTGTACAACCTGTGATCTGAACCCAGTTAACAGCATGATAACAGCGGAGCCTCTGAAAAGATGGCTCACAACAATAATAACCCGATTTTTGTAACAATAACTATGTACAAGTATTGCAGACAATCCGCACTTGGGATGGGCGCCCAGCATCCACTACGGACTACGAGAAATAGAATTATCGGTAAGTAAATTCTTATTTTCTCTGACGTCCTAAGTGGATGCTGGGGACTCCGTCAGGACCATGGGGATTATACCAAAGCTCCCAAACGGGCGGGAGAGTGCGGATGACTCTGCAGCATCGAATGAGAGAACTCCAGGTCCTCCTCAGTCAGGGTGTGCCCCTGACCAAGTATCAGCTCGGCAAAGTTGTAAAGCCGAGACCCCTCGGGCAGCCGCCCAAGATGAGCCCACCTTCCTTGTGGAATGGGCATTTACATATTTTGGCTGTGGCAGGCCTGCCACAGAATGTGCAAGCTGAATTGTACTACACATCCAACTAGCAATCGTCTGCTTAGAAGCAAGAGCACCCAGTTTGTTGGGTGCATACAGGATAACAGCAAGTCAGTTTTCCTGACTCCAGCCGTCCTGGAAACCTGTATTTTCAGGGCCCTGACAACATCTAGCAACTTGGAGTCCTCCAAGTCCCTAGTAGCCGCAGGTACCACATTAAGCTGGTTCGGGTGAAACACTGACACCAATACAAAAAAATGGAGAGTAACACTTAACCAGCGCTCATATATGGATGTTCAGGGTCTGACGTGCAGAAATTCGTCCTCTCAGTGGATCATATAGAGGAAAAAATAAGAATTTACTTACCGATAATTCTATTTCTCGGAGTCCGTAGTGGATGCTGGGGTTCCTGAAAGGACCATGGGGAATAGCGGCTCCGCAGGAGACAGGGCACAAAAGTAAAGCTTTTACAGGTCAGGTGGTGTGTACTGGCTCCTCCCCCTATGACCCTCCTCCAGACTCCAGTTAGGTACTGTGCCCGGACGAGCGTACACAATAAGGGAGGATTTTGAATCCCGGGTAAGACTCATACCAGCCACACCAATCACACCGTACAACTTGTGATCTAAACCCAGTTAACAGTATGATAACAGAGGAGCCTCTGAAAGATGGCTTCCTAAACAATAACCCGAATTAGTTAACAATAACTATGTACAAGTATTGCAGATAATCCGCACTTGGGATGGGCGCCCAGCATCCACTACGGACTCCGAGAAATAGAATTATCGGTAAGTAAATTCTTATTTTCTCTATCGTCCTAAGTGGATGCTGGGGTTCCTGAAAGGACCATGGGGATTATACCAAAGCTCCCAAACGGGCGGGAGAGTGCGGATGACTCTGCAGCACCGAATGAGAGAACTCCAGGTCCTCCTTTGCCAGGGTATCAAATTTGTAAAAATTTACAAACGTGTTCTCCCCTGACCACGTAGCTGCTCGGCAGAGTTGTAATGCCGAGACCCCTCGGGCAGCCGCCCAAGATGAGCCCACCTTCCTTGCGGAATGGGCCTTAACAGATTTAGGCTGTGGCAGGCCTGCCACAGAATGTACAAGTTGAATTTTGTTACAAATCCAACGAGCAATCGACTGCTTAGAAGCAGGTGCACCCAACTTGTTGGGTGCATACAGTATAAACAGCGAGTCAGATTTTCTGACTCCAGCCGTCCTTTAAATGTATATTTTTAAGGCTCTGACAACGTCCAACAACTTGGAGTCCTTCAAGTCGTCTGTAGCCGCAGGCACTACAATAGGCTGGTTCAGGTGAAACGCTGATACCACCTTAGGGAGAAAATGCGGACGCGTCCGCAGCTCTGCCCTATGTCGAATGGAAAATTAAATAAGGGCTTTTATAAAACAAAGCCGCCAGTTCAGATACTCTCCCGGCCGAAGCCAGGGCCAGTAACATAGTCACTTTCCATGTGAGATATTTCAAATCCACATTCTTTAGTGGTTCAAACCAATTGGATTTGAGGAAATCTAAAACTACATTTAGATCCCACGGTGCCACCTTAGGCACCACAGGAGGCTGTATATGCAGTACTCCTTTGATAAAAATCTGGACCTCAGGGACTGAGGCCAATTCTCTTTGGAAGAATATTGATAGGGCCGAAATTTGAACCTTAATAGATCCCAATTTGAGACCCATAGACAATCCTGATTGCAGGAAATGTAGGAAAACGACCCAGTTGAAATTCCTCCATCGGAGCACTCCACTGCTCGCACCACGCAACATATTTTCGCCAAATACGGCGATAATGCTTCGCGGTGACTTCCTTCCTTGCCTTTATCAAGGTAGGAATGACTTCTTCTGGAATGCCTTTTCCTTTTAGGATCTGGCATTCAAACGCCATGCCGTCAAACGCAGCCGCGGTAAGTCTTGAAAAAGACAAGGACCCTGCTGAAGCAGGTCCCTTCTCAGAAGTAGAGGCCACGGATCGTCCGTGACCATCTCTTGAAGTTCCGGGTACCAAGTCCTTCTTGGCCAATCCGGAGCCACTAGTCTTACTCCTCTTTGCCGTATAATCCTCAATACCTTTGGTATGAGAGGCAGAGGAGGAAACACATATACGGACTGGTACACCCAAGGTGTTACCAACGCGTCCACAGCTATTGCCTGCGGATCTCTTGACCTGGCGCAATAACTGTCCAGTGTCTTGTTGAGGCGAGACGCCATCATGTCCACCATTGGTTTTACCCAACGGTTTAATAGCATGTGGAAAACTTCTGGATGAAGTACCCACTCTCCCGGGTGAAGGTCGTGTCTGCTGAGGAAGTCTGCTTCCCAGTTGTCCACGCCCGGGATGAATACTGCTGACAGTGCTATCACGTGATTCTCCGCCCAGCGAAGGATCCTGGCAGCTTCTGCCATTCTGTTTCTTGTGCCGCCCTGTCTGTTTACATGGGCGACTGCCGTGATGTTGTCCGACTGGATCAACACCGGTCTTCCTTGAAGCAGAGGTTCCGCCTGGCTTAGAGCATTGTAGATTGCTCTTAGTTCCAGAATGCTTATGTGAAGAGACTTTTTCAGGCTCGACCACACTCCCTGGAAATTTCTTCCCTGTGTGACTGCTCACCAGCCTCTCAGGCTGGCATCCGTGGTCACCAGGATCCAATCCTGCATGCCGAATCTGCGGCCCTCCAATAGATGAGCCTCCTGCAACCACCACAGAAGGGATACCCTTGTCCTCGGCGACAGGGTTATCCGCAGGTGCATCTGAAGATGCGACCCTGACCATTTGTCCAACAGATCCCTTTGCATGGAATCTGCCGAAAGGGATTGCTTCGTAAGAAGCTACCATTTTTTCCCAGGACTCTTGTGCATTGATGTACAGACACCTTTCCTGGTTTTAGGAGGTTCCTGACCAGGTCAGATAACTCCTTGGCTTTTTCTTCGGGAAGAAAAACCTTTTTCTGAACTGTGTCCAGAATCATCCCCAGGAACAGCAGACGAGTTGTCGGCATTAATTGGGATTTTGGAATATTCAGAATCCATCCGTGCTGCTTTAGCACCTCTTGAGATAGTGCTAAACCCATCTCTAGCTGTTCTCTGGACCTTGTCCTTATTAGGAGATCGTCCAAGTATGGGATAATTAATACGCCTTTTCTTCGAAGAAGAAATATTATCTCGGCCATTACCTTTGTAAAGACCCGAGGTGCCGTGGACAAACCAAACGGCAGCGTCTGAAACTGATAGTGACAGTTTTGTACAACGAACCTGAGGTACCCCTGGTGTGAGGGGTAATTGGAACGTGGAGATACGCATCCTTGATGTCCAAGGATACCATAAAGTCCCCTTCTTCCAGGTTCGCTATCACTGCTCTGAGTGACTCCATCTTGAACTTGAACTTCTTTATGTACAGGTTCAAGGACTTCAGATTTAGAATAGGCCTTACCGAGCCATCCGGCTTCGGTACCACAAAAAGAGTGGAATAATACCCCTTCCCTTGTTGTAGAAGAGGTACCTTGACTATCACCTGCTGAGAATACAGCTTGTGAATGGCTTCCAAAACCGTCTCCCTTTCTGAGGGGGACGTTGGTAAAGCCGACTTCAGGAAACGGCGAGGTGGCTCTGTCTCTAATTTCAACCTGTACCCCTGAGATATTATCTGCAGGATCCAGGGATTTACCTGCGAGTGAGCCCACTGCGCGCTGTAATTTTTGAGACGACCGCCTACCGCCCCCAAGTCCGCTTGCGAAGCCCCAGCGTCATGCTGAGGCTTTTGTAGAAGCCGGGGAGGGCTTCTGTTCCTGGGAAGGAGCTGCCTGTTGCTGTCTCTTCCCTCGTCCTCTGCCTCGTGGCAGATATGAATAGCCCTTTGCTCTCTTATTTTTAAAGGAACGAAAAGGCTGCGGTTGAAAAGTCGGTGCCTTTTTCTGTTGGGGAGTGACTTGAGGTAGAAAGGTGGATTTCCCGGCCGTAGCCGTGGCCACCAAATCCGATAGACCGACCCCAAATAACTCCTCTACGCATCGCCTGTCCACTGTCGTGTCCATAAAGCTCTTCTGGCCGAAATGGACATAGCACTTACCCGTGATGCCAGTGTGCAGATATCTCTCTGTGCATCACGCATATAAAGAAATGCATCCTTTATTTGTTCTAACGACAGTAAAATATTGTCCCCGTCCAGGGTATCAATATTTTCGATCAGGGACTCTGACCAAACTACCCCAGCACTGCACATCCAGGCAGTCGCAATAGCTGGTCGTAGTATAACACCTGCATGTGTGTATATACCTTTTTGGATATTTTCCATCCTCCTATCTGATGGATCTTTAAGTGCGGCCGTCTCAGGAGAGGGTAACGCCACTTGTTTTGATAAGCGTGTTAGCGCTTTGTCCACCCTAGGAGGTGTTTCCCAGCGCTCCCTAACCTCTGGCGGGAAAGGGTATAAAGCCAATAACTTCTTTGAAATTAGCAGTTTTTTATCGGGGCACCCCACGCTTCATCACACACGTCATTTAATTCTTCTGATTCGGTAAAAACTACTGGTAGTTTTTTCACACCCCACATAATACCCTGTTTAGTGGTACCTGTAGTATCAGCTAAATGTAACATCTCCTTTATTGCCAAAATCATATAACGTGTGGCCCTACTGGAAAATACGGTTGATTCGTCACCTTCACCACCGGAATCAGTGCCTGTGTCTGGGTCTGTGTCGACCGACTGAGGCAAGGGGCGTTTTACAGCCCCTGACGGTGTTTGAGGCGCCTGGACAGGCACTAATTGAGTGTCCGGCCGCCTCATGTCGGCAAACGACTGCTTAAGCGAGTTGACGCTATCCCGTAATTCCACAAATAAAGGCATCCATTCTGGTGTCGACCCCCTAGGAGGTGACATCCTCATATTTGGCAATTGCTCCGCCTCCACACCAATAACGTCCTCATACATGTCGACACACACGTACCGACACACAGCAGACACACAGGGAATGCTCTATACGAAGACAGGACCCACTAGCCCTTTGGGGAGACAGAGGGAGAGTCTGCCAGCACACACCAAAAAGCGCTATATATGACAGGGATAGCCTTATGATTAAGTGCTCCCTTATAGCTGCTTTTATATTGATATATTGCCATTTATTTTGCCCCCCC
Source organism: Pseudophryne corroboree (assembly GCF_028390025.1). Lineage (NCBI taxonomy): Eukaryota > Metazoa > Chordata > Amphibia > Anura > Myobatrachidae > Pseudophryne > Pseudophryne corroboree. The sequence continues at coordinate 291,750,342 of NC_086449.1, forward strand.
TCTCTGTTATACCCTGTTTCTGTAGTGCAGTGCAGGGGAGAGACCTGGGAGCCTTCCTGACCAGCGGAGCTGTGACAGAAAATGGCGCCGTGTGCTGAGGAGATAGGCCCCGCCCCTTTTCCGGCGGGCTCGTCTCCCGCTATTTAGTACATTTAGGCAGGGGTAAATATCTCCATATAGCCTCTGGGGCTATATGTGAGGTATTTTTAGCCTTTTTAAAGGTTTTCATTTGCCTCCCAGGGCGCCCCCCTCCCAGCGCCCTGCACCCTCAGTGACTGCCGTGTGAAGTGTGCTGAGAGGAAAATAGCGCACAGCTGCAGTGCTGTGCGCTACCTTAAGAAGACTGCAGGAGTCTTCAGCCGCCGATTCTGGACCTCTTCTTGCTTCAGCATCTGTGAGGGGGCCGGCGGCGTGGCTCCGGTGACCATCCAGGCTGTACCTGTGATCGTCCCTCTGGAGCTTCATGTCCAGTAGCCAAGAAGCCAATCCATCCTGCACGCAGGTGAGTTCACTTCTTCTCCCCTCTGTCCCTCGTTGCAGTGATCCTGTTGCCAGCAGGAATCACTGTAAAATAAAAAACCTAAGCTAAACTCTCTAAGCAGCTCTTTATGAGAGCCACCTAGAATTGCACCCTTCTCGGCCGGGCACAAAAATCTAACTGGAGTCTGGAGGAGGGTCATAGGGGGAGGAGCCAGTACACACCACCTGACCTGTAAAAGCTTTACTTTTGTGCCCTGTCTCCTGCGGAGCCGCTATTCCCCATGGTCCTTTCAGGAACCCCAGCATCCACTTAGGACGATAGAGAAAAGGTGTATATAGCATAACATCCTTTTATTTCACAACAACAGACAAATAAAACAATGATAGTAAAATTAGCACAAATCCTGGAGTAGTCAACAGGTGCAGTGGGTAATTACCCGATGTTCCAGAACTGCGATCAAACAGTTCTAAATGGGCTTTGGATCAAACTGCAGGGATTCCGGACTTCCCTCAGTATTGGGCCAGATGGTATAGCAACCGTCTCTCCACTCCACTGAAAACCCGCTGACGCCTCCCTGGACCTCACCTCACCTCACCAGGTGAGGTCCAGGGAGGCGTCAGCGGGTTTTCAGTGGAGTGGAGAGACGGTTGCTATACCATCTGGCCCAATACTGAGGGAAGTCCGGAATCCCTGCAGTTTGATCCAAAGCCCATTTAGAACTGTTTGATCGCAGTTCTGGAACATCGGGTAATTATCCACTGCACCTGTTGACTACTCCAGGATTTGTGCTAATTTTACTATCATTGTTTTATTTGTCTGTTGTTGTGAAATAAAAGGATGTTATGCTATATACACCTTTTTTCCTCTATATGATCCACTGAGAGGACGAATTTCTGCACGTCAGACCCTGAACATCCATATATGAGCGCTGGTTAAGTGTTACTCTCCATTTTTTTGTATTTGTGCACTTTTGGGTGAGGGTTTGGAGGAAACCTCACAGGGGTTGAAAATACTTCTAGCAGCTCTTTGCGCACAGGATACTATCACTCCATTTGCTATATTGAAACACTGACACCACCTTAAGGAGAAACTGGGGATGAGTCCGCAGCTCTGCCCTGTCCGAATGGACAATCAGATATGGGCTTTTTGAGACAAACGCCGCCAATTCTGACACTCGCCTGGCCGAGGCCAGGACCAACAGCATGGTCACTTTCCCTGTGAGATATTTCAAATCCACAGATTTGAGCGGTTTAAACCAATGTGATTTTAGGAATCCCAGAACTACGTTGAGATCCCACAGTGCCACTGGAGGCACAAAAAGGGGGTTGTATATGCAGTACTCCCTTGACAAACTTCTGGACTTCAGGAACTGAAGCCAATTCTTTCTGGAAGAAAATCGACAGGGCCGAAATTTGAACCTTAATGGACCCCAATTTGAGGCCCATAGACACTCCTGTTTGCAGGAAATGCAGGAAACGACCGAGTTGAAATTTCTTCATGGGGCCTTCCTGGCCTCACACCACGCAACATATTTTCGCCACATGTGGTGATAATGTTGTGCGGTCACCTCCTTCCTGGCTTTGACCAGGGTAGGAGTGACCTCTTCCGGAATGCCTTTTCCCTTAGGATCCGGCGTTCAACCGCCCTGCCGTCAAACGCAGCCGCGGTAAGTCTTGGAACAGACATGGTACTTGCTGAAGCAAGTCCCTTCTTAGCGGCAGAGGCCATGAGTCCTCTGTGAGCATCTCTTGAAGTTCCGGGTACCAAGTCCTTCTTGGCCAATCCGGAGCCACGAGTATAGTTCTTACTCCTCTACGTCTTATAATTCTCAATACCTTGGGTATGAGAAGCAGAGGAGGGAAGACATACACCGACTGGTACACCCACGGTGTTACCAGAACGTCCACAGCTATTGCCTGAGGGTCTTTTGACCTGGCGCAATACTTGTCCAGTTTTTTGTTCAGGCGGGACGCCATCATGTCCACCTTTGGTCTTTTCCAACGGTTCACAATCATGTGGAAGACTTCCCGATGAAGTCCCCACTCTCCCGGGTGGAGGTTGTGCCTGCTGAGGAAGTCTGCTTCCCAGTTGTCCACTCCCGGAATGAACACTGCTGACAGTGCTATCACATGATTTTCCGCCCAGCGAAAAATCCTTGCAGTTTCTGCCATTGCCCTCCTGCTTCTTGTGCCGCCCTGTCTGTTTACGTGGGCAACTGCCGTGATGTTGTCCCACTGGATCAATACCGGCTGACCTTGAAGCAGAGGTCTTGCTAAGCTTAGAGCATTGTAAATTGCCCTTAGCTCCAGTATATTTATGTGGAGAAAAATCTCCAGACTTGATCACACTCCCTGGACATTTTTTCCCTGTGTGACTGCTCCCCAGCCTCTCAGGCTGGCCTCCGTGGTCACCAGCATCCAATCCTGAATGCCGAATCTGCGGCCCTCTAGAAGATGAGCACTCTGTAACCACCACAGGAGAGACACCCCTGTCCCTGGAGACAGGGTTATCTGCTGATGCATCTGAAAATGCGATCCGGACCATTTGTCCCGCAGATCCCACTGAAAAGTTCTTGCGTGGAATCTGCCAAATGGAATCGCTTCGTAATAAGCCACCATTTTTCCCAGGACTCTTGTGCAATGATGCACTGACACTTTTCCTGGTTTTAGGAGGTTCCTGACTAGCTCGGATAACTCCCTGGCTTTCTCCTCCGGGAGAAACACCTTTTTCTGGACTGTGTCCAGAAACATCCCTAGGAACAGCAGACGTGTCGTCGGAAACGGCTGCGATTTTGGATATTTAGAATCCACCCGTGCTGTCGTAGAACTACTTGAGATAGTGCTACTCAGACTTCCAACTGTTCTCTGGACCTTGCCCTTATCAGGAGATCGTCCAAGTAAGGGATAATTAAGACGCCTTTTCTTTGAAGAAGAATCATCATTTCGGCCATTACTTTGGTAAAGACCCGGGGTGCCGTGGACAATCCAAACGGCAGCGTCTGAAACTGATAGTGACAGTTCCGTACCACGAACCTGAGGTACCCTTGGTGAGAAGGGCAATTTGGGACATGGAGGTAAGCATCCTTGATGTCCAGGGACACCATATAGTCCCCTTCTTCCTGGTTCGCTATCACTGCTCTGAGTGACTCCATCTTGATTTGAACCTTTGTATGTAAGTGTTCAAAGATTTCCCATTTAGAATAGGTCTCACCGAGCCGTCTGGCTTCAGTACCACAATATAGTGTGGAATAATACCCCTTTCCTTGTTGTAGGAGGGGTACTTTGATTATCACCTGCTGGGAATACAGCTTGTGAATTGTTTCCAATACTGCCTCCCTGTCGGAGGAAGACGTTGGTAAAGCAGACATCAGGAGCCTGCGAGGGGGAGACGTCTCGAATTTCCAGTCTGTACCCCTGGGATACTACTTGTAGGATCCAGGGGTCCACTTGCGAGTGAGCCCACTACGCGCTGAAACTCTTGAGACGACCCCCCACCGCACTTGAGTCCGCTTGTATGGCCCCAGCGTCATGCTGAGGACTTGGCAGAAGCTGTGGAGGGCTTCTGTTCCTGGGAATGGGCTGCCTGCTGCAGTCTTCTTCCCTTTCCTCTATCCCTGGGCAGATATGACTGGCCTTTTGCCCGCTTGCCCTTATGGGGACGAAAGGACTGAGGCTGAAAAGACGGTGTCTTTTTCTGCTGAGATGTGATTTGGGGTAAAAAAGGTGGATGTTCCAGCTGTTGCCGAGGCCACCAGGTCCGATGGACCGACCCCAAATAACTCCTTCTGCATCACCTGACCACTGTCGTGTCCATAAACATCTTCTGGCAGATATGGACATCGCACTTACTCTTGATGCCAGAGTGCAAATATCCCTCTGTGCATCTCGCATATATAGAAATGCATCCTTTAAATGCTCTATAGTCAATAAAATACTGTCCCTGTCAAGGGTATCAATATTTTCAGTCAGGGAATCCGACCAAGCCCCCCCAGCGCTGCACATCCAGGCTGAGGCGATCGCTGGTCGCAGTATAACACCAGTATGTGTGTATATACCTTTTTAGGATATTTTCCAGCCTCTCAGCTGGCTCCTTGAGGGCGGCCCTATCTGGAGACGGTACCGCCACTTGTTTTGATAAGCGTGTGAGCGCCTTATCCACCCTAAAGGGTGTTTCCCAACGCGCCCTAACTTCTGGCGGGAAAGGGTATACCGCCAATAATTTTCTATCGGGGGAAACCCACGCATCATCACACACTTCATTTAATTTATCTGATTCAGGAAAAACTACAGGTAGTTTTTTCACACCCCACATAATACCCTTCTTGTGGTACTTGTAGTATCAGAAATATGTAACACCTCCTTCATTGCCCTTAACATGTAACGTGTGGCCCTAAAGGAAAATACGTTTGTTTCTTCACCGTCGACACTGGAGTCAGTGTCCGTGTCTGTGTCGACCGACTGAGGTAAATGAGCGTTTTACAGCCCCTGACGGTGTTTGAGACGCCTGGACAGGTACTAATTTGTTTGCCGGCCGTCTCATGTCGTCAACCGACCTTGCAGCGTGTTGACATTATCACGTAATTCCTTAAATAAGCCATCCATTCCGGTGTCGACTCCCTAGAGAGTGACATCACCATTTCAGGCAATTGCTCCGCCTCCTCACCAACATCGTCCTCATAAATGTCGACACACAGCACACACACAGGGAATGCTCTGATAGAGGACAGGACCCCACTAGCCCTTTGGGGAGACAGAGGGAGAGTTTGCCAGCACACACCAAAAACGCTATAATTATACAGGGACAACCTTTATATAAGTGTTTTTCCCTTATAGCATTTTAATATATATATATACATATCGCCAAATAAGTGCCCCCCCTCTCTGTTTTAACCCTGTTTCTGTAGTGCAGTGCAGGGGAGAGCCTGGGAGCCTTCCCACCAGCATTTCTGTGAGGGAAAATGGCGCTGTGTGCTGAGGAGAATAGGCCCCGCCCCCTTTTCGGCGGGCTTCTTCTCCCGTTTTTCTGAGACCTGGCAGGGGTTAAATACATCCATATAGCCCCCAGGGGCTATATGTGATGTATTTTTAGCCAGAATAAGGTACTATCATTGCTGCCCAGGGCGCCCCCCCCCCAGCGCCCTGCACCCTCAGTGACCGCTGCTATGAAGTGTGCTGACAACAATGGCGCACAGCTGCAGTGCTGTGCGCTACCTTATGAAGACTGAAGAGTCTTCTGCCGCCGTTTCTGGACCTTCACTTTTCGGCATCTGCAAGGGGGGTCGGCGGCGCGGCTCCGGGACGAACCCCAGGGTGAGACCTGTGTTCCGACTCCCTCTGGAGCTAATGGTGTCCAGTAGCCTAAGAAGCCAATCCATCCTGCACGCAGGTGAGTTCACTTCTCTCCCCTAAGTCCCTCGATGCAGTGAGCCTATTGCCAGCAGGACTCACTGAAAATAAAAAACCTAACAAACTTTTACTCTAAGCAGCTCTTTAGGAGAGCCACCTAGATTGCACCCTTCTCGGCCGGGCACAAAAATCTTAACTGAGGCTTGGAGAAGGGTCATAGGGGGAGGAGCCAGTGCACACCACCTGATCCTAAAGCTTTTAACTTTTGTGCCCCGTCTCCTGCGGAGCCGCTAATCCCCATGGTCCTGACGGAGTCCCCAGCATCCACTTAGGACGTCAGAGAAATCAGCACTCCAGGGTTACCTCTAAGTGCAGCATATAGCCAGCCGGACGCACAGGGGAGAGCTACTTGAATCGACCCCAAGTGCGTGGAATATAATATAGTGATTGAAAGCTTGACTAGTTTCTGAAAGCCAGAGGAAAGAAGGAATTGTGCTCATATTGAGATTGTGAGCCTCAACCAGTGACAAGACACACTAAGGACTGGGGCTGTCCCAGAACCAACACGTTGTGCAGCCAAATAAGGGTTTAATAGTAAGATACCTTGGCCTCCCCTTGTGAGGTTCTTGATTCCAATTTAGTATATGTATATATATATATATATATAATCATTCCAATTTAGTATATGTGCTGCCAAAGCAAGCACAGGTTGTAATACTTTACAAGTGTTATTTCCAAAATGGGAGTGTGCCTTCTGCAGACAAGTGGAAACTATAAAGGATATGTATAATATGTAAAGTTTACAACTTGAATAAATCTTCAGCAGAAACTAAAAGAGCAGATCCACTATAATTAAAAACTTGACAAATCCAAATATGGAGCAATTCACACAAATTAGCAGATGAAGCCTAACCAGCATTATCTAATCTGTAGCATGTGGTGGAGAAACACTCGGATGCATTTTGGCTTCGGCAAAAGCACTTACAGCACACATTCTTTAATACTGGGTACATGTTGCAGAGCTGGATTAAGGCTTTGGGGGGCCTGGGGTACCCAAAACTGGGGATCCCTAAAGAGCAATATTATGGATGCAGGAATCAGGTTATTGCGTTCAAGCCCTAAGTGCGTACATGAATGGGGGGGGGGGGGGGAGGGGGGGGGATGTAGTCACACATCACGCCCCCATTTTATGTTAAGCAGGCTGTGTGTATATTCCAGCTGGGCTGTACCCTTCTGCCTCATGTGAATAGCAGGGGAGAGCGTTTCCTCCCTTCTTTTCCTCCCCGTGGGACACTGCAACCCACAAATACATACAGCAACACATTCATACATACTGTCACATAGTCACACACATATATACAAATACATACACAGTGACACTTATATACATACTTGCCACAGTCATACACCTATATACAGTACATACATATATACAGTCATACACCTATATACAGAGGGACAGACCGTTCCCCCTCTCTGAGCCCCTCTTACCTTAAAGGCTGGCTGCTAGGGATTGCCCTCATCACTCCGGGACAGAGCTGTTCCTTTATCCCATGCAGCTGCTGGCACAGTAGCTCTACCCCCTACTTGAACTACACCTCCCTCTTCTCTAGATTGCAGTGTGCAGTTACTGCTCTGCACTGCTTGAATTAAAGTACAGGGGGTCCAGAGAGAGGGAGGCCCAGAGGTATTCACCCCGTGCCCATCCTTAGTCTGTCTCTGTACATATGGATAATACAGACATATATAAAGCAGAAAGCATCCTGTATAGCAGCCACTCTTCTGGTGTACAGATTTATGTATAGTAATCCGTCTAATTACTGTAAGATATTTGGTATGGTATCCGGATAATAGGTCGACATGTAAAAGGCCAGACCTTGTTTTTAAATTTATTTTAACTTTTTCATACTTTACTACCCACGTGGACTACGATTGGGGACGTGGTACACTAATAGGGCTTCTATAGTGAAGGACACCAAAAAAATGAAATAAATAAGTGGTGTCGACCATTTGTCATGTTGACATTTCCGAGTGTCGAACTTTTGACCACGTCGACCTTTGCCATGACAACCAATAGTGGTCGACCCTGTGATTGGGTAGAAATCCATTATATATTTTAGGAAGCCGAGATTTAACAAAGGTATTCTTTAGGTGGGAAACAGGAAAACTACGTATATCAGAATTTTAATAAACCTCCCCTAAGGCAGGCATGTCCAAACTGCGGCCCTCCAGCTGTTGGAAAACTACACATCCCAGCATGCCCTGACAGCAAAACTGTGTCAGGGTATGCTGGGATGTGTAGTTTCACAACAGCTAGAGGGCCGCAGTTTGGACATGCCTGCCCTAAGGGGATGAAAAGGGGTTGACATAATGACGTCATTACCGATGCATGGCTTGCGCTGTGTGAACGCTAACACCCAAACGGACATTTGGATCAAAATTTGGATTGCACCTCCAGTGTGTAGAATTTAATAAACTGGATTTATATTTACTTATATTAATATGTCTCAAATTTACATCTCCATAGATTTACCAACTTTTTAACACTCATTTATACGTACAACTGTGAAAATCAGAAACTCCTGAGTGAAATACGTGTAGAACAGCTAGTTAATAGTATAAATGTTAAGATGATACACACTCTCTATATATAGAATTGTGTAATATTGTAAATAAAAACCCACTACGGTTTCAACTTTAAATCTAAATAATTGCTGCTATGACCTCTCACAAATGGATAGTGGCCAAGAATAATAGGAAAGATGAGTAAATAAAATATTTATTTGTCAGACTGATGGTACACAGTCTCGCTCCATGAGCTTGGCCTTCAGATATGTAACTTAGGCTACAGTCCATTGTGCTGTAAAAAGGTTTCCATGATGAAGCTGATGGTGTAACGCCGATGTAAAGAGTATTATATACATTCCTAGGGCGACGTTTCCATGTCCACATCCTCTTGTAGTTTCTGAACCATTTTGTCTTCCAGCTGTTTTGCTTTTCCTGTAAAAAAAATACAAAGCATTAACTACACTGACGTTATGGAGACTCCCTTTTTAGTATAAGCAAAATTTACATAAGCAGCTCTATATTATTTAGCTACGTATCTTCAGGCAAGCATGTGACTTTCTTCTGCTAAATATACATCTATGCCCAGTCAGGTATGATCCTACTACTTAAAGTGATCAATATCTGTCCTGGCTGCCTATGCAAATTAACAGGAAGATAAAAGCAGATAACAAATAAGAACTGGCTCTATTAGTAATGCGAGGTAAAGAAAAAGAAAAGAAAAACAAATATATGTATAGAAATAAACTGATAGATATTCATATGTAAAACAGTGCATTACTGAGTGTGAGGGAAACCATTCAATTCAGAGTTAACACTGTACCGCACAAGGATAACAAGCTACTGTAGCTCTGCAGAAATATGATTAGTACAACACCGGTACTGGGCACAAGTTTGATCTACTTCTACCTGTATGATTGACAACAACTGTCCCCGCCACTACAGCGACACACAGAAAGACGTTTATAGAGTATCACTTACCAGCATGTGGAGCCCGGATAAGGTGTATGTTCTGTTTGACTTCTTTGATATCCTGGGCTTTCTGCAACTCTTTCCCCTTATTGAGCCTACAAGAGAGGAAATCCATTATACAATTGCTTCACTACGCTGCACACTGCTTAGGAGTGCTGACTAAGCTGGTGCTGCTCACCTGTTCATGATAAACCGGGCTTGTCGCTTCCGCTTAATCTCTTCCACTCTCTTCATAGCCTCAACTATAAAAAGGAGTCAATAAATAGCAGTCCTATTATTAAATGCAATCAAAAAGTATTGAAAAATACAGGGAATGGTATTCTTTTTAGAAAGCGGTATGGAATACGTTCATATTTGACAAAATATCTGCTGCTAAAACATGCAGAGCTGGTTAATCAGGCATGTACAAGAACAGCATTTTCTGGCAGAGTGAATTATAGCCAGGCATTTACCAGTGGTTCCCAAACGTGGTCCTCAAGGCACCCCAACTCTTCAGGTTTTGGGTATATCCATGCTTAGCCACAAGTGACTTAATTAGAACCTCAGTCAGTTTGATTTAATCATCTGTTCTGAGCCATGGATATACCTAAAACCTGGCCCGCTGGGGTGCCTTGAGTACCATGTTTGTGTACCTCTGCTCTAAGTGTAAGCTAAACCATTACTGTTAGCAAGGCCAAACCAATGGTCTCTACTACTATTACATTTAATTTAACAACACACAAGCAGGTAGTTCTGCTACTTCACAAAGTGCTAATATACTAAATACATTCCACAGCACAGTACAATCAAGTGGGGGGAATAAAAATTTACCATACAATAATGCTGGGCATACATGGACAGATAAAATGCCTGTCAGACGGACAGGCATTTTATCTGCCGCTGCCAATATCCAGGACATACACTGTGAGATCTCTGGTATCGGCCCCGAGGAAACGACATTTCCCCATTCCGTCCCATATGAAGGAACAGAGGAAATGTCTGTTGTTCAACCGCGGAGATCATACACTGCCCATTGCTGCCGACTGGATTCTTAGAAAATATCGCTTTGGACGGACACGATCTGGCAATGTCAAACCGATCGATATTTTCAGATCAGTCAGCCACATATAAGCTACAATTATCTGGGCAATACCGGGTGTATCGGCCAGATAATCATAGCATGTATGCCCAGCATAAAAAAAATAAGATTTTACTTACCGATAAATCTATTTCTCGTAGTTCGTAGTGGATGCTGGGACTCCGTCAGGACCATGGGGAATAGCGGCTCCGCAGGAGACAGGGCACAAAATTTAAAAGTTTGACCACTAGGTGGTGTGTACTGGCTCCTCCCCCTATGACCCTCCTCCAAGCCTCAGTTAGGATACTGTGCCCGGACGAGCGTACACAATAAGGAAGGATTTTGAATCCCGGGTAAGACTCATACCAGCCACACCAATCACACCGTACAACTTGTGATCTGAACCCAGTTAACAGTATGACAAACGTAGGAGCCTCTGAACAGACGGCTCACAACAATAACAACCCGATTTTTTTGTAACAATAACTATGTACAAGTATTGCAGACAATCCGCACTTGGGATGGGCGCCCAGTATCCACTACGGACTACGAGAAATAGATTTATCGGTAAGTAAAATCTTATTTTCTCTGACGTCCTAGTGGATGCTGGGACTCCGTCAGGACCATGGGGATTATACCAAAGCTCCCAAACGGGCGGGAGAGTGCGGATGACTCTGCAGCACCGAATGAGAGAACTCCAGGTCCTCCTTAGCCAGGGTATCAAATTTGTAGAATTTTGCAAACGTGTTCTCCCCTGACCACGTAGCTGCTCGGCAGAGTTGTAATGCCGAGACCCCTCGGGCAGCCGCCCAAGATGAGCCCACCTTCCTTGTGGAATGGGCCTTGACAGATTTAGGCTGTGGCAGGCCTGCCACAGAATGTGCAAGTTGAATTGTGCTACAAATCCAACGAGCAATCGTCTGCTTAGAAGCAGGAGCACCCAGCTTGTTGGGTGCATACAGTATAAACAGCGAGTCAGATTTTCTGACTCCAGCCGTCCTTGAAATATATATTTTCAATGCTCTGACAACGTCCAGCAACTTGGAATCCTCCAAATCGCTAGTAGCCGCAGGCACCACAATAGGCTGGTTCAGGTGAAACGCTGAAACCACCTTAGGCAGAAAGTGAGGATGCGTCCGCAGTTCTGCCCTGTCCGAATGGAAAATCAGATATGGGCTTTTATACGATAAAGCCGCCAATTCTGACACTCTCCTGGCTGAAGCCAGGGCCAGTAGCATTGTTACTTTCCATGTAAGATATTTCAAATCCACCGATTTGAGTGGCTCAAACCAATGGGATTTGAGAAAATCCAAAACTACATTAAGATTCCACGGTGCCACTGGGGGCACAACCGGGGGCTGTATATGTAGTACTCCTTTTACCAAAGTCTGGACTTCAGGAACTGAAGCCAATTCTTTCTGGAAGAAAATCGACAGGGCCGAAATTTGAACCTTAATGGACCCTAATTTGAGGCCCATAGACAATCCTGTTTGCAGGAAATGTAGGAATCGACCCAGTTGAAATTCCTCCGTCGGGGCCTTCCTGGCCTCACACCACGCAACATATTTTCTCCAAATGCGGTGATAATGTTGTGCAGTCACCTCCTTCCTGGCTTTTACCAGGGTAGGGATGACCTCTTCCGGAATGCCTTTTTCCCTTAGGATTCGGCGTTCAACCGCCATGCCGTCAAACGCAGCCGCGGTAAGTCTTGGAATAGACACGGTCCCTGCTGAAGCAGGTCCCGTCTTAGAGGTAGAGGCCACGGATCTTCCGTGAGCATCTACTGAAGTTCCGGGTACCAAGTTCTTCTTGGCCAATCCGGAGCCACGAGTATCGTTCTTACTCCCCTTTGCCGTATAATTCTCAGTACTTTTGGTATGAGAGGCAGAGGAGGAAACACATACACTGACTGGTACACCCATGGTGTTACCAGAGCGTCTACAGCTATTGCCTGAGGGTCTCTTGACCTGGCGCAATACCTGTCCAGTTTTTTGTTGAGGCGGGACGCCATCATGTCCACCATTGGTCTTTCCCAATGGACCACAATCATGTGGAAGACTTCTGGATGAAGTCCCCACTCTCCCAGGTGCAGATCGTGTCTGCTGAGGAAGTCTGCTTCCCAGTTGTCCACTCCCGGGATGAACACAGCTGACAGTGCTAACACATGATTTTCTGCCCAGCGGAGAATCCTTGCAGCTTCTGCCATTGCCCTCCTGCTTCTTGTGCCGCCCTGTCTGTTTACGTGGGCGACTGCCGTGATGTTGTCCGACTGAATCAACACCGGCTGACCCTGAAGCAGAGGTTTTGCCAGGCTTAGAGCATTGTAGATTGCTCTTAGCTCCAGTATATTTATGTGAAGAGACGTCTCCAGGCTTGACCACACGCCCTGGAAGTTTCTTCCCTGTGTGACCGCTCCCCAGCCTCTCAGGCTGGCATCCGTGGTCACTAGGACCCAGTTCTGTATGCCGAATCTGCGGCCCTCTAACAGATGAGCACTCTGCAACCACCATAGCAGAGACACTCTTGTCCTTGTGGACAATTTTATCCGCTGATGCATCTGCAGATGCGATCCGGACCATTTGTCCAGCAGATCCCACTGAAAATCAGAATCCACCCGTGTTGTTGGAGCACTACTTGGGATAGTGCTACTCCGACCTCCAGCTGTTCTCTGGATCTTGCCCTTATCAGGAGATCGTCCAAGTAAGGGATAATTAAGACGCCTTCTCTTCGAAGAAGGATCATCATTTCGGCCATTACCTTGGTAAAGACCCGGGGTGCCGTGGACAATCCAAACGGCAGCGTCTGAAACTGATAATGACAGTTTTGGACCACGAACCTGAGGTACCCTTGGTGTGAAGGACAAATTGGAACATGAAGGTAAGCATCCTTGATGTCCAAGGACACCATAAAATCCCCTTCTTCCAGATTCGCTATCACTGCTCTGAGTGACTCCATCTTGAACTTGAATTTTTGTATGTACAGGTTCAGAGATTTTAGATTTAGAATCGGTCTTACCGAGCCGTCCGGCTTCGGTACCACAAATAGCGTGGAGTAATACCCCTGTCCCTGTTGTAGGAGGGGTACCTTGACTATCACCTGCTGAGAATACAGCTTGTGAATGGCCTCCAATACCGTCGCCCTGTCGGAGGGAGACGTTGGCAAAGCAGACTTTAGGAAACGGCGAGGAGGGGACTTCTCGAATTCCAACCTGTAACCCTGAGATACTACCTGCAGGATCCAGGGGTCCACCTGCGAGTGAGCCCACTGTGCGCTGAAATGTTTGAGGCGACCCCCCACCGCCCCTGAGTCTGCTTGTAAGGTCCCAGCGTCATGCTGACGCCTTTGTAGAAGCCGGGGAGGGCTTCTGCTCCTGGGAAGGAGCTGCTTGTTGCAGTCTCTTACCCTTTCCTTTGCCTCGGGGCAAATAGGAATGTCCTTTTGCTCGTTTGTTCTTATAGGAACGAAAGGACTGCGGCTGAAAAGCCTGCGGCTTTTTCTGCTGGGAGGTGACCTTGGGTAAAAAGGTGGATTTTCCGGCCGTTGCCGTGGCCACCAGATCCGATAGACCGACCCCAAATAATTCCTCCCCCTTATACGGCAATACTTCCATATGTCGTTTGGAATCCGCATCACCTGACCACTGGCTCGTCCATAAACTTCTTCTGGCAGATATGGACATCGCACTTACTCTTGATGCCAGAGTGCAAATATCTCTCTGTGCATCTCGCATATAAAGAAATGCATCCTTTAACTGCTCTATAGTCCGTAAAATACTGTCCCTATCCAGGGTATCAATATTTTCAGACAGTGACTCCGACCAAGCCACGCCAGCACTGCACATCCAGGCTGAGGCGATTGCTGGTCTCAGTATAACACCCGTATGTGTGTATATACTTTTTAATGTATTCTCCAGCCTCCTATCAGCTGGATCCTTGAGGGCGGCCGTATCAGGAGACGGTAACGCCACTTGCTTTGATAAGCGTGTGAGCGCCTTATCCACCCTAGGAGGTGTTTCCCAGCGCGCCCTAACCTCTGGCGGGAAAGGGTATAATGCCAATAACTTCTTTGAAATTAGCAGTTTTCTATCTGGGGTAACCCACGCTTCATCACACACTTCATTCAGTTCCTCTGATTCAGGTAAAACTATCGGTAGTTTTTTCACACCCCACATAATACCCCTTTTTGTGGTACTTGCAGTATCAGAGATATGCAAAGCCTCCTTCATTGCCGTGATCATATAACGTTGTGGCCCTACTGGAAAATACGTTTGTTTCTTCACCGTCGACACTGGATTCAGTGTCAGTGTCTGGGTCTGTGTCGACCGACTGAGGTAAAGGGCGTTTTACAGCCCCTGACGGTGTCTGAGACGCCTGGACAGGTACTAACTGGTTTGCCGGCTGTCTCATGTCGTCAACCGACTTTTGTAGCGTGCTGACACTATCCCGTAATTCCATAAACAAAGCCATCCATTCTGGTGTCGACTCCCTAGGGGGTGACATCACCATTACAGGCAATTGCTCCGCCTCCACGCCAACATCGTCCTCATACATGTCGACACACGTACCGACACACAGCAGACACACAGGGAATGCTCTGATAGAAGACAGGACCCCACTAGCCCTTTGGGGAGACAGAGGGAGAGTTTGCCAGCACACACCCAAGCGCTATAAATATATATATAGGGACAACCTTAATAAGTGTGTTCCCTTTATAGCAGCTCAAATATTATAAATATCGCCAATAAGTGCCCCCCCTCTCTGTTTTTACCTTGTTTCTGTAGTGCAGTGCAGGGGAGAGTCCTGGGAGCCTTCCTCGCAGCGGAGCTGGGCAGGAAAATGGCGCTGTGTGTTGAGGAGAATAGGCCCCGCCCCCTTTTCGGCGGGCTTCTTCTCCCGGTTTTTTTGGAACCTGGCAGGGGTTAAATACATCCATATAGCCCCAGGGGCTATATGTGATATATTTTAGCCAGAATAGGTATATTACATTGCTGCCCAGGGCGCCCCCCCCAGCGCCCTGCACCCTCAGTGACCGTTGGTGTGAAGTGTGCGGAGAGCAATGGCGCACAGCTGCAGTGCTGTGCGCTACCTCATGAAGACTGAGACGTCTTCTGCCGCCGGTTTCTGGACCTCTTCTCTATTCGGCATCTGCAAGGGGGTCGGCGGCGCGGCTCCGGTGACCCATCCAGGCTGTACCTGTGATCGACCCTCTGGAGCTAGTGTCCAGTAGCCTAAGAAGCAAATCCATCCTGCACGCAGGTGAGTTCACTTCTTCTCCCCTAAGTCCCTCGTTGCAGTGAGCCTGTTGCCAGCAGGACTCACTGAAAATAAAAAACCTAACAAACTTTTTCTAAGCAGCTCTTTAGGAGAGCCACCTAGATTGCACCCTGCTCGGACGGGCACAAAAACCTAACTGAGGCTTGGAGGAGGGTCATAGGGGGAGGAGCCAGTACACACCACCTAGTGGTCAAACTTTTAAATTTTGTGCCCTGTCTCCTGCGGAGCCGCTATTCCCCATGGTCCTGACGGAGTCCCAGCATCCACTAGGACGTCAGAGAAATAATGAAACTAGAGGGAAGATGACCTTGCTTGCCATCACTGACTCAGGCATGCATTTTATCTCTATTACACTGACAATCTATATCTAAGGCTATATTACATTAACACTGCTATCTATTTTTTGGAGAAGTAGCAGGTAAATAAAATGCACTATTCAGTTTTACCTAACCATCCACAACACAGCTTAATATACTACATATTTACACACACATAGCTTTAAAGCAAATAAATAACAGTATTTTCTAGTATTTGATTGGGAACTTGTATATGTAAAAGGAAATCTAAAAATCAAAACACATTACCAGTTTTGCTCCACAACTCCCTCTGGTATTTAACGGGTTCATTTCTTCGCTTTTCAAATTCAAAGGAATTATCCTGTGAAAGATGAGATAATGCAATAAACCATACAGTACACTCATGGAAGTGTTTGTACAGTGTATAAGTACACCTCAAAAATACCCCTACTGCCTACTACTGATTTGATTTATGTTTTTTCGAGCACACCTGGAATTACATTTTTGTTTCTCTAATTTCCTACTTTCAAACCATATTTTATATTGTGCTTCTGTTTTGAAGAAAACACAGTTTCTGTTCTGGTAGCATAATGGAATTATATTAAGTGTGGTGTAGTGTTCCCGCTAGGATGCGGGCAGGGCACAGAGGTGCAGGGTCACTGTGTCACGCGCACATGCTCGGAAAAGGGGCCAACGTCGCTGCTGGGGTCAATTTGGCCTCCTCCACGTCTCCAATGGGGGCGGGGTGTGTCAACCTGTCTACGTCACTAATGGCTCTCCACTTACTGTGAACAGATGCGGATGCACAGCACTGGCAGGCTGTTTTAGCAGCGCTCCTGCTAAAACAGCCTAGCGTGGACACTAGCAGTGTATCATGTAATAACACACTCCATGGCCACATTATTAGGTACACCGCTACACCGGCTACAAATGTTAGCTGCACTTGGCACAAATGTTAGTGCCTTACAGCATGGGGACATTAGGTCACTGTCTGTGTGGAGTTTGAATGTTGTCACTCCATTTGTTAACTAAAGGGCCCCATACACCAACGATTTTGCACGATTTCGACATATCGGGCCGATATATCTTATGAAAAGTGTCAAATCGTATGTGTTTTACATCCAATCCGATGCACGCTCCTGTGAGCATTGGATCGGAGCCCCTAGGTCAGGCATGTCCAAACTGCGGCCCTCCAGCTGTTGAGAAACTACACATCCCAGCATAACCTGACACAGCTTTAGCATTCTCTGACAGCAAAACTGTGTCAGGGCATGCTGGGATATGTAGTTTCTCAACAGCTGGAGGGCCGCAGTTTGGACATGCCTGCCCTAGGTCGTTGGTGCTGCACTAATGATATATCGGAATTGGATGGAAAGTGTGTGTATTTTGTGCATGTGATATTACATGCAATGTATCACAGGGAAGTTTGACTGGCATTCTCAGGACACTCCCAGCCCCTCTAGTCCTCTAATTCAGCCCATCAGATATATCTTATGGTACAATTGTATGCCATACGATATACGACATGCGATTTATAGCGGCTTCATCAATCACACGCGATATATCTTATGCAAAAATAGCACAAAGGTACAAAATTGTATGGAATCACTCCCGGGAAGGTCCCAGGGGAGTTCAAGGGAAATCGCATCCGACTTCAGCCTCAGACATGTTGTTGTAGTGTATGGGGCCCTTTAGAATTAGAGACACATCAGACTCTAGCATTTCCAGAAAATGATGCACAAAAATGCAGAGTGGCAAAGGAGAATGGCCACTTTTTTTATGCAAAAGGTGCAGCACATCCTACTCTTACGTGGATGGAGACCCACGCTGGGTTCCACTCCAGTCGTCAGGGACAGGAAACAGAGGCTACAATGTACACCGGATAACAAAAACTGGTGTTTGGAGAAGCATTGCCTGGCCTTCCAAAATTAAATTTCTGCTGCAATGTGCAGACTTAGATCCACCCTGCCTTGTGTAGATAGTTCAGACTAGTGATGTAATGGTTACGAAAAGATTTCTTAGTTCACGTTAGGCCCCTAATTACTAATTAAGCATTGTTTCTATAACAGAGCCTAATTGCGTATTGTACTTCCCTATATGACAACAGTCCACCAATCTTCTAATGGTTACTTTCAGCAAAATAACGCACCAGGGGCCTAAATTGAGCGATTATCGAACTGCACGTCTAGCGTTCGTATTACGCAAGGGGTAACAGCGACAAATTGCATACAGATCATAATCGCAACGTAGCCGCTGTTTGACCGACAGGAAGACAACCTTTCTGGGCAGAAACCTGCCGTTTTCTAGGTGTCAGAAATAACACAGGCGCGTCCAGGCGTTTTTGGGGAGGGTCTCTCTAACGTCAGCACAGACCACTTCCAGGCCCTCTCAGTCACAGATTAGTGGCAGCCTCAGACCTACTTACATTTGCTCAGACGACAAAAATATTCGATGTTCTGGAAATTGCGAATGGATAGCGATCTGCGATGCAACTTGCATGTGGAGTTTTTTCTTCCTGTCAGGGCTGCACCTTTCTACTTGCAGACAACTGTAATTTCTCAGAGTAGCGATCCATTCTGAATTAGGCCCTATGTCATCAAGCACATATGAACCTGGCAACGAGTTCATTGCACTCTAATGGCACACCACAGGCACCAGATATCACTCCAACAGATCCCCTTGGGGTGTGGTAGAACAGGAGAGGCGCAGCAACTGCGTAATGCTATAATTTCAACATGGACCAGAATATGTAGGAAAAATTTCCATGGATAATTCTACCTGTTCCAGGGGTAGAAGTGGGGCCTTACCCAGTACTAGGTGAACCTAATCAAGCAGCCATTGAGTTTATATTAGTGCAAAATAAACACATTTGGCCAGGTATTTTCAGAATATATTTTTCTAATCCGAGCAAGAAACCTCTGTGAATCTGAACAAACAATGATGGGTCTGTTCTTACCAGTAATACATTTGATCTGAATACCACTTTCATGAGTAGAGACTTGGGGGGGGGGGGCAAATTTACTAAAGCTTCTAAACCAGAGAATTGGTGATGTTGCCCACAGCAACAATCAGATGCTATCATTTTCTAAAAGGCAATAGAGAAATGATAGACGGCATCTAATTGGTTGCTATGGGCAACATCACCAATTCTCTGGTTTAGACGCTTCAGTAAATTTACCCATAAGTCTGCCAGCTTTTGGCACACACTTAAACTCCAATTACAAGAACAGCAGATGTGGAGTTTAGAGTCAGCCTCCGAAATGGCCAAGTGTATTCATTAGGGATGGGAGCGAATGTCCAAATAGCAGGGGCTTTTTATTTTTGTGTTAGTTAACACACACACATATAAAACAAATTATTTAATCTTACAGAGAATACAAAATATGAAATGATCTTTAAGAAGTGTCAAATGTGACCTAAATAATCATTTTAAGACATTACAGGTGTCAAAACTTTTGGCTAACAAACATGCAATAGTATATACAGGTTGAGTATCCCATATCCAAATATTCCAAAATACGGAATATTCCGAAATACGGAATTTTTTGAGTGAGACTGAGATAGTGAAAACTTTGTTTTCTGATGTCTCAATGTACACAAACTTTGTTTAATACACAAATTTATTCAAAATATTGTATTAAATGACCCTCAGGCTGTGTGTATAAGGTGTATATGAAACATAAATGAATTGTGTGTATGTACACAAACTTTGTTTAATGCACAAACTTATTAAAAATATTGTATGAAATGCCCTTCAGGCTGTGTGTATAAGGTGTATATGAAACATAAATGTATTCTGTGCTTAGACTTAGGTCCCATCGCCATGCTGTCTCATTATGGTATGCAATTATTCCAAAATACAGAAAAATCCGATATCCAAAATACCTCTGGTCCCAAGCATTTTGGATAAGGGATACTCAACCTGTATTACTCTAGCTCCTTGCACTTCCTGTGAACAGCACTGGCTGAGAACTGCATTTTTATATGACTGCCCAGCACTGGGAGACCTCCCCTCTGTGCACGTGACTGCCCGGATCAGGGAATCCTCTCAACCACTCAATCTTTACAAATGTAAATGTAAGAATGTACCTTTGGAGAGAATGGTCGACACAGACAAGGGGGCAAATAATTTTTGCCCTGTTTTTAATGTTGGGCAGCCAGCCATCATTCTAATAAATCAATTTTAAGGGCTTATTTTGAGACTAGTTTTGCTGCATTAGTCAGACATTGCATCATAAAATGTGTATAAAACACCAAACCAACATACTCCAGTGTCCATAAACATTTACATGGGGTAAGTAGAAGTAACATACCAAAATGAGGCAAATATGCTTCATGCTGCTGAGTGTAAGAGCCTAAATCAGAACGTACCACAGTTAACTCTTTACCAGCCGCCTTCCTGAAGGCTTTTGTCCATCTGAGCTTTCTGGGATTGCGCTTCTTTTTGAAGTTTTTGTGGCATTTTGACCGGCAAAATCTGAAGGCCTGAAAACAAAAAGACCAATACATTCATATTTACATGGTCTGTTAGGAAAACACAGCTATATTTTCCTATAAGCATGCTGTGGTAATAACTTACATCTCTATACTTCATGCTTACATTATGTGAGGCAGAGATGGCTAAACTCTGAGGTCTATGTACTAAGCCTTGGCGAGAAAGTCGCTGGAAATAAAGTCCCAGCCAACCAGCTCCTGTCATTTTTCAAACACAGCCTGTGACATGGCAGTTGGGATCTGATTGGCTGGTCCTTTATCTCTCTCCAAGACTTAAGGGGCTATTTACTAAAACCCCTTTCACACTGCACAAATAACTCGGTATCGACTCGGCATATTGCCGGGTCGACACGGGTCAGCGTGCGATGTGAAAGGGGCATAGCCGAAATCCCGGGTCGCCTGACCCGGCAATTCATCCCGGGAATAAAGCAGTGTTATTCCCGGGTTGAACACTGGGTCAATGGCAGCGCAAAGGGGCTCGCGGGTCGCTACAACAGGGAGAGGCGGCGCGGAGATGATCTCATCTCCCGCTGCCGGCTCCACCCCCCGCTACTATGGCAACCCACCCGGCATATTGCCGGGTCAGGGTAGCCAGCGGCAGCGGGCAATGCCGGATCCCACTCGGGAACGACCAGTTTCCAATTCCCGGGTGGGATCCGGCATTGGCAGTGTGAAAGGGGTATTAGTCTTGGAGAGAAATAAGTTGATGGAGAGAAAGTAACAGCCAATAAGCTCCTAACTGCCATGTCACAGGCTGTGTTTGAAAAATGACAGGAGCTTAGTAAACATACCCCTTACTGCATAGACTCTGTTTTCCAGAAGATCTAGAAAACAATCAGGGGTCCTTAAGGACAGAGTGGGCCATCTCTGATGTAAGGGATCCAGCAGTAAGTTTCTTTTAAATATATTATTATCTTTTATTTATATGGCGCTACAAGGGATCTGCAGCACCCATTACAGCGTACATAAAAAAATTAGCAAAACAAGAAAACGGCACTTAAGCCCCACACACACTAAACGAGAAAGTGAAAGATCTCTCTGAGAAGGGCCTGTCTGAGCTGGATCTGTCACAATCTTGTCCAGTGTGTACACTCAATGTCGTTAATGATGCATGCTCCCACACATCGTTAACGACCCCCTCCCTCGTCTGAACACGTCCAGACAAGGGAGTTCCTCATTAACGACAGCCATGCGGCAGCTGTCGTTCCCGCGCTGCCCCCTCCCTCAGCTGCCGTACCTGCCGGCATCGTTAAGTGTGTATGCACTTGCCGATGCCGGCACCCCACCGCCACCAATATCAGCAGAGATCGGCTAGTGTGTACTGGCCTTTGCAGTTCTAATACTGGGCAAGTACGAAAATCCAAGGGTTAGGTGCCATCAAAGGGAGTATGGAGTATAAGATGGTGTAAGAGAAGGAAAGGCACATGAAGGGAGAAGGCAGACAAATATATACACGAAATGTGCAAAATTTTAGGCAGGAGTAGAAAAAATGCTGCAAAGTGAGAATGCTTTTGTTAATACTTTGTTATAATTTACCACTGACGACAGGGGTTGGTTTATTTAGGAGTAATATGAACACAATAGGGGTCATTTAGACCCGACCACGCACTAGCGTTTTTTTGCAGCGCTGCGATCAGGTCAGTACTGCGCATGCACCGCAATGCGCAGGCGTGTCACACGGTTATAAAGCGTATCGTTGCTGTGCGATGGGTTTTACGAAGAATCTATTCGCAAGGAGATTGACAGTAAGAGGGCATTTATGGGTGGCAAATGATAGTTTTCAGGGAGTGGTTGGAAAAAAGCAGGCATGTCCAAGCGTTTGCAGGGCGGGTGTCTGACATCAATTCCGGCCCCGGACAGGCTGAAGTGATCGCAGCGGCTGAGAAAGTTCTGGGCAACTCAGAAACTGCACCGTTTTTTTTGTACCGCTCAGCTGCATAAGTGTTTGCACACTTGCACAGCTAAAATACACTCCCCGGTGGGCAGCGACTATGCAAACGCAGGACTGCAAACACCAGCTAGAAAGCGATCAGGTCTGAATTACCCCCTATGTGAGAGATGTATCAAACCTTCTGCAGGTGAAGTTGTCCATAGACCCAATCAGCTTTTAGTAATCACTTTATACAAGGTACAAGATAAAGAACCTAGAAGCTGGTGGATATTGGCAACCTCTCCCAAAACTTCTCCCTCTGTCCAGCTTAGAAAGTGACATATCTCCCCCGCTGGCTGATACACAGCAGCGGCAGGGTAACGTTACTGTACGCCGCTCATACCACACTCGCATCTCCCAAGCTCAACCCATAGGCTCACAGCGTGCGCCGATGTATACAGTAACACATCGAGCTGCCCAATCACAGACACCACCTACCTTACAGTCATTCCGTACGAACATCATTCCGTGCCCCGGGTAGATGGGCGCCGAGCAGAAGTAACACTTCTCTATCCGCATGTTGGCGGATCAGCCCGAGCTCCGTCCGGCCCTGGGCAGCGCTAAGCGTGAGAGGAAGTGACGTCCTCAGACGCTGGATTTCCGCAAATCGTAGCAGCCAGAGCGCCATGCACGCGAACGCACAGACGACTTCAGCTCACAGCGACCCCTGCTGGCGACGGAAGCCAGCGGCGTAATTTTTTTTCTGAACTGAGCTAGTCCTAAATGGTGCGCGATAGCGAGGAACGGTGAGCTGACAAAACACTACAAATCGCATATTAATGAAGTACGGTAATTGCCCACGGTGCACTGACTGACTGCTGCAATCTACAGTGGTGGCCAAAATTGCAGACACATTTTGAAATTTTGAGAAATAAAGAATATGTAAGTGCGCAGTCAGCAGCAGCTGGTAAGGGGATGGTCAATTCCCCAATAGACTAAAGAAGAAAAGACACAGGATACCAGCACTGGCTGTACAAATTATAAAAGGACGGTTTGCTGAATAAAAAATAACAATTTATTAAACCATTAAAAAACAGGAATCGATTCTTATTATCTGATAGATAACACTTGTGATCATAATCTCTCCCTGGATGAGATATATTAAAAGTCCACTCTTCTCTGA
This sequence comes from Pseudophryne corroboree, assembly GCF_028390025.1. Lineage (NCBI taxonomy): Eukaryota > Metazoa > Chordata > Amphibia > Anura > Myobatrachidae > Pseudophryne > Pseudophryne corroboree. The sequence goes on from NC_086449.1 coordinate 291,773,878, forward strand.
GACATATGTTATTAAGGCTAGGACAATCTCCAGATGGCACTCACTGTAGCAGAAATAGTTACCAGTTCCACAGACGTATATGATGGCATCAGCTTTAGGAAGAGTCCATTGCTAGCTGCAGGTGTGGATCGGTCTTTATTTGTAGTAATTTCCCAGTGATAGGAACAGTGTCCAATTGTAGCCAAAAGTATCAGAGTCCCAATGTAACGTCAGAGAGTGGTGTCCAGGTAGGTGAGTAGGCTCAACGCGTTTCGCTGGCAACAGAGTGATCCAGCTTCCTCAGGAGCATAAGTTCAGTGTATATTAGGTGTCTATTTATACCCTTCTTAATAGATTGATAACCTGCACCTGTTCAGTGCTTAATTAAAAACACAGCAAACCGTCGAAAATTATACATTTAAAAACATAGTTAGTATCATAACATTCTACTCCTTTCATCAAGGTGAATCTCACCCTAAAACAAGTATTAATACTGTAATTGAACATAAAACTAAATTCAAGTAAAGCCGGTCACGTGATACTCTGAGGCACGTGATCCGGATTTACTACAATCCCATTGGTCCGACTGAAGCACGTGATCCCAGTCACGTGATCGGAGATTCTGTTATTCCCTTCTTGGGAAGTGCTCGATGCTGTTTCTAGAATTTAGAAGGACGGTCTTAACACACGTGACTCAAATCCTCAAATCACGTGACCACGATCCCATTGGTCCTTTTTAGCCACATGACGGGAGTCACGTGATACAGACATAAATCCCCTTCATATAGAGTACTGGACATTCTTTCTATACCTATGTATTCCCTACACGTCACCCAAATCCCCCGATCATGTGACCACAATCCCTAGAAAAGATACATTGTATATAATATATTGAAACTAATTTATACCATGACTAAAATCATTCCCATAATCCCCTACATTCGATCATCAATATTTGTGTCAGTAGACATTTTCTTTTTGGCAAATGATGGATCTAGCCAAAATCCTCATACATTCAAGTATGATTATAGATGTGAAGAAAGGTTTATCGCAACAGTATGGGGAAAATATACACACATACATAGATGTACACAGCATTTATATGTGCCCATACACATATGTGTATACGTGTCTCTACCACAAATGCTGTCTCTATAGAGACCTGCATGTACATAAATACACAAATCATATCAACATATAAACTCATTTAAAAATACCAGCATGTGTATAATTTTCAGTTGGTGAATATATAATTCTCAAAGAGCACAAACTTTCCAGATGTTATATATATACATCAAAAAATATATACACATACATACATACATACATACATACATATATATAAAGAAAGGTAGTTTATAAATATGGGTGGTCTTCAGTATGCCGGCGGTCGGGCTCCCGGCGCTCAGTATACCGGCGCCGGGAGCCCAACAGCCGGCATACCGACACTTATTCTCCCTCATGGGGGTCCACGACCCCCCTGGAGGGAGAATAAAATAGTGTGGCGCGGCAAGCGCAGCGAGCCCGCAAGGGGCTCATTTGCGCTCGCCACACTGTCGGTAAGCCGGCGGTCGGGCACCCGGCCGCCGGCATATCGTAGCGAACCCATAAATATCGACCCCAATCTGGCAGTTGTAATAAATATATGTATACATAAAACTGTATTTCTTATAATAATAATCATCTCAGTAATATGATTTAATCTAATTTATTTGTCAGAAAATTATATAGATGGGACTACACTTTTACCTTTTTTAGTATACTTAAATGACCTCTATATTCTAATACTACATCCAAAGGGTGAAAAACTCCAATTATTAGGACCGGAACAAAAGCATAAATCTCTAATTAGAGAACCGAATTTAATTCAATTGCTTCATTAAGTCCATCTGGATGTAAAGAATTAAACTTCAACATCCAGAAGACTTCTCTCCGACAGAGCTTATTGAATCTATCACCTCCTCTATCTGTGGGGGCAATATATTCAAGACAGGTTATTGAGAGACATGCAGGATTGTTGTTGTGTTCATTAGAATTATGTCGTGATACACTATGGGCCATATATTTGCGTATTATGTTCCGTCGATGTTCCATGAATCGTATATGCAACGATCTTGTGGTTCGTCCTACGTAATTCAAACCACACCCACATGTCAACACGTATATCACGAATTTGGAGTCACAGTTTAGAAAGGATTTCAAATAATATTTTTCATTAGAGAATGGGATTGAAATAAAGGTAGTTTTACGTTCCATATGGTGACACATAGTGCATCTACTCTTTCCACATTTATGGAAGCCTAAAGGTTTCTTTGTCAACCAACTTGTGCCTTCTCTATTTTTCTCTATTGTTGGAATTTTGAGGAAACTAGGGGCCAGTATAGTTTTTAAAGCCTGTTTTTTCTGTATATAACCTGTGGTTTATTAGGTAAAAGACTCCCAAGGATGTTGTCATGTTTCAATACTCTATAATTTCTTTCAATTATGGTTTTAATCCCTTTCACACAATTATTATATTTACACATAAAGGCCATCTCTCTCTCTTTTGTATCCTGTTTCTCCATCTTTTTAGAAGAGGGTGGGCGAAGTAGATCTTGTCTATTCATGTTGATCACTTCTTCTAGAGCCTTATTCAAAAGATTAGGTGGATAGTCCCTATTTCTAAGAGATTCTAAAAGTTCGTTAGTTTGTGATTTAAACGTCTCTATATTCAGAACAATTGCGTCTAAGACGCATTAGTTGCCCCTTGGGTATATTGTTTTTCCATGGTGTATAGTGGGCACTCTTGTAATGTAGATAAGAGTTAGTATCAGAGGCGTAACTAGGGTTTTTGGAGCCCAGGGCAAAATGTAAAATGGCGCCCCCCCCCACCCCCCAAAGAAAAAAAAACATGGCAAAAGAAGCATGTGCGAAATGGGCGTGGCCACACCCCAGAAGGGGTGTGGCCATGCTCCAGAAGGGGTGTGGCCACTGAAAATGGCCCACAGTGCCAGTTACATTGCCCCACAGTGCCAGATACAATGCCCCACAGTGCCAGTTACATTGCCCCACAGTGCCAGTTACATTTCCCCCCATTGCCAGATACAATGCCCCACAGTGCCGGACACATGCCCCACAGTGCCAGTTACATTGCCCCACAGTGCCAGATACAATGCCCCACAGTGCCAGATACATGCCCCACAGTGCCAGTTACATTGCCCCACAGTGCCAGATACAATGCCCCACAGTGCCAGATACATGCCCCACAGTGCCAGTTACATTGCCCCACAGTGCCAGTTACATTGCCCCACAGTGCCAGATACAATGCCCCACAGTGCCAGATACATGCCCACAGTGCCAGTTACATTGTCCCACAGTGCCAGATACAATGCCCCACTGTGCCAGTTACATACCTCACTGTGCCAGATACATGCCCCACACTGTGCCTGATACATGCCCCACTGTGCCAGTTACATGCCCCACTGTGCCAGTTACATGCCCCACTGTGCTCTCTCCCCCCCCCTCCTCCCCCCTGGTCACTTACAGAGTCACCGGCGCGGTGGCGCCGCTTGTTCTATGTGAGGGGAGTAGAGCGCCTCTCCTTCCCCTCACCGCTCCAGGACAGGTCTCCGGCAGCTGTGTGGTGTCGGTTCGTTATCCAATCAGAGCTCGCGGACCGGCAGCCAATCAGGAGCCGGTCCGCAAGCTCTGATTGGCTAACGCCGCCGGAGGCCGGACACAGCAGCGCTGCTAGAGCTTTCAGCGGCGGTGAGGGGAGGGAGAGACGGTGCGCTCTCCTCCCCTCACATTTCGGCTTTCGGCGTGACGGGGGCGAGTGGGGTATGATGCCCTGGCCGGCGGCGGCGCCCCCCTCTCCTGGGCCTGCCAAGGCGCCCAGGGCACGTGCCCCACTCACCCTACCCTAGATACGCCTCTGGCTAGTATTAACTGGTTTGACAAAATTGGATGTTATCATTTGGTTGTCCTTGATCTGAAGGGTCACATCCAGAAAGTTCATACAGCTCCTGTCATAAGAGTGAGTGAAGGTAAGGTTGTGTGAGTTGGATTGAAGACTCGTGACAAAGGAAGAAGCAGAAAGAGAATCCCCATCCCAAATAATAAATAAATCATCTATGTATCTACCATAGAAGACCAGGTTCGCTTCCCAGTCGGCACACCACACATGGGTGTCCTCAAAGTCACCCATGTACAGATTAGCATGACTGGGAGCGAACCTGGTCCCCATGGCAGTGCCTGTAAACTGCAAATAATATTGGTGATTAAAAATAAAATAATTATGTGAAAGAATAAACGTGATGCATTGGTGATCAACATGAATAGACAAGATCTACTTCGCCCACCCTCTTCTAAAAAGATGGAGAAACAGGATACAAAAGAGAGAGAGATGGCCTTTATTTGTAAATATAGTAATTGTGCGAAAGAGATTAAAACCATAATTGAAAGAAATTATAGAGTATTGAAACATGACAACATCCTTGGGAGTCTTTTACCTAATAAACCACAGGTTATATACAGAAAAAACAGGGCTTTAAAAACTATACTGGCCCCTAGTTTCCTCAAAATTCCAACAATAGAGAAAAATAGAGAAGGCACAAGTTGGTTGACAAAGAAACCTTTAGGCTTCCATAAATGTGGAAAGAGTAGATGCACTATGTGTCACCATATGGAACGTAAAACTACCTTTATTTCAATCCCATTCTCTAATGAAAAATATTATTTGAAATCCTTTCTAAACTGTGACTCCAAATTCGTGATATACGTGTTGACATGTGGGTGTGGTTTGAATTACGTAGGACGAACCACAAGATTGTTGCATATACGATTCATGGAACATCGACGGAACATAATACGCAAATATATGGCCCATAGTGTATCATGACATTATTCTAATGAACACAACAACAATCCTGCATGTCTCTCAATAACCTGTCTTGAATATATTGCCCCCACAGATAGAGGAGGTGATAGATTCAATAAGCTCTGTCGGAGAGAAGTCTTCTGGATGTTGAAGTTTAATTCTTTACATCCAGATGGACTTAATGAAGCAATTGAATTAAATTCGGTTCTCTAATTAGAGATTTATGCTTTTGTTCCGGTCCTAATAATTGGAGTTCTTCAACCTTTGGATGTAGTATTAGAATATAGAGGTCATTTAAGTATACTAAAAAAGGTAAAAGTGTAGTCCCATCTATATAATTTTCTGACAAATAAATTGGATTAAATCATATTACTGAGATGATTATTATTATAAGAAATACAGTTTTATGTATACATATATTTATTACAACTGCCAGATTGGGGTCGATATTTATGGGTTCACTACGATATGCCGGCGGCCGGGCTCCCGGCGACCAGCATACCGGCGCCGGGAGCCCGACCGCCGGCTTACCGACAGTGTGGCGAGCGCAAATGAGCCCCTTGCGGGCTCGCTGCGTTTGCCGCGCTACGCGCGCCACACTATTTTATTCTCCCTCCAGGGGGGTCGTGGACCCCCACGAGGGAGAATAAGTGTCGGTATGCCGGCTGTCGGGCTCCCGGCGCCGGTATACTGAGCGCCGGGAGCCCGACCGCCGGCATACTGAAGACCACCCATATTTATAAACTACCTTTCTTTATATATATGTATGTATGTGTATATATTTTTTGATGTATATATATATAACATCTGGAAAGTTTGTGCTCTTTGAGAATTATATATTCACCAACTGAAAATTATACACATGCTGGTATTTTTAAATGAGTTTATATGTTGATATGATTTGTGTATTTATGTACATGCAGGTCTCTATAGAGACAGCATTTGTGGTAGAAACACGTATACACATATGTGTATGGGCACATAGACATGCTGTGTACATCTATGTATGTGTGTATATTTTCCCCATACTGTTGCGATAAACCTTTCTTCACATCTATAATCATACTTGAATGTATGAGGATTTTGGCTAGATCCATCATTTGCCAAAAAGAAAATGTCTACTGACACAAATATTGATGATCGAATGTAGGGGATTATGGGAATGATTTTAGTCATGGTATAAATTAGTTTCAATATATTATATACAATGTATCTTTTCTAGGGATTGTGGTCACGTGATCGGGGGATTTGGGTGACGTGTAGGGAATACATAGGTATAGAAAGAATGTCCAGTACTCTATATGAAGGGGATTTATGTCCGTATCATGTGACTCCCGTCATGTGGCTAAAAAGGACCAATGGGATCGTGGTCACGTGATTGAGGATTTGAGTCACGTGTGTTAAGAACGTCCTTCTAAATTCTAGAAACAGCATCGAGCACTTCCCAAGAAGGGAATAACAGAATCTCCGATCACGTGACTGGGATCACGTGCTTCAGTCGGACCAATGGGATTGTAGTAAATCCGGATCACGTGCTACATAGTATCACGTGACCAGCTTTACTTGAATTTAGTTTTATGTTCAATTACAGTATTAATACTCGTTTTAGGGTGAGATTCTACTCCTTGATGGAAGGAGTAGAATGTTATGATACTAACTATGTCTTTAAATGTATAATTTTCGACGGTTTGCTGTGTTTTTAATTAAGCACTGAACAGGTGCAGGTCATCAATCTATTAAGAAGGGTATAAATAGACACCTAATATACACTGAACTTATGCTCCTGAGGAAGCTGGATCACTCTGTTGCCAGCGAAACGCGTTGAGCCTACTCACCTACCTGGACACCACTCTCTGACATTACATTGGGACTCTGATACTTTTGGCTACAATTGGACACTGTTCCTATCACTGGGAAATTACTTCAAATAAAGACCAATCCACACCTGCAGCTAGCAATGGACTCTTCCTAAAGCTGATGCCATCATATACGTCTAATGTGGAACTGGTAACTATTTCTGCTACAGTGAGTGCCATCTGGAGATTGTCCTAGCCTTAATAACATATGTCTCAGAGAAGAGTGAACTTTTAATATATCTCATCCAGGGAGAGATTATGATCACAAGTGTTATCGATCAGATAATAGGAATCGATTCCTGTTTTTTAATGGTTTAATAAATTGTTATTTTTTTATTCAGCAAACCGTCTTTTTATAATTTGTACAGCCAGCGCTGGTATCCTGTGTCTTTTCACATTTTGAAATTTTAATGTTTTTCAACTTTGAATCAATGCTTATGAAAACTGTTTCACTTCACACAGTGCAATTATTCATATATTAAATGAAAGGAAATTTAATGCTGAATTCAACACAATAAACAGAGATCAAATATTTGCATTACAAGGGAAGTTATGCTACTGTCAGTCAAACATAGAAGCACAGATGCGTGAGATTCAAGAAGCGGATTGTAGTAACCGCTGCTACCAGCCAATCGCAATCGTCATTGTGAGGACCAATCAGCTGTCATTTATGAGCAGGTGCAAGGTCATGTTCAAAGGTGGGAAAGGTCAGTTTGGCGGTTTCATTTTGCAGAATAAAGTTGTTACTGAAGTGCAATTACAGTTGGATGTTTGTGTGTATTGTTTAGTGCCATTGACAGTGTAAAAAATAAATACAACAATGTTGTCCAGTCAAAGTGGTGACTGGTCACCCGGGAAGAGATCCAGGATTGTGGTGTTACATGAAAATGGTCTTTCGTATGCAGAAATTGCGAGAGAAGTTGGTGGGAATGTGACAACATCAGGAGTACGAAAGTTTTGTTTACGCTATCAGGAAACACAATCTATACAAAACAAAGAAGGAAAAGGCCGGAAAAAGTGCACAACAGCTGTTGATGATAGGAGAATAATACAAATTTGCGTCAGGGACAAATGGATGTCATCTGCGGCCATTAGCAGTCAACTGAGTGCAACTGGTGTTTTTGTCAGTGTAAGAACGGTACGAAGAATACTAACGGAGGTTGGCCTAAAAGGTAGGATTCCCCGGAAAAAAAAACATTCCTGAATAAAAAGCAGCGGCAGAAACAAATACAGTGGACAAAAGAACACAATGCATGGACAGAAGGTCAGTGGAAACAAGTGATATGGAGTGACGAAACTAAGATATCGATATTTGGTAGCGATGGGAGAAAATATGTGAGACGTTGCATCAGGGAAGAGGTACATCCAGATTGCATTCAAACGACAACAAAGAATCCTACAAGTGTTATGATCTGGGCATGTATGACAGCAGATGCTGTAGGCCGCCTTCATGTCATAGATGGCACACTGAACAGCAGAAAGTACATTGACACCATCCTACAATGAAAACCTGTACCTTCTATCAGGGATCTTTTTCCAGATAATGCCCCATTTTTTTCTTAGCAGGATTAAGCTCCCTGCCACACTGCATGGATATGCAAACAGTGGTTCACAGAGAATGACATACAAGTGCTGGAATGGCCAGGAAACAGCCCAGACTTGAACCCCATAGAACGTTTGTGGTTCTGTTTGAAAAAAAAACTGGTACATCTGTGGCGTCCATCCAATAAAAGATAATTAATTGAGGCTATAATTGTCTCATGACACCACATAATAAAGAAGGAAGCGCTCCAAACATTGGTTGGCTCAATGCCACGTCCCTGTGCTGCTGTCTTGAAAAAATAGGATTTTAATACCTACTGGTAAATCCTTTTCTCTTAGTCCGTAGAGGATGCTGGGGATGCTTCAAGAACCATGGGGTATAGACAGGATCCGCAGGAGACATGGGCACACTATAAGACTTTGAATGGGTGTGAACTGGCTCCTCCCTCTATGCCCCTCCTCCAGACTCCAGTTATAAGAACTGTGCCCAGGGAGACGGACATTTAGAGGAAAAGGATTTATTTAATTATTTTAAACAAAGGTGAGATACATACCAGCTCACACCTCAAACACGCCGTACAACGTGGCATTCAACAATAACGCATGCAACGGCATGACCAACAGGAGTCACAGATTTGACTGAACTCAACGCAACATGAGCGTAACTATAACCAAACTGCAGAAACAGCCTGCACTGTGACGGGCGCCCAGCATCCTCTACGGACTAAGGGAAAAGGATTTACAGGTAGGATTAAAATCCTATTTTCTCATACGTCCTAGAGGATGCTGGGGATGCTTCAAGAACCATGGGGTTTATACCAAAGCTCTAGAACGGGTGGGAGAGTGCGGATGACTCTGCAGCACCGATTGACCAAACAAGAGGTCCTCCTCAGCCAGGGTATCAAACTTGTAAAACTTCGCAAAGGTGTTTGATCCCAACCAAGTAGCAGCTCGGCAAAGTTGTAACGCCGAGACTCCCCAGGCAGCCGCCCAGGATGAGCCCACCTTTCTGGAAGAATGGGCTTTCACCGATTTCGGTAACGGCAATCCTGCCGTAGAATGAGCCTGCTGAATCGTATTACAGATCCAGCGCGCAATAGTCTGCTTAGAAGCAGGAGCCCCAATCTTGTTGGGAGCCCACAGGACAAACAGAGCCTTTGTTTTCCTAATCAGCGCCGTTCTGGCGACATAGATTTTCAAAGCTCTGACCACATCGAGAGACTTTGACTCCGCCAAGGCCTCAGTAGCCACTGGCACCACAATAGGCTGGTTTACGTGAAAAGATGAAACCACTTTTGGCAGAAATTGTTAACGAGTTCTCAACTCTGCTCTATCCGCATGGAAAATCAAATAGGGGCTTTTGTGAGACAAAGCCGCCAATTCAGACACTCGCCTTGCTGACGCCAAGGCCAACAACATGACCACTTTCCAAGTAAGGAATTTTAAGTCAACCTTGCGCAAAGGTTCAAACCAATGTGATTGCAAGAATTGCAACACCACATTAAGATCCCATGGTGCCACTGGGGGCACAAAGGGAGGTTGGATGTGCAGCACGCCTTTTACGAAGGTCTGAACTTCTGGAAGGGAGGCCAATTCTTTCTGAAAAAAGATAGACAAGGCCGAAATCTGTACTTTAATAGAGCATAACTTTAGGCCCGTATCCACACCTGCTTGTAGGAAATGGAGCAAACGCCCCAGGTGAAATTCTTCCGTAGGAGCCTTCTTGGATTCACACCAAGACACATATTTTCTCCAAATACGGTGGTAATGCTTTGCTGTTATTTCTTTTCTAGCCTGAAGAAGTGTGGGAATGACTTCACTGGGAATACCCTTTCGGGCTAGGATATGGCGGACAACCGCCACGCCGTCAAACGCAGCCGCGGTAAGTCCTGATACACGCACGGCCCCTGTTGTAACAGGTCCTCCCGAAGAGGAAGAGGTCTATGAGCAACTCCTGAAGATCTGGATACCAGGTCCTTTTTGGCCAATCCGGAACAATGAGGATCGCCTGAACCCTTGTTCTCCTTATAATTTTTATCACCTTTGGAATGAGTGGAAGTGGAGGGAACACATAGACCAACTGAAACACCCACGGTGTCACTAGGGCATCCACCGCTATCGCTTGAGGGTCCCTTGAGCTGAAACAATATCTCTGAAGTTTCTTGTTGAGGCGGGATGCCATCATGTTGCCAAAGTCAGAAAAATATCACGCTACACATTGCCATATTTGCACCTCATGCGTGTCCCCGCTGCGAGTGCATGGGCTCTCCCGTGCGTGCGCATACTCGCTGTTGCGTGCACCCGCAGGCGCACGGTATGCGCATTTACGGTAGAGTTTATGTGCGTCTAGCGGGCGACTCAACCGTTACATATTTTAACCATATAATGTATTTTGTAGATTATGGTCCCTTTGATAGAATCTGAAAGTTTAGTTAATGTAGCATGTTCATAGACAAAGAGATCCCTCTTTGTTTGATACGAAGGGTCAGACAGGGGTTATACAGTGGTGTTTGGTATCCATCGGAAGAGTATTTAATTAGCAATATTCCGGTGTTGGTTTGAAGCGGATTAAACGCTCGTGCGAATAGTTATGGACATAAGAAGTTTATGGACATTTACTATTATTTGCACTTTATTATCCATGCGGCGGGAAACCTAGTTTCCCACCCACCTGAGCAGTTGGAAATAGTCACAGCCCACCTGTATGAATCAACCTATGACCTTTTGTTATAATGCGAAGACGAATTCCTGTGTCCAATGAACAATAAGAATATAGGGACCATTGTACTGTATTGTGTGTAGTGTATAAAAGGACAAGCCGATCTGGGCCAGCTCTCTATTCTCTTCAACGGTTCTCATTGCTGATAATCGGGAGCTGGATATCCAGAAGGCGCATGCGATTGTTTCCCTTTGTGCGTAAGTTTCTCTGCAATCATATTGTCTTTATTGTTATAAGCCATTCTCTCTCGTTCTCTCTCTCTCTCTCACTCTCTCACTCTCTCTCTCTCTCTCCTTCCCCCTTTAAAAGTAATTGTACCTTTATTGTATTTTATGTGTAGTTATCTGGTTAGATATTCTATGTTATTTTGGTAGTGTATGACTTGTATTGTATTATTCTTTTTGAACGTTCATTCATTTCCTTAAAAGGCGTTAGACCCTTAGACCGGTATTTGACTATTTATTATATTGCTAAGGGGTTCTCTGAGCGTCACATACGCTCATACTAACAAGGTTACACTGTGTTGCATTTACATCTTATCACTGCACAAGGGTTTACAGTATAAGTATATTGTTTATGGTATAGTTGTTTGGGTTTAACACTGTGAGCGTCAGCGCCGCTTGTGATCTCCACGTGGTCCCAAGCATCCGCTACGCTGATAGCGTATCATTACGTTAGTCGGCAGCCTATAGCGTGCTTGCCTGTACGCTCTAAGCCGTGAGTGAACGTGCCGCTCGTGCGTCTCGACCACGGCTAAGCGTTAGATACGCAACGTGCGTACCCTTAAGGTATTCCATACGCCAATAGCGTACTGTGTTCTTTAACCTTTTAGAGAGTTTTCAGTAAGATAAATATTTGGCTTTATCAATTGGCGGCTCGTCCGTCCTTCACATATCTGCACTAGGTAATTTCAGCAGACATTATCGATCAGCAAAGGGCGGGAGGTAATATTCCTCGTAGTGCTGACCCGATAAGCGTCTGCTTCGCTTAGTAAAGGGTGCTGAAGGAATCCGGAACCGGAGGTAAGAACAATACGCTAGTGTCTTTTAAAACTGTTTTTTTTTCTCTCTCTGTTCTGTCTTGCGTACGCACGCACGCATACATCTGCATTTCTTTTCATTCGTGTATTTTCACATATCACTCTCTTGTTTGCCATTTCACAATTGATAACGTGCTAAGAAAGATTTGTTGCTATTAGTAGTTAAAGAGTAAAGGTAATACATTAAGGGGTAATTTGTAAAGCACACACACAGCTTTGCCTAAGATACAAGGAGAGACTTGTCTGGTGCTCGGTAGATGAATACAATTAAAGATCATCTACATTGATAAACGTGTTAATTGTATTTCTGTGGACATATCTGGCTGGCATACACGTGTCTCTAACAAAAGGGTGAGACAAGCGTACGCAACACAAAGGCCGACGCACGCAGCGTATATTACGCAACGGAGCGTCCAAGTACGCCCACATAATTCAAAACACACGATAGTATTATTTTTAACAGGCGAAAAGGAGGCAACGCGATAAATAGCGCAAGTCAATTTTAGTGTCCGAAATTTTAAGCTAATAGATCCTTCTCCAATTTGCAACTCATCTGGTCTAGACTATTTACTGAATGAAAGGAATTTCTGCGCAGAAATAAAATTAAAGTGTACATGTGGTGAGTGTTTGTATATATCTGTTTTTTTACAATTTTTGGGTTGAACCACAAGAAGTCGAGTTCTCGTGAGGTACATACATGTAAGTGACGTGCATGGTGGCTGGGGAGGCATCCCTTGTTAAACATAAATTTGAGCATTAGAGTATAGCAGACCAGGAGGTCTACTGTAGCACAGACCAGGAGGTCCGGAACAGACCAGGAGGTCTAGGTACAGCAGACTAAGAAGTCCGCTATAGAGAAAAGTAGCACAACACCAGGAAGGGTTGGTGCGGAACCCATATAGGCCATTGAAGCTCAGGCTGAAGGAATTCGCAGCCGCAATTTTCGATTCCACTGGTCGCTCCGCACATAAGATTAGTTGCTTATGTGCCGAACGATTGTACCGCACGTAATTGTGTGCATTAGTTAGTAACCTGACCAGTACCATTTGCGTACGAAAGGGGTCATAAACGCTATTTGTACACTCTAACGTGATTTGTGTAATTTTTTTTTATTTTAAGGGAGGTTCGCTGGTCACTCGGGAACTATCCAACAACCGATACTTGCTGGGGACTGGTAGGTCCAACACGCCCCAGTAAGTAAAGGTTCATAGGGGCCCTAGGTTGGGAACAACAGCTCTGGATACAGTGATTGCAGTACTGGCCAACGTGGGCGAGGAGTGAGTGGAGTACTCTGTAAACTTCACCGCCGGCCTGCCCCGGACATCTTGGTTTTTGTAAGGGTTCGCTGAAGACCCTGATTTGAAGGTCAGAGGTAGTGAAAGCAACACCTGCAAGGTATGGGGGCCAGTTGTTCAGGTAGGGGGCGATCAACCTCGGTTCGGGTTGACTCAGTAAACCGGCCAATCGGGTCGGCAAGGTATGTAATGTGTGAAAAATACGGTTCACACACAGAGGTTTTATGTGATGAATGGGAAAGAATGACTGTGCATGACGGGGAGAAGTTTCCCCGGGTAGGTAGCTTTAGCCCAGATGTGTTACAAAATCTTAGGAGAAGGATATGTCTCATTAAATCAACAAAGAGACGGATCAAACATTATGACTACTTACAGTTATGGCAACAGGAGGGTGAAATTCAGAGAGGATTGGCTCAGGCGGCTGGATCTAACCCTATCAGGAAACTGATAGCTACGGCACCACCGCCACCTTACATAACGGGAGAGAAGTTGGTTGCAGAGAATGACGCACTAATGTGTAATAAACAGGCACTTAGTAACGGTATAAATGTTAAGGATAATATGAATAAGATGAGTAATGCAAATATTAACCCGTGCAAGTTGTACCCTGTTTTAAACTTTCCCCAGGAGTGTGATCAAGAGGACGAGTCAACAACACTATCGGCACTCTCTCTAGCAGCCACCATATCAGAAACAGCAGTGGGCACGACCCAACCCGTAAGATTAGTATCCAAGGCCCCTAGCGGAGGGACAGGTGAGGTCGTATCAACGGGTAAGTACGGCACCATACACTATGCTGAAACCATTTCACCACAAGCTGTAGAATCTATTCAGAATGATGTTAGTAGACTTAATCCCGTTAGGGTAATAGCAGTGCCAAATGGGAAAACGGACACTTCAGGAGTCACTCCTGTTAGAAACATTGCCATGCACTGTCCATTTTCCCGAATGGAATTAAGAGCAATAGTGTCTGAATTCCCTGATCCTAGGAAGGATCTAGTTGCTAGCCAGAAATACATTAGAGATCTAGGGAATACTGTAGAGCCCAATAACAAAGACTGGCAGATATTGTTGAGGGCATGTTTACCCTCCAATGTCGACTCAGCACAATTCTTAGCTGACTGTAAATTAAATGAGGATGTACCCCTTACGGATGTGTACAACCAAGACAATGTAAAGAGGATAAATTTACAGTTAAAAGAGTATTTTCCAGCTGTAGTTAAATGGAACAAAATTTTCTCCATTAAGCAAAAAGAGTCAGAAACAGCTGCTGAGTATTTTCATAGGGCACTACTGGAAATGGCTAAATACACAGGCATAGAAGACATTAAAACAAATGCCAATCATAGAGAGGTAGCAGTATCTGTGTTAATGGATGGTTTAAAGGAGGTATTGAAAACAAGGGTACAGACCACGCAACCATGTTGGCGAGGTCTGTCGGTGGCTACTTTGAGAGAGGCTGCTATTGATCACGATCGAAATATCACCAGACACAGGGAGTCACAAAGTGATAAGTTAATGGCCGTAAGTATACAGACCCTGACCACAAGGCCACCTTTGTATAAATCTCCAAACCCTGTGGGTAAGTCAAATGTGGTAACTTGTTATTCCTGTCATAAAGAGGGACATTTTGCACGAGACTGTAGAATGAAAAACACACAAAAATCATACCAACCCCCTAGACAACGACATGACACACGAAATTGGGATCAGGGACCGCA
Source organism: Pseudophryne corroboree (assembly GCF_028390025.1). Taxonomy (NCBI): domain Eukaryota; kingdom Metazoa; phylum Chordata; class Amphibia; order Anura; family Myobatrachidae; genus Pseudophryne; species Pseudophryne corroboree. The sequence continues at coordinate 291,788,887 of NC_086449.1, forward strand.
GAGACGGAGTCATGAGCCACATGCAGGGGAAACAAAAAGGTATCCCCCAAAACGAGACTGGCAAGTCTCTGGTAGTTCCCATTTACCCCCTTCTCAAGTAGTTGCTGCCAGCGCGATTCAGGGAGGTCACCATACCCAATAGGGGTGTGGCCATACCTGTAATCTGCAGCCAGTGAAATTGATTGCAAGCCTTGGAAGTGAACCCGAGGTCACAATCGATGTAGCTGGTAAATCATTAAACTTCCTTGTAGATACGGGGGCGGCCAAATCAGTGATAAATTCGACAGTGGGCATGAGAACCACTGGTAAGACAATTCCAGCCATGGGAGTAACGGGAGTAGTCCAGCACTACCCTGTTAGCAAACCAGCAGAGATTACAATAGGGCCTTTGCATACCAAGCATTCCTTTTTGCTGGCGGCATCGGCACCGACTAATCTCCTGGGAAGAGATTTATTGTGTAAAATGGGGTGCGTCATTTATTGCACTCCTGAAGGTGTATTCTTAGACATACCTGAGAATCACGCTCAGGAAGTGCGAGACATGCTAGACTCCCCATCAAAATTAATGTCCCACACTGTTATGTTAAATAGGAATCCATCCCAGATAGAAGAAATGACATCCCAAATACCAGAGTCACTGTGGACTAAAGATGGACAAGACACTGGATTAATGGCAAACGTAGCTCCAGTAGTTGTGCAAGTAAAAGATGGTAGGATAGCTCCAAAAATCCCACAATACCCTCTGAAGCCAGAGGTGGAATTAGGAGTATACCCCGTAATAGAGCGCTTGCTACAACAGGGCATTCTGGTAAGAACATCCAGCACTGCCAATAGTCCCATCTTCCCTGTGAAAAAGAGTGGGGGGAGGGGTTACAGGCTAGTACAGGATCTAAGGGGGATTAACAAAATAGTTGAGAGTCAGTTCCCCGTAGTGCCAAATCCAGCTGTCATCCTTATGCAGATCCCTCCCACTGCAAAATTTTTCACTGTTATTGACCTCTGCTCCGCCTTTTTCTCGGTACCCCTGCATCCTGACAGCCAATATTTGTTTGCATTTACATACAGAGGAGTCCAATACACATGGACTCGATTACTGCAAGGTTTCATAGACAGTCCAAGTATATTTTCACAGGCTTTGCATGATTGTTTACAGTCTTTCCAACCAGAGAGTGGATCAATATTGATACAGTATGTGGACGATTTACTACTGTGTTCAGATTCACTGGAAGCGTCCCTGAAAGATACGAAACAGCTCCTGTTTCATCTTTCAGACACAGGACACAAGGTTTCCAAAGACAAACTACAATTATGCCAGCCTAAAGTAAAATATCTGGGACACTGTCTAACACAAGGACTGAGACACCTGACCGCTGATAGAATTCAAGCCATTAGAGACATGACTCTGCCACAAACCCAGCAACAGATCAGAACGTTTTTAGGAATGTGTGGGTATTGCCGTAACTGGATTCCAGGGTTTTCCATTCTAGCATTACCTTTGCAGGAGATGGTTTCATCAAACAAACCTGATCGGATTTCGCATACAGACGAATCCGAGATGGCATTTGAGAGACTCAAACAGTGCCTAACGCACCAGCATTAGGTATGCCAGACTATGGGAAACCCTTTGAGCTGTACGGAACAGAAAGTGCTGGTTGCGCGGCAGGCGTCCTAACCCAAAAGCACGGTGATGCCAGCAGACCGGTAGCATACTACAGCGCTCAGCTAGACACGGTAGCGCGATCCCTCCCCACATGCTTGCGAAGTGTCGCTGCTAGTTACAAAAAGCGAAGATGTAGTGCTAGGACACAACCTCACAATTCATACACCACATGCAGTGTCAGCCTTGCTGAATTCTGCCCAAACCAGGCACGTCTCATCAGCGCGGTTTACAAGATGGGAATTGGCATTAATGGCCCCCGTAAACATCACCATAAGGAGATGCAGTGCATTAAATCCTGCAACATATCTCCCAGGTGTGCCTGGACAGGCACAAAGGGTGGAGGATGAGAGTGATGGGGAAGGAGGATTTAATACAAGGGATGACACACATGATTGTATGGAATATTTGACCCAAAATTTCACGGCAAGGCCTGACATCAGTGACAACCCACTAGAAGATGTAGATTTTACTTTCTACACTGACGGTAGTTGTCACAGACAGACGGACTCGGGAGACTTGTGTACTGGATACGCAGTCGTAGATGACCAAGGCACCATAGAAGCAGAATCGCTAGGCCCACCTCACTCAGCCCAGGTTGCTGAACTGGTTGCCCTAACCAGAGCATGTGAATTGGCTAAGGGAAAGTCAGCCAATATCTACACCGATTCTAGATACGCCTTCGGGGTAGTCCATGATTTCGGAGCCCTATGGCGCCTCAGAAATTTCATGACGGCAGCTGGTACACCGGTAGCGCATGCAGCCCACATCAAAAGACTTCTAACAGCGATACAGGAACCTGACAGAGTGGCTGTTATCAAGTGTAAAGCACATACATATAGCCAAGACCCGGTATCACTTGGTAACAGCCGAGCAGACGAAGCTGCTAAGTTAGCAGCCGGTACCCCCAGACAGACAGACACCACACAATTGATGGTATTCAATACCATCAACACACAGAAGTTGTGTGAAATGCAAAATTTGTGTTCCACACAGGAAAAGGCAGTTTGGAGGTCAAAAGGATATGGCCAGGAGTCCTCAGGACTCTGGACAGATGGACAGGGTAAACCAGTGGCACCCAGAGCATACCTTCCATGTTTAGCTGAAGCAGCACATGGGCTGACTCATCTGGGCAAGGAGGGAATGTGCAAGTTGGTAAGAGCATATTGGTGCGCCCCAGGATTCTCATCCCATGCAGGTAAGAGAGCAATGTCATGCCTTACCTGCTTGAGGAAGAACATCGGAAAGGCAATACCAACAGAACCATCTCATATCCCACCTACAGGCGGCCCTTTTCAGGTAAGACAGATTGATTTTATACAATTACCCCCTTGTCGAAATTTGAAATATGTACTTGTTTGTATAGATGTGTTTTCAAATTGGGTCGAAGCATTTCCTGCGGCCACAAATACCGCTATGTTTACTGCTAAGAAAATTGTGCAGGAATTTGTGTGTAGATACGGTATCCCTAGAATAATTGAAAGTGATAGGGGTACCCATTTTACAGGTGATGTCTTTCAAGGAATGTGTAAGTTGATGGGAATTGATAGTAAGCTGCACACTCCGTACCGCCCCCAGGCGAGTGCGAAGGTAGAAAGAGTGAACAGCACTATTAAAAATAAATTGAGCAAAGTTATGGCAGAAACAGGATTAACATGGCCAGAAGCTTTACCCATTGTACTATACAGCATCAGAACCACTCCCAGGTCCCCTCTTAATCTGTCCCCCTTTGAAATTCTGTTTGGTCGACAACCGCATGTTATGATTAACCCTCAGGATGATTTGAAGTGTAACAATGAAGTGACTGTAAAATACCTGGTTAACATGAGTAAACAGCTAAGGAATCAGAATGACAATCTGAAGTTAGTGATTCCTGATTTGCCAGATAGTAATTGTCATGACATTGAACCTGGGGATTATGTAATGATACGGAATTTTCTACGCTCAGGTTGCCTTATTGACAGATGGGAAGGACCATACCAAGTCTTATTGATTAGCACAACAGCATTGAAGGTTGCCGAGAGAGAGACTTGGGTTCATTCGTCCCATTGTAAGAAGGTTGCTGATCCAGAGAGGTCCCGTGATAAAGAACAGACGGTGGAGGAAGTTGTATCACTGGAGTGTCTGTTTCAGGAGGACTGAGACGGCACCTGAGCATTGAGAAAAATAAGATCGGAGGCAGTTGTCGATTCCCTGTTCCCTTTTATTGTTTTTCTCCACTTCCCATCCCATCTCCCTCAATTGTTTCTTTCCCCCTTCTCATCCTTCTCCATTTCCTCCTATAAGATGGACTTGCCCCAAGAGACTGTGATCCGGATTTTCCTGTTGACCATGATGTTGACCAGAGCAGTCTGTTCCGGCGAGAGTACCATGGAGGTCGAGAGAGGTTCTGGAATGGGTTCTGATGACAGAGATGGAGGCGTAGATTTCCAAGAACAACATAATCACCGAGTAAAGGCGAGTATCAGAAAACGATCTGGTAGCATTGACAATAGAAGAAATTGTGAAGGATTGTTAGCTGAAGAGAACTGTATCTGTAGACTCTGTGACAGTGTAGTTGAGGATGGGTGTATCAAGAAATGCCAATCCAGTTTTAATATCCACATGGACCGGCATCCATTGAGTGACTATCACTCCTTAGTGGGTAAAGTGTTAAATCAGACAGATTGTTGGGTATGCTCTCAAGTACCTCAAGGCCATAGCAAATCAGGATTAGTGCCCTTCCCGTTAACTATAGAGGAGGTACTTGAGCTAAGTGGTGGGAGGCCGGTGGACAGGAGGTTTAATATCTCCAGTCCTCCTAGTTTGAAGCTCCACCAATATCATGTGGATAGATCCCTAGTATGTTTTAACATTTCCAATCCCCGGAAGCCGGGAAATTGGGAAGTGTCATGGAATAACCAAACCATGACCTTTTCATACAGAGCCGATAGAATGCCAACAGATACAGAACTTATACGCCACATAGCTGGTAGTGGAAAATATTTCCGATATAGGTATACCCTAGGAAGTAGGACCATGAGAGTTGGAGAGGTATCACCAGGATACTGTGCACACATCGTACAAACCGATACGTGTACTAAACAGATGGGAGAATTAGGGTTAGGAAATTTCATATGGAAAATGTGTAATATGGTTATGTCCTACTCCGTCCCATATGTTCTCCCCGATGATGCATATTTCATATGCGGGAGGAAGGCGTATAAGTGGCTTGCCCCAAACTCAGAAGGGTTATGTTATATTGGAAAAGTACTGCCTGAAGTAATGACTGTATCTCACACTAAAATGAAAGATATTCACCGCAGTGCCCAAGCTCCTTATACTCACACTCATTACGAGCAGATCGTTAAACGGCACCTGATAGAGCAGGCATGTCCAAACTGCGGCCCTCCAGCTGTTGTGAAACTACATATCCCAGCATGCCCTGACACAGTTTTGCTGTCAGAGAATGCTAAAGCTGTGTCAGGGCATGCTGGGATGTGTAGTTTCTCAACAGCTGGAGGGCCGCAGTTTGGACATGCCTGTGATAGAGAGAACAGAGCATCCGGCCTCTGACCTGATCAGTGAATCCACCGGGATTCAATTCCTAATCGCGTTAGATATCACTCGTACCGCCAGAGGAGTGATAAATTATAAATATATATCTGCGCTTGCAAATTTATTAGACAACATCACTAAAATGTATGATGACACATTCAGGTATACTGGAAGGGAGCTCCAAGCTTATAAAACAGAACTGGTTCAGCATAGGATGATTCTCAATTATCTCACAGCTGTGACGGGTGGGTATTGTGTCACCCTAGCAACTCAGTATGGAATAAAGTGCTGCACGTATATCACAAACAGCACCGAGGACCCGGTCGAGGTCATAGACCAAAAGATGGACGACATTCTCCAATTAAAATGGGAGTTCCGAAGGAAACACAATCTCACCCTTGCCGTTGTGGGTAATGAGCTGACCAGTTGGGTGTCATGGTTGAACCCGCGAAATTGGTTCTCTGGTTTAGGAGAATGGACCCAAGGTATTATCATGGATGTAGGGAAATTCCTTTTGTGTGTTCTGGGTGTCATCATATTGGTCGGTCTGATATTTAGATGCGTTCGGGTTTTAACAAAGTGTAAACGTAGCGCCCGAGTGATGAGTTTAAGGAGTGAAGATACTGTAATAACAACGACTGATGTGATTTATGACCCAACGATAGAGACAATGTTGTGATGAAAATGTGATTCCACGGTCCGTTTCTTTCACCTGTTTCTCCTTTGTTTCTCTCCAAGGTGAAAAGACATCCGCTTGGAAGAAGAATTTGACAGCCTTGTATACAGACAACCGATAGACTAAAGAAGAAGTTTTGACAACCTTGTACACAGACAACAGATGGACTATGCCATAGACCCCCTTATCCCTAGTAACGTTAATTTTACGCTAGCCCAACACTTTTTGTAAGTCTATGGACATTGATAAAGCTTTGCTTGCGTTTATTGGCAAAAGCACAAAGAGACTACAGTCAACATGTACATCGAGACAAGACAAGACACAAGACAAGACCTCAATCGGCAAATGTATATTAAACTCACATAGTTTATCACTGCATTTACCATAATTGTTTCTTATCTTCATCTCTACAACCTTCAGGTAATGACACACATAGTCGATAGGGAATACAGGCACAGATATCAGCATTCACATATTCCCCCATTCATGTATCATCAACTAAAATGTGCTCCCCCATTTTGTTGCAACCAAAAGCCGAAGAGAGCTCGGTAAAGTTTGACAGCCCATCCACAGACCCGTACCACGGGATAAGAAGGAATTCAAATGTATACTTCGCAATACCTCGAAGCTTGATTTAAGACACGTACGGCACGATGATACATGACCCCCCAAACATGGATTCATACACACATGCTTCTGCTATCTCACTAGGTCATACCCGTTTCCTACCTTCTCCTCTCCTCCCCTACCCAACCATAGAAATGTATTTACACATGACATATATATTTTTCTCTTTTTGAAATGTTTTAGAAAGTGGCAGTTATTGGTGACTGCCAAAGGGTGGACTGGCAAAGTCAGAAAATATCACGCTACACATTGCCATATTTGCACCTCATGCGTGTCCCCGCTGCGAGTGCATGGGCTCTCCCGTGCGTGCGCATACTCGCTGTTGCGTGCACCCGCAGGCGCACGGTATGCGCATTTACGGTAGAGTTTATGTGCGTCTAGCGGGCGACTCAACCGTTACATATTTTAACCATATAATGTATTTTGTAGATTATGGTCCCTTTGATAGAATCTGAAAGTTTAGTTAATGTAGCATGTTCATAGACAAAGAGATCCCTCTTTGTTTGATACGAAGGGTCAGACAGGGGTTATACAGTGGTGTTTGGTATCCATCGGAAGAGTATTTAATTAGCAATATTCCGGTGTTGGTTTGAAGTGGATTAAACGCTCGTGCGAATAGTTATGGACATAAGAAGTTTATGGACATTTACTATTATATTGATTATTTGATTATTACATTACTAGTTTTCCACCCACCTGAGCAGTTGGAAATAGTCACAGCCCACCTGTATGAATCAACCTATGACCTTTTGTTATAATGCGAAGACGAATTCCTGTGTCCAATGAACAATAAGAATATAGGGACCATTGTACTGTATTGTGTGTAGTGTATAAAAGGACAAGCCGATCTGGGCCAGCTCTCTATTCTCTTCAACGGTTCTCATTGCTGATAATCGGGAGCTGGATATCCAGAAGGCGCATGCGATTGTTTCCCTTTGTGCGTAAGTTTCTCTGCAATCATATTGTCTTTATTGTTATAAGCCATTCTCTCTCTCTCTCTCTCTCTCTCTCTCTCTCTCACTCTCTCTCACTCTCTCTCTCTCCTTCCCCCTTTAAAAGTAATTGTACCTTTATTGTATTTTATGTGTAGTTATCTGGTTAGATATTCTATGTTATTTTGGTAGTGTATGACTTGTATTGTATTATTCTTTTTGAACGTTCATTCATTTCCTTAAAAGGCGTTAGACCCTTAGACCGGTATTTGACTGTTTATTATATTGCTAAGGAGTTCTCTGAGCGTCACATACGCTCATACTAACAAGGTTACACTGTGTTGCATTTACATCTTATCACTGCACAAGGGTTTACAGTATAAGTATATTGTTTATGGTATAGTTGTTTGGGTTTAACACTGTGAGCGTCAGCGCCGCTTATGATCTCCACGTGGTCCCAAGCATCCGCTACGCTGATAGCGTATCATTACGTTAGTCGGCAGCCTATAGCGTGCTTGCCTGTACGCTCTAAGCCGTGAGTGAACGTGCCGCTCGTGCGTCTCGACCACGGCTAAGCGTTAGATACGCAACGTGCGTACCCTTAAGGTATTCCATACGCCAATAGCGTACTGTGTTCTTTAACCTTTTAGAGAGTTCTCAGTAAGATAAATATTTGGCTTTATCAATGTCTACTTGAGGAACTCCCCAATGACTTGTCACTTCTGCAAAGACCTCTTGATGAAGACCCCACTCTCCTGGATGGAGATCGTGTCTGCTGAGCAAGTCTGCTTCCCAGTTGTCCACTCCTGGAATGAAGACTGCTTACAGAGCGCTGGCATGTCTTTCCGCCCAGCGAAGAATCTTCGTGGCCTCGGCCATCGCCGCTCTGCTCTTTGTTCCGCCTTGGCGGTTTATGTACGCCACTGCTGTCACGTCTGACTGAATCAAGACCGGCAGACCTTGAAGAAGATGTTTTGCTTGCAGTATGCCGTTGTAGATGGCTCTTAATTCCAGAATGTTTATGTGTAGACAAGCTTCCTGGCTCGACTACTTTCCCTGAAAGTTTCTTACCTGTGAGACTGCTCCCCAGCCTCGGAGGCTTGCATCTGTGGTCACCAGGATCCAATTCTGAATCCCGAACCTGCGTCCCTCCAGAAGGTGAGAACTGTGCAGCCACCACAGATGGGAAATTCTGGTCCTGGGAGATAGAATTATTTTCCGGTGCATGTCCAGGTGAGACCCTGACCACTGGTCCAGCAGGTTCCACTGAAACACCCTGGCATGGAACCTGCCATACGGAATGGCCTCGTAGGCCGCCACCATCTTCCCCAGCAACCGAGCGCAGTGAAAAACTGACACCTTTGCCGGTTTCAGAATCTGTTTTACCATGTTCTGTATTTCCAGAGCTTTTTCCACTGGAAGAAAAACTCTCTGCAATTCTGTATCCAAAATCATACCCAGGAACGACAGCCGTGTAGTTGGATCCAACTGTGATTTTGACAAATTTAGGAGCCAACCGTGTTGTTGCAGAATCGTCAGTGAAAGGGCAACATTCTTCAACAATTGCTCCTTGGACCTCGCCTTTATGAGGAGATCATCCAAGTACGGGATAATTGTGATTCCCTGCTTGCGCAGGAGAACCATCATTTCCGCCATTACTTTGGTGAAAATCCTCGAAGCCGTGGACAGACCAAACGGCAACGTCTGAAATTGGTAATGACAATCCTGCACAGCAAATCTCAGGTAAGCCTGATGTGGAGGATATATGGGGACATGTAAGTAGGCATCTTTTATGTTGTCCGACACCATAAAATCCCCCTCCTCCAGACTGGAGATCACTGCTCGTAGAGACTCCATCTTGAACTTGAATTTTTTCAGAAAGAAATTGAGGGATTTTAGGTTTAGAATCGGTCTGACTGAACCATCCGGCTTCGGTACCACGAACAGGCTCGAATAAAAACCTTCCCCCTGTTGAGATGTGGGTACCGTGACAATCACTTGATTTTGACACAACTTTAGTATCGCAGCACTTACTATCAACCTTTCTGGAAGAGAAGCTGGCAAGGCCGATTTGAAAAATCGGTGAGGGGGCACGTCTTGAAACTCTAACGTGTACCCCAGGGTTACTATGTCTACTATCCAAGGATCCAGGTCCGAGTGCACCCAGACCTGACTGAAGAGTTGGAGACGTGCCCCCAGTGGTGCGGACTCCCGCAGAGGAGCCCCAGCATCATGCGGTGGATTTGGTAGAAGCCAGAGAGGACTTCTGCTGCTGGGAACTTGCCACAGCCTGTGACCTTTTTCCCCGTCCTCTCCCCCTCGCAGCACGGAAGAAGGACCCACTTCCTTTTTTGAATTTATTGGGCCAAAAGGACTGCATCTGATAGTGAGGCGATTTCTTCTGCATACATAAGGTAAAAATGAAGACTTACCCGCGGTAGCCGTAGACACCAGGTCAGTGAGGCCGTCGCCAAACAAAACCCTACCGTTAAACGGTAGAGACTCCATCGCCTTCTTAGAGTCAGCATTCCATTGATGAATCCACAACGCTTTCCTTGCTGAGACCGCCATGGCATTGGCCCTTGACCCCAAAAGGCCAATATCCCTTACAGATTCTTTTAAATATGCTGCAGCGTCCCTGATGTGACCCAGAGTCAAAAGCACACTATCCCTGTCTGGGGTACCTACCTCAGATGACAAGTTATCTGCCCACCTTTCAATAACGCTACTCACCCATGCCGCAGCAACGGCAGGCCTGAGTAGCGACCCTGTAGTGACATAAATGGATTTTAGTGTATTTTCCTGCTTACGATCCGCAGGATCCTTTAGGGCTGCCGTGTCAGGGGACGGAAGCGCCACCTTTTTGGATAGACGCGATAAAGCTTTGTCTACCGTGCGGATTGACTCCCACCTTTTCTTTTGGGAACATGTATCTTTTTGTCAGGATTTTCCCAAGCTTTTTCAAAAAGTGCGTTCAGTTCATGAGAGGGAGGAAACGTTACCTCAGGTTTCTTTCCTTTAAACATACAGACCCTAGTATCAGGAACAGCAGGGTCCTCAGTGATATGTAATACTTTTATCGCCACAATCATGTACTGAATACTCTTAGCCAGTTTTGGATGTAATCTGGCATCAATATAGTCGACACTGGAATCAGAGTCCGTGTCGGTATCTGTATCTGCTATCTGGGTAAATGCATGTTTCTATGACCCCGAAGGGGTCTGGGCCTGTGACAAAGCATCTTCCATGGATTTCCTCCATGTCTGGTTCTTAGACTCAGATTTATCAAATCTCTTAGTCAACTTAGTCACATTTGCGTTTAAAACACTCAACATATTTACCCAATCATCCGTCGGCGGTGCCGACACGGTCACTCTCACATTATTTTCTGTCCCCACTCCAGCCTCCTCCTGGGAAGAGCATTCAGCCTCAGACATGTCGACACACACGTACCAACACCCACAAACACACTGGGGCTATAGGAGACAGACCCACAATAAAGCCTGCCAGAGAGACACAGAGAGAGTTCAGCCAGCTCACACCCAGCACCTATCCCGGTACTGAAGCAAGTAACAAGACTGCCCAGACCTGTTAGCGCTTTTTATATATATATAATTTAGCACCAAATCACTTGTGCCCCTATCCCCCCCCCCATTTTGCACACTGTTACTTGTACAGCAGTGTGGAGGTCAGGGCCAGCGTCTCTGCAGCTTCTGTGAAGAGAAAATGGCGCTGGTCAGAGCTGTGTGGGCTAAGCCCCGCCCACTAAATGGCGCGCTTCAGTCCCGCTTATAAAATCTTTATAATGGCGGGGGTCCCTTAACTAGTGCATGGGCACTGTTATATCTTATGCCAGTGCCGTTTGGGGTCCCCCATGCTGCCCAGGGCGCCCCCCCCCTGCGCCCTGCAGTGCCGTGTTATGTGTGGGAGCATGGCGCACAGCGCAGTACCTCAAACGCCATCTTCTGCCATCACTGAAGTCTTCTGATCTTCTCATACTCACTCGGCTTCTGTCTTCTGGCTTCTGTGAGGGAGGTGACGGCGCAGCTCTGGGAACGAGCAGCTAGGCGTACCAAGTGATCGAACCCTCTGGAGCTAATGGTGTCCAGTAGCCTAAGAAGCAGAGCCCTTGAACTCAGAAGAAGTAGGTCTGACTTCTCTCCCCTCAGTCCCACGATGCAGGGAGCCTGTAGCCAGCAGGTCTCCCTGAAAATAACAAACCTAATAAAAGTCTTTTTCTGAGAAACTCTGGAGAGCTCCTCAGTGTGCATCCAGTCTCACTGGGCACAGAATCTAACTGGAGTCTGGAGGAGGGGCATAGGGGGAGGAGCCAGTTCACACCCATTCAAAGTCTTATAGTGTGCCCATGTCTCCGTCTATACCCCATGGTTCTTGAAGCATCCCCAGCATCCTCTAGGACGTATGAGAAATGAAGGATACCCAACGAAATACCGATAGGACAGTGACATAATAAGTACACAGGGATTTCCACCGTATGTGTTGTTTCACTGCATAACTTCCCTTGTAGTGCAAATATTTGACCTCTGTTTATTGTGTTGAATTCAGCATAAAATTTACTTTCATTTGATATATGAATCATGGCACTGCATGAAGCGAAACAGTTTTTATAAGCATTCAGAGTTGAAAAACATTACAATTTCAAAAACTGTCTGCAATTTTGGCCACCACTGTATGCACTTCCACATATAAAGGCTAGCTAGGAGGCGTCGCAGGATTGGGGGGAGGGTTTGCAGTCCAGACAACGGAGGCATGTCAAGACTGTTTGTGGGACAGGCCGCGGTGGCCACTGCACCCCTAAACATGGCAGGTAGCCGTCTGCTCCTCGAGAGCTGCGAAAGCATGGCCGCCGTGCAATGCGGTCGCATGTCCGGCTAGTGGCTGGATCAGGCATCCCCCCGCATGTCAAAGATTTTGAACGTAGATGTGTGTTTTTTCGCATATCTACGATCAGGCCTGAATTAGGTCCACAGTTCCCCAAAGGGACCTACACTGCGACTTGTAATGAACAGACTGCCTAGACCCTTCATCCCTGGGATATCAGCACATACTGTAGTTGTATAGGAGGAGATTTATCAAACATCTGAGAGCAATAAAATGGATACATTTATCATGGTAACCAATTAGCATATATCTCGCTCTCAAGTTTGATAATAGTTACCTTTACTGCCTCACAGCACTGAGATCATGGGTTTGATTCCAACCAAGGGCCTAAATCAGGCATGTCCAAACTGCGGCCCTCCAGCTGTTGTAAAACTACATATCCCAGCATACCCCGACACAGTTTTGCTGTCAGAGAATGCTAAAGCTGTGTCAGGGCATGCTGGGATGTGTAGTTTCACAACAGCTGGAGGGCCGCAGTTTGGACATGCCTGGCCTAAATAAATGTGGAGTTTGTATATTCTGCCTGTGCTTGCGTGGGTTTCTTCCAAGTAGTTCGATTTCCTCTCATAATCCCCCCCAAAAAAACAGGTACTGTAGGTTAACTGGCTCCCAATAAAAATCAAGCCTTGCATGAATGTGTGTATATGTGGTAGGGAATATATAGATTGTAAACTCCACTGGGGCAGGAACTGATGTAAATGGCCAAATATTCCCTGTAAAGCTCTGCGGAATATGTGTGCGCTATATAAATAACTAATAATTAATAATAAAATCTCAACAGTGTGCACAGCACCTGAATAAGCTAAATACAAATCCAGTTTAGCTAGGTACACTCTGGGACGATGGGCATTCGTTCTGACATTGGAACGAATACCCATCAACCCAAATTGCCCATACACACTGCAGTGATGTTAATGAAGATCGAAATAATTATGTTCCGTCCTTCACTAGAGTAAATGGGATGCAGTTAATATCCCAAAGGACAGGATCCAGACGGTCGACATACCGACGACGGAATCCCTAAGGACGCCATAAGCCCGGGGTCTAGATACCGACAGCCGGAATCCCGATCGTTTTTTCAAGCGGGACGCGCTGGTGTACTGCTGCAGGGGGTGTGTGTTAGGTTTAGGCATTAGAAGAGGGGGAGTTAGGGTGCAGGGACATGAAGGGGATGGTTAGGTACCGGAGAGGGAGGGTTAGATTTAGGCACTCACAAGGGAGGGTTAGGGTAGGGGGCAGGAGAGGGTTAGGTTACTTTCCAGGGGACTGTCAGGATTCTCATGGCCAGGATGCCACTCTCTGTATTCTGACCACCGGCATCCCTTTCGGGATATCCTATTGCATCCGAAAAAACAAGGATGCTAGCAACATCACTACATTTGATGTGCAGCACATCAAACCTAGAGACTGTTGCAAGAGTTCGCAAAGGCGCGCAATTCTGTGTACACACTAAGTGATGTAAGCGATATGTCTTCCCAAAGTGGAAATTTGGAACGACATCGCTCCAGTGTGTTCCCAGCTTAACTGTGGATTTGCAGATACCCATGAAAAAGCACATTATGGAAGATCATGAGAGGTCAAGTCTATTTTCCTTTCATACCTTGGGACCACCCACCTTCATTAATTTTTCCCCCCTAAAATATTTATAATCATTTAGATCTTAAAAATAATCTTGAAAAAATATACGTTATGGTAAGAACTTACCGTTGATAACGTGATTTCTCTTATGTCCACAGGTATCCACAGGATAAAACATTGGGATATTGTCGAGCGACAGCGAAAATGGCACCAACACGGTCACGAGCTTTCTGGCCTCCCAGGATGCATTGGGGCCTTCACCATATAGTCCCGCCCACTGACTCAGTCAGATCAGTTCTTTCCACAGCGCAGGAACATCAGGCAGAGACCTGTTTAGGCGATAAGAACACACATGCACACCCTTCCATACAAGAAGGAAGAGGTTTTAGTGATTGTCTAGATCCCTTAAATCAGATGCATCAGGGTGGGATCCCTGTGGATAACTGTGGACATAAGAGAAATCACGTTATCAACGGTAAGTTCTTACCATAACGTATATTTCTCTGGCTGGGTCCACAGGATAACATTGGGATTCCCAAAGCCATTTTAGTGGTGGGGACGCTCCTGATTGCACAGGAGGACCTTTCGCCCGAAGTTTGCGTCATAAGAGGATAAAGTATCCAAGGCATAATGTCTAATGAATGTGTTTATGGAAGACCATGTGGCTGCCTTACATATCTGTTCTGCTGAAGCACCCTGTTGTGCTGCCCAAGAAGGACCTACCTTACGTGTAGAGTGTGCAGAGACATTAGCCGGAATAGGGAGATCTGCATGAGAATAAGCTTCTGATATTACCATTCGGAGCCATCTCGCCAGCGTCTGTTTACTAGCAGGTCACCCTCTTCTATGAAATCCGTAGAGGATGAAGAGAGAATCTGTTTTCCTGATGGCACTAGTACGATCTATGTAGATTCTTAAAGCCCGGACCACGTCCAGCGACGCTTCTCCCGCAGATAGTCCCGATACCTGAAAAGCTGGGACTACAATTTCTTCATTTAGGTGAAACTTTGAAACCACCTTTGGAAGATAACTAGATCTCGTTCTGAGAACTGCTCTGTCTGGAAAAAAAAAAACTTAGGATAGGAGACTTACACGATAATGCTCCTAAATCTGACACTCTTCTGGCTGACGCCATTGCCAGTAAAAAAAGAACTTTAACCGTTAACCACTTAAGATCTGCTCTCTCAAGCGGTTCAAACAGAGGACCCTGGAGGAATTTAAGAACTAAATTCAAATCCCAGGGAGCTGCAGGAGGAACAAATGGAGGTTGAATATGTACTACTCCTTGAAAAAACGTACGTACATCCTGTAAATCAGCAATCTTCTGCTGAAACCATACAGTTAACGCTGAAACTTGAACCCTCAAGGAAGCAACTTTCAACCCTTTATCCAATCCTGCCTGAAGGAAATCCCAAATCCTAGCTACTTTAAAAGATCTCGGATTGAAATTTTTTCCAGTACACCAGTGAATATAGGCTTGCCATATTCTATGATACACACGGGCCGAAGAAGGCTTTCTTGCTCTAAGCATAGTTTGGATTACTTGTTTCGAAAATCCTTTAGCCTCTAAGATAGAGGTTTCAACAGCCACGCCGTCAAAGATAGGCGATCCAGATGACTGTGACAACAAGGACCCTGCATTAGCAGATCTGGACGTTGAGGGAGCAGTATCGGTGCTTCCGTGGACATTCTCAACAGATCTGTGTACCAATGCTTTCTTGGCCAAGCTGGACCTATTAGAATGATTGCTCCTTTTGCCTGTTTTATCTTTCTCACTACTCTGGGTAACAGAGATATTGGAGGGAACAGATATGCCAGCTGAAACCTCCATTCTACTGACAGTGCGTCTACAAGGACCGCTCCTGGGTCCCTTGTTCTCCATCCATACCTCGGAACTTTGTTGTTTAGTCGAGACACCATAAGGTCTATCTCCGGTAGACCCCATCTGTTCACCAGTGTCTGAAACACTTCTGGGTGTAGTGCCCATTCTGTTTCCTGAATGGTGTGCCGACTGAGAAAATCCGCTTCCCAGTTTAGTACACCCGGGACAAATACTGCTGACAATGCTGGGAGATGGAGTTCTGCCCATTTTAGAATGGGAGTTACTTCCTCCATCAGTCTCTTGCTGTGAGTTCCTCCTTGATGATTGAGGTATGCTACTGCCGTCGCATTGTCTGAGCGAATCTGGACTGGTCTTCCTTGTAGATTGTCCTTTGCCTGAACTAAAGCCAAGTAAACGGCCCTTATCTCCAACAGATTTATCGGCAGGCGACTTTCCCTTGCGGTCCATTTTCCCTAGAACCATAGGCTTCCGAGTACCGCCCCCCAGCCTTGCAGGCTGGCATTTGTTGTCAGGACTTGCCACTCTTTTATCCAAAAAGGTCTCCCCTCGTTTAAATGGTCTGTCTGTAGCCACCACGCTAGAGACCTTTTTACATTTACTGGAATCTTTATCATCTGCTTCTTTATCGTCTGATGATTTCCGTTCCATTTGGTCAGAATAAGGTGCTGCAACGGTCTGGAGTGGAATTGCGCATATTCCACCATGTCGAAGGTTGATACCATCAGACCCAACAGTCGCATTGCTGTATGGACTGACATTGTCTGGGCTTGCAACGCTTCCTGAGCCATGACCTGCACCTTGACTATCTTTTTCTCCGGTAGGAGAACTTTCTGTAGGTCTGAATCAAATATGGCCCCCAAATGAACCATCCGCTGTGACGGATTCAGGGACGACTTTTCCCAGTTTATGAGCCACCCGTGTCTCTGTAAACAAACTATCGTCTGTTGAAGATGGCTCAACAGTAAATCTTGCGACTGTGCTAAGATTAACAGGTCATCAAGGTATGGGAATATTCTTATCCCTGGTTTGCGCAGACAAGCTGCCATAACCACCATGATCTTAGTAAACACCCTGGGTGCTGTAGCTAGCCCGAAAGGCAGAGCTTGGAACTGGAAATGTTCCTGGAGGATGGCAAACCTGAGGTAACACTGATGTGATAGTGCTATAGGCACATGTAGGTAAGCATCCCGTACATCCAGAGATACCATGTAATCTCCCGGTTCCATAGCCAACATTATGGAGCGTAGCGTCTCCATGTGGAACTTCGGGATCCATATGTATTTGTTCAACATTTTCAGATTGAGGATTGGTCGGTATGACCCATTTGGTTTCAGGATTAGAAATAGATTGGAGTAGAACCCCTGTCCCCTTTGTGATGGAGGTACTAGGACAATCACACCTGACTCCAGTAATTTTTGAACTGCTTCTTGCAGGGCATTGGCCTTCGACTCTATACGAGACGGGCTGGTGCAAAAAAATCTTTGAGGAGGCTGCCTCCTGAATGGGAACCCATACCCCTGAGATACTACCTTCTGCACCCAAGCATCTGCTCTTGACTGTTGCCATATGTGTGCAAAATGAAGGAGTCGGCCCCCAACCCTGGAATCCTCCAGGCGGAGGCCCGTCTCTTCAGGCTGATGGTTTCTGTTCAGGTTTGGAAGCTGGCTTTTTGCTAGCCCACTGCTTCCTACCCCTGGATTTAAACTGGGGTTGCTTAGGCTCCTCTTTAGCTTTCGTCGTGCTTTGCCAACGAAAAGAGCAAAATTTTAAACCCTTGGACTTAGGGTTATAGGTAGCCGGAAATCTGACCTTTTTCGATTCAGCCTCTGATTCTAGGATATCCGATAAAGGTTTTCCAAATAATATATTACCGACAAAAGGCAATGCTTTCAATTCTTTCTTGGATTCCGCATCTGCCTTCCAGGTACGTAGCCAAACTGCTCTGCGAGCAACTACTGTCAAGGCTGAAGCTTTAGAAGCAACTGTACCTACATCAATTGCTGCTTCTTCCAAATACTGTGCAGATTGTCTTAAACGGCAAAAACGATCCTCTTGCTCCCTAGTAGGAGAAGAGATGCTATTCTCTAGTTCCTCTATCCATTGCCTTTGCTACCCAGGCCGAAGCCATAGCAGGTCTTACCACTGCTCCTACTAGAGAAAAAAATATTTTTCAAAAGGCTATCTACCCTTCTGTCTGTGACATCATTTAGTGAGGTAGATAACAGTGGTAAAGCAGATTTATGCACGAGTCGCAGAACATGTGCATCTACTTTTGGAGGAACTTCTCTTTTTAAACAATCCACAGCTGGAAATAGATAATAAGAATCCCATCTTTCCCGTCAGCTCATCTGACGCTGGGAATTCAGCTTTCACTGACTTTGTTCGTTTAAATACAGGTGCTTTAGCTTTTAACACTGTCTTGGTTGGCTCTTCCAACGAGAGAACAGCCTTCACAGTATTAATAAGTTCAGCTACATCATCTGAACTAAAACTCTGCGACTGATCATATACGGAGTCGAATCTATTGTATCATCATCCGATGTATCATCCTGTGTAGTCTGCCACATAGACGTAGCTGTCTTAATCTTACCTGTCTCTTGGTTGCTTGTAGAGGCTACTGGAACCAAGCCGTAGGAAGGGAGCTGCATGTATGGGTTCATAGTGTAACCTAACCCTTGAGGTGGTGCTACTGGAGTTAACTTGTCCGCTATAGAAGATAGAGTCTTTGCGAACATATTCCATGGTGGCTCTGTTGGTGGCTGAACCAACTTCTGTTTTTTACTTAGCTGAAAAGCGAAACCGTTTGCACACAAACCCTCATAAGTGACTAATTGATTCATATCAATTACCCCTGACTTACAAGATAAGCATGTTAGGGCTGTAGGAGTGCTTGATAAATTCTCCTCATCACTTTTGCCGCTCACAGACATGGTAATAATCTGTTATTGACTACACAATTTGTGACTGAAAAACACCCTATATGTAAGTATATAGAGGTGAGATCAATCTGACCACAGTGCACCTGATTTGAGGGTCAGACCAGGACTGACATTACACAGAAAAGTCAGCACACATACTAGTCAGTCACATATTAAAGCATTAGACATTGCCATATGAAAATACAACCTCCATAACAACTTATACATAAGTAGGAAAATTGTACTTCTGTTTTTAACTGGTTCTTTTTTCAACATAGCATGCAGAAAACACAGTAATACACAGGTCTCGTATGCAATAGGTACTAAAAATTAACAATTCATACTAACAAGTAGAAGGAATTCTTAGTACTGTATACCCTGCCTCCGGAGAGCGGGATACAGGGAGACTCACCACACTTCCATATCCAAGCACATACGCTCGTAAGACGCTGAGTGGATTCAGACGCTACTGATGTACACTGCCGTTCTTGATAACGGACACGGACGCTGAGCGACTTCCACGTGTATGCAGACGCTAAGGACTGCGACTCGGTCTGGGCGGGTTTATCTCCAGTGTACACAACCGCAGCGTCTAAGTTGCAACCGAGTACCCTCGTGGTAGCGTCTGAGCCGGAAGTGAGGTCATTCAGTTCATGAAACGAGAGACACGCGGGAACTGGCCATGAACTCTGAGGAGGGGCGGCCAGGAGAGCGTCTGAATCCCCCTGTTGACTTAAACTCCCTGGATCGCGGCCTCTACCTAGTCCTGGCGCCTATGATCCCAGGAGCGTAGCGCTGTCGCACTCTAGATGTTCGGCGCATCAACACACTGTTTGTAGTCTCCACCAATACAGTGTAGCTGTGTCCTGACCCCTCTAGTAAGAGGAAGTCCATAGACTCACCATCTCCCCATGCTCCGGCCACAGCCTGGTAACGTCTGCTGGACCTGCTAGAACATCCGACACAGACGCCTGTCGAGACAGCACTGATACCCGAAGGTAAGTGTTGTTGCGACCCGGTGGGGAGTTGTCGGAGCGACTCTTTCTAGTATGCGTTTAAGACGCTGTTAAGAGAAGTCGCTAATAAAAAAACAATATAGTAAGTCTATAAAAATAAAATAATAAAAGCTTGAGGCTGCTCTCACAGCAGCCCTGTGACCATGCGGCTTCCTGCCGCACTAAGCAAAAAACGGATCTGACCGAGTCAGTGGGCGGGACTATATGGTGAAGGCCCCAATGCATCCTGGGAGGCCAGAAAGCTCGTGACCGTGTTGGTGCCATTTTCGCTGTCGCTCGACAATATCCCAATGTTATCCTGTCGATAATCCTGTGGACCCAGCCAGAGAAATGTTTTTTTATTACGGGTTCTCTTTGGCGGATACATTGATGACGGTGCCTAGACGCACTTTTCCATAACTGGATAACTGTACGTTACAAAATGAGTTCCATTAGAAGTTTAGGGCAAGAGGATAGATTTAATGAAGTTTTTAAAAATGAAAAGTGGAGTTGTTGCTCATAGCAACCAGAGAGGCTAGCTATCATTTCTCTATCGCATTCTAGAAAATGATCTATAGAATCTGGTTCCTATGGGCAACGCCACTTGTCTTTTTTAGTAGCTATAGTAAGTATACCCCAAGATCTGAATTCTACACCAGAGGTGGTATAAAAGTAAGGCCTTTTGCAAGGAGAAAAACGGCATCACTATATGTGCCATCTCCACCCTTTACTGTTCCTGCAAACCAAGGTCTTGTTTTTGCATGTACGTCCTCTTATGTCCCCAATCAGCCCAACTTCTCATCACACAGTGAAAGGTTTTGCCCCCAGACACGGTCATCCACAAAACCTACTGACTTGCTTAATTCCTTCACTCACTGCATGTAAAAGCATGAATTGATAAAGGTTAATAGTGGTGGGTGAATAATTGCTTTTTGCCAATCATTAGGCAACTCTCAGCAGGTAACGGTCATTTAATACACAAAGGGAGGACGGGGGAGGGGGGGGGGATTCAAATGTTATCGCACCCCCAATCTCCAGTCTAAAGTGACGGGAGATAGTGGGGCGATATTTAAATGCCCCCACTTATTGTGCTGAATGCACCCATTACATGGGCACAAGCGTAAAAAGACCAAATGGGTCTCTTTACATGCATTTTGGCTAGCTACCCCTGGGGATAGCAAGCTGAAATTAACTTGTCACGCCTGTCGGCAGCAACATTAGAATAGCTGCCGGTAGGCGCGATTGCTGGTGGGAGGGGGGGGGGGGGGCGGGGGGGATAAGACATTTGAATCCGGCCTACAGTTTGCTCCCCCCTCCACCTTTAGGCGAGTCAATTTGTCTCACCAGATTAAATCACAATATTTAATGGAATTGCAGTTTTTCCTTAAATTATTCACTCAGCTTGCTAAATTGTTGTGGATGTGATACTTCTCATTGGATTCTTCATTAAATACCAGTTTTTAACCAAAGTGCAATATATTGAATTCTTAATTAATACTATGTTTCTACAGAAATTAGAGACTTTGTTTTAATATACAGTACCGGCAACATTTTATGGTTTACATGTGCCTCGGAGATCTCTTTTACATACATGTACTATTTTTTGGGGACTTTTTTGTTTGTCTGTTAATATTTTCGAATTGTATTACTGTGAACGCTCTGATGATTTGATATACTTTGCTGCACTGACAATATGTTTGATACATTTTTAAGTGTGTAATAAGTATCTTATATGGATGTTTATTTTATATAAAAACATTGCTATCTGTGTGAAGTTTGGATGGTCTCCTGAGTTTCCTACAGGCCCTCGGGTTTCCTCCCACAGTACAAAACATACTGGTAGGTTAATTAGCTTCTGACAAAAACACACCAGCTCTTGCCTTTATCTTCAGGAGGGTCTGGTCACTGGTGTCCACTGCCAGTCCATTTTGAAACGTGCACATGTGCGGGATCACGGTCCAGTGCACGCGCACAAAACAATCAGGTTTCTAGGGACTGCATTGGCTGCAGATAGAGCGGATGTTATAGCAGGGGCGTGGCCTTCTCCTGGTATTGCCTGTCTGTCTGTGATTAGCAGGGAGCACTTACAATGGGCAGCCACTGCTATGTAAGGGGGGGGCTGCAGCTCCTAGTGAAATCCACCACTGGTGGTAAGGACTTTTGAGTGCAAACTCCAATGACGCAGGGACTGATGTGACTGCTTATTGGGGGTCATTCTATCGCACGCTGCAGTTTATCGCAGTGGTGCGATCGGGTCAGAACTGCGCATGCCAGATGGCCACCGTTTCATGGGCGCGGTCCAGCCAACGCAGGCGTGGCCGGACCGAACGGGGGGCGGGTCGCAGCGGCTGCGTGACATCACACGCAGCCGCTGCGGGCCGGGGAGCGATGAGTAGCTCCCGGCCAGCACGCTAAAGCTGCGCTGGTCAGCCGCTACTCTTGAAGTGCAAAGGCATCGCCGCTGTGCGATGCCTTTGCACTTCTGCGGGGGAAAAGCCGGCACTGACATGCGGGGGCAGGATAGCCGTGTGCTGGGCGTCCCCCTGTCTGTCAGTGTGAATGATCGTAGCTGTGCTAAATTTAGCACCGCTATGATCATCTCGGAATGACCCCCATTATCTCTATAGTGCTACATAAGTAATAATGTTCATGTCACAGAAATTACAGATTGAAGCAACACTTTTCTTTAAATTAACAACTAAAGTGAAGATTACAGAATTATAAAAACTGAAACAATGCAAGACACCTTTATTTGATAATAGATTTTAATATACTTCATTGTTTGTAATGCATCTGGTTAAAGACAATATACATCATCAAAATATGCCATTTAAGTATTTATTAAATCTCACTTTAAATCTTAAATTTCAGACCATTAAAAAAAATAGGCGCACAGTCTTCATCTTGTAACCAAGATACCACATGACCTGGTTCAATACGACATTTGAGCTGTGCAAAACATACATTCTCATTTACAAGTGCAAATACAGCACTTGTTAAAATATCTTGGAAAGTAGTTAAAGACTATTTAATATTTGGTACGCCCTAAGCCCCTTGGATGACTGCTATGAAAAGGCACTCATCAATATTATACAATGGGCATGTGGTATGCAGCCTATACTGTATTTAGCAGGACTAACATTCTCAAACACCACCCTGCGTTATAATAGTTTCACTAAGGTGGAATAAACCTGCTGAAAGAAAACAAGAGTACTGCAATTATGTTGGTAATGCTTATTACGCCAATGTAAAGTGTATGGAAGTAATCCAATCTATTACCCCGATGTAATAAGCTACAGATCCCCTGAAAAAAGCACCAGGTGTAATACGTTTAGCACAGACCCGTACATAGCAATTTGAAGATTATATCATACAATGCACCGCACTGTAATAATGCAAGCATTAGATCACTGAAGTTGGTTATTCACCAGGACTCTATGGGACCAACTCAGTTATGTGCAATGTGGCACTGGAACAGTGCGGGCACACCGCAACATTGATCAATGTTGCGTCACCGCAATTACATGTGATCTGCAGCTGCATATTGCAAATAATTATGCCCCCTTTGACTATAGTTACTTTATGTATACTCATACAGGTCTCAGAAATATGTGCACAGATTGAGTACTGGAAGACATGAACTGGACCTAATAGTGTAGAGCAGGGCTGGCCTAACCAGTCCTCAAGATCTACCAACAGGTCATGTTTTCCAGGCCTCCTGGAGATCTGTAGGCTTGTCAGTTAGGAATGAATGCAGCACATCTTAATTGGTAATGACTACACCTGTGCACCAGCTAGGTGGTCTGGAAAATGTGAACTGTTGGTAGATCTTGAGGACTGATTTGGCCAGCCCTGGTGTAGAGCACTCAGGCCCTACTGTATGGTTACTAGTCTTCATAAGGGAGAACTGCACAGAGTACTACCGCCACCATAAAATGCTACTCAAGGCATAAAATAAAGTGTTTAGTCAAATTTGAATCCATCAGACTAACCGGTAACAAAACTATGGCTTACTTATCTAAAATATCAGGAATAGTCGTTGTCCTGGAGGTCTTTGTTCCAACCTGTGATCAAATAAAAAGGTGTTATCGGAAGGCCTTGTGGGAAGGTTTAGAACCTCTCTCCAATCATTTTGGCACCACCAGAAGTTACAATTGTATAGTTAAGCAATATGTGGTTTTACACTTGTGAGACCAAGCATGTCTTGACAACTGCATGGCATGCTGGAACCTGTAGTTTTGCAACAGCTGGAAAAGCACAGATCACAATGTAAATGTACATACTAATTGGTCAGTGCGAACACTAATTGCATGTTATCAATTTTTAGTCAGATGCCGTAAGTTATAGTAAATGTCATTTATAACTAAACATTAGGCATGAATTCTTTAGGCCTCATACCCCCTTGTGTTTATTAGATGCACTTTCTTCATTTTTAATGTTTGTACAATACATGTCAACTGTTTTCACACTGGCAACAATTATGTCACCAAACTGAAGCTACTTTTATGTTCTATTAAATAAGTTTAAGAGCACAGTGAGCTCCAAAATGTAGTAAACGTGTGTCAAACATTGTTGCTATGCATTTTTACCAGCAGTAAGAAACAAAGTGGTAGGTACACGGCCTTACGGTGCAGTTTCTCCTGTCACCATGCTCTCTAATGGGTTTTGGTACACCCTTACTATTTCTTTGCACACTTGCCATCATGAATCTTGGTAGCAGTCATTTTGCGGGTCTTAATGAATAGCATCTTGTAAATTAGGAAATAGCGGAAAATATAGATCTTTCATAAAGTACAATCATGAAAAACTTAGATTTTGCGCATTTCCCTGTGTATGTGTATACAACACTCATAACCGACGGCTGCCAGCAGAAAACACCACATGGGTTATTCATGATACAGTCAGGTTATTGCAGACAATTATCAGAATATAATGAATACACACATCAAAAAGGAAGAGATTAGGAAAAACATAATTTTATATATATGTGGCCGCCTTATACAACACACATAATATACTTGATAAACATTTTGTTAAGGCTACAGTAGGTGGATAAAAAGAAGCAATGGCTTTGAATGGCCACAGCTGGCCTACAGCTCACAGCTGCAATATATTGGAAGTGTGTCATTAGGACTTGGACTGTTACAGTTTTATCATATGTAAGACTGTAGCAACCTACGCATCTCCAGTGCCATGGTGATTCACTACTTTCTTGTACCGCCTGGTGCATAGGAAAGACAATACCGTGATAATATGGTATGAGAGGTATAAAATATAATGCGGACTGTGACATTTCTATGCTGTATTACAGATGTAAAAAAAACAAAACAACAACCTCAAAAAGGAATGCACTCGTTTTAATGCCATAGAACGATTTAACGACCCATATTTTACTGTGAAATTTCCCAGCTAATAAATAAAACTGCAAATTTTAATTTAAGACTATGGCTTCAAGTTACTTCTGTATGTCAGATCACAAAATGTTGGTTAAAAAAAATCTAAGTACATTCATTTAGAAAGATCTTCTCAAAGCCATGTTTGTACGTAGGTTTACATTTCAGCACAATGGACGGCTAAGCGAGATTTCTGTAATGTGTATATACTGTATATGTATATATATATATATATATATATATATATATATATATATATATATTTATTAACTCAATGTAAAAAAAAGAAGCTTAACACCCAGCCACCACCAAAGAACAGTGAAAAACAAAATAATCAAAAATAATTATAATTGTTATCCATTGAACAAGTGAAGAATTTCCAACCCAGAATTTATTTATTTTAATTTGGCCTCTCGCAATATTGAGCTCTTGTGTGGCAGCATGTCTCACCAGGACCAATGCGGAACTGTCTCTATCCAACAACAGGGGCCCAAAAAGCACATATGGCACATACAAAGTCATCGTTTAGCACCAGCCCTGAAGAATTTTTGCTGGTTTTTATTCTGCCCTAAATTCCTGTTGAAACATAAGAAATTTTATATATAATTTATGCATTAATAGCTATGCACATAAACATATGTTGACTGGCATAGGTCATGTAAAGAATCCTAATAATAATAATTTTCAGGAAGAACGTAGCAACATTGCAGACAGAATAATTCATAATGCAAAACTGTACTATAAAAGGCTAAACACAGCCAGGAGCAACAGGCTTGTAAGTGTCTATAAATGCAGTCTTGAATAACATTCTCCTTGCAAAGAAAATAAAAAGCCATATTGCACCTTGCTGATTGGGGAATGTAACATTAAGTTCTGACATAATGACATTTTTTCTGAGCAGAACTCAAGGTTTGCAAAATACAAACAAACACTTTATATTCTGAGGTTATGACCGTAGAACTCTAAAATTAAGGGCGGGATTATGGATCTTGGTTAGGATTTATATTAAAGGGTGGTCTCAGCAGGCACATTTGGCTTGGTCTTTGTCCTCATGTAACTGCTCAGTAGAGCTGTGGCCATTGGACCGTACAACCCCCTGTGGTATCCAAGACTTGTCCACACACCGTTCCATGCGCTTCATGATCAGGTCCAGTAAAGTATCCACTGCTTTATTCACGTTTGTCCCATCTGCAGCACTTGTTTCAAAGTAGGGGATTCTGAGGAAGGAAGGGGCATATACAGTAAATGGTACAAGCAAGAACAGAATAAAAAAAAACTGCTCTGAGTTCCATAAATTCAGCAGAAAGTTGAAATTTGGAGCGGTTCAGATGTTTTTGTTGGAACACTGTAAATGAGACTGAATCATATAACCATCATTTTCTATTGGTGTACACAGAGCATGCATGCCTACCAACAATACCAACAGAAAGCAGAAATAGTTTAGTATAAAAAAAAAAAAAATCCCCACAACAGCGCATCCACAGTACAAACAGGGCCATCTTAACAGCAGTGTGGACCCCTGAGCACAGCAATGCCCTGGGGCCCCTACCCATCCTCCATGGATGGAGGATGCCATCAGCGGCAGCTTTGATGTCCCGCGGGCGGTAGGGGGTGTTCTATCTTCCGCTCAGCATGTAGGATCTGGAGCAGTAATTTCTGCTAATTGCTCCTTTACTGCACAGATGGTGGTAGATGGGGCGGGAGGGAGAACACTAAACTGTAGAAGGGGCATTGGGCTGAATGAAGGGGGCCGGTACATGACTTCCAGGGTGGTAGGGGGTGTTTAATACGTAAAGGAGGGGTCAATAGTGTAGTGGGCTTAATATTCATCATTTTCTGGTGAGACAGCAGCTTGCTTGACTGCAGATATCTCCAGTTCCTGGAAAAAGATTTCTTAGCTTTGAATGGGGTAAAAAAAATAAGAGTGTCCCACTTGTCAGGAGATACTGGGGATTTGGGGATCAGAGTTCAGAAGCCAGAGCAATCCACCAACAAATATATAAAACTGCATATTAGGCATGTGGAGCTGGAGCAGGGACCAGCTGCTTGAAGGCTGATATCTCTGGTTCTTGGCATAGTAGAGACAAGCTGCCAGTGTCCACCAAAAGGGGAGAGTCCCAGCTTCTGAAATGTACCCTCAGAAAAACTCTAAGTCATACAGAGCCTGAGATATCTGGCTGGGAAAAGCAATTAACAGGCTTGGATGGGGTCCACTGCTTTGAAGTAGGATATCTCTGGTTCCCTAGGGCCGATTTCCAAAAATCTGGTACCCTTGGAAAGAGGGGACCCTCAGCTGTCAGCCTACGGCCCTTATACTCCAGGGGCCCTTGGGCAAGAGCCCATTGAACCCATATGAAAAGACGGCCCTGAGTACAAATAGATCAGTTTATCAAATAAAGCCTTACTCTTTGAATCGTTCAAATAGAAAGCAGATTCCTTATGGTGAACAAAGAATTTCATTGCCCCCATAACAATTCATAAATATACGTGTGCTTAAAAATTTTGACCTATATTTTGCGCAAAGTTGTGGCAGATACATTTTGAAAATATGATTTCGGGAAAAGCAAGTAGTTTTAGTCACTGTCCACAAGGTGGTGCCAACGTAACAAACATGTGCAACATCCACGTGAACTCGACACAAAACTTAGGGGGTAATTAAAATTTAGCAGATCTACGATCAGTTACTTTGACATGCAGGGAGACACCCAGCACAGTGCTAGTCCGTCCCGCATGTCAGGCCCTCCCCCCCTCTCCCGCACAGGTACAAAAGCATTGCACGGCGGTGATGCTTTTATACCTGACAAGTAGCTCCCTGCCAGCACAGCTCCTGCACACTGGAGGGAGCTAACCGCTGTGGCCTGGGTCGCATCGGCTGCGTGACGTCACGCAGTTGCCGCGGCCCGCCCTCCCCAACAGTCCAGACATGCATTCGTTGTCCGGACCGCGCCCCGCCAACGTCGTTCTAACGCCATTGGCACGCCCTCTCCCGCTTCATAGTAATTCAGACTGCGATCACTGGCGCTGCAGCGATGCAGTCTGAATTACCCCTTTAAAGTGGATGCGACTTTGTTTAACTACAGTAAGAGCTCTGAAAATCCTGTAAAAGTCAATATTACATTATTTAAGGTTACAAACCTCTATATGTGCTTTCTTGTTTATTGTCAGCTAAATCATCCATGTCAGGAATTGTAGCTTAGATTAGTGCACTTTTACCATTTCCAAGCCTATTTAAAAAAAAATCCCATGCCAGGAATCCACAACATCACTATTAGTGATATAATTCCACTGAAAAGGTTTATCAGGACACTGATTTATTACCGTAGATATGGCAGGGTCACCAAAAACTGGAGGCATGAACTTTTTTTAAAGATTGTTTTTTTCTGCACTTTTTATGAAGTTCCAGCACTGATATTTCTTTAGTGCGGTAATTTTCAAACTAAATCTAAATCTAGTGACCTAAAGGAAAGTTTTTTTATGGGAGCTGTAATAACAATATATAGAGCAATGCATGAGATCACCAGGCTCTCATACCTGTACTATAAACACCTTCAATGAGCATGTACTCTTTTCCTAACTACTAACGTATATAACTTGATGATATTAAGCATTCGTGAACTGTTCAAGGAACACAGGCATCTTGTGGTCCCGGGACGGATCCCGGGTCCCATAAGACGGAGTAGGCAAGTTGCTTGTGAGCTAAAACAATATAAGGAAATAGCTCACCCATATTTCTCTGCAAATTCCTTGGCCTCTTCTTCCTTAATGGCTCTTTGATCCTCAAGATCACTTTTATTTCCACATAGCACAATATCCGGGTTCTCACAATACGCATGTATTTGCAGCTGGCCTAGTAAGAGAAGCAAGTAATTGGTCATTCCGGCACTTCTCTGCTAATGTTAAAATGCAAAAGTGTGATAGGAATTCCTTATCGTATTTCTTTCTAGGTTACACTTAACTTGAAGGGACTATAAAAACAGCTGCATTCCCTGGATGTAAGCAAATTACCTTTAGGAAGTTTAGAAAGACTAAAGGAGGGGGGAGGGGGATTCAATTGCAGGTGAATACATCCACCTGGCCAAATCAGCGTGCATGGCAGACCGATCTCAAACAAAAAAGTATTCACTGCTCCATAGGGTAGCGAGCACTGTTGCTCTAATATGGCATTTAGCTGGGTGGGTGAAAGGTGCAAGATTCTGTGACATTTCCAGTGTTTAAACACTGCAACAGCAGCAATTTGCACCCTTCACCTGGAATTTAATTCCCCCTTCGTGCTTATTTTGAATGTAACTGTGTATCTCTTCAAGTTTATCAAAACCAAGAAGTTTCAATGTCTGAGAAAAGCAATGTTTAGAAGTGAATGGTGCTGCAATAATGTGTGGTTTTAGCCACTAGGTGGTACTGTTGCATGGCATACCAGGAAATCAATGGACAGCTAACTCTCATGACAAGAAATCTAACATGCATAGTTTCCTGTGCAGAGAACCATCTGTCCTTATGTGTACAGATTAAACAAATACATTAATATAAGGCCTAGTTGCAAAGAAGATACAGTTTCCCTCTAATAGTGGTTACGGTTTAGTGTCACCTTAGTTTATATATGCCTACTAGAGCTACAATCTCCTGAAACAGTCTGCAAAGTCATTTTTCTTGGACAACAGGCTTTTTTTTTCTTTTTTCTTTTATCAGCAGAAGGGTCAAACACACTTCCCGTCACAACCATGACTGAACTAAATCAAGCAATAAATGTTCCAGTTTTCATTGGTGTAAATAACAAAACCATGAAGAATGTTGGATGACCACAGGCTCAGCACCCAGATAACAGGGTAAATGTCATAGCCGCCTATAATACTTTTACAACTTTGTTTAATGAATTAAGAGAGCGCAGATGGGAAGTGGGACGTTTCGTAATTGTAATTATATTGGGATTGTTTTGTACCACCTCTCTTTGTTCTGACAATGGGCAAGATGAAATAAAAAAGGCTACTTTATAAGATTTGCAATTACTGTTTTGCTCCTAATTGAGTCTATCCCTGTTCTATTTGGCAGAAGACATTTAAATGATGCCACAGAGTACATGCAATCCATGTACTATAGTATTAATATAATACACTTTATTTACATAGCGCTTTCCTCCACTTTCAGAAGTCATGAAAAGGAGAATAGATTTTGACTGAAATACTTTGGGGACAATTACACAATTCAATTTCTAAATTGTTCTTTATAATAAAAGGATAACCCATACTGGGCATGACCCAAGTATGTGGTGCAGTCTTTGGACGCAACCAATGAGAAGTTATGCAAATCTTGCAAGTGCCATCATTTGCGATAAGACACCCACCACTGGCTTCTCAAATCTGCTACATGCGTCCAAAGATGCAGCTTCAGACCAAGAACATTGCATGGACCATTGGACATCTGAGCAACCTTAGGGTTGTCCGCCATAAATAAGATACTGAAGACGCAGTCGCCGGCTTTGGCACGTCCCCCCTACCCCCCCCCCCCCCCCCCCAAAAAAAAATGGCACCAAGGTGCCTCCATTTTTATCAACAGCCAGTCACTGCTCCCAAACGCCTGCAGTCAAACTGCAACTAACACTGTGTATAGGAAAAGGAGTAAAGATGTTCCATCATCTAATATTACCATTGGTGGCAGTAAAGGTTTGCAGTAAGGACTGGTAATTGCAGTTTGCAGCCTGGCCTCAGTTAAACAGACTAATAAGCCAGGATGTGCTCAGCTTTGCACACAAGCAACCAGATTTGGCTTCTGCTTTGTATACTAACCACCAATTTGGGGTCTGCTTTATACAACAGCCACCAGTGAATCTAGAGAAGTACAAACAGTGTAATATACAGTAGTAAAGTGCATGATGGATGCTCGTGGGTACATTTAGCATCAAGGACCTTGAGCCTCTAGGCTCACACCTGAAGAGACTATGCAGATAGGTCATGGGGCAAAGTTTCATATGTGGTGCTTTTCAACAACATCACATCTTCAGTGGCGTCAGTTATTGAATTTAAAATGACAATGCAGGCATGTTTATATTGAATTGAATTGCCCATTTAAATCCAGCGGCTGAAAACTGCTGCAGACGCGGTGGCTTTAATAGGCACCAGACAATAAATTTCTATTTTATGAAATCTGTTGGTTTTATTTTAAGTTTCTGATGGAATTGATGCATGTAAAACAATAATTGCTGGGCACGAAAGCTGCAGAGTTACCAGGCAAATGGCCAGATATTGCAGAGTGTTGGATCCCAAAAGGTCTGTGCTATCCAGTAACAAAACAATCATTATGAAACCTGTTGCTAAACCCAAATCAGTAAATGACCGCTATCATCTTCTGACCACACTAATATCAGTCACCTGCAGTGGCGGCTCCAGAGGTGGGCTGCAGTGCAGTCCAAATTCAAATGGAGGAGCCACACCAACTGCCAATGAGTCAGTTTTGTATGGTGGCAGTTGGTGTGGCTTCATTTGAAATTCAGACTGCGCTGCAGCCCCACCTCTGGAGCTGCCATTGGTCACCAGTTACACCAGAAGTATAGAGAGGTGCTGGCTAACCATCCAAAACTTATTAAATTTGGCCATCTACATCTATCTGGCTGAAATGCAGAAACAACCCATGTAGAGCTCCCTTTTGAAAGGAAAACGGCATGTCCAGTGTATGTACAGGTTGAGTCTCCCTTATCCAAAATGCTTGGGACCAGAGGTATTTTGGATATGGGATTTTTCCGTATTTTGGAATAATTGCATACCATAATGAGATATCATGGTGATGGGACCTAAATCTAAGCACAGAATGCATTTATGTTTCATATATACCTTATACACACAGCCTGAAGGTAATTTTAGCCAATATTTTTTATAACTTTGTGCATAAAACAAAGTGTGTGTACATTCACACAATTCATTTATGTTTCTTATACACCTTATACACACAGCCTGAAGGTCATTTAATACAATATTTTTAATAACTTTGTGTATTAAACAACGTTTGTGTACATTGGGCCATCAGAAAACAAAGGTTTCACTATCTCACTCTCGCTCAAAAAAAGTCCGTATTTCGGAATATTCCGTATTTCGGAATATTTGGATATGGGATACTCAACCTGTATTACAATATACACATCTGATAAATGGCAATTTTCACCACAAAGAAGATGATTATGCTTTAACTAGGAAAACTGTGGAATACTGCACTGGCCATTTGTCTAAAACACACTAGTAGTAAAACAATGGAAAGCCTGAAGATGTGGTGTTTCAAAGACTAAAGAATACAAAAGACAGCACACGTCACTTTAAATGGCAAATATGTGGCACGATAGTATGGGTGGCATGTGAAGTTATATTTGCCTTCATTCCGTGCAATACAGCAACACAAAACTATTTGTTACAGATACTTAAAAATACAAAAGACAAATGAGGTGAAAGTTCTGCGCTCTCTTTGTGCTGCTGTTTCCATAACTAATCTGCAGCTCTTGATCTTGGGTGGGAATTTAGCCTCTCTCTAGACAACATAGTGTTTGCAGAAGAGGAGGGTGTTCCCAGTTATTTGTCACAAGAAATACCACAGGGCTTGTTAAGCTTCCTTTAACAAATAAAATATGCAGATACAGTAGGCAGCAATAAACCAAACAGCACATAGTTTCACACTGAAAAGTAAACCCACAGACATGCTTAGCCTCTTTTCTGACTGACTTTACAGGTTTAGGCCTCTGTGCTGAAACTACAATTCCAACATTCCAGTAGATGTTGAGAGTTGTGTAAAACAGCAAAGAAGCCAGAAATTGCTTACAAATGTTCTTTTATACTGTGTGTATACTTCAGGAAATACTAACTGTAATATGACCACAAGCTTAAAACTAATACAGCATCTGGCAGTTTATGGGGGTAATATATTAAACCTTTTAAAGAGTGGAAAACTAGACAAAAAGAATTTGACATAGCAACCAATCAGCTTATAGCTAACAATTATCAAGTACATTCTATAAAATGATAGGTAGTAGGTGATTGGCTGTTACGTGCAACTTCTCCACTTGCTCACTGCAAGCCAATCATTTTGGACTTTGGGCTTCAACATCGATCCAAACCTCCCATTCCTATTGCAGAGCTATGCAAAAAATTACTTATGGCGCATAAATTGCAAGATTTCCCTAAAGCAAGGCATCAGATAAGCATGTTGGGCAAATATGTCTAGGTATAAGCACGTCAGAATTCTGCCAATATTATTATTGATACTGCATGGGCCTCGACTTAATTTGAATTCAGATCTAGATTTTCATGTGTTCAATTACCAATTGTTACTGGTAACTGCTGTCTAAAACAATATGAAGCAATGTTCCACTAGAGGTCAAATACAATGTGAGGTTCACTGAAATCACTCAAGAACATACTTATCCAGTTCCTGACATTCAGGAAGCTCTGCTCATTTGTTAAATCAAATAGCAAAAGGAATCCCATTGCATCTCGGAAAAAGGCTGTTGTCAGACTGCGAAACCTAGGAAAAGTGAAAGACACTACATTGGCTGCGGGACTCAAAGGCACACACAATGTAAATTCATTTACACAGAATATAAATATTGTTACTTGACCAGCAGTTTTTTTTTGTTGTTTTGTTTTTATATTTAGCAAGTTTTGATTCTTTCCCAAAAAGGAAACCATGGGAAATTACAATTGTATACAATGCTTTTCTCCCCAGCGCCAGAAATCAAAAAGGGATAGCAAATCTTGGCCAGGACAAAAACATGGTGCTGAGTGACCTGGTTGCTATGACAACACAAGCGCTGTACTCCATATAAATAACAGCTGCAAAAACACTAAAAGTCCAGTTGTTGACAAGGATAAACATTTATCTTCCAAGCTGCAGTACATATCCGTATCAGTAGAGAAAACTACCAAAAACATGAAATCCCATGTCCAATATTTTCAATGGTAGCTTTTCATTTTCAGTGTAATGAATGTTATTAGTTCAGTCAATCTAAAAAGCCAATGTGAACATTGTATCGCAGACATATCTAGGTGCTTCAAGCCTGCAACCATTATGCTGTTACAGTTCCCCTGGTGCATTGGCCTAGACTTATTAGAAAAATGGGATTTTAATTACCTACCAGTAAATCCTTTTCTCGTAGTCCGTAGAGGATACCAGGGTCCATTTAGTACCATTGGGTATAGACTGGTCCACTAGGAGCCTTGGGCATGTAAAAAATGTGATAGTGTACGCTGGCTCCTCCCTCTATGCCCCTCCTACCAGACTCAGTCTATTCGAACCAGCACACACAAAACAAGAGGAAAGCCATGCTAACCAAACTTGATGAGGAACAGCAACAGCTGAACCAACAACAGTACTTAACAAGTAACAGTTCAGGAAGAACGAAGCACTGGGTGGGCGCCCAGTATCCTCTACGGACTACGAGAAAAAGATTTACCGTTAAGCAATTAAAATCCCATTTTCTCTTACGTCCTAGAGGATACTAGGGTCCATTTAGTACCATAGGGATGTACCAAAGCTCCCAAACCGGGTGGGAGAGTGCGGAGGTTCCTGCAGAACGGATTGGCATCTGGGGACCTTCAGTTTGGTCAAAGTATCGAACTTGTAGAACTTAGCAAACGTGTTAGAACCTGACCAAGTAGCTGCTTGGCCGAGCTGTAAAGCCGAGACACCCTAGGCAGCCGCCTAGGAAGAACCCACCAACCTAGTAGAGTGGGCCTGTACAGATTTTGGAACCGGCAAACCTGCCGTAGAATAAGCATGCTGGATAGTAAGCCTGATCCAGTGAGCAATAGACTGCTTTGAAGCAGGACACCCAATTTTATTGGGATCATAGAGAACAAACAGCGAGTCTGATTTTCTGTGACGAGCTGTCCGCTTCACGTAGATCTTCAAAGCCCTCACAACATCCAAGGACTTTGAAGTAGCAGAGGTGTCGGTAACCACCGGAACCACAATAGGTTGGTTGACATGAAACGCAGACACCACCTTAGGAAGAAATTGCTGACGAGTTCTGAGTTCAGCTCTATCTTCATGAAAAATCAAATAGGGGCTCTTGTGAGACAACGCCCTCAGTTCCGACACACGCCTTGCTGAAGCTAAGGCCAACAGTGTGACTGTTTTCCACGTAAGAAACTTACGTCAACCTCCTGTAAAGGCTCAAACCATTCTGATTGTAGAAACTACAACACCACGTTGAGATCCCAAGGTGCCGTGGGAGGCACAAAGGGCGGTTGGATGTGCAGAACACCCTTCAAGAATGTCTAAACCTCCGGGAAGGAAGCCAATCGTTTCTGGAAGAAAATGGACAAGGCCGAAATCTGGACTTTTATGGAGAAAAAGTAGAGGCCCAGGTCCACCCCCGACTGCAGAAAAAGGAGAAAACGTTCCAGTTGAAATTCCACCGCAGGAAATTCCCTGGTTTTCACACCAAGAGATGTATTTTTTCCAAATACGGTGGTAATGTTTAGACGTTACCCCCTTTCTGGCTTGTATCAAAGTTGGAATAACCCTGTCCGGGATCACTTTCCGGGCTGGAATTGGACACTCAACTACGATACCGTCAAACGTAGCCATGGTAAGTCTGGATAGATGAATGGCCCTTATTGCAGGAGATCCTTGCAAAGAGGTAGAGGCCACGGGTCCTCTAAGAGCATCTCCAGTAGATCCGCGTACCAGGCCCTTTTTGGCCAGTCCGGAGCAATGAGTATTGCTTGAATCTTTTCTCTTTATATTCTTTTGAGAATTCTTGGGATCAATGGAAGTGGTGGAAACACACACACCATCTGGTAAACCCATGGAGTCACCAGAGCGTCCACCGCCACAGCCTGTGGGTCTCTCGACCTGAAACAATACTGCTTGAGCTTCTTGTTGAGACGAGAGGCCATGTCGATTTGAGGAACCCCCACCGACGTGTTAAGCACCCGAACACCTCCGGGTGAAGGCCCCACTCTCCTCTGTGGAGGTCGTGTCTACTGAGGAAGTCTGCTTCCCAGTTGTCCACTCCCGGAATGAAGATTGCTGACAACGCCATAGCGTGTCTTTCTGCCCAGAGGAGAATCCTTGTTACCTCCGAAATTGCTGCTCTGCTCTTCGTTCCGCCCTGCCGGTTTATGTAAGTTACTGCCGTCACATTGTCCGGCTGAACATCAATGGCTTGATCTTGAAGATGATGTGACGCCTGCAGAAGGGCATTGTATATGGCCCTTAGTTCCAGAATGTTGATCGGAAGGTTGGTTTCCTGACTTGACCATTTCTCTGGCTGGGTCCACAGGTTATCCACAGGATAACATTGGGATATGCTTGAGCGTAATCGGATTGGCACCAAATCGATCATGAGCTTTGTGGCCTCCCAGGATGCACCGGGCTCGTCCATATAATCCCGCCCACCGACTCAGTCAAATCAGTTTTTTGTTTGGTGCAGCAGGAGTTGGACCATGGCCACAGAGCTGCTGTGTTTGGCAGCCCTAAGAGCTTTTTGTTTTATTTTTATAGTCTTACCTTTTTTTGAGTGAACTTTCCTAACAGCGTCTTACATGCATATTGGAAAGAGTCGCTCCAACACATCTCCGCCGGGTCGCAACAACGCTTACCCACGGTACAAGTGCTGTCTCGACGGGCGTCTGTGTCGGATGTTACTAGCAGGTCCAGCAGACGTTACCAGGCTGTGGCCGGAGCACGGGGAGAAGGTAAGGCTTCGGTTCCGCTTAGAGGGGGAATACGGACACAGCCGCACTGATTTGGGAGGAGACTACCAAACAGTAGCTGGAGCGCCACCACCACAGGTGCTCTAGCGCTAGGCTTTAGGGATCAGAAGGCGCCAGGATTAGCTTGAGGCTGCGATCCCTAGGGTTGATGCCAGCAGTGGGGAGTCAGACGCTCTCCTGGTCGCCCCTCCCCCCAGTTCCTGACCAGTTACAGAGCGTCTCCCGCCATGAAATGATTGCCTCACTTCCGTCTCAGGTCGCAGCATGGCACTGCCTCTGTATACACTAAAGTTTGACCGCTAAGAGACTGAGTCACAGACAGGAGCGTCTGCATGCACTAACGTTCAATGAGCGTCTGTGTCCAATAAAAATACCGGGGCGGCAATGTACACTAGTAGTGTCTGTATCCACTCGGTGGTTTGCTAACGTATTGATCATCCTGGAAGTGGGGTGAGTCTCCCTGTATCCCACTCTACAGAGTAAGGGTTATACAGCATTAAAATTCTATCTACTATAAGAGTATGAATAGTTAAGTTTAGTGCCTATTGCATATGAGTTTTGAACAATGCTGTAGTTTTCTCCGCAAATGCGTCTGAATACACTAAAATAACTGTATAATACAGATAACAGTAGATGTACGCCTACATACTTGAAATGTGTTTGTAGTTGATAATATGCTCATATGACTAATAATATGTGGCTGACTGCTAGTGTGATTGCTGACTTTATATATGTTTGTCAGTGTTTTTTTTTTCTGAACATCAATGCTGGTGCTTGGGTTGGGGTCAGATTGATATCACTTTTTATGCAATATAAAGTGTGTTCAGTCACAGATTGTGTAGTACTGTGGAAGAGTTGATTATCATGTCTAAGAGCGGCAAAGGTGACGAGGTTACTACAGTAACACCAACACTTAAAACATGTTTATCCTGCAAGGTGGGGTTAATAACTCAATCCTTGGGAAATAATGGGTTGTGTGCAAATTGCTTTTCATTTCAGCAGACTAGGCAGATCCCTGTTCAACAACAAATAGATCCACCTTGGGCCATATTTGCACAGACTATCCAGTATAGCTGACAGGTTGGCCCCTGCAGCTCCAACCGCAGGAATAGGTTACACGATTAACCCTTACATGCAGCTCCCATCTTATGGTATAGACCCTACAGCTTCTACAAGTCAACAAGCTGATAAACCGTGGGTAAATATATCATCTAATTCACAGGCTACACAGGAGGATACAACAGATGATGACTCCATATACTCTACTTCGCCTTATGAAGAACAAATAGACAAATAGAGGGCTTCAGCTCAGAAGATATAGCTTAGTTAATTGGAGCAATGAAGGCTATTCTGTCTCTAGAAGATTCAGTTGAGCCAGTAGTAAAAACGAAAGGACCTGTGTTTAAACGTCCCAAAACAGTTAGGGTGGAGTTTCGAGGGTCAGAAGAACTGACGGAAATTATAGAGGAACCTTGGGCTACGCCCAATAAGAAATATAAAATCCCAAGGAAATGGGATTCGTACTACCCTTTTCCAACTGGGGTCTGTTTAAAAAGAGAAGTGCCTCCTAAAGTAGATACGCACGTCATTCAACTTGTGCAAAAATCCGTTTTACCCTTGCCTTCAACATCATTAAATGATGTCACAGACAGAAGAGTGGATGGTTTTTTGAAAAACATATTTTCTCTGTCAGGGGCAGTCATAAGGCAATCTATGGCCTCAGCCTGGATGGCAAAAGCAGTAGTTGAATGGGCTGAAGAATTAGAGAATGGGCTTTTAGCACCTACTAGGGAGCAGGAGTCTCATATAGCCCATA
The DNA here is from genome assembly GCF_028390025.1 of Pseudophryne corroboree. NCBI lineage: Eukaryota > Metazoa > Chordata > Amphibia > Anura > Myobatrachidae > Pseudophryne > Pseudophryne corroboree. Next base: position 291,827,454 of record NC_086449.1, read on the forward strand.
TGAAACAGGCTGCGCTATTTCTAGAAGAAGCAGCAATGGATATGGGTACGATTGCTTCCAAAGCATCAGCCTTAACAGTAGCTGCTTGCAGAGAAATTTGGCTACGTACATGGAAAGCTGATTCAGAATTCAAAAAGGTTCTGGAAGCTTTGCCTTTTGCTGGGAACATTCTTTTTGGTAAGGAATTGACAGATTCTGGAGTCAGAAGCTGAACCCAAGAAGGTTAAATTTCCTGCCAGTTATACTGGGTTCAGGTCTTAGGCCATTTCGGTGGCATGGTGAAACAAAAGGGAAAAATGAACCTAAGCAAACCCAGTACAATAAGTCTGGTAAAACAAGGAAGCAGTGGGCCACTAGAGGAGCCAGCTTCCAAACCAGAACAGAAACCATCAGCCTGAGGGTGCGGGCCTCCACTTGGGGGACTCCAAGGTAGGGGGGCCATCATCTTCAGTTTGCACACATATGGCAGCTGTTGACAACAGACGCTTGGGTGCAAGAAGTGGTATCTCGGGGTTATGTTTTCCCATTCAAAAAGGTTTTTTTGTACCAGCCCGTCTCGCGTAGAGTTAAGGGCCATGGCACTGCAAGAAACAGTTCACAAGTTGCTTCAGTCAGGAGTAATCGTCCCAGTACCTGGGGAACAACGGGGGAAGGGGTTTTACTCCAACCTATTCTTGGTCCAGAAATCAAATGGGTCGTTTCGACCCATCCTCAATCTCAAAATGTTGAACAAATACATTTGGGTACCAAGGTTTCATATGAAAACATTACGTTCCATAATTTTGGCCATGGAACCAGGGGATTACATGGTATCTCTGGATTTACAAGATGCTTACCTGCATGTGCCGACAGCATTGTCCCATCAGTGTTACCTCAGGTTTTCAGTTCCAAGCCTTACCCTTTGGGTTGGCCACAGCTCCCAGAGTATTCACCAAGATCATGGTGGTTATGGCAGCCTATCTTCGCAAGCAGGGGATAAGAATTTTTCCATACCTCGATGATCTTTTAATCCTGGCACAATCCCAGGAATTACTCTTGAACCATCTCCAACAGACAATAACTTGTCTACAGAAACATGGATGGCTCATAAATTGGGCAAAGTCGTCTCTAATTCCGTCACAACGGATGATTCACTTAGGGGCTGTATTGGATTCAGGTCTGCAGAGAATAATTCCCTGTGAGAAAAATATCCAAGGTGCAGTTAATGACTCAGGAATTGTTGCACAGTCAAATAATATCAGTTCACATGGCAATGTGAGTGATGGGGTTGATAGTGTCGACGTTTGACATGGTGGAATATGCACAATTCCACTCAAGACCTTTGCAACATCTGATTCTGACCAGATGGAATGGAGTACATCAGACAATAAGGAAACAAATGATGGTACTTCCGGGAGAAGTAAAAAGGTCGTTTGCCTGGTGGCTACAGACATCCCATCTAGACAAGGGGAGACCCTTTTGGATATCCGATTGGGAGATCCTGACAATGGATGCCAGTCTTCAGGGCTGGGGAGCAGTGTACGGAAAATTATGGTTCTAGGGACAATGGACCAAAGAGGAAAGTTGCCTGCCAATAAATTTGTTGGAACTACAAGCCGTATACATGGTACTGATTCAGGCAAAGGACATTCTGCAAGGAAAACCAGTCCAGATCCGCTCGGACAATGCAACGGCAGTAGCATACCTCAACCATCAGGGAGGAACTCGCAACCAAAGAGCAATGGAGGATGTAAGTCACATACTAAAGTGGGCAGAACTCCATCACCAGCATTATCCGCAGTGTTCGTTCCAGGAGTCCTAAACTGGGAAGCGGACTTTCTCAGTCGGCACACCATTCAGGAAACAGAGTGGTCTCTACACCCGGAAGTGTTTTAGACTTCAGTAGACAAGTGGGGGTTGCCAGAGATAGACCTCATGGCGTCCCGTCTGAACCACAAAGTTCCGGCATACGGGTCAAGAACAAAAGACCCCGGAGCGATCCTTGTGGACGTACTGTTAGTGAAATGGGAATTTCATCTGGCATATCAGTTTCCTCCAATCTCCCTGCTACCCAGGGTGGTGAGGAAAGTAAAGCAAGCAAAGGGTGCCGTGATTCCAATAGCTCCGGCTTGGCCAAGAAGGCATTGGTACATAGATCTGCAAAGGATGTCGATGGATGCGCCAATTCTGCTCCCTCAACGTCCAGATCTACTAATGCAGGGTCCTTGTTGTCACAAGCATCTGGATCGGCTAGCTTTGACGGCGTGGCTGTTGAAACCTCTATCCTGAAGTCAAGAGGTTTTTCACAACAGGTAATTCAAACAATGCTTAGAGCAAGGAAACCCTCCTCTGCTCGCATTTATCACCGAATATGGCAAGCCTATATTCATTGGTGCAGTGAAAGAAATATGGATCCAAAATCTTTCAGAGTATCCAGAATCTTAGATTTCCTTCAGGCAGGAATGGATAAGGGTTTGAAGGTGGCTTCCTTGAGAGTTCAAGTTTCAGCATTGACTGTATTGTTTCAAAAGAAAATTGCTACTTTACAGGATGCGCATACTTTTTTCCAGGGAATGCTGCACATTCAACCTCCTTTTGTTCCTCCTGCAGTACCTTGGGATTTAAGTCTGGTTCTCAAAGCCCTTCAGGGGGCTCCGTTTGAACCACTAAAAAAAGTGGATCTTAAATGGTTAACAGCTAAAGTACTCTTCCTACTAACTATGGCATCAGCTAGAAGGGTTTTAGGAACACTATCATGTAAGTCTCCTTTTCTGAGTTTTTATCCAGATAAAGCTGTTCTCAAAACTAAGTCTGGTTATCTTCCAATGAAGAAATTGTGGTCCCGGCTTTTCAGGTATCGGGAGACGCGTCGCTGAACGTAGTCCGTGCATTAAGAATCTACGTAGATCATACCAGTGCCATCAGAAAGACAGATACTCTCTTCATTCTCTACGGATTTCACAAGAGAGGATGGCCTGCTACTAAACAGACGCTGGCAAGATGGCTTCGAATGATGATTTCAGAAGCATACTCTCAAGCTGATCTCCCTGTTCCGGCTAATGTCTCTGCTCACATTACCCGTAAGGTAGGTCCTTCATGGGCAGCACAACATGGTGCTTCAGCAGAACAGATATGTAAGGCAGCCACATGGTCTTTCATTAACACATTCATTAGACATTATGCCTTGGATACCTTTGCCTCACATGACGCTGAATTCGGGTGAAAGGTTCTCCTGTCCAATCAGGAGCGTCCCCACCACTAAAAATTTGCTTTGGGAAATCCCAATGTTATCCTGTGGATAACCTGTGGACCCAGCCGGAGAAATATACGTTATGGTTAGAACTTACCGTTGATAACACCCAGGGATCCCACCCTGACACACCTGATTTGAGAATCTTTATACTCACTAACCTCTTCCCTCTTGCATGGAAGGGTGTGCATGTGTGTTCTCGCCTGAATAGGGTTCAGCATAATGCTCCTGCCTAATTGCTTTGGAAACAACTGATTTGACTGAGTCGGTGGGTGGGATTATATGGACGAGCCCGGTGCATCCTGGGAGGCCACAAAGCTCGTGATCGATTTGGTGCCAATCCGCTGACGCTCAAGCATATCCCAATGTTATCCTGTGGAAACCTGTTGACATAGGAGAAATACCAATGCAGAAAATATATTACTCCCAGTGCTTGCTTGATATCACACATACAGCTCGAAATTGTTGAATTAATTTTTGTTTTATTTATAAATATGTAGATAAATAATGAATAAATAATTAAATGCTAAATAGGTATAACATATATGTTTATTATATAACAGTTAAAATTCTAAAAATTCTAAATACCGGTATACACATATAACAGACAAAGACAAATGGTGAAAAAGACAAAAACTCAGGGTTTTGGTGAATAGAAAAAGGTACCAGATGGAAAGAATACAGATGATTATAGAGATGGGTAGATACGCTAGTGTGCGTTTTACTCTATCCACTGATATACATATGTATAGTTTATTTGTTGATGTGTGAGGTAGTTCTAAGAATACCAGATTGAGTTATGAACAAAAAAAGTAAAGGTCCTGGGGAATGTAACAATATTGTTACAGTGTCTCTGTCCAAATGGGGTTTCTGTGCAGGTGGATACAATGTCTCAGTTTATGTTGTTACTCACAGTCTTCGTAGTCAGAACGGTGCTGTATCTGCACTCGTCCAGGGGACCCTCTGTGTCCTGTTGGATGCCGCTGCTCGTAGCGTGCTGGGGGTGCTTGCCCGAACTCGTCCATGCGGTCTCCTATATTCAGCTCGAAGGCTCTTTTTTGACGGCGTGGGAGCGGGGGCTGATCCGGGGTACGGAGTCGTGTTGTTGTCTGCCGGCAGACTGAATGGAGCTTGTGCCGCGGGAGGACAGTATCTAAGTCCGGACCCGTGGCTGATCTACGCGTTTCACCTGTGGCCTCATCCTCCTCCGTCACCTTATCAGGAATATGCAGGACATCTCTAATAGCTTCTATCAGGGCCTGTATTCCTTGTGACAGCGCAGCATCACCTCCTCCTGAGTCCACCTCACCCTCCTCTGCGTCTGATAAGTCATCAGTGTCAGCCTGCAGGATGTGGGTCAGTGTACGCTTTTGCAGACAAATGGTAGGGGTCTGAGACGCCGGTATAGGAACTGAATATCTTTTCATCAGGCCATCCACAGACTGCCTTAAGTATTGCGTCTCTTTCATTATGGGATAATTTATTTTAAATATTTGAGATCATCCCTTTAAGGAATTCCAACAATGCTGGTTCGGACCCACTAACCTGAGAATGTGTACTATCCCCCCGAGGAAGAAAGACACTCTGCCGTGCATGAAACACACTCCTTGCCTGACATTGTAAATGTGAAGCACGCACACACACGAAAGGCTAAAACACAGTTAACCCACACACAGCCCTTCCAGGGAGAGACAGAGTATATATGAGCCAGCTACACCGTGCCCTTAGTGCTAATGCCAAGCTTAGCTGGGTCGCAGACTAAGTACCCTGATAGGGGCTTAGTACTCTAATAACGCTCCCCTTCCCCCCTTACTATGACCACCTGGTACCGCTGAGGTAAGCTGGAGTCCTTCTGGAGAAGCTGCGCTTCCCTGCCTGTCTGTCTGTGTGGAACTGTAGAGGGAAAATGGCGCTGGTGAGCCGCTCATAGTGAAGCCCCACCCCCTTAATGGCACACGGTCTTCCTGGTTTTATTTTAAACGGGATGAGGTGTTTTAGATTCTTCAACAGTGGGACATAGTCCCTGAGAGCGTATTTGCCAGTGTGGGTACTGTATAGGATGACTCAGTTCACGCCTCATAGCGGTACAGCCTGCTCTGATCTGAGCATGGAGACGCAGCCTGCTCCTCAGCACTGCACTCCGTACCCTCATTCCGCCATAATAGCAGGCAACCCGCTAACCGGACGCCGGCATAACACTCACCACTCTTCTTTCTTCTGGCTCTGTTAGGGGTGGCGGCGTGCTGCGGGAATGTACGCTCGCCATGGTGGGGCTTGCGAATGGTTCCCTCAGGAGCTCAATGTCCTGTCAACTGGGAACGGAACCATTAACCCTACAGGAGGTTGGGCTGCCCCCCACCCCCTTAAGTCCCATAAAGCAGGCAGACTCGTGCCAACCAGACCAGCCTGAAAATAACAAATAGAAAATAAATGCAGAAAACTCTTCAGGAGCTTCCCTAAGCATGACCGGCTCCTCCGGGCACATTTTCTAAACTGAGTCTGGTATGAGGGGGGAGCCAGCACACACTATCAAATTCTTAAAGAGCCAAAGGCTCCTAGTGGACCCGTCTATAACCCATGGTACTAAATGGACCCCAGTATCCTCTAGGACGTAAGAGAAATATAAGATGGAAATAGATTTAAAAAATTACAGATTTTTCTTAAGTGTAGACTTAAAATATAGTTTACAATAATGATAATTCTAATCATAATAACCAATTTAATGTGTTTGCTATAACATAGAATGACAAATGCTAAGAGGATTTCCTTTCTTCTCTAAATACAATACTGTCCTAAAACATCAGCGCTTCTGGGATACATACATCTTTTGCGGCTAACACTGAATATTTAATACACACACCTACTGTACATTTTACTGTATTTTTATTTAACGGTTTACTCAGGAGCATGTGCATTGTGATTTTCCATGGTCATTTAATCTTTTCTTACGTGCCTAGCATTATTTATTATTCTGCGCTAAAATGACCATGAAATGCTACAATGTATACGTGTATTTCATGCAAGTGGAGTTTATGCCAATCTTTGTGGGTTGTACTTCTGTACTTCTTCACTACTGACTGACACTAAGTTGTTACTGGTCATTAGATTCTAGTAACTCTAAAGGCCCATACACACTAGAAGACTTGGAAGATGTGGAAGATGAATGTGGAAGATGAGCAATTTCCCTTGAACTCCCTGACAAACGAGTTTGAGTGTACAGACTGAGTGATTTTACAAACGATCTGAAGGACGAACGATCTATTCTGCTGGGATTGAGCTGCATGCATGGACGACTGACAACCTGCTTCCAATGACCACGGGTGCGTGCATTGTTTGCGGTGTACACACTAGAATGATTTGAACACATCCGTCGTTATCGCTCATAACTATGGCAAAAAATTGTAGTGTGGGTGGGCCTTAACATAAGAATGACGCTATAATTGAAGTTGTAATTGAGCCACTCAATCTAATAAATAAACTTATTTAAAGCATCAATTAATTAAACCTTGTGCTAGACTTGTGAAGTGCCCTCTACCTGGAAAGCCAAGCTTAGTAACTCATACCCCTTTCATACCGGTAAATTGCCGGGTGGATGTGTGTGAAAGGGGTAAGTCCTGAATTCCCGGGTCGCCCGACCCGGTATTTCAACCCGGGAATAAGGCACAGTTATTCCTGGGTCAGGTGTGGTGTGATCTCATCTCCATGCACCGCCTCTGCCCTTGATGATGCTGGCGCAGCCTCCGCTCCCGCCCCCAATGGCAACCCAACTCGGCATATTGCTGGGTCGTGTTGCCAGTCTGAAAGGTGTCTCATCGCGGGTCGCACCCGGGAAGGACCCGGGTACAATTCCCGGGTGCGACCTGTGATTGCTATGTGAAAGCAGTATCACAGACCTGTGTAAACAGATTAGCCTATGGTAAGAGACTAGCAGTTCCTTTTTCACAATGTTTCCCCATGCAGTAGATCTTGCTGGCTTGATGCATATAAATAAAAAGTCAAAACAGATAACTTGCAGCCCATTACTGTTTATAGCCAATGTATTTTTATTTAAATAAGAACTTCACCCAAACTTATCTTCTGATTCAGCAATTCCCTGCTTTCCTAATACAGTGTGTCCACTTCAAACAGACAGTTAGTAAAGGTTGGAGGCTCGCAGAGTAGTTTGAATCGCGCAAGGGTTGGTACAAGACCTGTGCTGGATCATTGGATCAAGGTCACGGCAACAAAGATAAGTACTGTAGAAAAGTGTATTTTGCCTGGACCCAGAAAATAAACTCCATTTTGGGTAAAATTAATTATTCATTTTGCAGCTTGAACATGTAGCTGAACACGAATAATACATCCATTAAAAAATATATAAAACGTTTCCTTTTCTGCAACTGCATGAATTGAGTACTTACACCCACAAGGTAACTTGACAGCCTAGAAAGAAGAAATCTATCAAAGAGTAGAAGTTATAATACAAAACCACTGATTTTAAGCCAGATTCTAAACTACATATCATGGGAATGTAGTAGAGAACCCAGCGAGCAGAATACTGGCGCTGGAATCCCGAATGTAAGTATACCAGGAGGGTTGGGTTTAGGTTGCAGGCAAAAGAGTTAGGGTTATTCTGCAGGGGGGGTTACGTTAGGGTTACTGTTCTCCAGTGCCCATCGGGATTTCAGGCTGTCAGGATAATGTGAAGACTAAACCTTGTGGGTGGAGAATCATAAGAGTATTTCCCCTGATACTTCGCTAAAGGCAGATTTTAGGTTATGTTTGAAACAAAGTATACAAACACCATAACTAAAACATACATCGCGCTAATTTACATAAAGCACATCTGAAGCATTAGAGTGGATATATAAAAAGACAGTATCACCTGGCGCCAATTAAAAATAATTAAATATCTATTTGCCTGCTGCTTTCTATTATACAGGGAATACTCAACCCTTACAAAAAACACAAAAGAAGAAAGATAAAAAGTGCTGGCAAGTAGTATTAAAAAAAGAATTTCTTTATTTAATTCTTATTTGGTATTTTCTTTAATTTTCCATTAAAAATAGCAATAAAAAACAATAAAAGAAAGGATTCCTTTCTCAGTACCTTGCAGTTGGTCCAAGCTATTGATGAATATTAACCCTTATATGCAGGGGTGTAGGGAGGGCGGTTCCAGTGGCGCTCGAGCTCCAGGCGCCCAAGACAGTACAGGGCGCCGCAGCTCGACTCCACCGGAACCTCCGCCTGGCCGCAAGCAGTCACTGACAGCTGGAAGCCCGAGCTGCATCAAATCTCTCCCTCCCCTCCAGTCCGTGACTTGCGTGTGACGTCACGCATCACACGGACGGGCGGAGACGCGGCCAGCAGCAGTCGGGAAGCAGGAGCGGGGCAGGTATTTTTTTTTTCTTTTGTGTTTGTGCCGCTATCAGGGGCACAGCTACAGGGGGCACAATTACTCTGGGCACTGCTACAGGGGGCACAACTATTCCGGGCATAGCTACAGGGGGCACAACTACTCCAGGCACAGCTACTGGGGGCACAACTACTCCGGGCACAGCTAAAGGGGGCACAATTTATCCAGGCACAGCTAAAGGGGGCACAACTACTGGGGGCAAATCTACAGGCAGCACAACTACTGGGGGCACAATTACTCTGGGCACAGCTACAGGGGGCACGCCCCTTCCCTATGAAGCCACGCTCCTATTTTTTTGCCTCGCGCCTTCGGCGCACACTATATTTAACCTATGGGTATGTGTGTGTGGGGGCGCCAAAGGAAACTTTCACCCTGGATGCCACAAGGTCTACACCGGCCCTTGTGACCACGCCCCCAATTCAGTACAGGGGAGGGGGGCGCCGAAACATACCTTGCTCCAGGCACCATGACACCTTGCTACACCTCTGTTATATGACATCAACACTTCTCTCCTACTTACTAAATGCTACTAACACATTTATGGATACACACATACATTGCTTTCCCATATATAGAACAAAAACCTTACTAATTTCTAAAGGGAACTATACGCTTCTGCATGATACTGCTTGCTAATAATTTCTGAATGGAACTTTAAGCTAACACCTGTTTCTAGATCTGGATACAAAGTTACCAATTCTGTGTGCTCTTGCATGAAAAGTTTCAATGTTGCCATAAATGGAACTGACAAGTAGCAGCTGAATATAAATCACCTAACATAAGAGAGCTCTCTATAAGGATACAATCGTATACTTAACCAATATATGCAGAAGGACTGTGCCTGGTCTATGCAGGTTTTTGTTCTATATATGGGAAGGCAATGTATGGCTGTATCATTATGCATAAATATGTGTTAGTAGCATTTAGTAAGTAGGAGAGAAAAGTGTTGATGTCATAAGGGTTAAAATTCATCAATAGCTTTGACCAACTGCAAGGTACTGAGAAAGTAATCCATTCTTTTAATTGTGTTTTATTGCTATTTTTAATGGAAAATTAAAATTAAAGAAAATACCAAATAAGAATTAAATAAAGAAATTCTTTTTTAATATTACTTGCCAGCGCTTTTTATCTTTCATCTTTTGGATATATAAAAGCAAGCACGCCCATAAAAGTTGAATGTGAATTTTGTAATTACACATCTGATCCTCTGTAGCATAAAAGGAACCAGGTTATATACAGGCAAGATGATATAGGGCACACAGGTTACGGATGAATGATCCATGTGTTGTGGGTAACTCACCTTTCCTGACCTGCTGTGTCCCATAGCTGCAGGTGAACCCGTTGACCTCTGCCAGCAATACCATCAGGACCATTTGAGCGATATACCTGTGTAAAGAAGCATAAGAAAACATGGCATAAAACCATCAAAACAAACTGTAGAAAATACATAAGAAAACCATGATCGTAAAGTATCACAGCTATAGTCCATTCCAGCATCAGTTCGACAAAAAAACAAAACACAAATCTAAGGGGTCTATTTACTAAGCATTCGATGGAGAGAACGTCACTAGGGATAAAGTACCAGCCAATCGGGTCCTAACTGTCATTTTTTTTCAAACACAGCGACTATCTCCATCCAAGGCTTAGTAAATAGACCCCTAAGTCCCAAACCTCTAAGCTCTTGGCAGAGTATTGCATGGAGTTTAAAGCCACTTTATTAGCGATTACTTGTTTTTAAAACTATTAACCAGTGGGTGAGTTTACTTTGTGCCTGCGGGCTGCAATACCACCCCCCACCCCCCAATTGAACTCCCAGTACGTGCACGAAGAGTGGCTTCACAGTGGATGTGCTTTCATCTACTAATCACAAGCTAAACTGGCAAACTTCCCCCTGGGACTGCCAGTTCAGACCACAATTAGCCCTTTCAATGTAAACCCACTTATCTCTTTTTCCCCAACTAGCTTTACCTTTCTTCTAGAGGCTGTATCCAATGCAGTCCCAAGAGGCCAAGGTTTTTTGTGAGAATGCGCAAGTTGTTTTGTTTTCCACACGTGCAAGTTATTTGGCGGTTTTAGGGGCAGGCTAGCAGGACAGCAGTCCGGGGTGCAGCGACCTAAGAGTACAGCACCAGTCACCCCGCCTGTGCCATCTGCACCAGCCTACTGCCCACTTCCGACCACAAAAGGTCCCGGGGACTGTGCAGTTAAAATAAGAATTTACTCACCGGTAATTCTATTTCTCGTAGTCCTTAGTGGATGCTGGGAACTCCGTAAGGACCATGGGGAATAGCGGGCTCCGAAGGAGGCTGGGCACTCTAGAAAGATCTTAGACTACCTGGTGTGCACTGGCTCCTCCCACTATGACCCTCCTCCAAGCCTCAGTTAGGTACTGTGCCCGGACGAGCGTACACAATAAGGAAGGATTTTGAATCCCGGGTAAGACTCATACCAGCCACACCAATCACACCGTACAACTCGTGATATGAAACACAGTTAACAGTATGAAACAATAGAGCCTCTCAACAGATGGCTCAACAATAACCCGATTTAGTTAACCATAACTATGTACAAGTATTGCAGATAAACCGCACTTGGGATGGGCGCCCAGCATCCACTACGGACTACGAGAAATAGAATTACCGGTGAGTAAATTCTTATTTTCTCTAACGTCCTAGTGGATGCTGGGAACTCCGTAAGGACCATGGGGATTATACCAAAGCTCCCAAACGGGCGGGAGAGTGCGGATGACTCTGCAGCACTGAATGAGAGAACTCCAGGTCCTCCTCAGCCAGGGTATCAAATTTGTAGAATTTTTGCAAACGTGTTTGCCCCTGACCAAGTAGCTGCTCGGCAAAATTGTAAAGCCGAGACCTCTCGGGCAGCCGCCCAAGACGAGCCCACCTTCCTTGTGGAATGGGTATTGACAGATTTTGGCTGTGGCAGGCCTGCCACAGTATGTGCAAGCTGAATTGTACTACAAATCCAACGAGCAATAGTCTGCTTAGAAGCAGGAGCACCCAGCTTGTTAGGTGCATATAGGATAAACAGCGAGTCAGATTTTCTGACTCTAGCCGTTCTGGAAACATATATTTTCAGTGCCCTGACAACGTCTAGCAACTTGGAGTCCTCCAAGTCCCTAGTAGCCTAGGCACCACAATAGGCTGGTTCAGGTGAAACGCTGACACCACCTTTGGGAGAAACTGGGGACGAGTCCTCAATTCTGCCCTATCCATATGGAAAATCAAATAAGGGCTTTTACAAGACAAAGCCGCCAACTTTGATACTCGCCTGGCAGAAGCCAAGGCCAATAACATAACCACCTTCCACGTGAGATATTTCAGATACACGGTTTTTAGTGGTTCAAACCAATGTGATTTTAAGAAACTCAACACCACGTTGAGATCCCAAGGTGCCACAGGAGGCACAAACGGGGGCTGACTCTGCAGCACTCCTTTTATAAATGTCTGAACTTCAGGTACTGAAGCTAGTTCTTTTTGAAAGAAAATCGACAGAGCCGAGATCTGTACCTTAATGGAACCCAATTTAAGGCCCATAGTCACTCATGCTTGCAGGAAATGCAGAAATCGACCTAGTTGAAATTCCTCTGTTGGGGCCCTTTCGGCCTCACACCATGCAACATATTTTCGCCATATGCGGTGATAATGAGTTGCTGTAACCTCTTTCCTGGCTTTAGTAAGCGTAGGAATGACTTCCTCCGGAATGCCCTTTTCCTTCAGGATCCGGCGTTCAACCGCCATGCCGACAAACGCAGCCGCGGTAAGTCTTGGAACAGACAGGGCCCCTGCTGCCGCAGGTCCTGTCTGAGTGGCAGAGGCCATGGGTCCTCTGATATAAATTCTTGAAGTTCTGGGTACCAAGCTCTTCTTGGCCATCCACGAGTATCGTTCTTACTCCTCGCCTTCTTATTATTCTCAGTACCTTTGGTATGAGAGGCAGAGGGGAGAACACATAAACCGACTGGTACACCCACGGTGTTATCAGAGCGTCCATAGCTATCGCCTGAGGGTCCCTTGACCCGGTGCAATATTTTTTATAGCTTTTTGTTGAGGCGGGACGCCATCATGTCCACCTGTGGCCTTTCCCAATGGTGTACAATCCTATTGGAAGACTTCTGGAGGAAGTCCCCATTCTCCCGGGTGGAGGTCGTGTCTGTTGAGAAGATCTGCTTCCCAGTTGTCCACTCCGGGAATGAACACTGCTGACAGTGCTAACACATGATTTTCCGCCTATCGGAGAATCCTTGTGGCTTCTGCCATCGCCATCCTGCTTCTTGTGCCGCCCTGTTGGTTTACATGGGCGACTGCCGTAATGTTGTCTGATTAGATCAGTACCGGCTGGTTTTGAAGCAGAGGCCTTGCCGGCCTCAGGGCATTGTAAATGGCCCTCAGGTCCAGAATATTTATGTGTAGGGAAATAACCTGACTTGACCAAAGTCCCTGGAAATTTCTTCCCTGTGTGACTGCCTCCCAGCCTCAAAGGCTGGAATCCATGGTCACTAGGACCTAGTCCTGTATGCCGAACCTGCGGCCCTCTTGAAGATGGGCACTCTGCAGCCACCACCGTAGAGATACCCTGGTCCTTGGAGACAGGGTTATCAGCCTATGCATCGGAAGATGCGATCCGGACCACTTGTCCAACAGGTCCCTCTGAAAAGTTCTTGTATGGAACCTGCCTAATGGGATTGCTTCGTAGGAAGCTACCATTTTTCCCAGGACTCGCGTGCAATGATGCACCGCTACCTATTTTGGCTTCAGGAGGTCTCTGACTAGAGATGACAACTCCTTGGCTTTCTCCTCCGGGAGAAACACTATTTCTGGTTTATGTCCAGAACCATCCCCAGGAACAGTAGACGTGTCATAGGAACCAGCTGTGACTTTGGACTGTTTAGAATCCAACCATGCTGTTGTAGCACTTTCCAAAATAGTGCTACCCCGACTACCAACTGCTCCTTGGACCTCGCCCTTATAACGAGATTGTCCAAGTACGGGATAATTACAACTCCCTTTTTTTTTTTTTTTTTGAAGGAGTATCAACATTTCGGCCATTACCTTGATAAAACACCCTCGGTGCCATGTACAGTCCAAACGGCAGTGTCTGGACTTGGTAATGGTAATCCTGTACCACAAATCTGAGGTACTCCTGGCGAGGATGGTAAATGGGGACAAGCAGGTAAGCATCCTTGATGTCCCAGGATACCATGTAATCCCCCTCGTCCAGGCTTGGAATAACCGCCCTGAGCGATTCCATCTTGAACTTGAATTTTTGTGTTCAAGGATTTTAAATATAAAATGGGTCACACCGAACCATGCGGTTTCGGTACCCCAACCCGTGTGGAATGGTAACCCCGCTCTTGTTGAAGTAGGGGCACCTTGAGTATTACCTGCTGGGAATACCGCTTATTAATTGCCTCTAGCACAGCCTCCCTGCCTGAGGGAGTTGTCAGCAAGGCATATTTTAGGAAACGGCTGGGGGGAGACATCTCGAATTCCAGCTTGTACCCCTGAAATACTACTTGAAAGAAACAGGGATCCACCTGTGAGCGAGCCCACTAATTGCTGAAATTTTTGAGACGGCCCCCCACCGTACCTGGCTACACCTGTGGAGCACCCGCGTCATGGTGTGGCCTCACAGGAGGCGGGGGAAGAATCTTGATTCTGGGAACAGGCTGACTGGTGCAGCTTTTTTCCCTCTACCCTTGTCTCTGTACAGAAAGGAAGCGCCATTTGACCAGCTTGCTTTTCTGAAGCCGAAAGGACTGTACCTTTGTCTGTGAGGAAACCTGAGGTAAAATTATTTCTTCCCAGCAGTTGCTGTGGATACGAGGTCCCAGAGACCATCCCCAAATAATTCCTCACCCTTATAAGGCTCTCTATGCGCTTTTTAAGTCAGCATCACCTGTCCAGTGACAGGTCTCTAATACCCTCCTGACAGAATGGACATTACATTTATTTTGGATGCCAGCCGGCAAAATATCCCTCTGTGCATCCCCCATATATAAGACGACGTCTTTAATATGTTTTTATGTTTTCCAACTAGTATCCCTGTTTGACAGGGTCACCGACCACGCTGCAGCAGCACTATCTGCAGGTCTCAGTCTAGTACCTGAGTGTGTAAATACAGACTTCAGGATAGCCTCCTGTTTTTTATCAACAGGTACCTATTAAAGTGGCCGTATCCTAAGACGGCAGTGCCACCTTTTTTGACAAACGTGTGAGCGCCTTATCCACCCTAGGGGATATCTCCCAGCGTAACTTATCCACCTGGCGGGAAAGGGTACGCCATCAGTAACTTTTTATAAATTACCAGTTTCTTAACGGGGGAACCCACGCTTTCACACACTTCATTTATTCATCTGATGGGGGAACAAAACACTGCCTGTTTTTTCTCCCCAAACCTAAAACCCATTTTTAGAGGTGCTTGGGTTAAAGTCAGAAATGTATAACACATTTTTTATTGCCGGGATCACGTCACGGATGTTCCTAGTGGATTGTGTATATGTCTCCACCTTGTCGACACTGGAGTCAGACTCCGTGTCGACATCTGTGTCTGCCATCTGAGAGAGCGGGCGTTTTTGAGCCCCTGATGGCCTTTGAGACGCCTGGGCAAGCGCGGGCTGCGAAGCCGGCTGTCCCACAGCTGTTACGTCATCCACCCTTTTATGTAAGGAGTTGACACTGTCGGTTAATACCTTTCACCTATCCATCCACTCTGGTGTCGGCCCCACAGGGGGCGACATCACATATATCGGCCTCTGTTCTGTCACCATATAAGCCTCCTCATTCAACATGTCGACACAGCCGTACCGACACACCGCAGACACACAGGGAATGCTCTAAACGAGGACAGGACCCACAAAAGCCCTTTGGGGGGACAGAGTAAGAGTATGCCAGCACACACCAGAGCGCTATATATATACAGGGACTAACTGAGTTATGTCCCTAATAGCTTTTATATAATATACTGTATACAGTGCCAATTTTAATGCCCCCCCTCTCTTTTCCCTCTTACTGTACTGTAGAATTGCAGGGAAGAGCCAGGGAGCTTCCCTCCAGCCGAGCTGTGAGGGAAAAATGGCGCCAGTGTGCTGAGGAGATAGGCTCCGCCCCTTTTTCGCGGCCTATTCTCCCGTTTTTTATGGAATTCTGGCAGGGGTATTTACCTCATATATAGCCCCTGGGGCCATATATTGAGGTATTTTAGCCAGCCAAGGTGTTTTTATTGCTGCCTCAGGGCGCCCCCCCCAGCGCCCTGCACCCTCAGTGACCGGAGTGTGAAGTGTGTGAGAGGAGCAATGGCGCACAGCTGCAGTGCTGTGCGCTACCTTGGTGAAGACAGAGTCTTCATGCCGCCGATTTTCCGGACCATCTTCTTGCTTCTGGCTCTGTAAGGGGGACGGCGGCGCGGCTCCGGGACCGAACATCAAGGCTGGGCCTGCGGTCGATCCCTCTGGAGCTAATGGTGTCCAGTAGCCTAAGAAGCCCAATCCGGCTGCAAGCAGGCGAGTTCGCTTCTTCTCCCCTTAGTCCCTCGCTGCAGTGAGCCTGTTGCCAGCAGGTCTCACTGAAAATAACAAATTCTAAGACTATAACTTTCTAAGAGCTCAGGAGAGCCCCTAGTGTGCATCCAACCTCGGCCGGGCACGAAATCTAACTGAGGCTTGGAGGAGGGTCATAGTGGGAGGAGCCAGTGCACACCAGGTAGTCTAAGATCTTTCTAGAGTGCCCAGCCTCCTTCGGAGCCCGCTATTCCCCATGGTCCTTACGGAGTTCCCAGCATCCACTAGGACGTTAGAGAAAAGTTGGCTCTGGCCGCCAGCCAACCCCGGCTCACGGACCTGCTGCCAATCAAAAGAGTCGGCATATTTAAAATCTGGCATGAGCCAATCACTGCTCGTGGATGCCAGCCAATGAGAAGCTGCTAAGCGGCAGCTTCTCATTGGCTGGGGGTCTGTGATTGGCACGCAATCAGCACCAGATTCAAGGAGTGGCACCTAGTCCACGAGCCAGGATTTGCTGGCGGCCATTGCCTACTTTATACGACACTACAGCTGGGACCCGATGCTCCCGGCTCCGCCTCCACCCCACTGCCAGCGCAGACAGAAGTGTAGGGGGTGAGAGACAGGAATGACAGGAACAGGGGGTGAGATGGGGCTGTAAGAAGCGCAAAGGTTGAGATGAGGGAGTGAGAGGAGCAGGGGGTGAGAAGCGCAAGGGTGAGATAAAGTGCAAGTGACCTGCAACCAGGAAGTCACAGCCATAGGAGCTACACTCTGTAGTCTCTTCAGCCAATAGGACTGCCAGCACAGAGAGGCGGGCGCCCCCCACTGAAGTGAAGGAAAAGGTGAAGTGCCCAGCAGGACAAATGTTGCGGCTACCCAAATTTCACTGCAGGACAGGAAAGGGAGGACAGCGCACATAGGAAGATTAGTAAGTGATCTGCACCAGTGGGACGCCGCCAGGGTGCGACACTTCCATACCATTTATTCTAAGGAACATTTATATTTGAATTATCAATTTCATAAAAGGGCTCTACCTAGCGTGTAATGTGTAAGGGGCTTTACCTGGCGAAATGTGTTTAAAAAAAAAAGTGGCTTTTCTTGCCATGTAATGTGTGTAAGGGGCTCTGTCCCCATTTTGAATGGTAGGAGCCGTTATTTACCGCTGAAAAAAAACACTATTCAAATAAATGTACTGCTGCGATGCTTGTTAAATGATGCACAGGAAATCTTCTTTCATCAGCAAAAGCCAGTGAATCTTCTTGCCAGTGATGACACCTCTTAATGTATAGAGAAAAGTGGGGGGGAATCCCCTCCCTGCTGCCAAAAGTGCTTTTCTCCCTTTGATAAAAACTGTACATCAAATGACAACTTTCTAGGAATAGGAACTGATGCGGTAAAAGTGGAAGGGACATCTGCAGACTCCAGTATTCTGCACAGATTGTCACAGATTAGGAGCACACCTGAACAACGGGGTAAAGTTACATACTGATCCACAAACAGAATTACAACGTATAGGCTTACTTCACCTTTGTGACACCAAAGTTGAGTTCTCCACTTGCAATATGTAAACCAACTAAACCTGTACAACTGGTCGACATAAGGGGGGAAACATAGGTTTCTAGGTTTCATCTTTGTATTGTTACTAGAAAAATAAGGGCTTTTAAAGGAATTTCTCAATAAATCTCCCAACAGGAAAGAATTGCAAAATTTCTTCATTTTAGAGGGGCAGGTATAGAGACCATACATCATTCAGCTGGCACGTCCTGTGTTGCTGCACAATGTGTATCCCATCTGTCAATCCCTTTTCACGGTTTGTACTTTTACTGTAATAATCGCTCATGTTTAACAAGATCATAGGTAGCCTTACTGCACTTTCTCTATAAACAGTCACTGATACACAAGCAACCTATTTACCAAGCGTAGTATATGCATTTCCCAAGTGTAACACATGCAAGCTAAATTTTGGAAATGCACCGATTTTATACAGCATACCTCCATGGAGAAAACAATCCACACACAATAATAACACAATGCAAAGAAGCAAACCAATAGCCGTAAGAACACAGCCTATGAATTTGGCCACTGAGGCACAGATGACACATTGGATTAATACGCTGCATTCTTACAAACCGTTGCAGTCACTAAATGGCAGCATCCACTGTCTGCAGGCAACATGTGCACATTACATTATGTAATAATGTGACAACGTTACCTTGATCTTAGACATTAGCTTATGACCACAGAGGATAATAATTACTTTCTTTCATCTGTTAGGCATCACAATGGGTACATTGTGTCATACAAGAGGTAGACACAAAAACAAACACCGTAAACAAATACAATTTGCAACAGTAACTATAACAGGAGAGAAAAAAATAGGATTTTAATACCTACCGGTAAATCCTTTTCTCTTAGTCCGTAGAGGATGCTGGGGACTCCAAAAGGACCATGGGGTATAGACGGGATCCGCAGGAGACATGGGCACTTTAAGACTTTAAATGGGCGTGAACTGGCTCCTCCCTCTATGCCCCTCCTCCAGACCTCAGTTATAGGAACTGTGCCCAGAGGAGACGGACATTTCGAGGAAAAGGATTTTGTTAAACTAAGGGTGAGATACATACCAGCTCACACCACAACACACCATACAACATGGCATTTCACTAAAACCAGTTAACAGTGTGAACCAACGAGATCAGCAACAGGCTGACCCTTACCAAAACACAACCTTTGTGTAACATAAGCAATAACTATATACAATTACTGCAGATAGAGTCCGCACTGGGACGGGCGCCCAGCATCCTCTACGGACTAAGAGAAAAGGATTTACCGGTAGGTATTAAAATCCTATTTTCTCATACGTCCTAGAGGATGCTGGGGACTCCAAAAGGACCATGGGGTTTATACCAAAGCTTCAAACCGGGTGGGAGAGTGTGGATGACTCTGCAGCACCAATTGAGCAAACAGGAGGTCCTCATCAGCCAGGGTATCAAACTTGTAGAACGTTGCAAAAAAGTGTTTGATCCCGACCAAGTAGCTGCTCGGCAAAGCTGTAAAGCCGAGACACCTCGGGCAGCCGCCCAAGACGAGCCCACCTTTCTAGTGGAATGGGCCTTCACCGATTTCGGTAACGGCAAACCAGCTGTAGAATGAGCCTGCTGAATCATATTACAGATCCAGCATGCAATAGTCTGCTTAGAAGCAGGAGCGCCAACCTTGTTGGCCGCATACAGGACAAACAGCGCCTCTGTCTTCCTAACCTGAGCCGTTCTGGCTACATAAATTTTCAAAGCTCTGACCACATCAAGAGACTTGGAATCAGCCAAGGCTTCAGTAGCCACAGGCACCACAATAGGTTGGTTCATGTGAAACGAAGAAACCACCTTTGGTAGAAATTGTTGACGAGTTCTCAACTCCGCTCTATCCTCATGGAAAATCAGATAGGGGCTTTTGTGAGACAAAGCCGCCATTTCGGACACCCGCCTTGCGGACGCCAAGGCCAATAGCATGACAACCTTCCAAGTGAGAAATTTCAACTCTACCTTTTGTAAAGGTTCAAACCAATGTGACGTAAGGAACTGTAACACCACATTAAGGTCCCATGGTGCCACAAGGGGCACAAAAGGAGGTTGGATGTATAGCACGCCTTTCACGAAAGTCTGCACTTCTGGAAGTGAGGCCAATTCCCTTTGAAAGAAAATTGATAAGGCAGACACCTGCACTTTAATGGAGCCTAACTGCAGGCCCGCATCCACACCTGCTTGCAAAAAGTGGAGAAAACACCCCAGCTGAAATTCTTCTGTAGGAGCCTTCTTGGATTCACACCAAGACACATATTTTCTCCACATACGGTGATAATGCTTCGCCGTTACCTCCTTTCTAGCTTTGAGTAGAGTGGGGATGACTTCCCCGGGAATACCATTCCTAGCTAGGATTTGGCGTTCAACCACCATGCCGTCAAACGCAACCGCGGTAAGTCCTGCAACACACACGGCCCTTGCTGTAACAGATCCTCTCTGAGAGGAAGAGGCCAGGGATCTCCTGTGAGTAATTCCTGAAGATCCGGATACCAGGACCTCCGTGGCCAATCTGGAACAACGAGTATCATCCAAACCCATGGTATCACCAGGGCGTCCACTGCTATTGCTTGAGGGTCCCTCGACTTGGAACAATATGTCCGAAGCTTCTTGTTGAGGCAAGACGCCATCATGTCTATTTGAGGAAGTCCCCAACGACTTGCCACATCTGCAAAGACCTCTTGATGAAGACCCCACTCTCCTGGATGGAGATCGTGTCTGCTGGGGAAGTCTGCTTCCCAGTTGTCCACTCCTGGAATGAAGATCGCTGACAGAGCGCTTGCATGTTTTCCCGCCCAGCGAATCTTGGTGGCCTCCGCCATCGCCGCTCTGCTCTTCATTCCGCCCTGGCGGTTTACGTGCGCCACGGCTGTGATGTTGTCCGACTGAATCAGGACGGGCAGGTCGCGAAGAAGATGTTCCACCTACCGCAGGCCGTTGTAGATGGCCCTTAACTCCAGCACGTTTATGTGCAGACAAGCTTCCTAGCTTGACCATTTTTCCTGGAAATTTTGTCCCTGTGTGACTGCTCCCCAACCTCGGAAACTCGCGTCTGTGGTCACCAGAATCCAATCTTGGATTCCGAACCTGCGACCCTCTAGAAGGTGAGAACTTTGGAGCCACCACAGGAGAGAAACCCTGGTCCTGGGGGACAGGCTTATCTTCCGGTGCATCTGCAGATGGGACCCGGACCACTTGTCCAGCAGGTCCCACTGAAACGTTCTTGCATGGAACCTGCCAAACAGAATGGCCTCGTAGGCCGCCACCATTTTTCCCAGCACTCGAGTGCAGTGATGAATCGACACTCTCGGCGGTTTCAGAAGTTCCTTGACCATGTTCTGGATTTCCTGAGCTTTTTCCAACGGGAGAAAGATCCACTGCAGGTCGGTGTCCAGAATCATGCCCAAAAACGATAGCCGAGTTGTCGGAATCAACTGCGACTTTTGTAAATTTAGGAGCCATCCATGCTGTTGCAGCACCTGCAGGAAGAGCGCAATGCTTTTCAGTAACTGCTCCTGTGATCTCGCCTTTATCAGGAGATCGTCCATGTACGGGATAATTGTGACTCCTTGCTTGCACAGGAGCACCATCATTTCCGCCATTACTTTGGTGAAAATCCTCTGGGCCGTGGAAAGACCAAACGGCAACGTCTGAAATTGGTAGTGACAATCCTGAACAGCGAACCTCAGGTACGCCTGATGAGGAGGATATATGGGGACATGTAGGTACGCATCCTTTATGTCGACCGATACCATAAAATCCCCCCCTTCCAGACTGGAGGAGATCACTGCTCGGAGAGATTCCATCTTGAATTTGAATTTTTTTAAAGGTTGAGGGATTTTAAGTTCAGAATCGGCCTGACCGAGCCATCCGGCTTCGGGACCACAAACAGGGTTGAATAAAACCCATCTCCCCATTGTGACGGGGGTACCGTGACAATAACTTGCTGTTGACAGAGCTTTTGTATTGCAGCACATACTACCTCTCTCTCTGGAAGAGAAACTGGTAAGGCCGATTTGAAAAATCGGTGCGGAGGCACGTCTTGGAATTCCAGCTTGTATCCTTGGGTCACAATATCCAGCACCCAAGGATCTAGGTCCGAGCAAACCCAGACCTGACTGAAGAGTTGAAGACATGCCCCCACCGGTGAGGACTCCCGCAGCGGAGCCCCAGTGCATGCGGTGGACTTGGTTGAAGCCGGGCAGGACTTCTGTTCCTGGGAGCTTGCCCCAGCCGGGGATCTTTTACCTCTTCCCTTACCTCTGGCTGCGAGGAAGAAAGAACCACGTCCTTTCCTGAACTTATGTGACCGAAAGGACTGCATCTGGTATTGAGGTGTTTTCTTTTGCTGTGGAGGGACAAAAGGCAAAAAAAAAAGACTTACCCGCAGTAGCTGTGGAAACCAGTTCCGCGAGGCCCTCACCAAACAAAACTTCACCCTTATAGGGCCGAGCCTCCATAGCCTTCTTAGAGTCAACCTCACCATTCCATTGATGAGTCCACAACGCCCTCCTAGCCGAGATTGCCATGGCATTGGCCCTTGATCCCAAGAGGCCAATATCCCTCGCAGCCTCCCTTAGATAAACCGCTGCGTCCCTGATGTGACCCAGGGTCAAAACTACGCTGTCCCTATCCAGGGTGTCTATGTCAGATAACAAGTTATCTGCCCACTTTTCAATAGCGCTACTCACCCATGCCGATGCCACGGCCGCCCTGAGTAGCGTACCGGTAGTAACAAATAGATTTTAAGGTAGTTTCCTGTTTACGATCCGCAGGATCCTTAAGGGCTGTCGTGTCAAGGGACGGTAGTGCCACCTTCTTGGACAAACGCGCCAGGGCTTTGTCCACTGTGGGTGATGATTCCCACCGTAATCTATCCGGCGAGGGGAAAGGATACGCCATAGCAATTCTCATCGGAATCTGCAGTCTCGTCAGGAGACTCCCAAGCCTTTTCAAAAAGAGCGTTCAATTCATGAGAGGGAGGAAACATTACCTCAGGTTTCTTTCCCTTAAACATACAGACCCTTGTGTCAGGGACAGTGGGGTCTTCTGTGATATGCAACACATCTTGAATAGCCACAATCATGTACTGAATACTCTTAGCCACTTTAGGATGTAACTTGGCATCATTATAGTCGACACTGGAGTGGGAATCCGTGTCGGTATCTGTGTCCTTACGCAATAAAGCCACACTTGCATTTAAAACTTTCCACATATCTACCCAATCAGCAGTCGGCGGTGCCGACGGAGTCACTCCCACATTCTGTTCAGCTCCCTCACCAGCCTCCTCCTGGGAAAAGCATTCAATTTCAGACATGTTGACACACACGTACTGACACCCCCAAACACACTGGGCTATAGGGGACAGACCCACAGTAAGGTCCTTCAGAGAGCGCCAGCTCACACCCAGCCCCCCACCGGTCTGGAGGAATTAACCAATGCCCCAGACCTGTAAGCGCTTTTTATATAATAGTAATCAACACCAAATTGCCGTGCCCATCCCCCTCGTTTTGTGCACCCTGTTATTTGTGGTAGCAGTGAAGGGTCAGGAACAGCGTCTCTGCAGCTGTGCTGTGGAGAAAATGGTGCTGGTTTGAGCTGAGGAGGAAGCCCCGCCCCCTATATGGCGCGCTTCGGTCCCGCATTTTTTTATACTGGCGGGGGTTCCTATACATTGCCTAGGCAATGTATATACATATAGCCAGCTTAAATATGGAGGTTTTATTGCTGCCCAGGGCGCGCTCCCTGCGCCCTGCACCCATGTAGTGCCGCTTGTGTAAGGGAGCAATGGCGCGCTGCGTGGTACCTCCGGAAGAGCTGAAGTCTTCTGCCACCTTTGAAGTCTTCTTGCTTCTTTACTCACCCGGCTTCTCTCTTCAGGCTCTGTGAGGGGGACGGCGGCGCGGCTCCGGGAACGAACAGCTAGGCGCACCAAGTGATCAGACCCTCTGGAGCTAATGGTGTCCAGTAGCCTAAGAAGCAGAGCCTTTGAACTCACAGAAGTAGGTCTGCTTCTCTCCCCTCAGTCCCACGAAGCAGGGAGCCTGTTGCCAGCAGTGCTCCCTGAAAATAATAAACCTAACAAAAGTATTTTCTAGAGAAACTCAGGAGAGCTCCCCTAGTGTGCAACCAGTCTCCTCTGGGCACAGAATCTAACTGACGTCTGGAGGAGGGGCATAGAGGGAGGAGCCAGTTCACGCCTATTTAAGGTCTTAAAGTGCCCATGTCTCCTGCGGATCCCGTCCATACCCCATGGTCCTTTTGTGGTCCCCAGCATCCTCTAGGACGTATGAGGAAAAAGCATAAATGCAAACACCAATGTAAAACCAATGACAGAGCAACCAGTACAGGGGAAAGAGCAGGGCAACTCGCTGTTGCCAGCAGACTGTAATGAGTCACAAAGGAAGGCACAACAGCTCTGAATGTACTCATCCTCTGGACGAGCAGCCAGTGTAAGAGTCAGGGGACAAAAGACGACGCACAGTTTGGATATGTAGGTGGGGAAGGAGTGATAAAGGGCTTTATAAAAGAGTCATGGGTTAAAGTGTGACGGAATGGGGCGGAACTGCATTCTGTCACTTATATTTGGAGGCTCCAGCCCACCTTGCCCAGGCAGTTCCATCTCCCCACTATCTAATGCCGTCTGCCTCCTTTCATTGCAGGAGGTGCGCCGTTTGTCTCACACCGACAGAGGAGGCGGGCGGTGTCAGAGGTTTATCTCCATGGAGAAGCATGCCTGGATTTGTAGTTTTCTTTAGTAACTGCTCGGTAGGGAAGCAGGGGGCGGGGGGTGGGGGTGTTTCAGGTGCAATGGCAGCGAGCAGCAAACAGGGGTGGGTCGGGTGCTGCAGGGAGTCCACTGCTGAGTTCCAGAAGCCAGCCCAGCTGAAGACCTCAGCCTGATCAGCGAACTGTCATTTTCACATTCCTTATTAAAAAAAGCTTTTTAAAACACTAAGCAAAACAAATCTGCCCCAAATGGTCGGTAAACATTCCTTGGACTGTCACGCTTATCTCTCCCCATCTCTCATATCTGCACTCCTCTGGGCGCATTGTGACCCATCTTTTCACTACTGTCTCCCCTTCTTTCTATCCACTCTTTGCCTTTTTAGGATATTTGTGACATTATTTCTAGGGACAACTCTCATTCATTTCTCTATCTAAGCACTTTTCTCAAACTTTGTTTATTGTGTCTATATATCTTATTTGCTGCTTTTTTTTCATATCTTTTTTTTTTTTTGTAATTCTTTTTAGATTTACCTAAACATTTGATTTTCTAGATCTGTGTGAAGGATAAGCTATGTGAGGGGGAAGACCTGTGTCAGTGATTACCTGTGTGAGGGCTAAGCCATCTGAGGGAAGAGCTGTGTTAGGGATAAGGTATGTGAAATATGATAAGCTGCCTGAAGAGCTTGAGTTCTAAGGGAATGCTTAAAAGGTTTAGAGACTTGAGAAAAGTCTTGTGCATGGGAGGGTATTGCACAGTGTCCTATAACCATTCCTGGGAGTAGGTACTGTGTGTATACGAGAGATGCAGATCTTGTGTATAATGGAAGGGCAAGCTGGTAGATATTGTAAGAAACCAGAAGAGATGTATGTTGGTGTAGTTTTGTTAATAGAATTGTGTGTCAGGAGAAGTATTGTATATGGAAATTGATAACATACAGCTGGTCAATGGAGTAACTGAGAGCGGAGCAGCAGAAGATTAATGTTTTGCAAGAAGGCGAGGGGAAGGGGGTGTGGCATCTGTCAGGTGGATAAAAAGGGGAGGGGCTAGTGACGTGGCAGCCATGGAGGGGGGGCGGTACAGAGTTCCATAACCTCTCTAGGACCACTGATTAGACTGAATAATAGTAACAACAGTAATAGTAATAACAGTAATAGTTATATTATCCTTTATTTATATGGCGCCACAAGGGTTCCGCAGCGCCCAATTACAGAGTACATAAATAATCAAAACAGGAAAACAGCAACTTACAGTTGAAGACAATGTAGGACAAGTACAGGGTAAGGAAACATAGCTACATCAGCAGATGACACTGAAATAAGTATCAGGTGGCAGAGGACTGCTGGAAATGATGCAGTTGAAGATTATTAAAGTAAGAGAAAGGCTAAGCACATGTAATAAAAGAAACAGTAATAATAATAATACCACCACCCCCCATATAAAGCCTGCAGCTAATATGGAAATACTGAGAAAATAGCTGGAGATTTTGTATGGATGGAGTCTGACAAGAAGTCTTAAGGTCACACAAAAACAAATATCTTAATCTCACCACTCTCTTTTCCCGGAAGTCTATGCCTACTGTGGTGATGAACTTGGAATTAAATTTTCCATCTGTGTATTGGAAGAGAAAGCTGGTTTTTCCAACGCCGGAGTCTCCCAGTGCTAAGAACTTTATGAGGTAGTCATAGTCCCCATCAAACATTGTGAAATGTGATTGTGACCTGCAATAAGCAAACACAGAAATTTGAACAAGATTTGAAGTCTTTGCATTGGCTCAAGAAAAACAGTCTCATCTCAAGCACATAAAAGGAAATATGCTGCCTCTGTGGTGTCTCTTAGTAAAAAGTATCTGATACAGGATTATCTATACGTCTAACGTAAGCATGCTACAGTATGTAGGAAATAGGTCAATTTCCTAGAACAGCTGTTGCCAAGCTGCAGTCACCTGCCCTATCCTCACCATCTATGGGGATTGAACTTTTCTGCAGGTAACAACCTGCAATAATGCAAGAGTCATGTTTTTACAAGCTGGACAGAGTAGCTGTCCCTGGCAAGCTCAATTAAATGCCGCCACTGGTTTCATTCACATGGAACCGTATTGTATGGTCTTTCACTGAATGGGACAACGTTCTTAATGGTCAGGATAGTATCCAGAACAAACTACTGTACCTGCAGAATAGGGTTATAGATCAAATAGATTTTTTTCTGCAATCCAGTTTGTAGAACCACAGTCCTACATGGGGACCCCACTACAGTTAACTAGTCTTTTGCCCCTCCTAGCACTGCTAAGGGTCTTTATTACACGGCTTGGCACATTGAGAGAAACACTAGTTTTTATGGAAAAAAATTTTTTATTAATTTAGGTTGTTTTTTTTGTTTTTTTTATTAATTTAATCCCATTTATTTAGAAATGTGAACACACACCCAACAGTATTAAGTGACAGCTTTATCAAACCCATGATAAAACCATAAAAACTCTTTCAATGCAGACTAACATTAAAAGTTAGACAGTGACCTGTAACTGATGTTCTATATCAGTTTCCCAACCTTTTTTCTCTCCCGTACCCCTTGATTAGGCTTTTCATTTTTGAGGACCTGCTTGTCTCGTAAATCCCACCCATCCATCCTTGCCAGAAAAGTGTTTTTGTTAGGTAGTAATGTTCTTAGGTTAGCTAAATAATGAAACGACTCTCTAATGACATTTATAGGCTAATAGACTGCATAAAAAAAAATTGTAAAATCAAAACTAATAAAAAAAAAAAAAAAAACAGTATTACAAGTACAAGTTTTACTGTGATATACAGGTCTTTAATGTGGCTCTTAATTTCAATGCGATCCTTGAGCATGTTTCGTGGAGCTGAGTTTTTTTTTAAATCAGGTTCAAATGAAGATCGATATAATCTCAATTCAAGAGCTGCGTCAACCTTATTACAATATTTTTCTTAACGTACGCATAAAAGGAGAATGCTCTTGACAAGCTCTGCGTTTGTGAAAGGCAATAAATATTTGATTGATTTTTCACAGAGTTCTTGGTACTCTTCTTTCATTGCTGACAAGAAGTCAAAGATTTTTTTTTTTTTTAATCAGACTGTAAAAGACGAATCAGTCAAAAGTTCAATCAATTTTTCTTTTTCACAAACTGATTTTTCAACTTGTTGAAAGAACGATTCGTTGAATGGATTGGAAATCCAGTTATCTATACTATTTAGCTTAGGAAAATACTGTCTGAACGACACCTTAAATTCTTTTAAGTGAGCTATTATACTACTTTCTACTTCTTTTAACAATTGCAGCTCATTTCCAGATAAGAAACTGTGGAGTGAGACAGGCTGTGAAATGTACATGTCTGCTCACCTAAAGGAGACTGGGGGAAAGCAGACTGTATAACCTAGGCAAAGTGGTCATGGGAGGGGACCACAAAAGACACACTAACACACACACACACACACACATCTCGTCACTATAACAAACTGTATTCTATTCTCACTGTGTACTATTGATAGGCGGTACAGAGATATATTCTCATCAACGCTATTTGCCCCCACCCTCCATCCCTCAATGAACAGCACACAGTAATAATAGGATTTTAATTACCTACCGGTAAATCCTTTTCTCGTAGTCCGTAGAGGATGCTGGGGTTCCATTTAGTACCATGGGGTGTAGACGGGTCCCTTGGGAGCCACTGGCACATTAAGAGTTTAATAGTGTGGGATGGTCCCTCTCTATGCCCCTCCTACCAGACTCAGTCTGGTAACTGTGCCAGAGGAGACTGACATTCTTCGAGAGAAGGAAATACACAGATAGTGGTGAGACTCACACCAACTCACACATAACAAAAGGAAAGCCAAGCTAACCAACTTGAAACGATTCAGCATCGACTGAACCAACAATACTTAACCAAGTAACAATGCAGGAATACGAAGCACTGGGCGGGCGCCCAGCATCGTCTATGGACTATGAGAAAAAGATTTACCGGTAGGCAATTAAAATCCTATTTTCTCTTACGTCCTAGAGGATGCTGGGGTTCCATTTAGTACAATGGGGATGTACCAAAGCTCCCAGTATGGGAGGGAGTGTGCCGAGGTTCCTGCAGAACAGATTGACCAAACTGTAGGTCCTCAGAGTACAAAGTATCGAACTTGTAGAATTTAACAAACATGTTCGACCCTGACCCAAGTAGCTGCTCGGCAAAGCTGCAAAGCCAAGACACCCCGGGCAGCCGCCCAGGAAGAACCCACTTTACGAGTAGAGTGGGTCTTAACAAATTTTGGAAACGGCAAGCCTGCCGTAGAATAAGCATGCTGGATAGTGAACCTGATCCAGCGAGAAATTGTCTGCTTAGAAGCAGGACACCCAACCTTGTTGGGATCATAAAAGGACAAACAGAGCGTCTGACTTCCTGTGACGAGAAGTTCTCTTCACATATATTTTCAAAGCCCTCACAACATCCAAGGACTTTAAGGTAATTGAGGAGTCAGTAGCCACTGGCACCACAATAGGTTGGTTGATATGAAAAGCTGACACAACCTTTGGAAGAAACTGCTGTCTCTTTTGCCTGACAATGCCCCCAATTCCGACACACGTCTAGCAGATGCTAATGCCAACAGTGTGACTGCCTTCCAAGTAAGAAACTTGACACTCACCTCCTGTAAAAGCTCGAACCAATCCAATTGCAGGAACTGCAGTACCACATTAAGATCCCAAGGTGCCGTAGGAGGCACAAAGGGTGGTTGGATGTGCAGAATCCCTTTCAAAAATGTCTGAACCTCAGGGAGACAAGCCAATTGTTTCTGGAAGAAAATGGACAAGGCAGAAATCTGGACCTTTATGGAGCCTTAGCGTAGGCCCACATCCACACCTGCTTGCAGAAAGAGGAGAAATCGTCCCAGTTGAAACACCAACGTAGGAAACTTCTTGGATTCACACCAAGACACATACTTTTTTCAAATCCGATGAGAATGTTTAGACGTTACTCCCTTCCTAGCCTGTATCAGGGTAGGAATGACCTTGTTCGGAATGCCCTTCCGAGCTAAGACCTGTCGTTCAACCTCCATGCCGTCAAACGTGGCCGTGGTAAGTCTTGATAGGTGAACGGCCCCTGTTGAAGAAGGTCCTCACGAAGAGGAAGAGGCCTCGGATCCTCCAGCAGTAAATCCAGAAGATCCGCGTACCAAACCCTTTTTGGCCAGTCCGGAGCAATGAGGATCGCCTGAACGCTTGCTCTTTTTATTAGTTTGAGAATCCTTGGGATGACTGGAAGTGGAGGGAACACATACACTGACTGGAACATCCACGGAGTTACCAGTGCGTCCACCGCCACTGCTTGTGGGTCTCTCGACCTGGAACAGTACCTCCGAAGCTTCTTGTTAAGGCGAGAGGCTCCATTCTCCTGGATGGAGATTGTGTCTGCTGAAGAAGTCCGCTTCCCAGTTGTCCACTCCCGGAATGAAGATTGCTGACAGCGCCATGTGTGCTTTTCTGCTCAGAGGAGGAAGATTCTTGTTACCTCTGACATTGCCGCTTTGCTCTTCGTTCCGCCCTGTCAGTTTATGTAGGACACTGCCGTTACATTGTCAGACTGAACCTAAATGGCTTGAGCTTGCAGAAGATGTGCCACTTGTAGAAGGCCGTTGTATATGGCCCTTAGTTCCAGAATGTTTATCGGAAGGATGGATTCCAGACTTAACCACTTTCCTTGAAAGTTTTCCCCTAGGATGACTGCTCCCCAACCTCCGAGACTTGCATCCGTGGTTAGAAGGATCCAATTCTGAATCCCGAACCTGCTTCCCTCGAGTAGGTGAGAAGTTTGCAGCCACCAGAGGAGTGAAATTCTGGCTTTTGGTGACAGGCGTGTCCTTTGGTGCATGTGAAGATGTGATCCCGACCATTTGTCTAGGAGATCCAGTTGGAATGACCTTGCATGGAATCTTCCCTACTGTAGAGCCTCGTAGGAGGCTACCATCTTCCCCAGAAGGCGAATGCACTGATGAACCGATACCCGAGCTGACTTCAGGACATCCCGGACCATTGATTGGATCACCAATTCTTTCTCCACCGGTAAAAACACCCTCTGCACTTCCGTGTCTAGTATCATCCCCAGGAAGGGCAGTCTCCTTGTCGGCTCCAAATGCGACTTTGGAAGGTCCAGGATCCACCCATAATCCTGGAGTAGTCGAGCTGAGAGAGCAATACTCTGCAACAACCTCTCCCTGGAAGATGCTTTTATCAGCAGATCGTCGAGATATGGAATTATGTTCACTCCCTGCCTGCGGAGGAGTAGCATCATCTCTGCCATGATCTTGGTGAACACCTTCAGTGCTGTGGAGAGGCCAAATGGCAGTGCCTGGAACTGATGGTGACAGTCCAGTAGCGCAAATCTGAGATAAGCCTGGTGTGGCGGCCAGATCGGAATGTGAAGGTACGCATCCTTGATATCCAGGGATACTAGGAATTCCCCCTCCTCCAGATCTGAGATCACCGCTCCCAGAGACTCCATCTTGAATTTGAATTCCCTCAAGTATGGGTTCAAAGACTTTAGGTTTAATATCGGCCTTACCGAACCGTCCGGTTCCGGTACCACAAACAGGTTTGAGTAATAACCCTTGTGTCTTAGGTCAGGCGGAACAGGAACAATAACATTTGTTTGAACCAATTTTTTAATGGCTTCCTGTATGATAGCACTTTCTGTCAGCGAAGCTGGTAAGCCTGATTTGAAGAATCTGTGAGCTGGGAGTTCTTGAAACTCCAGTCTGTACCCCTGGGCCACAATATCTCTTACCCAGTGGTCTGGGCATGAAGACGCCCAGATGTGACTGAAATTTTTTAGTCACGTTTCCACCTGCCCGATCTCCAGGCTGGGAGGTCCACAGTCATGCTGAAGATTTTGAGGAAATAGAACAAGGTTTCTGTTCCAGAGAACCTGTTGGTGCAGGTTTTCTGGATTTTTCCCCGCCTACCCCTAAAGAAAGTGGAAGGGGGTTTAGACTTCTTAACTTGTGCGGTCCGGAAGGATTGCAGTGTAGACATGGGATAAGTTTCCTAGTCGGTGGTGTTGCTGAGGGAAGAAAGGTTGGCTTACCTGCAGTTGCCGTGGAGATCCACGCATCCAATGCGTCCCCAAACACTGACCTGTGAAGGGTAGGTTCTCCACACTTTTTAGATTCTGCATGCATCGTCCATTGGCGTAGCCAGAGTCCTCTGTGCGCCGAGACCGCCTTGGAAGTAGCCCTTGCGTTCAGCATGCCAAGTTCCTTCATGGCCTCCACCATGAAACCTGCAGAATCCTGTATGTGATGTAAAAACAATTTAATGTCACTCCTATCCATAGTATCTAAGTCATCTAGTAATGTGCCTGACCGCTTTACTATGGCCTTATAAATCCACGCACAAGCAATAGTGGGCCTTAAAGCCACGCCAGTAGCTGTGTATAGTGATTTGAGCGTAGTCTCAATCTTGCGGTCAGCCGGCTCTTTTAAGGCGGTTGAACCAGGGACAGGTAAAACCACCTTTTTAGACAACCTAGATACAGCAGCGTCTACTATAGGTGGGTGTTCCCACTTTTTTCTATCCTCTTCAGGGAAAGGGAAAGCAATGAGAATTCTTTTAGGGATCTGGAATTTCTTCTCTGGGTTTTCCCAGTATTTTTCAAATAAAGAGTTTAACTCTTTTGAAGCAGGGAAGGTAAGCGAGGATTTCTTATTTTCGGTAAAGTAAGAGTCCTCCTCCTGCTCAGGTACCTTCTCAGAAATATGTAAAACATCCCTAATGGCTTCAATCATTAGCTGCACCCCTCTAGCAAGGGATGCATCTCACCCCTGCATATCCTCATCACGGTCCCCTTTATCAGAGTCGGTATCAGTGTCAACTTGCATTATCTGGGCAAGTGTACGTTTTTTCGGGTATGTAGGTGGGGTTTTTGAGGAAGTAGCGGGAACTGAATACTTCAAATCCTCTACAGATTTTCACAAAAACTGCGTCTCTCTCAGTATGCGACATCCTTGTTGAAATCTGGGATATCATTCCCCTTAGAGAATCCACCCATGGGGGTTCGGATTCCGAAGGCTGGGAAAGCACATTGCAGTCCTGAGTACATGGTATAGACTCCTCAGAAGAAGATACACATTCTGCAGCACAGGACACAGAGTCCTTGGACATGGTAAAGTGGATACACACACAGGAAAATGTCAGACACAGTTTCCCCATGAGTACCTTCAGAGAGTCACAGAGTATAAGGAGCCAGCCACACAGCGCCCCTGTAGGCAGTATTTCAGTTATTCTGATAAAAGCCTGGCGCTAACTAATTAACCTTAATAGGGTAACTAGTACTACAAACACACTCCCCCCCCCCCCCCCCCTCTGTCTGTAGCACCCTGGTACCGCAGAGGTATTGCTGGAGTTATTTGGAGGGCAGCGCTCCGTCAGCGTCTCTTTCCTATGATCTGCAGGGAGAAAATATGGCTCTGGCGAGTGCTGGATCTGCTCTGAGGAAGCCCCGCCCCTTGCAATGGTGCGCGGCTTCCCGCACTAAGTTATTTAGACTGGCCTGAGGTGTTTGTCGCCAACAGCAGGGATTAGCCCCTGTTAGCCTAGTCACCAGTTTAGGGTGAATTGCGCTGGCCCAGGACGCCCCTCACGCGCCTACACAGTGTGTTTCGGAGCCTGCCAGAGCACAGCCTTGTCAGAGCTGCACTCCCACAATTGTGCCGCCATTCCCGCCGGCGACCTGCTAACTGGGCTGCCGGCGCTGTACTCACCACTGTTATTTCTGGCTCTGTTAGGGGGTGGCGGCCGTGCTGCGGGAGTGAGCGGTCGCCTCGTGGGCTTGCGATCAGCACCCTCAGGAGCTCAGTGTCCTTTCAACGGAGACAGAGAACCATTAACTTCAAGAGTTAGTTCCTACTCCCACGAAACAGGGAGGCTGTTGCCAGCAGCTTTCCTGTACCCTAACAAAGTCAGAAAACAATAAAACCAGTAAAACTCCTAGGAGCTCCCCTAGCTGTGACCGGCTCCTCCGGGCACATTTTCTAAACTGAGTCTGGTAGGAGGGGCATAGAGGGACGGGCCAGCCCACACTATTAAATTCTTAAAGTGCCAGTGGCTCCCAAGGGACCCATCTATACCCCATGGTACTAAATGGAACCCCAGCATCCTCTAGGACATAAGAGAAAATAGGGTGAATAACCTTTATACTGTACTCCAAAAAGATACTTATATAGGCTATATCTATTTTGCATTTCTCAACTGTGTACGCATATTATTGACAATCAATACATGTATTACTTGTCAGACAATCAGTGGCAGATAGCATTGTATTTTCATTCCGCGGACCTTTCTTCCGTCCTTTAGCCGCGGCTGCATGTGCCCTCGTGTCCCCGGTGTCCTCAGAGCGCGACAGTGCATGCGCCGGGGGCTCCTAAATGCAGCTGCAGCGGTGTGACCCGGCGTCCTCCATGCGCGACTGTGCCGGGTCACACAGCCGCCATTACAGTCATTGATTTAAAGTACCCATTTGCAGTCCGTTTGGGAACTGCTGTTCTATATCAATAGCCAGGATACAGCTTATTAAATAGCTACAAACACTAAATTAGGTTCTATATAAATTTTTCAATTAATGCAAAGCCCGAGCTCTGAGCAGTGCTCGCCCACCACCCTTTCATCTGTGGCTTATGTAACCAGAGTGTATGATCTCCTCAGGTATCCCAAACAAGTCATGTTTAGTGCTGTTCTCTATGTGTGAGGTCATCTTTCACCAGGACATCGTTAGGTACAGGCTATAAATGATAAAATATAAAAACTATGCATGGAGATTACAGGGATTTAAACATCTTAACGTAAATTACTAGATTTCAGATCCGACTCCTAAGCGTTTAACTTAAAACACAAAGGGGATAATTCTGAGATGGGAGCAAAGCAATTAAAGCAAGTAACTTTGGGCCTGCTCAGACCATGTTGCACTGCAAGGGTGTAAATATATTTGTACATGCAGGGTAAAAACTGGCAGATGTGTGTGTGCGCGCGCATGTGTGTGCGTCTTATTATATATAGAATTGGTGTTATCGCTATGCGATATCCAGATATGGTGATATGGTGCTAACAGGCAAAATGGATATGTAAAGCTGCAGACGCTTTTATGAAATCTTTTAGCACTGGGTGGTGACATGAAATAGACTTACTTGTGATGAATATTGGATAGTATCCTTGTAGTTTTTGAAATATGGATCACTGGTGCTGCAGAAATAAGGAAGCACCCCAGGAATTGAACGATTGAAGTGTAATCTGACTGACAAATACTGCATCCAGTCTTTTTTTGCGAAAAACGGGCAAAAACGAACACGCTTGGTTACAAAACAAGTCAATACAATGCCAGTCTGTCCAGTCAAGGTATGAGAAAGTGGAAGTTCCCTTAGCAAGGATACTCTGCCAGCATATATTCAGTGCAGATAATGCGCAGTGGAAGATCTCTTGCTAAGTTGACAGTGGATTCCATCATTTTATACCGTACCTGGGTGATATGAATATATTACGAGGCCAGGCAGCCAGATTTGAATACTAAACATGCTGCTTTACAATGTACAAATAGCGCTGTTTGGGTTCATATAATTAAAAAAGTACCAACTAAACAATTTCCAAAATTATTTCTGCAGTTGAGAAAAAAAGTTATTTAACAATCTCACAAAGCCTTGGAACAGTTTTATTAATATTGCATGCATACAGAGGGACCAGTGACAAACTACTTACAAAACCAGTTAATTCTTAGTGTAAGGAAATTAGACCACAGAAAATTACAGGGGGAAAAAATGTTCTGCGCTACAGTCATGTTGAGCTAATGTAACCAGTGCATAATATAAATGGAAACTGGATGAATGCTCTTGAATTCTTGGCCATTACAAAGAACCCTGGGGGTGGGGCAGGGTGGCATTACTACATTATCTCTGATTACATGCCCTGGTTGGCTGGAAAGCACTACTTCATGGTTCTGTGACTTGTATAAAAGTAATTAACTTTACATGAGTCAATGGACACCTAGGGACTGCGGATATCCCTAGATTTTATGGTTGGGGGTGTATGTTTTATTGCTGTGTGTGTATATACACACACACAATCATGTATCCCAAAATGTTCCAGGTAAGATGCAAAAAGGTGATAACACTTTTTCCCACAAATGCAGTAACATTCTCCAGGTTTTGTTTCAGTCATACTAGACAACTATTCACTACCATATACTGTACAAAACAGGGAACAAAATAAATTTCCCCTGAAGGGACGACATCACAGAGCTCATAGAGGTGTGTCAGGCTAAAGTAACACAAATGGAGACTAGAATGACAACAAACAAATTAAAGGAGAAGGCAGAAAATGTGAAACAGAAGAGAACGGCCCATCTGTACCCACTTGTGGATGTTAAGTATGGTTTAAAGTAAACCCAATTCTGCTAAATGTATAAAAAGTCACAATAAGTTACTGTCTTGTGGAATGGCACATTCCCCACTCATACAATCATCTCCTCCCCACTGCCAACAGCAACAACACACCTTTGGGTAAATGCAGCACTGGTTTTGTGTATTATGACTGCTGATGGACTACAAGGTTTATAAACCTTGTAGTCCATGTTCTGCGATGTTTTATACTCTAATGCCGGGTACACACCAGAGCGACCGGCAATCTTGTCAATTTAACGATTTCTCTTGAGCCTGATTGCCGATACACACTACGCGAGTTAATGAACGATGGAACGATACACCATTCTGTTCATTAGCATACACCAGGTCCCGTGCCAAATCAGCAGCACAGTAAACCAGACAACATCACATGCGACAATCACACGTACACACTAGGCGATGTAGACGATTTTTCATTATGAAACGGAAAATTGTCCAGATATCGCTCCAGCGTGTACCTGGCTTTAGTCTCTTTTTCACTTGCTTTGTTCATACCGTTTCTGTATTTAGTAAAATGCTGCAGAACACTTGTGTCGCCATATAAAGGATAATAATAAATTACCTACACATTAATCCAAAGCATGGCCATATTCACTAGATTCTACATTCTGAACTAAAAATGTTACAAACTGTAATTTAACAGCACAGGGATGTTAATATGGTTTATTTTTGTATGATATGTAACACATTGAATTTCACCGTAAACTTTTAAAGAAGGTGGTTTGTATAAAAAGCAGCCAGACTTCCCAGTTTACAGGTAGTAATCTTGCTCTGCCTACTGACCAACTGGAAACTCAATGCAGTTATAGGGGGTCATTCTGACCCGATTGCTCGCTGCAGTTAGTCGCAGCGCAGCGATCAGGTCGGAACCGCGCCACAGTGTGCCGGCGCATGGCAGCTTTCATTACCTAGCGATCGCCTCTGAGTCAGAGGCGGTCGCTAGGCAGGAGGGGGCTGAACGGCGGCGTTAAGCCGCCGTTTAGGGGGAGCGGTCCGACCAACGCAGGTGTGGCCAGACCGATGGTGGGGTGGGCCGCGGTGGCGACGAGCGACGATGGTGGGTCAGCGGGAGCGACGAGCAACTCCCGGCCAGCTGCAGGAGCTGCGCTGGCCGGGAGTTACTCGTCAAATACAAAAGGCATCGCCGTTGTGCAATGCTTTTGTATTTGTGCGGGGGTGGGGGGGCACTGACATGCGGGGCAGACTAGCCCTGTGCTGGGCGTCCCCCCGCATGTCTGGATACATGATCGTAGCTGCGCTAAATTTAGCACAGCTACGATCAACTCTGAATGACCCCCATAGTGCAGACAGCAGCAAAAAGCGCAGATCACAAAAAGAATGAGGCAAAAATACACACATAGGTTTCACAACTTGCCATCACAGTCCATGAATACTCACAAGGAAAAATTTTGCTAGCTCTTATAGAAAAATAATGTTTTGCACTATGCGCTTGTATACTTAAGGTTTTGTGGTGAAACAGCGTGACATCACTTTATTGCACTGGGAGACCAGTGACAGTGTCACCGTCTTCCATAATAAGCACAAACACTTTACAGTTGTCCTTTCAAGAGGATTTATCTAGTTGCAAAATAAAAAAAATAAAAAAAAATAATAGATGGTCAGTGCACGGCTACACTACTCCAGTAACTTAATGAGAACTCTATCTGCCTAATGGAGATAAGCACCATTCGTTTTGTGAGCAATTTCATAGACTGTACACAAACACAGTAGGGATGAATATATTCATGAGAAAAGTGCGGCTGTGACAAATTGTTAATGGTTAACTCAGAGTTACAAAACGAGTTAAACAACAACTAAAAAGTAGCCTTAAGACTCCTGAAAGTGGAGATTAGAAAGTCTTCCAAATCGCTTTGAAACTAAAGGACATCAAAACAGAGGCTGCTCTGCCTCCAAATTTTATGTGTTCTGCTCATTTACAGCATTTATAAATTACAAGCTTAGGTAAATTACTATTTACAGTACACTAACCACATTAAAGAAGAAAACATGTAACAATAAAACTATAAATGGAGAATGGCTTGACTGTCTGCAGCAGACCTGAAAATAATTCAGTTTATTATTCATCATCTGTAAAAGAAGAAAATTAAATATGCCAATAGGAAATTGCCATTACCTAGAATGCATATCTACTACAGTATTTGAAAATGAATGCACTCTCAATGTGTCATTGGTGACACCACTAGGATGCAGTCTTCCTGCAAACAGCAAACTGAGCAGTCGCTCACCACTTAACACAAATGGTCTCTCCGCTATCAGATATTATTCTGATGAAAATAGCAGTTTTGGTTACGGAGGAAATTGTTTTATAAAGATAACCGCACCAGCCTTACAATATCTTATTAATTATACTCATGGTTTAACTCCAAGCATTTATCATCTGCTTTCATTCAGAAAAATGTCATAGATTTGCAGCAACATCTTCAGAGCTAAATGACTTTCACATAAAAGGTGGCGTCATACGGTTATTTTAGGTGCAAGATCACTCATTTTACCACTGGTGTTAGCAATGTAAAGATTCAGTTCACACCTACTCTACTGAGTCATTTTACCAGCACCGTTTCACAGCATATTATGAGTAAGACTAAGAAGTAACCTTTATGTTCACACACAAACAAAAATGTACATACAATCAGCCTTGATCTACTGTATTTCACATGCTGCATAATGCTGTGCTCCCATTCATCCTACTACTACTCCAGTTCCATTAGGCTGGGGCAGAATGCTAGAACCCCCACCTAGGTTGGGGAAAAACATGGCAAAAGTGGAATAATGACCAATATCAGAGTCACATTATACATTTGACAAGGGTCTTTTTTTTTTTTTTTTTTGGGGGGGGGGGGGGGGGGGGGGGTTAGCAATAAGCTAATTAAACAGCTTTTACACAATGGTGCTAAATACAGACAGACAATGTTCTGGTTTATAGTGCTGGCAACCCAAAGTAAAGTAGTATCAATGGTAAATTATTATATATGTTTTCTTTGTATTCATTTGGTTTTTAACCCCTTAAAGGCTGTAATGTATGGTTTACCTAGTCTGATCTCACACAGGTGATACCACCCATTACACACGATGAAGTTATCTTACGGTTACAAGTGTTACTGGTTACAGGATTTAACTCCTAGAAGGTCAGTGTTTTACTACGTAAAGTGCCTCCATATAGTATATCTGTTTGCAGAGTGCACTGAGGCACATCATTCTGTACAAACATATTTCCAAGCCCTGCACTGAACAGCGAAATCAAAGAAACTAGAAAGTAGAAAAACCAAGTGAACACACATCTCAATGAAAAGTACCAGCATTCGCTTAGACTATGCACCAGAATCAGGATTTAGGTACCTTAGAAGACAGCGCATGTTATGTAGGAACAAAGTAAAGTGGTGCTGTATACTACTTATTACAAAATCATAAACTGGACAACTCACCTCCACTATGGACCAGGGAAGGAGAATCCCAGCTGCACTGTAAACTAAAAAGGTGGATGTTTAGTAGATGTGTTTTCTCGCTCCACCTGTTTAGCACACAGAGAGCAGCCTACGTGTCACCTGCCTGCACTAATGTCGCTGTGAGCTGAAGGTGTGCCTGATGCCTGAGCTTACAGGAAAGGCCAGCTGTGCAGGTGTCAGGAAGACATGGGGAAATTATTGTACCATCTCTCTCAAAATCTAGATTTTTCAGGATTTTATAATTTGTAGATGTTGGTATTCTATATTCCCTTTGCTGCTCCAGAATTATATATTACTCTCATAGAACTTATTCCAAACCGCCACAAGATAAGGACTTGTGTATCTTTTCCAGGCAGAATTTGCCAAGTTGGCATCTGCCCAAATGAGAGATAGGATCTTGTGTATTTCTGGCTGAGAAAGGTCCCACACAGCAGGTAATGTTAAGCTGCTTAAGTAAACTTGCTACTCTTTTTTTTTTTTTTTCAGGGAATACACTAATTAACAATACTTTATTAGCAGCGATTTATTGCTTATTTAAAAATGTGTCAGTAACTTTACAGACCATATGAATACATAGAGCAGTCTCTAAATTGTATATACTTCTTTAATTAAAATTAGTCCTGCATCTAAAGGAGTATGCTCCTTAGATTGTTTTCTGGTTTTTAAAATCCCAAACTAGCGATCCCTTCGGCAATTCTCCAATTGCAGAGGGCTTGTGTTCTTGTGTAAAAAAAAAAAGAAAAAAGTTGTAAGACTAGTGGTTGGTGGTAATAGGCAGTACTAGTAGATACAATAGGGGCTTCCAGATTCCAAACTCTCTCAAATACCATTACGCTTCCTAACTGCGATATCATTATGGCATTTGTTAACTGCATATAATAAACTAAACCTGGGAAGACACTAGACAATATTTTAAACAATATCGCTCATTTTCACCCTTCTGAGCAATATCGTTTGTAATATCGCCCAGTGTGTATGCTCTATATTGTTAGCGAGGCTTGCTCCCGCGGGTCGTTAACGATATTGTGGTCGTCTACACAGCAGCCCAATTTTGGCTATGTCAGCCAAAACTGCATGTTAGGGCTGATGGCGGGGTGACATCACCAGCATACATCAGTAACAATATCATTCAGTGTGTATGCTCTATTTCTGCTGCAGGGTACACTGGGCTCCACAGGGAATCACACGTTCATAAGGTTCTATGCCTTCGATACTTCTGCCTCCCAGGGTGCTTCCTTTGGACGCCGGGTTCTTGTGCCCGCTACAGTGCATCCCCTCCCATGAGGAACTGCTTTTGGACATCCCCGATGTTATTCCCTGTAGAGCCCAGTGTACCCCGCAGTAGAAAACGAGATTTATGGTAAGAACTTACCGTTGTTAAAGCTCTTTCTGCGAGGAACACTGGGCTCCACCCTGACGCACTTAGCTTCTTTGGGTTGGTATGGCATTATCCGCTGACACTTTCTCCTGTAGTGAGAATGTTGTGTATGTGGCTACTAACGGTTGTCATCTCTTTTACCTGCTACTGCATTGGACTGGTTAACAAAAACTGAGCTCCTGTGCAGGGAGGCGGGGTTATAGAGGAGGCGGCGCTATGCATTCTGGGAACAGTCAAAGCTTTTAGCCTGTTGGTGCCCCGGATCAAGATCCTACTCTACACCCCTATGTCATTCCCTGTGGAGACCAGTGTACCTCGCAGAAAGAGATTTAACAACGGTAAGTTCTTACCATAAATCTCGTTATCGGCCGCCCCCAGGAGGGTAGGGAAAACAGTAGGCAATATCATTCATGGAGCCTAGCGTCAGGGGCATATCTACCCATTGGCCAGGATGGCACTCGCCAGGGGTGCCATCCTCGGTCAATGGGTGGAATCTCTTAAGCCCTAGTGTCTGGCAATACCTGTTGGGCCGGGCTGCCTGTGCATTGCCTGGGATGGAAGGCGGAGGATTGCTCAGCAGGCAGGAGCTGGCGCCAGTGTCCAGCACCACAATGCCCTACAGGGAAGTGAATGCACTACAGAAACTGAAAATAAACTACAACTCCCAGCAACCCTTGCTGTCGGGAGCTCCTGCCTGCTGAGCTTCAGTTTCTTCATGTAGTTTGGTGCGGTGAAGGACATCGGCGCCAGCTCCTGCCTGCTGAGCGATCCTCTGCCCTCCATCCCAGGCAGCTCGGCACAGCAGGTATTGCCAGACACTACGGCTATCTGCTGGGATGTTGTGGGGTGGGGACTAGGGCTATGTGCTGTGTGGGGAGGCTATGTATGTGCTGGGAGTGGGGGAGACTACTACTATGTGCTAAGGGCAGACTACAGCTATGTGCTGGGAGGGGGATGGGGACTATGGCTATGTGCTTGGGGAGGTGAGGGGCTAAGTGCAGGGAGGGGGACTATGGCTATCTATGCTGGCAGGGAACTATTGTTTTGTGATGTGAAGGGGGTGGGGACTACTGTATGACTGTGTTGGGAGAGGTGGAGACTACATCTTAGTGCTGGGGGGACTACGGCTATTGCTTGGAGAGGTGGGGGCTATGGCTATTTACTGGTAGGGGACTATGGCTATGTGCTGGGAGAGGGGTGGGGACTATGACTATATGACTGTGGGGGCTTATCTGGCACCGTGGGGGCAAATGTGTATCTGGCACCGTGGGGGCAAATGTGTATCTGGCACCGTGGGGGCAAATGTGTATCTGGCACCGTGGGGGCAAATGTGTATCTGGCACCGTGGGGGCAAATGTGTATCTGGCACCGTGGGGGCAAATCTGGCACCGTGGGGGCATATCTGGCACCGTGGGGGCATGTCTGGCACTGTGGGGGCATATCTGGCACTGTGGGGGCATATGTATATCTGGCACTGTGGGGGCATATGCATATCTGGCACTATGGGGGACATATGTGTATCTGGCACTGCACTATTGGGGTCATATGTGTATCACACCCCCATTTTCATTGGCCATGCCCCATGTGGCCACACCCATTTTTGTCACGTGCCCACAGTACCACTAAGATTTATTTTCTACTTGCACCACTGGGTAGTGCGCTGCACTGCACTTCTTTGCACTACTATTTTATTATACTACCTGGCCTTGGGTGGCATTGCCTCCTCAGCTAGGCCAGGCACTGCTGATGTCTCCTCAGTGTTATAAGAATTACTGTGTGGGCATAATGTGTAAAGGGAACTGCTACTATGTGGGCATAATGTGTATAAGGTTTATTACTGCGTAACGTAATTTGAATCGGGGGTACTATTGTATGGTCATGCCCCTTTCCCACAAGATCATGTCCCTTTTTTGCACATGCACCTTCCCTATTTCAAATATGGGGGGCGCCAGTCCCTTACTTTGCCAGGGGCACCCGGACCCCTAGATACACCCCTGCCTAGCGTGTACCCGGCTTAACACTCACTGAGTCAATTTCTCTGATTTGGCTAGATAAGTCTGTGAAATGATCAGATACCACACAATACACCACAATAATACAGACGATATATTACAAAAGCGTTAAACTAAAATTTACCTTAAGTAGTAACCGTACCTCCCATTTATTTTTCTCCCTAAATTCCTGCCAGGTAGTTTGGAAATAAGAGAGCGTCATGGTTTAAAGGGGGTCTTTTCTATATAAAGGATACAATTACTTACACCTTTTGTGACCTTGCAGTCAAAATATATGGCACTATATAGTTTTAAATCGCAAATTGCACACAGGTATTTGTTTCTATTACTACTTTATGAAGTATGTCATGAATTGTAGTATTTACTTTTTGCTTTTACCTTTGATTTCTCTCACCAGCCTTCCTACTGCTAAAGCTGGGTACACAATAGACAACATTTTTAACAAATTTGTCAATAACGACCATTCGTAAAGACAAATTTGTTTGATCATCCCATGTGTACGCAATTTGAACTCCAGCGGGTCACTAGCCACGTCCTGTCGTCTGTACATGCAGCTCAATTTCGACAATGTCATTAATGAAAATGACATCAAGTGTGTACGCTACCAATGACAAATGATATGATTTCAGGAACTGCCCACCAATATGTCCAACAGATATGCCACCCAAACACTGCTGCCCACCAATGTTTTTAAAATATGCTGCTGCCCACCAATATGTGCCACACATACGCCACCCAATTTTTACTGGTGCCCACCAATTTTTCTTAAATTAAATGTATTAATGTAACACTATACATTTTTTAAACCGTTTTAAAAAAATAAATAAATAATAATCACAAAACAAACAAAATAGTGCACAGCACTTAACGATTAAAATCTTTATTAAAAATAGCTATTTATAAAAACAAAATTCACAAAACCATTTAATACTTGCTGTGTCAGAATGGTGCATGAAGGGCCCACCAGGGAAATGCCATCACAGGAGCCCACTAAGGGGCGTTGCAATATTCTGGTAGGGGTGTGGTCACGTGACCAGAGAGGAGTGGCCAGCCATTATAGGGACCACCTAGCATAGTATATAAAGAGCTCTTCCTCTCTGCCCACTTCAAGCTGTTGTGTATGTGCCTAGGTTACACCGGAGAGAACCGTAGCATATGCGCCAGATACACATACTGACCCCAGTAGAGACTGTCGGATACACATACTGACCCCAGAGTGCCAGATACACAATACATCCCCAGCAGTGCCAGATACTCATTAAACCCCCAGCAGTGCCAGATACACATACCTCCCAGTAGTGCAGTGCCAGATACACATATGCCCCCAGTAGTGCAGTGCCAGATACACATACCTCCCAGTAGTGCAGTGCCAGATACACATATGCCCCCAATAACGAGTCCAACTTTCTGTGATGAGCAACCCTCGTCACATAGATCTTCAAAGCCCTTACAACATCCAAGGATTTTGATGGAAATGAGGAGTCAGTAGCAACTGGCACCACAATAGGTTGGTTGATATGAAAGGCCGACACAACCTTTGGAAGGAACTGCTGACGCGTCCTGAGCTCAGCTCTATCTTCATGGAAAATTAAGTAGGGGCCTTTACAAGATAAAGCCCCCAATTCCGACACATGTCTAGCAGAAGCCAAGGCCAACAATGTGACAGCCTTCCACGTGAGAAACTTGACTTCAACCTCCTGTAAAGGCTCGAACCAACCCGATTGCAGGAACTGCAACACTACGTTAAGATCCCATGGTGCCGTAGGATGTGCAGAACCCCCTTCAAGAAAGTCTTAACCTCAGGGAGGGAAGCCAGTTGTTTCTGGAAGAAAATGGATAAAGCAGAAATTTGGACCTTTATGGATCCCAAACGCAGACCCATATCCACACCTGATTGCAGGAAGAGCAGAAACCGTTCAAGTTGAAACTCCCCCGTAGGAAACTTCTTGGATTCACACCAAGACACATACTTTTTCCAATGGTAGTGTTTAGACGTTACCCCTTTCTGTGCCTGTATCAGGGTAGGAATAACCTTGTTCGGAATGCCTTTCCGAGCTAAGATCTGGCGTTCAACCTTCATGTCGTCAAACGTAGCCGTGGTAAGTCTTGATAAGCAAGCAGCCCCTGTTGCAGAAGGTCCTCTCGAAGAAGAAGAGAGCCTCGGATCTTCCAGTAGTAAGTAAAGAAGATCCGCGTACCAAGCCCTTCTTGGCCAGTCCGGAGCAATG
The DNA here is from genome assembly GCF_028390025.1 of Pseudophryne corroboree. NCBI lineage: Eukaryota > Metazoa > Chordata > Amphibia > Anura > Myobatrachidae > Pseudophryne > Pseudophryne corroboree. The sequence goes on from NC_086449.1 coordinate 291,872,418, forward strand.
AGGATAGCCTGAACTCTTGTTCTCTTTAGGAGCTTTAGAATCCTTGGAATGAGTGGAAGTGGAGGGAACACGTACACTGACTTGAACACCCACGAAGTTAATAGTGTGTCCACTGCCACTGCTTGTGAGTCTCTCGACCTGGAACAGTACCTCCAAAGCATCTTGTTGAGACGGGAGGCCATCAAGTCTATTTGAGGTACGCCCCAATGACTTGTCACCTCTGTGAACACCTCTGGATGGAGGCCCCACTCTCCTGGATGGAGATCGTGCCTGCTGAGGAAGTCCGCTTCCCAGTTGTCCACTCCCTGAATGAAGACTGCTGACAGCGCCACCACGTGTTTTTCTGCCCAGAGGAGGATTCTTGTCACCTCTGCCATTGCAGCTCTGCTCTTCGTTCCGCCCTGTCAGTTTATGTAGGCCACAGTCGTTACATTGCCAGACTGCACTTAAATAGCCTGACCTTGCAGAAGGTGTGCCGCTTGTAGAAGACCATTGCACACGGCTCTTAGTTCCAGGATGTTTATTGGAATAATGGATTCCAGACTTGACCACCTTCCTTGAAAGGTTTCCCCTTGGGTGACTGCGCCCCAACCTCTGAGACTTGCATCCATGGTTAGAAGGATCCAGTTCTGAACACCGAACCTGCGTCCCTCTAGAAGGTGAGGCAGTTGTAGCCACCATAGGAGTGAGATCCTGGCCTTCGGCGACAGACGTATCCTTTGGTGCATGTGTAGGTGAGAACCCGACCATTTGTCTAGGAGATTCAGTTGAAAGGACAGTGCATGAAAACTTCCGTACTGCAAATGTACTGATGGACCAATTCCCGGGCAGGCTTCAAGACATCCCGGACCATTGACTGTATCACCAACGCTTTCTCCACCAGTAGAAACACCCTCTGCACTTGCGTGTCGAAGATCACCCCTTGGAAAGTCAATCGCCTTGTCGGCTCCAAATGTGGCTTTGGAAGATTCAGGATCCATTTATGATCCCTGAGCAGTCGAGTCGCGAGAGCAATGCTCTGCAACAAATTCTCCCTGGAAGACGCTTTTATCAGCAGACCGTCCATGTATGGAATTATATTCACTCCTTGCCTGCGGAGGAGAATCATCATCTCTGCCATTACCTTGGTAAACATCCTCGGTGCCGTCGAGAGGCCGAATGGCAGTGCCTGGAACAGATAGTGACAGTCCAAAAGCGCAAATCTGAGATAAGCCTGGTGTGGCGGCCAAATCGGAATGTGGAGGTACGCATCCTTTATATCCAGGGATACCAGAAACTCTCCCTCCTCCAGACCTGAGATCACCGCTCTCAGAGATTCCATTTTGAACTTGAAGTCCCTCAGATAAGGGTTTAACAACTTCAGGTTTAAAATCGGTCTGACCGAACCATCCGGTTTCGGTACCACAAATAGGGTTGAATAGTAAGCCTTGTTTTCCAGATGAGGTTACACTGGAACTACGACAGTTGACCTTTCCAATTTTTGAATGGCTTCCTGTAGGATAGCCCTTTCCGTCAGCAAAGCTGGAAAGCCTGATTTGAAGAATCTGAGGTGGGAGCTCTTGAAACTCCAGTCTGTACCCCGGGACACAATATCCTGTACCCAGGGATCCAGGCCGGATGACACCCAGACGTGACTGAAACATCCGAGTCTCTCTCCCACCTGCTCGTTCTCCAGGCTGTGAGGTCCACCATCATGCTAAGGATTTTGAGAAAACAGAGGCAGGCTTCTGTTTCTGGGAACCAGTGGGTGCAGGTCTTTTGGATTTTGCTCGACCACCTCTGAAGAAAGTGGCAGGAGGCTTGGACTTTTTAGCTTTTGCGGTCCAAAAGGGCTGCATTGTGGACGTAGAAAAGGTTTCTTCGTTGTCTGAGTGGCTGAGGGAAGAAAGGTTGACTTACCAGCGGTTGCCGTGGAGATCCACGCATCCAATGCTTCCCCAAATAGAGCCTGACCTGTGAAGGGTAGGTTCTCCACATTTCTCCTGGATTCCGCATCTGCCGACCATTGGCGCAGCCAGAGTCTCCTGCATGCTGAGACCGCAGTCCGATAACCCAGGTCCTTCATGTCCTCCACCATGAAACCTGCAGAATCCTGAATGTTACATAAAAGCAATTCAAGGTCTCTTCTATCCATAAAATCTAATTCCTCTAGTAATGTGCCTGACCACTTTACTATGTCTTTAGAAATCCATGCACAGGCAATAGTGGGTCTTAAAGCCACGCCAGAAACAGTGTATATGGATTGGAGTGTAGTCTCAATCTTGCGGTCTGCCGGCTCTTTCAAAGCGGTAGACCCAGGGACAGGTAACACCACCTTCTTAGACAGTCTAGATACAGAAGCGTCAACTATAGGTGGGTTTTTCCACTTTTTCCTATCGTCCTCAGGGAAAGGAAAAGCAACGAGAACCCTTTTCGGGATCTGGAATTTTTTCTCTGGCTTTTCCCCGGATTTCTCAAATAATGCGTTTAATTCTTTAGGCGCAGGGAAGGTCAGGGAGGCTTTCTTATTGTCTGTAAAGTAAGCCTCCTCAACCTGCTCAGGTGGTTTTTCAGTAATGTATAACACATCCCTAATGGCCTCAATCATGAGCTGCATCCCCTTTGCAAGGGAAGACTCACCTTCCACACCCCACACCCCACCCCACATATCCACATCTGCAGTGTCAGAGTCGGTATCCGCGTCAACCTGCATAATCTGGGCAAGCGCACGTTTCTTTGGGTATATACTAGGGGATTTGAGGTTGTGGGGACAGATCCAGACAAAACCTCCACAGATTTCTTTAAAACCTGTGTTTAAGTCTCAGTATGCGCTATCCTATTAGAAATCTGGGATATCATGCCCTTAATAGAAGCCATCCACTGGGGTTCGGATTCGGAAGGCTGAGACGTAATATTACATTCCTGAGTACATGGAATGGATTCCTCTGGTGAAGATACATACTCTGCAGCACAAGATACAGAGCCCCTGGACATAGTAATGTGAGAGATTTGCATACACACCCACACACAGGAAAATGTCAAACACAGTTTCCTTCAAGTACCTTCAGAGAGACACAGAGTTAATGGAGCCAGCACACACACAGCGCCCCAGTACACAGTTATGGAATAAATGTCTGGCGCTGACTGTGCACCCTTAATAGACCACAGTTATAAATACTATCCCCCTTCCCCTTCTATAACCCCCTGGTACCGCACAGGATGACTGGCGTTATGTGGAGGGTCAGCGCCTCCCTGCCAGTGTCTCTGTGTGATGTTCTGCAGGGAGAACTGGTGCTGGAGAGCTGCTGGATCCGCTCTGAAAAGAAGCTCCGCCCCCGAAAATGGCGCGTCTTCCCGCACTTTACATTCTTTATACTGGCCTGAGGTATCATTTCTAGCAGCAGTGCAGTGACCCTGATAGATACAGTGACCAGTGTAAGGGTATTGCGCTGGCCCAGTGCGCCCCACACAGCGTTGCATATTTTCACTATATAATGTATTTTGTAGACCATGGTCCCTTTGATAGATTCTGAAAGTTTGGTTAATATAGAATGTTCGTGAACAGAGAAATCCCTCTTTGTTTGATACGAAGGGTCAGACAGGAGTAATACAGTGGTGTTTAGTACCCATCGGAAGAGTATTTAATTAGTAATATTCCGGTGTTGGTTTGAAGCGGATTAATCGCTCGTGCGAATAGTTATGGACATAAGAAGTTTATGAACATTTACTGTATTTGCACTTACTTATCCATGCGGCGGGAAACCCAGTTTCCCTCCCACCTGAGCTGTTGGAAATAGTCACGGCCCACCTGTATGAATCAACCTATGACCTTTTGTTAGCCTCTGAGCCTCCGGAGCACAGCTTTAGTACTGCGCTCCCACCCTGTTGCCGCCATTCACACAGGCTCCCCGTTTGTCGGGTCGCCGGTGTCCTACTCACCACCACGTTCTTCTGGCTCTTTTAGGGGGTGGCGGCATGCTGCGGGAGTGAGCGGTCGCCTCGGGGGCTAACGATCTTCACCCTCAGGAGCTTAATGTCCTGTCAGCGGAGATGGTGGCCATTAACCTCAGAGGGTTGGACACTACTCCCCTCCTTAAGTCCCACGAAGCAGGGAGGCTGTTGCCAGCAGCCTCCCTGTGCCTAACTCTAACAAAAATAAGAAAACTAGAAAAACTCCTATGGAGCTCCCCTAGCTGTGACCGGCTCCACCGGGCACATTTTCTAAACCGAGTCTGGTAGGAGAGGCATAGAGGAAGGAGCCAGCCCACACCATCAAACTCTTAAAGTGCCCATGGCTCCCAAGGGACCCGTCTATACCCCATGGTACTAATGTGGACCCCAGCATCCTCTAGGACATAAGAGAAAAATAGTTGGCTGACTGGATGAAAAAGTTGGTTAGGCGTGTTGGGCACCGTTTAAGTTGGACAGACAAATTGAACAGTCAGTTGGATATTTCGAGGACAGTTTGTCTGGCCAACATAATTTTGCAACGCGATGATCAGGCAATCTTAGAAGTGTGTATACGCTACAAACCATTCTGTTCAAAATTTCTCAACGAATGCTCCATCAACAGCGTAGCCAAACAAGATAGAAGTAGAGTATGTACAAAATCATGATCTTTTCAGGATGGTTTTGAGAGGAGGATCAGACCACAAGGCAGATTGTAATAGTGTGTAAGTATGGATCTGAACGTTCATCAGGGCTTTCAATCATAATGTGTGCCATACATAAGACCAACTTTCCTCCAACCATCCAACCACACAAATTGTCTTCACAACTAAAACACTACCCCACACACACACCTAACCAACTATTTCATCCGGTAAGCCAACTTCTCTCCAACTTGTGATGTCACAGAAGTAGGTGGACAGAGGGTGCATCAATTGAATTGCAATCGAATGAGGCTATGTTGGCAGTGAGGATTTATACACAAGTGATTAATAGACTTGGGCCATTTTGTGGGAGGTAATGGGGTGTGTTGTGAAAACGTGGCCCCAGCATCTCAGATCCCATGTTAGGCAATTTAGACCGTTTACAAACTAACCCCTTTACTACTAATGTCTAGTTTTATATCACACAGCAGGCAAGCTAAGCCTGAGCAGGGTGTTCTGAGACTTGTAGTCCTGCCACAGAGCCAGAGCCTGTGTTCTAAGTCAGTAGGGCCCAGTTTAAAAAAAATAAGAATTTACTTACCGATAATTCTATTTCTCGTAGTCCGTAGTGGATGCTGGGGACTCCGTAAGGACCATGGGGATTAGCGGCTCCGCAGGAGACTGGGCACAAAAGTAAAGCTTTAGAACTACCTGGTGTGCACTGGCTCCTCCCCCTATGACCCTCCTCCAAGCCTCAGTTAGGATACTGTGCCCGGACGAGCGTACACAATAAGGAAGGATTTTGAATCCCGGGTAAGACTCATACCAGCCACACCAATCACACCGTACAACTCGTGATCTAAACCCAGTTAACAGCATGATAACAAAGGAGCCTCTAGAAAAGATGGCTCACTACAGCAATAACCCGATTTTTTGGTAACAATAACTATGTACCAGTATTGCAGACAATCCGCACTTGAGATGGGCGCCCAGCATCCACTACGGACTACGAGAAATAGAATTATCGGTAAGTAAATTCTTATTTTCTCTAACGTCCTAAGTGGATGCTGGGGACTCCGTAAGGACCATGGGGATTATACCAAAGCTCCCAAACGGGCGGGAGAGTGCGGATGACTCTGCAGCACCAATGAGAGAACTCCAGGTCCTCCTCAGTCAGGGTATCAATTTTGTAGAATTTTACAAACGTATTTGCTCCTGACCAAGTAGCTGCTCGGCAAAGTTGTAAAGCCGAGACCCCTCGGGCAACCGCCCAAGATGAGCCCATCTTCCTTGTGGAGTGGGCATTTATAGATTTTTGGCTGTGGCAGGCCTGCCACAGAATGTGCAAGCTGAATTGTACTACAAATCCAACGAGCAATAGTCTTGTCAAAGTCAGAAAAATATCTCTATGCACACTACCATATTTGCACCTCACACAGGTCCGTGCTGCGCATGCGTACGCTCTCCCGTACGTGCGCATACTCACAGTCGCGGGCACCCGCAGGCGCACGGTATGCGTATTTACGGTAGAGTTTATGTGATCGTAGCGTGCGACTCAATCGTTGCATATTTTCACTATATAATGTATTTTGTAGACCATGGTCCCTTTGATAGATTCTGAAAGTTTGGTTAATATAGAATGTTCGTGAACAGAGAAATCCCTCTTTGTTTGATACGAAGGGTCAGACAGGAGTAATACAGTGGTGTTTAGTACCCATCGGAAGAGTATTTAATTAGTAATATTCCGGTGTTGGTTTGAAGCGGATTAATCGCTCGTGCGAATAGTTATGGACATAAGAAGTTTATGAACATTTACTGTATTTGCACTTACTTATCCATGCGGCGGGAAACCCAGTTTCCCTCCCACCTGAGCTGTTGGAAATAGTCACGGCCCACCTGTATGAATCAACCTATGACCTTTTGTTATAATGCGAGGAGGAATTCCTGTGTCCAATGAACAATGAGATTATAGGGACCATTGAATTGCATTGTGTGTGGGGCATAAATAGACAGGCCGATCACATCCAGCTCTCACTCTTCAACGGTTATCATTGCTGAAAATCGGGAGCTGGATGTCCAGAGGCGCATGCGATCGTTTCCCCTTGTGCGTAAGTTTTTCTCTGCAACTATATTGATCTTCTCGTTATTGTGAGCCAATCTCTCTCTCTCTTCTCCTCTTTCTCTCTTATTTTCCCTTAAATAGAAATTGTATTGTATTTCCTGTGTAGTTATCTGGTTAGGTAGTCTATGTTATATTGTAGTGTATGATTTGTATTTGTATTAATTCTTTTGCAAGTATATCATTCATAATATATATATTAGGCGTTGGACCCTGAGCACGGTATCTGTGTATTTCTTATATTGTTAAGTATTCTCAGAGCGTCGGTGACGCTAGAACAGCTTTAAAGGTAATAAGGTTATACAGTGTTGCATCTACACCCTATCATTACACTAAGGTTTTACTGCACAATGCATTGTTCATGGTTTAGATTTAAAGGTTTAACATTGTGAGCGTCAGCGCCGCTGGTGATCTCCTCGTGGTCCCGAGCGTCCGCTACGCTATAGCGAATCATTACGTTAGTCAGCAGCCAATAGCGTGCCTGCCTGTGATCTCTTGGCCGTGAGCGAACGTGACGCTTGAGCGTCTCGGCTAAGCGATTGTTACGCAACGTGCGTACCCTTACGGTACTTCATACGTAGATAGCGTACAGTGTTCTTAGACCTCATAAAGGGTATTATATAAGATAAATATTTAGCTTTATCAATTGCGGGCTCGTCCTGTCCTTCACACATCTGCACTAGGTAATTTCAGCAGACATTATCCAGCAGCAAAGGGCGGGAGATCATATTCCTCGTAGTGCTGTTTGGATAAGCGTCTGCTTCTCTTAGTAAAGGGTGCTGAAGGAATCTGGGAACCGGAGGTAAGAACAAAACGATAGTGTCCTTTTAAAACTGTTTATTTCTGTCTTGCGTACACACGCACGCATATCTGCATTTCTTTTCATTCGTGTATTTTCATATATCACTCTCCTGTTTGCCAGTTTTATAGTTGATAAACGTGCTAAGAGAGATTTGCCGCTATTTCATAGTTTAAGAGTAAAGGTAATATAGTTAAAGTATAGACAAACACAGCTGTGCCTGAGAGACAAGGCGAAGTCAGTGTGGTGCGCGGTAGATGATAAAGGATCATCTACATTGATAAACGTATAAATTGTGTTACGGTGGATCTTTGCTTTGCGTACACGTGTCTCTAACAAAGGACTGAGACTTGCGTACGCAACCCAAGGGCCGACGCACGCAGCGTATATTACGCAACGGAGCGTACGGGTACGCCCACGTAACTCAAATCACAAGTGTTAATTTTTTTTCAACGCGATAAATAGCGCAACGCGGTAAATAACGCAAGGCGATAAATCGCGCAAATCTATTTTAACATTCGAAATTTAAATTAACAGATCCTTCTCCTAATTGGTAACACATCTGGTCTAAAGAAAATTTCTGCGCAGAAATAGAAATAGAAACAAAAGTGTATATGTGGTGAGTGAGTGTTTGTTTTTACAATTTTTGAGGTTGAACCACAAGAAAAGTCGAGTTCTCGTGAGGTACATACGTGTAAGTGACGTACATGGTGGCTAGGGAGGCATCCCTGGTTAAAACATACAATTTGAGCATTAGAGTATAGCAGACCAGGAGGTCATACTGTAACAGACCAGGAGGTCATAGCAGACCAGCAGGTTCAGGTACAGTAGACAAGGAAGTCCGCTATACAGTCCACAGGCACAACACCTAAAAGGGTTGGTGCAACACCCATATAGGCCATACAAGCTCTGGCTGAAGGAATTCGCAGCCGTAATTTTCGATTCCGTTGGTCGCTCAGTACATAAGATTAGTTGCTTATGTGCTGAACGATTGTACCGCATGTAATTGTGTGCATTAGTAAACCTGACCGGTACTATTTGTGTACGAAGGTCATAAACGCTATTTGTACATTCTGACGTGATTTGTGTAATTTTTTATTTTTACAAAGGGAAGTTCGCTGGTCACTCAGGAACTATCCAACAACCGATACTTGCTGGGGAACGCGCCCCAGTAAATAAAGGTTCACAGGGGCCCTAGGTTGGGTACAACAGCTCTGGATACAGTGATTGTGTTACTGGCCAACGTGGGCGAGAAGTGAGTGGAGTACTCGGTAAACTTCACCGCCAGCCTGCCCCGGGCATCTTGGTTTTTGTAAGGGTTCGCTGAAGAAAAGCAACACCTGCAAGTTATGGGGGCCAGTTGTTCAGGTAGGGGGCGATCAACCTCGGTTCGGGTTGATTTAGTAAACCGACCAATCGGGTCGGCCAGGTATGTAATGTGTGAAAAATACGGTTCACACACAGAGGTTTTATGTGATGAATGGGAGAGAATGACTGTACATGACGGGGAGAAATTCCCAAGAATAGGTAGCTTTAGCCCAGAAGTGTTACTAAATCTAAAGAGAAGGATAGGTCTTATTGAACCAGCAAAGAGACGGATCAAACATTATGATTGTTTAAAGTTATGGCAACAGGAAAGTGAGATGCAAAAAGAGCTAACTGACATACCTGACTCATCTTGGGAGGAGAGATGTGGCAATGGAGAGGATTATGGTTGCGGAGAAAGGCACAATGTTGAACAATAAAAACGCACTTAGCAACTGTAGTATAGATGATAAGAATAAGTGTAATAAACATAACAATGATAATTGTAATACTGTTAAATGTACAACTATTAACCCGTGCAAGTTGCACCCCATGTCAAACTTCCCTCAGGAATACGAGCAAGAAAGTGAACTCAACACGATGTCGGCACCTCTTCCAGCAGCCATCACACAAGACATCCAGGTGGACGCGACCAAATCGGTAAAGGCAATAATCAAACCCCCTAACGGAGGGTCAGGTGAGGTCGTGTCCACAGGTACGTACAATATTTTATATCACGCACAAACAAATGTACCCCATATTGTAAGACCAAAACAAGGTGATGTAATTGAGTTTAGTCCTGTCAGGGTGATCACAGTCCCCAATGGGAAGACTGACGATCAGGGAACCATTCCCGTCCAGGACAGTGCAATGCGCTGTCCCTGGTCCCGGACCGAATTGAGATCAATTATGTCCGAATTTCCTGATCCACGGAAAAATCTAGTCGCATGTCAAAGGTTCATTAAAGAACTAGGAAACTCAGCAGAACCCACCAACAAAGATTGGCGGACAGTGCTGAGGGCATGTTTGCCCTCCGGTGTTGACTCTGCGACATTTATTACTGATTGTCAATTAGACACAGAAGTACCTCAAACGGAGGAACACAATCAGGAATGTATTAAGCAGATAAACCAACAGTTGGAAGTATATTTCCCTGCCGTTGTCAAGTGGAATGAAATCTTCTCCATAAGACAAAACGAAAGGGAAAGTATCTCCAGTTATTTCAATCGAGCACTGCAAGTAATGGCTAGGAACACTGGGATCACAGACATCAAAACATGCGCACAGCATAGAGAAATAGCGGTTAAGGTATTAATGAATGGTTTAAAGGAGGTATTGAGTACAAGGGTACAGACCACCAACCCAAACTGGAGAAATATCTCGGTGGCCGCATTAAGAGAGGCCGCTATTGATATTGATCGAAATATCACCAGATACAGAGAGTCACAAAGTGATAAATTAATGGCCGCAAGTATACAGGCCCTAACCACAAGACCACTCCAGCATAAGCCCCAAACCCCTGCGAGAAATTTAAATGTGGAAGTCTGTTACAATGGTCATAAAAAAAGGACACTTTGCGAGAGATTGTAGATCAAGAGGAATACAAAAGTCATATCAATCCCCTAGACAACAACATAACCATGATATCCAAGGAAGCAGGGAAGCACAGGGAAAGCGGTTGATGGTGATGAGCATCCGAGCATTTGAGGAGGCATCAAATCAACCAAAACCTCAGGTCACTGACACTTGGAAGAAGCCCCGGGTTTGTTTTATTTGTAAAAGAGAAGGGCATTATGCCAGCAACTATAATAACCCACATAAAGTCAGACCCCCTAGACCAAGAAATGAGCAAAATTAAAACACACACAATTATAAACAGGGACCATATAGGAAGAATTTTGAACCACACCCATAATGTGCAATCAGGAAAGGTGATCATTAGGACTGATGGTAAGCCTGAGGTAATAGTTAATAAAATTGGGAGGTCATTCCCTGAAGACACAGGAATGACCGGGTGAAACGTTGTAAATGTATCTGTGAAATGTTTCTTTTTCTCTCTCCCCATCTCTGACGAATATTGGTAGGATTCAAACATTGCATATATACTTGGTCTTTGCAGAAGTCTACCAAACCCCAGCATGACCTATCCGCATCAATGTATTCTGGCCAGATACAGACAGTGGAATATGGAAGTGCTGGGGGGAGGGACTGCGCAAGGAAACCATTAGACATGTAGATATGACAGCCTGATGATCTGACAATGTTTTGAAATGTTTTAAAATGTTTGAAAACTGTTTGTTTGAAAAATGTTTTTTTTCCTGTTGTTGTTTATTGATGTGTTATGTTATATATATACATATATGAATTGTTCTCTCTCTCTTTTGTTTTGTTTTTTGCTGTTGTTGTTTTCTCTCTCTTCTCACTCATGCTTTCATGTTTTAAAGATGGTATGCCACACCTCAGTTAGGCAAATAGTAATGCAAGATTTTTTGCTCCTTACAGAAAGATCGCTGGTTTGGAGGGAATATTGCATCACCGGAATGTTCGTTTGGAAGACTGAGAGACAGCACCTTTTTGAGATGACAGCAGAACAAGAAGAACAACAAGACTAGAGAACTTAATTATCGTAACAAGTTTCTCTCCCCCTCTAACTGTTTTCCTGTACCCCCATTACAAATTTCTTCTTTTCTCCTCCTGTAAGATGGACTTGCCCCAAGAGACTGTGATATGGATTTTCCTGTTGACCATGATGTTGACCAGAGCAGTCTGTTTCGGTGAGAGTATCAGTGAGGTCGAGAAAGGATCCAGAAAGGTCCTGATGATAAAGATGGAGGTGTAAATTTCCAATAACAACCCAATCACCAAGCAAAGGCGAGTACCGGAAACGATCCAGCAGCCATGTTATCTGTAAACATTTTCTTTTAAGGATTGTTAGCTGAAGAAAACTGTATCTGTAGGCTCTGTAACAATGTCATTGAGGATGGGTGCATTAAGAAATGCCAATCCAGTTTTAATATCCATATGGACCGGCATCCCTTGAGTGACTATCACTCTTTAGTGGGTAGTGTGTTGAATAAAACAGATTGTTGGGTATGCTCTCAGGTGCCTCAAGGTCATAGCAAATCAGGACTAGTACCATTTCCTTTAACGATAGGGGAGGTACTTGAGCTAAAGGGTGGGAGACCGGTGGACAGGAGGTTTAATATCTCCAGCCCTCCTAGTTTGAAGCTCCACCAATACCATGTGGATAGGTCCCTATTATGTTTTAACATCTCCAATCCCCGAAAGCCGGGAAATTGGGAAGTGTCATGGAGTAACCAAACCATGGCCTTTTCATATAGAGCAGATAGAATGCCGACAGATACAGAGCTTGTACGCCACATAGCCAGTAGAGAAAAATCTTTCCGGTATAGGTATACCTTAGGAAATAGGATTACGAGAGTTGGAGAGGTATCACCAGGATACTGTGCACATATCGTACAACCTGATACGTGTACTAAGCAGATGGAAGAATTAGGGTTAGGAGATTTCACATGGAAGGTGTGTAATATGGTCATGTCCTACTCCGTCCTATATGTTCTCCCCGATGATGCATATTTCATATGCGGGAGGAAGGCGTACAAGTGGCTTGCCCCAAACTCTGAAGGATTGTGTTATATTGGAAAAGTACTACCTGAGGTAATGAGTTTAAGGAGTGAGGAAACTGTAATTCCAATGGATTTGATTTATGACCCAAATGTAGAAACAATGATGGGATGAAAATGCGATTTCTACGGTCCGTTTCTTTCACCTGTTTTTCCGTTTCCTCCAAGGTAAAAAGACCCACTTGGACGAGGAATTTGATGAGCCGATATACAGACAACAGATGGATTAAAGAAGAAGTTTTGACAACCTGATACACAGATTTTTGATGAACTATGCCATGGATCCCCAGTTTCCCTAGAAATTTTAAAATTACGCTAGCCCAACACTTTTGTAAATCTATGGACATTGACAGCTTTTGCTCGCACCTTATGGGCAAAAGCACAAAGAAGACTGCATTCAACAGACACCAAACAAGACCTCAATCGACGAATGTACATTTACCCGACATAGAATACCACCGCATTTACCGTAATTATGTCTTTTCTTCATTTCTACAACCCTCAGGTAATGACACACATAGTCGATAGGGAATACAGGCACAGATATCAGCAATCACATATCTCCCCCAATTCATGTATCATCAACTAAAATGTGCTCCCCCATTTTGTTACAACCAAAGCCGAAAAGAGCTCGGTAAAGTTTGACAGCCCATCCACAGACCCGTACCACGGGATAAGAAGGAATTCAAATGTATACTTCGCAATACCTCGAAGCTTGATTTAAAACACGTACGGCACGATGATACATGACCCCCAAGCACGGATTCATACACACATGCTTCTGCTATCTCACTAGGTCATACCCTTTTCCTACCTTCTCCTCTCCTCCCCTACCCAACCATGTAAATGTATTAACCCCTGACATATATTTTTCTCTTTTTGAAATGTTTTAGAAGGTGGCAGTTATTGTTGACTGCCAAAGGGTGGACTGTCAAAGTCAGAAAAATATCTCTATGCACACTACCATATTTGCACCTCACACAGGTCCGTGCTGCGCATGCGTACGCTCTCCCGTACGTGCGCATACTCACAGTCGCGGGCACCCGCAGGCGCACGGTATGCGTATTTACGGTAGAGTTTATGTGATCGTAGCGTGCGACTCAATCGTTGCATATTTTCACTATATAATGTATTTTGTAGACCATGGTCCATTTGATAGATTCTGAAAGTTTGGTTAATATAGAATGTTCGTGAACAGAGAAATCCCTCTTTGTTTGATACGAAGGGTCAGACAGGAGTAATACAGTGGTGTTTAGTACCCATCGGAAGAGTATTTAATTAGTAATATTCCGGTGTTGGTTTGAAGCGGATTAATCGCTCGTGCGAATAGTTATGGACATAAGAAGTTTATGAACATTTACTGTATTTGCACTTACTTATCCATGCGGCGGGAAACCCAGTTTCCCTCCCACCCTGAGCTGTTGGAAATAGTCACGGCCCACCTGTATGAATCAACCTATGACCTTTTGTTATAATGCGAGGAGGAATTCCTGTGTCCAATGAACAATGAGATTATAGGGACCATTGAATTGCATTGTGTGTGGGGCATAAATAGACAGGCCGATCACATCCAGCTCTCACTCTTCAACGGTTATCATTGCTGAAAATCGGGAGCTGGATGTCCAGAGGCGCATGCGATCATTTCCCCTTGTGCGTAAGTTTTTCTCCGCAACTATATTGATCTTCTCGTTATTGTGAGCCAATCTCTCTCTCTCTTCTCCTCTTTCTCTCTTATTTTCCCTTAAATAGTAATTGTATTGTATTTCCTGTGTAGTTATCTGGTTAGGTAGTCTATGTTATATTGTAGTGTATGATTTGTATTTGTATTAATTCTTTTGCAAGTATATCATTCATAATATATATATTAGGCGTTGGACCCTGAGCACGGTATCTGTGTATTTCTTATAGTGTTAAGTATTCTCAGAGCGTCGGTGACGCTAGAACAGCTTTAAAGGTAATAAGGTTATACAGTGTTGCATCTACACCCTATCATTACACTAAGGTTTTACTGCACAATGCATTGTTCATGGTTTAGATTTAAAGGTTTAACATTGTGAGCGTCAGCGCCGCTGGTGATCTCCTCGTGGTCCCGAGCGTCCGCTGCGCTATAGCGAATCATTACGTTAGTCAGCAGCCAATAGCGTGCCTGCCTGTGATCTCTTGGCCGTGAGCGAACGTGACGCTTGAGCGTCTCGACTACGGCTAAGCGATTGTTACGCAACGTGCGTACCCTTACGGTACTTCATACGTAGATAGCGTACAGTGTTCTTAGACCTCATAAAGGGTATTATATAAGATAAATATTTAGCTTTATCAGTCTGCTTAGAAGCAGGAGCACCCAGCTTGTTGGGTGCATACAGGATAAACAGCGAGTCAGATTTTCTGACTCCAGCCGTCCTGGAAATATATATTTTCAGGGCCCTGACAACGTCTAGCAACTTGGAGTCCTCCAAGTCCCTAGTAGCCGCAGGCACCACAATAGGTTGGTTCAGGTGAAACGCTGAAACCACCTTAGGGAGAAACTGAGGACGAGTCCTCAATTCCGCCCTGTCCGAATGGAAAATCAGATAAGGGCTTTTACAGGATAAAGCCGCCAATTCTGACACGCGCCTGGCCCAGGCCAGGGCCAACAGCATGACCACTTTCCATGAGAGATATTTTAACTCCACAGATTTAAGTGGTTCAAACCAATGTGACTTTTGGAACCCCAAAACTACATTGAGATCCCAAGGTGCCACTGGAGGCACAAAAGGAGGCTGTATATGCAGTACCCCTTTTACAACGTCTGAACTTCAGGGACTGAAGCTAGTTCTTTTTGGAAGAAAATTGACAGGGCCGAAATTTGAACCTTAATGGACCCCAATTTCAGGCCCATAGACACTCCTGTTTGCAGGAAATGTAGGAATCGACCCAGTTGAATTTCCTCCGTCGGGCCTTACTGGCCTCGCACCACGCAACATATTTTCGCCAAATGCGGTGATAATGTTTTGCGGTTACATCCTTCCTGGCTTTGATCAGGATAGGGATGACTTCATCCGGAATGCCTTTTTTCCTTCAGGATCCGGCGTTAAACCGCC
Organism: Pseudophryne corroboree; assembly: GCF_028390025.1. NCBI lineage: Eukaryota > Metazoa > Chordata > Amphibia > Anura > Myobatrachidae > Pseudophryne > Pseudophryne corroboree. The sequence continues at coordinate 291,887,933 of NC_086449.1, forward strand.
ATGCCGTCAAACGCAGCCGCGGTAAGTCTTGGAACAGACAGGGTCCTTGCTGGAGCAGGTCCCTTCTTAGAGGTAGAGGCCACGGATCCTCCGTGAGCATCTCTTGAAGTTCCGGTTACCAAGTCCTTCTTGGCCAATCCGGAGCCACGAATATAGTGCTCACTCCTCTCCATCTTATCAATCTCAGTACCTTGGGTATGAGAGGCAGATGAGGGAACACATACACTGACTGGTACACCCACGGTGTTACCAGAGCGTCTACAGCTATTGCCTAAGGGTCCCTTGACCTGGCGCAATACCTGTCGAGTTTTTCCCAACGGTTTATAATCATGTGGAAGACTTCTGGGTGAAGTCCCCACTCTCCCGGGTGGAGGTCGTGTCTGCTGAGGAAGTCTGCTTCCCAGTTGTCCACTCCCGGAATTGCTGACAGTGCTATCACATGATTTTCCGCCCAGCGAAGAATCCTTGCAGCTTCTGCCATTGCCCTCCTGCTTCTAGTGCCACCCTGTCTGTTTTACGTGGGTGACTGCCGTGATGTTGTCCGACTGGATCAACACCGGCTGACCTTGAAGCAGAGGTCTTGCTAAGCTTAGAGCATTGTAAATGGCCCTTAGCTTCAGGATATTTATGTGAAGTGATGTCTCCAGGCTTGACCATAAGCCCTGGAAATTCCTTCCCTGTGTGACTGCTCCCCAGCCTCGCAGGCTGGCATCCGTGGTCACCAGGACCCAGTCCTGAATGCCGAATCTGCGGCCCTCTAGAAGATGAGCACTCTGCAACCAACACAGGAGGGACACCCTTGTTCTTGGTGACAGGGTTATCCGCTGATGCATCTGAAGATGCGACTCGGACCATTTGTCCAGCAGGTCCCACTGGAAAGTTCTTGCGTGGAATCTGCCGAATGGGATTGCTTCATAGGAAGCCACCATTTTACCCAGAACACTTGTGCATTGATGCACTGAGACTTGGCTCGGTTTTAGGAGGTTCCTGACTAGCTCGGATAACTCCCTGGCTTTCTCCCCCGGGAGAAACACCTTTTTCTGGACTGTGTCCAGGATCATCCCTAGGAACAGAAGACGAGTCGTCGGAACCAGCTGCGATTTTGGAATATTGAGAATCCAATCGTGCTGCCGCAACACTACCTGAGATAGTGCTACACCGACCTCCAACTGTTCCCTGGATCTTACCCTTATCAGGGAATCGTCCAAGTAAGGGATAACTAAAATTCCCTTCCTTTGAAGGAATATCATCATTTCGGCCATTACCTTGGTAAAGACCCGGGGTGCCGTGGACCATCCATACGGCAGCGTCTGAACTGATAGTGACAGTTCTGTACCATAAACCTGAGGTACCCTTGGTGAGAAGGGTAAATTTGGACATGAAGGTAAGCATCCTTGATGTCCCGAGACATCATGTAGTCCCTTTCTTCCAGGTTCGCAATCACTGCTCTGAGTGACTCAATCTTGAATTTGAACCTCTGTATGTAAGTGTTCAAAGATTTTAGATTTAGAATCGGTCTCACCGAGCCGTCCGGCTTCGGTACCACAACAGTGTGGAATAATACCCCGTTCCCTGTTGCAGGAGGGGTACCTTGATTATCACCTGCTGGGAATACAGCTTGTGAATGGCTTCCAAAACTGTCTCCCTGTCAGAAAGAGACATCGGTAAAGCCGACTTTAGGAAACGGCGAGGGGGAGACGTCTCGAATTCCAATTTGTACCCCTGAGATATCACCTGAAGGATCCAGGGGTCTACTTGCGAGTGAGCCCACTGCGCGCTGAAATTCATTGAGACGGGCCCCCCACCGTGCCTGATTCTGCTTGTAAAGCCCCAGCGTAATACTGAGGGCTTGGCAGAGGCGGGAGAGGGTTTCTGTTCCTGGGAACTGGCTGATTTCTGCAGCCTTTTTTCTTCTCCCTCTGTCACGGGCAGAAATGAGGAACCTTTTGCCGGCTTGTCCACGAAAAGACTGCGCCTGATAATACGGCGTCTTCTCATGTTGAGAGGCGACCTGGGGTACAAACGTGGATTTCCCAGCTGTTGCCGTGGCCACCAGGTCTGAAAGACCGACCCCAAATAACTCCTCCCCTTAATAAGGAAATACTTCCAAATGCCGTTTGAAATCCGCATCACCTGACCACTGTCGTGTCCATAACCCTCTACTGGTAGAAATGGACAACGCACTTAGACTTGATGCCAGTCGGCAAATATTCCGCTGTGTATCACGCATATATAGAAATGCATCTTTCAAATGCTCTATAGGCAAAAATATACTGTCCCTATCTAGGGTATCAATATTTTCAGTCAGGGAATCCGACCACGCCAACCCAGCACTGCACATCCAGGCTGAGGCGATTGCTGGTCGCAGTATAACACCAGTATGTGTGTAAATACATTTTAGGATACCCTCCTGCTTTCTATCAGCAGGATCCTTAAGGGCGGCCATCTCAGGAGAGGGTAGAGCCCTTATAAGCGTGTGAGCGCTTTATCCACCCTAGGGGGTGTTTCCCAACGCACCCTAACCTCTGGCGGGAAAGGATATAATGCCAATAACATTTTAGAAATTATCAGTTGTCATCGGGGGAAACCCACGCATCATCACACACCTCATTTAATTTCTCAGATTCAGGAAAACTACAGGTAGTTTTTCCTCACCGAACATAATACCCCTTTTTGGTGGTACTCGTATTATCAGAAATGTGTAAAACATTTTTCATTGCCTCCATCATGTAACGTGTGGCCCTACTGGAAGTCACATTTGTCTCTTCACCGTCGACACTGGAGTCAGTATCCGTGTCGGTGTCTATATCTGCCATCTGAGGTAACGGGCGCTTTAGAGCCCCTGACGGCCTATGAGACGTCTGGACAGGCACAAGCTGAGTAGCCGGCTGTCTCATGTCAACCACTGTCTTTTATACAGAGCTGACACTGTCACGTAATTCCTTCCAACAGTTCATCCACTCAGGTGTCGACCCCCTAGGGGGTGACATCACTATTACAGGCAATCTGCTCCGTCTCCACATCATTTTTCTCCTCATACATGTCGACACAAACGTACCGACATACAGCACACACACAGGGAATGCTCTGATAGAGGACAGGACCCCACTAGCCCTTTGGGGAGACAGAGGGAGAGTTTGCCAGCACACACCAGAGCGCTATATATATACAGGGATAACCTTATATAAGTGTTTTTCCCCTTATAGCTGCTGTATCTTTTATACTGCGCGTAATTAGTGCCCCCCCTCTCTTTTTTAACCCTTTCTGTAGTGTAGTGACTGCAGGGGAGAGCCAGGGAGCTTCCCTCCAACGGAGCTGTGAGGGAAAATGGCGCCAGTGTGCTGAGGAGTTAAGGCCGCCGATAAGGGGGCGGAGCCTATCTCCCGTTTTTCTAAGTATTCTGGCAGGGGTTAAATGCATCCATATAGCCCAGGAGCTATATGTGATGCATTTTTTGCCATCCAAGGTGTTTATATTGCGTCTCAGGGCGCCCCCCCCCCCCCAGCGCCCTGCACCCTCAGTGACCGGAGTGTGAAGTGTGCTGAGAGCAATGGCGCACAGCTGCAGTGCTGTGCGCTACCTTGTTGAAGACAGGACGTCTTCTGCCGCCGATTTTCCGGACCTCTTCTGTCTTCTGGCTCTGTAAGGGGGCCGGCGGCGCGGCTCTGGGACCCATCCATGGCTGGGCCTGTGATCGTCCCTCTGGAGCTAATGTCCAGTAGCCTAAGAAGCCCAATCCACTCTGCACGCAGGTGAGTTCGCTTCTTCTCCCCTTAGTCCCTCGATGCAGTGAGCCTGTTGCCAGCAGGTCTCACTGAAAATAAAAAACCTAAAACTAAACTTTTCACTAAGCAGCTCAGGAGAGCCACCTAGTGTGCACCCTTCTCGTTCGGGCACAGAAATCTAACTGAGGCTTGGAGGAGGGTCATAGGGGGAGGAGCCAGTGCACACCAGGTAGTTCTAAAGCTTTACTTTTGTGCCCAGTCTCCTGCGGAGCCGCTAATCCCCATGGTCCTTACGGAGTCCCCAGCATCCACTTAGGACGTTAGAGAAATATATATATACTTGCGGCTTTTCCCCAAAAACCTAACTGCAAATATTTAGTATCACTCAAATGTATTTTTGAGGGACCGCAGCAGATAACTCTGATACCTACTGTGATTCCTTCATTCCCGACTGCAGCCCCAGCCCCATAGGTTTCTATGGGGGGATGCAATGCTGTCAGATTTACCAAGCTCTGGAATGCGAAACATTCTGGAGATTGGCACCCGCAACGAATGCAATTATTAGCCTACAGGCTACACATCACACAATTAGCTGCAAGAGGGTTCCCCCAGAACCATCCCGGCAATGGCCACTGCGCATGCATGTTCAGCAGGATTGCTGTAGTACCGCTGCTATTCTGAGCACGTCACTGGGACAGGCTCCTTTCGGAGCCCCTGTCTCTGCGGGTGCTGTTATATGTATCTACCCGATGTATGAGCACCCTACAGTGAGATCTTGGGCGCAGTCATCATCACCCAGATTGCACTGCAAATGTGTGATGGCCATTTGTGGATGGCTTGTTGTCCAAGCAGAGTGAGGAAGATGGAACCCTCATGTATATTCACCTCCAGAAAAGGACTACATCAGGACCTCTCCGTGAGGTCAGTATTGGGGATGCTGTGATTATTATTCTCTTCAAACAACTGCTCCCCCAGGATGTTCCTCCACTGACCACAGAGGACACAGAAGCGGTGAAGAATATCTGAGGTGATTATCTTAGTCCGGGACAAGCCATTCTTCAGCACCTGGGCTGAATGAGGATTCAGGACAGGTTGGCAGTGACCTTGTTCACCTTACTGCAGGTGATCCCCAGGGACAGGTGCACAGTAAAGCTAGACACTGTTACAACTCTTGCAGCAAATCGAAAAAGCTGCAGGAATGGGGGAGGTCATTATCATTGGGGACTTTAATTACCCGGACATAAATTGGAACACTGAAAAATAAGAATTTACTTACCGATAATTCTATTTCTCGGAGTCCGTAGTGGATGCTGGGGTTCCTGAAAGGACCATGGGGAATAGCGGCTCCGCAGGAGACAGGGCACAAAAAAGTAAAGCTTTACTAGGTCAGGTGGTGTGCACTGGCTCCTCCCCCCATGACCCTCCTCCAGACTCCAGTTAGGTACTGTGCCCGGACGAGCATACACAATAAGGGAGGCATTTTGAATCCCGGGTAAGACTCCTACCAGCCACACCAATCACACCGTACAACTTGTGATCTAAACCCAGTTAACAGTATGACAACAGAAAGGGCCTCTTAAAGATGGCTCCTTAACAATAACCCGAATTAGTTAACAATAACTATGTACAAGTATTGCAGATAATCCGCACTTGGGATGGGCGCCCAGCATCCACTACGGACTCCGAGAAATAGAATTATCGGTAAGTAAATTCTTATTTTCTCTATCGTCCTAAGTGGATGCTGGGGTTCCTGAAAGGACCATGGGGATTATACCAAAGCTCCCAAACGGGCGGGAGAGTGCGGATGACTCTGCAGCACCGAATGAGAGAACTCCAGGTCCTCCTTTGCCAGGGTATCAAATTTGTAAAATTTTACAAACGTGTTCTCCCCCGACCACGTAGCTGCTCGGCAGAGTTGTAATGCCGAGACCCCTCGGGCAGCCGCCCAAGATGAGCCCACCTTCCTTGTGGAGTGGGCTTTTACAGTTTTAGGCTGTGGCAGGCCTGCCACAGAATGTGCAAGTTGAATTGTGTTACAAATCCAACGAGCAATCGACTGCTTAGAAGCAGGTGCGCCCAACTTGTTGGGTGCATACAATATAAACAGCGAGTCAGATTTTCTGACTCCAGCCGTCCTTGCAATGTATATTTTTAAGGCTCTGACAACGTCCAACAACTTGGAGTCCTCCAAGTCGCTAGTGGCCGCAGGCACCACAATAGGTTGGTTCAGATGAAATGCTGATACCACTTTAGGGAGAAAATGCGGACGAGTCCGCAGTTCTGCCCTATCCGAATGGAAGATTAGATAAGGACTTTTATAAGATAAAGCCGCCAATTCAGATACTCTCCTGGCAGAGGCCAGGGCTAGTAACATAGTCACTTTCAATGTGAGATATTTCAAATCCACCTTTTTCAATGGTTCAAACCAATGGGATTTGAGGAAATCTAAAACTACATTTAGATCCCACGGTGCCACCGGAGGCCCCACAGGAGGCTGTATATGCAGTACTCCCTTGACAAAAGTCTGGACCTCAGGGACAGAGGCCAATTCTTTTTGGAAGAATATTGACAGGGCCGAAATTTGAACCTTAATGGATCCCAATTTGAGACCCATAGATAATCCTGATTGCAGGAAATGTAGGAAACGACCCAGTTGGAATTCCTCCGTCGGAACCCTCCGATCCTCGCACCACGCTACATATTTTCGCCAAATGCGGTGATAATGTTTCACGGTGACTTCCTTCCGTGCCTTAATCAAGGTAGGAATGACTTCTTCTGGAATGCCTTTCCCTTTTAGGATCTGGCGTTCAACCGCCATGCCGTCAAACGCAGCCGCGGTAAGTCTTGAAAAAGACAGGGACCCTGCTGTAGCAGGTCCCTTCTCAGAGGTAGAGGCCACGGTTCGTCCGTGAGCATCTCTTGAAGTTCCGGATACCAAGTCCTTCTCGGCCAATCCGGAACCACTAGTATTGTTCTTACTCTTCTTTGCCGTATGATCTTCAATACCTTTGGTATGAGCGGCAGAGGAGGAAACACATACACTGACTGGTACACCCAAGGAGTTACCAGTGCGTCCACAGCTATTGCCTGTGGATCTCTTGACCTGGCGCAATATTTGTCCAGTTTCTTGTGGAGGCGAGACGCCATCATGTCTACAATTGGTCTTTCCCAACGGTCTATTAACATGTTGAAGACTTCTGGATGTAGACCCCACTCTCCCGGATGAAGATCGTGTCTGCTGAGGAAGTCTGCTTCCCAGTTGTCCACGCCCGGGATGAACACTGCTGACAGTGCTATCACGTGATTCTCCGCCCAGCGAAGAATCTTGGCAGCTTCTGCCATTGCACTCCTGCTTCTTGTGCCGCCCTGCCTGTTTACATGGGCGACCGCCGTGATGTTGTCCGACTGAATCAACACCGGCTTTCCTTGCAGGAGAAGTTCCGCCTGGCTTAGAGCATTGTAGATTGCTCTTAGTTCCAGAATGTTTATGTGAAGAGACTTTTCCAGACTCGTCCATACTCCCTGGAAGTTTCTTCCTTGTGTGACTGCTCCCCAGCCTCTCAGGCTGGCGTCCGTGGTCACCAGGATCCAATCCTGAATGCCGAATCTGCGGCCTTCTAATAGGTGAGCCTTCTGCAACCACCACAGAAGTGACACCCTTGTCTTTGGTGACAGGGTTATTCGCAGGTGCATCTGCAGATGCGACCCTGACCATTTGTCCAACAGATCCCTTTGGAATATTCTAGCATGGAATCTGCCGAATGGAATTGCTTCGTAAGAAGCCACCATTTTTCCCAGGACTCTTGTGCATTGATGTACTGACACTTTTCCTGGTTTTAGGAGGTTCCTGACCAGATCGGATAACTCCTTGGCTTTTCCCTCTGGAAGGAAAACCTTTTTCTGAACCGTGTCCAGAATCATTCCTAGGAACAGCAGACGAGTTGTCGGGATTAAATGGGATTTTGGAATATTCAGAATCCACCCGTGTTGTCTTAGCACCTCTTGAGATAGTGCTAAAGCTGTCTCCAGCTGTTCTCTGGACCTTGCCCTTATTAGGAGATCGTCCAAGTATGGGATAACTAATACGCCTTTTCTTCGAAGAAGAATCATCATCTCGGCCATTACCTTGGTAAAGACCCGAGGCGCCGTGGACAATCCGAACGGCAGCGTCTGAAACTGATAGTGACAGTTTTGAACAATGAACCTGAGGTACCCCTGGTGTGCGGGGTAAATCGGAACGTGTAGATACGCATCCTTGATGTCCAAGGATACCATAAAGTCCCCTTCTTCCAGGTTCGCTATCACTGCTCTGAGTGACTCCATCTTGAACTTGAACTTTTTTATGTAGAGGTTCAAGGACTTCAGATTTAGAATAGGCCTTACCGAGCCATCCGGCTTCGGTACCACAAATAGAGTGGAATAATACCCCTTTCCTTGTTGTAATAGGGGTACTTTGACTATCACCTGCTGAGCGTACAGCTTGTGAATGGCTTCCAACACCCTCTCCCTTTCGGAAGAGACGGTTGGTAAGGCAGACTTCAGGAAACGATGAGGAGGATCCGTCTCTAATTCCAACCTGTACCCCTGAGATATTATCTGCAGGATCCAGGGGTCTACCTGCGAGTGAGCCCACTGCGCGCTGTAATTTTTGAGACGGCCCCCCACTGTCCCCGAGTCCGCTTGAGAGGCCCCAGCGTCATGCTGAGGTTTTTGCAGGAGCCGGGGAGGGCTTCTGTTCCTGGGAAGGAGCTGCCTGTTGGTGTCTCTTCCCTCTTCCTCTGCCTCGTGGCAGGTACGACAAGCCCTTTGCTCTCTTATTTTTGTAGGAGCGAAAAGGCTGCGGTTGAAAGGTCGGTGCCTTTCTCTGTTGGGGAGTGACTTGAGGTAAAAAAGTGGATTTCCCGGCAGTAGCCGTGGCCACCAAGTCTGATAGACCAACTCCAAATAACTCCTCCCCTTTATACGGCAAAACCTCCATGTGACGTTTTGAATCCGCATCGCCTGTCCACTGTCGTGTCCATAAGGCTCTTCTGGCTGAAATGGACATAGCACTCACCCGAGATGCCAGTGTGCAAATATCCCTCTGTGCATCACGCATATAGATAAATGCATCCTTTATTTGTTCTAACGACAGTAAAACATTGTCCCTATCTAGGGTATCAATATTTTCAATCAGGGATTCTGACTAAACTACTCCAGCACTGCACATCCAGGCAGTTGCTATAGCTGGTCGTAGTATAACACCTGCATGTGTGTATATATTCTTTTGAATAACTTCCATCTTTCTATCTGATGGATCCTTAAGTGCGGCCGTCTCAGGAGAGGGTAACGCCACTTGTTTGGATAAGCGTGTGAGCGCCTTGTCCACCTTAGGGGGTGTTTCCCAGCGCGCCCTAACCTCTGGCGGGAAAGGGTATAATGCCAATAACTTTTTTGAAATTATCAACTTTTTATCAGGAGCAACCCACGCTTCATCACACACGTCATTTAATTCTTCTGATTCAGGAAAAACTGTTTGTAGTTTTTTCACACCATACATAATACCCTGTTTTACGGTATCTGTAGTATCAGCTAAATGTAACGTCTCCTTCATTGCCAAAATCATATAACGTGTGGCCCTACTGGAAAATACGTTTGAATTTCTACCGTCGTCACTGGAATCAGTGCCCGTGTCTGGGTCTGTGTCGACCGACTGAGGCAAAGGGCGTTTTACAGCCCCTGACGGTGTTTGAGGCGCCTGGACAGGCATTAATTGATTGTCCGGCCGCCTCATGTCCTCAACTGACTGTTTAAGGGAAGATAAACCATCACGTAATTCCACAAATAAAGGCATCCATTCTGGTGTCGACCCCCTGGGGGGTGACATCTGCATATTTGGCAATTGCTCCGCCTCCACACCAATATCGTCCTCATACATGTCGACACCACGTACCGACACACACCGCAAACTCACAGGGAATGCTCTAATGAAGACAGGACCCACTAGCCCTTTTGGGGAGACAGAGGGAGAGTCTGCCAGCACACACCACAAAGCGCTATATATACAAGGGATATCCTTATATTAAGTGCTCCCTTATAGCTGCTTTAATATATATATATATAGCCATTAATGTGCCCCCCCTCTCTGTTTTACCCTGTTTCTGTAGTGCAGTGCAGGGGAGAGACCTGGGAGCCGTACTGACCAGCGGAGCTGTGACAGAAAATGGCGCCGTGTGCTGAGGAGATAGGCCCCGCCCCTTTTTCGGCGGGTTCGTCTCCCGCTATTTTTCCAGTCAGGCAGGGGTTAAATATCTCCATATAGCCCCTATGGGCTATATGTGAGGTATTTTTAGCCTTGTATAAGGTTTATATTTGCCTCTCAGAGCGCCCCCCCCCAGCGCTCTGCACCCTCAGTGACTGCCCAGTGAAGTGTGCTGAGAGGAAAATGGCGCACAGCTGCAGTGCTGTGCGCTACCTTATGAAGACTGAGGAGTCTTCAGCCGCCGGTTTCCGGACCTCTTCACGCTTCAGCATCTGCAAGGGGGTCGGCGGCGCGGCTCCGGGACCGGACTCCACGGCTGGGCCTGTGTTCGATCCCTCTGGAGCTAATGGTGTCCAGTAGCCAAGCAGCAAATCCACTCTGCATGCAGGTGAGTTTACTACTTTCCCCCTAAGTCCCACGTTGCAGTGATCCTGTTGCCAGCAGGACTCACTGTAAAGAAAAAAACCTAAACTAAACTTTCTCTAAGCAGCTCTTTAGGAGAGCCACCTAGATTGCACCCTTCTCGTTCGGGCACAAAATCTAACTGGGGTCTGGAGGAGGGTCATGGGGGGAGGAGCCAGTGCACACCACCTGACCTAGTAAAGCTTTACTTTTTTGTGCCCTGTCTCCTGCGGAGCCGCTATTCCCCATGGTCCTTTCAGGAACCCCAGCATCCACTTAGGACGATAGAGAAAAGTAAATACAGCTAGGAGTAACAGGTTCTTAAACATGCTAAAAGATCATAACTTGTCCCAGGTAATCGAGGAACCAACTAGGCATAGGACTATACTGGACCTAGTACTAACTAATAATGGGGGGATAATATCAAATACTAAAGTAGGGGAGACCTTGGGAAATAGCGATCATAATACGATCACATTCAATATCAGCTTCCAAAAACACCATAAGGGTCTAACGAAGACTTTAAACTTTAGAAAAGCTCATTTCAATTTGCTGAAACAAGCAATGAAGGTCATCAATTGGGAAATTGTATTTCATGGTAATAATATGCCTGAAATGTGGGATGTTTTTACAACTGCGCTCAATAAGTGCGCTCACTTGTTCATTCCCAAGGTCAACAAAAACAGGAGTAGTAAATTCAAACAGATGTGGCTTAATAAGATGATCAAGGAACAAAAAAGAGGCGTGCTTACAAAGCATTTAAGTCTGACGGGAAGGCGAAATCATTCCAGTTCTACAAGGAACGTAACAAAAAAAAATGCAAAAAAGTAAATCAGAGCAGCTAAAATAGAAAATGAAAAACAAAATCGCAAAAGGAGAGTAAAACAAACCACAAAAAGTTCTTTAAGTATATAAACAGTGAAAGGTTAAAAAAAGGAGTTTATTGGACCATTAAAGGGCGAGTTGGATGGCTTGATTAATGATGATAGGGAAAAAGCAGTTCTTAAATAAATTCTTTTCATGAGTATTCAAGAGAGAGGACCGGTTGACAAGAGTAGAGCACAACATAAGCTACAATAACGACCCGTTGCTAAGTACTTGGTTAAACGAGGAAGTAGTCCGGGAGAGACTAAGTAAAATTAAGATAAATAAATCTCCTGGGCCGGATGGACTTCACCCCAGGGTTCTTATGGCACTTAACTCAGAGCTATCGAGACCCCTATATTTGATTTTCAGTGAGTCAATTAAATTAGGAATGATACCGAAGGACTGGCGTATAGCAGAGGTAGTCCCAATATTTAAAAATGCAATTAAAACGCATCCCGGTAACTATAGACTGGTAAGTTTGACATCTATAGTGGGGAAAACACTGGAAGGTATATTAAGGGATAGCATACTAGAGTACTTGGATATCTCCAAGGTTACTACTAGGAATCAGCATGGTTTTGTGAAGGACAGGTCATGTCAAACTAACTTAATAAGCTTCTACGAGAAAGTGAGTGATAATATTGATTAGGGTAAAGCAGTGGATGTGGTCTTTTTGTACTTTGCTAAGGCCTTTGACAAAGTCCCACATAAGAGACTAATTTTCGAATTAAGAGAGCTTGGGGTAGGAAACACTATTTGTACTTGGGTGAGTAATTGGCTGTACAACAGGGAACAGCGAGTGGTGATTAATGGGATGTTCTCTGAATGAGCCTCAGTGCTCAGTGGTATACCGCAGGGTTCACTGTTTAACATATTCATTAATGACCTAGGAGTGGGTTTGGAAAGCAGTGTGTCAATTTTCGCAGATGATACTAAACTATGTGTGACACTAAACAGTGTCTGAGTGCAGCAGCAGAGGTACAGGCACTCCATTACACCGGAAGTATGTGCACAGTGCTGGCTATACTGGTGGGCGGATATGTGGGGAGGGAATGGTGGCAGTGTCCAGGTGCATCAGCTGTCATTTTGCAGAGAAACAGGCACTGCATTACATAGTATAAAAACCAGCAGTATGTGCACATAGCCAGTGAGGGTCAGCTCTACTGAGGGGGGGGGAGAAGGGGGTATATGCGGGATGCCAATATGCTGGGGGTGGAGGGCAGGGGCGGATTGGGAACAAAAAGCGGCCCTGGAAAAATTTGTACTAGTAGCCCCACATGGGCAGCACCAGAGGTGTAAGGTCTAGCCGTGGAGCATGGCAGCAGCTCCCTCCCCCCAAGACTTTCCAGATAGTGGGCATGTCCAGCATCAAGGGGGAAGTTAAAAAGAAATAAAATTAAATATTATGAGCACATTATATGATACACCTTCAGAATTTAGGAAACTATATAATTCTTTGGAAATATATATTTTCTTGCTTATTACACCAACCGTATCCCAATCACTATTCACTCAATCTTATATGTCAGCCAAGCAGGAAGACAGAGCATACACTAGATATCTGCAATCACAGGCTAAGTGGCAAAGTAATTTTCATATATGCAAATTATTTTGCATCTTATTCATTATGTCTATAAAAAGGACCACGTCCTAAAACAAAAACAGGCCCCACAGGTGCGTCGGCCCACTGGGAATCTTCCCTGTGAACCCTATGGCCAATCCGCTTCTGGTGGAGGGGGACCAGCTAATACAAAAAGTTAGCAGACACTAGCACTCCGTGTCCTCCTATTTATTGTTCAGTTGGGGGAGGGGGGGGGGCGTTTGCTCCCACATACTGCCAGATTATCATTCCTACCAGCCAACTAGTTGCCTGGTTGGAATGAAATAGTTCTGATGTATGGCCAGCTGTAAATTAATTTGTGAGAACAATCACATCTCAAGTATGAATGTAAAAGTGTGCACTCCCTTTAGTATATATACTCTACTGAATAGACAGAAGGGGAGGGGGGGGGGGTGTCACACCCAAAATATACACACAAAGACATGTACCACAAAATACTGTCTGGCTGCAATCCAATTAGTATATACAGTGGATACTGGTGCTGTATTTAGACACTCCTTTATTTCACATGAGGTGAAAAGCGAACACGGCTTGTAGGAACTCACAGGTCTCTCACACAAAATGAGCCAAATGGACAGAGCTGATGCCTATGTAAATCCTTAACAGGTTGGTAAGTATGTGACTATACTTTTAAATCTCACTTTTTAATACAGCATAGTGGACATTAAATGCACAGTCCTATGACTGCATATTAAAAACTCCATTTTGCTTGACCACTGACCGGAACAAAATTGATTTTAATTAACAAAAATCATTATTAATAACTGGATACAAAACTTTTAAGAGTAACCAAGTTTTTTGCAAATAAGTTGCCAAAAACTAACTTTAGGATCAAAGGTGTAAGATAAAAAAAAAAAAGGATGATTTATACCAATAGTGTCTATTTTTAAATTACCTGATCATTTCTTTTTTGTTCTTGGCATTCCTTTTAATAATTATAATATTGAATTGTAATGAAAAAATAAGAATTTACTTACCGATAATTCTATTTCTCGGAGTCCGTAGTGGATGCTGGGGTTCCTGAAAGGACCATGGGGAATAGCGGCTCCGCAGGAGACAGGGCACAAAAGTAAAGCTTTCCGATCAGGTGGTGTGCACTGGCTCCTCCCCCTATGACCCTCCTCCAAGCCAGTTAGGTACTGTGCCCGGACGAGCGTACACAATAAGGGAGGAATTTTGAATCCCGGGTAAGACTCATACCAGCCACACCAATCACACCGTACAACTTGTGATCTAAACCCAGTTAACAGTATGATAACAGCGGAGCCTCTGAAAAGATGGCTCACAACAATAATAACCCGATTTTTGTAACTATGTACAAGTATTGCAGATAATCCGCACTTGGGATGGGCGCCCAGCATCCACTACGGACTCCGAGAAATAGAATTATCGGTAAGTAAATTCTTATTTTCTCTATCGTCCTAGTGGATGCTGGGGTTCCTGAAAGGACCATGGGGATTATACCAAAGCTCCCAAACGGGCGGGAGAGTGCGGATGACTCTGCAGCACCGAATGAGAGAACTCCAGGTCCTCCTTAGCCAGGGTATCAAATTTGTAGAATTTAGCAAACGTGTTTGCCCCTGACCAAGTAGCTGCTCGGCAAGGTTGTAAAGCCGAGACCCCTCGGGCAGCCGCCCAAGATGAGCCCACCTTCCTTGTGGAATGGGCATTTACATATTTTGGCTGTGGCAGGCCTGCCACAGAATGTGCAAGCTGAATTGTATTACACATCCAACTAGCAATAGTCTGCTTAGAAGCAAGAGCACCCAGTTTGTTGGGTGCATACAGGATAACAGCAAGTCAGTTTTCCTGACTCCAGCCGTCCTGGAACCTATATTTTCAGGGCCCTGACAACATCTAGCAACTTGGAGTCCTCCAAGTCCCTAGTAGGTGCAAGGCACCACAATAAGCTGGTTCAGGTGAAACACTGACACCACCTTAGGGAGAGAACTGGGGACGAGTCCGCAGCTCTGCCCTGTCCGAATGGACAAACAGATATGGGCTTTTTTGAGAAAAAACCACCAATTTGACACTCGCCTGGTCCAGGCCAGGGCCAAGAGCATGGTCACTTTTCATGTGAGATGCTTCAAATCCACAGATTTGACTGGTTTTAAACCAATGTGATTTGAGGAATCCCAGAACTACGTTGAGATCCCACAGTGCCACTGGAGGCACAAAAGGGGGTTGTATATGCAATACTCCCTTGACAAACTTCTGGACTTCAGGAACTGAAGCCAATTCTTTCTGGAAGAAAATCGACAGGGCCGAAATTTGAACCTTAATGGACCCCAATTTGAGGCCCATAGACACTCCTGTTTGCAGGAAATGCAGGAAACGACCGAGTTGAAATTTCTTTGTGGGGCCTTCCTGGCCTCACACCACGCAACATATTTTCGCCACATGTGGTGATAATGTTGTGCGGTCACCTCCTTTCTGGCTTTGACCAGGGTAGGAATGACCTCTTCCGGAATGCCTTTTTCCCTTAGGATCCGGCTTTCCACCGCCATGCCGACAAACGCAGCTGCGGTAAGTCTTGGAACAGACATGGTACTTGCTGAAGCAAGTCCCTTCTTAGCGGCAGAGGCCATAAGACCTCTGTAAGCATCTCTTGAAGTTCCGGGTACCAAGTCCTTCTTGGCCAATCCGGAGCCATGAGTATAGTTCTTACTCCTCTACGTCTTATAATTCTCAGCACCTTAGGTATGAGAAGCAGAGGAGGGAACACATACACCGACTGGTACACCCACGGTGTTACCAGAACGTCCACAGCTATTGCCTGAGGGTCTCTTGACCTGGCGCAATACCTGTCCCGTTTTTTGTTCAGACGGGACGCCATCATGTCCACCTTTGGTATTTCCCAACGGTTTACAATCATGTGGAAAAAACTTCCCGATGAAGTTTCCACTCTCCCGGGTGGAGGTCGTGCCTGCTGAGGAAGTCTGCTTCCCAGTTTCCATTCCCGGGATGAAACACTGCTGACAGTGCTATCACATGATTTTCCGCCCAGCGAAAAGTCCTTGCAGTTTTTGCCATTGCCCTCCTGCTTCTTGTGTCGCCCTGTCTGTTTACGTGGGCGACTGCCGTGATGTTTTTCCCACTGGATCAATACCGGCTGACCTTGAAGCAGAGGTCTTGCTAAGCTTAGAGCATTATAAATTTACCCTTAGCTCCAGTATATTTATGTGGAGAAAAAAAGTCTCCAGACTTGATCACACTCCCTGGAAATTTTTTCCTTGTGTGACTGCTCCCCAGCCTCTCGGGCTGGGCTCCGTGGTCACCAGCATCCAATCCTGAATGCCGAATCTGCGGCCCTCTAGAAGATGAGCACTCTATAACCACCACAGGAGAGACACCCTTGTCCTTGGATATAGGGTTATCCGCTGATGCATCTGAAGATGCGATCCGGACCATTTGTCCAGCAGATCCCACTGAAAAGTTCTTGCGTGAAATCTGCCGAATGGAATTGCTTCGTAGGAAGCCACCATTTTTACCAGGACCCTTGTGCAATGATGCACTGTTTTTAGGAGGTTCCTGACTAGCTCGGATAACTCCCTGGCTCTCTTTTCCGGGAGAAACACCTTTTTCTGGACTGTGTCCAGAATCATCCCTAGGCACAGCAGACGTGTCGTCGGGATCAGCTGCGATTTTGGAATATTTAGAATCCACCCGTGCTGTTGTAGCAGTATCCGAGATAGTGCTACTCCGACCTCCAACTGTTCCCTGGACTATGCCCTTATCAGGAGATCGTCCAAGTAAGGGATAATTAAGACGCCTTTTCTTCGAAGAAGAATCATCATTTCGGCCATTACCTTGGTAAAGACCCGGGGTGCCGTGGACAATCCAAACGGCAGCGTCTGAAACGGATAGTGACAGTTCTGCACCACGAACCTGAGGTACCCTTAGTGAGAAGGGCAAATTTGGGACATAGAGGTAAACATCCCTGATGTCCCGGGACACTATATAGTCCCCTTCTTCCTGGTTCGTTATCACTGCTCTGAGTGACTCCATCTTGATTTGAACCTTTGTAAGTGTTCAAAAAATTTTTTTAGAATAAGTCTCACCTAGCCTTCTGGCTTCAGTACCACAATATAGTGTGGAATAATACCCCTTTTCTTGTAGTAGGAGGGGTAATTTAATTATCACCTGCTGGGAATACAGCTTGTGAATTTTTTCCCATACTGCCTCCTTGTCGGAGGGAGAGCTTGGTAAAACAGACTTCAGGAGCCTGCGAAGGGGAAACGTCTCGACATTCCAATCTGTACCCCTGGGATACTACTTGTAGGATCCAGGGGTCCTGTACGGTCTCAGCGCCATGCTGAGAACTTGTCAGAAGCGGTGGAACGCTTCTGTTCCTGGGAATGGGCTGCCTGCTGCAGTCTTCTTCCCTTTCCTCTATCCCTGGGCAGATATGATCTTATAGGGACGAAAGGACTGAGGCTGAAAAGACGGTGTCTTTTTCTGCAGAGATGTGACTTAGGGTAAAAACGGCGGATTTTCCAGCAGTTGCCGTGGCCACCAGGTCCGATGGACCGACCCCAAATAACTCCTCTTCCTTTATACGGCAATACACCTTTGTGCCGTTTGGAATCTGCATCACCTGACCACTGTCGTGTCCATAACATCTTCTGGCAGATATGGACATCGCATTTACTCTTGATGCCAGAGTGCAAATATCCCTCTGTGCATCTCGCATATATAGAAATGCATCCTTTAAATGCTCTATAGTCAATAAAATACTGTCCCTGTCAAGGGTATCAATATTTTTAGTCAGGGAATCCGACCAAGCCACCCCAGCTCTGCACATCCAGGCTGAGGCGATCGCTGGTCGCAGTATAACACCAGTATGTGTGTATATACTTTTTATGATATTTTCCAGCCTCCTGTCAGCTGGTCCTTGAGGACGGCCCTATCTATAGACGGTACCGCCACTTGTTTTGATAAGCGTGTGAGCGCCTTATCCACCCTAAGGGGTGTTTCCCAACGCGCCCTAACTTCTGGCGGGAAAGGGTATACCGCCCATAATTTTCTATCGGGGGGAACCCACGCATCATCACACACTTTATTTAATTTATCTGATTCAGGAAAAACTACGGTAGTTTTTTCACATCCCACATAATACCCTCTTTTGTGGTACTTGTAGTATCAGAAATATGTAACACCTCCTTCATTGCCTTTAACGTGTGGCCCTAATAAGGAATACGTTTGTTTATTCACCGTCGACACTGGATTCAGTGTCCCTGTCTGTGTCTGTGTCGACCGACTAAAGTAAACGGGCGTTTTAAAACCCCTGACGGTGTTTTTGAGACGTCTGGACCGGTACTAATTGTTTGTCGGCCGTCTCATGTCGTCAACCGACCTTGCAGCGTGTTGACATTATCACGTAATTCCCTAAATAAGCCATCCATTCCGGTGTCGACTCCCTAGAGAGTGACATCACCATTACAGGCAATTGCTCCGCCTCCTCACCAACATCGTCCTCATACATGTCGACACACACGTACCGACACACAGCACACACACAGGGAATGCTCTGATAGAGGACAGGACCTACTAGCCCTTTGGAGAGACAGAGGGAGAGTTTGCCAGCACACACCAAAAACGCTATAATTATATAGGGACAACCTTATATAAGTGTTTTCCCTTATAGCATCTTTTTTATATATTTCTAACGCCAAATTAGTGCCCCCCCTCTCTGTTTTAACCCTGTTTCTGTAGTGCAGTGCAGGGGAGAGCCTGGGAGCCTTCCCTCCAGCCTTTCTGTGAGGGAAAATGGCGCTGTGTGCTGAGGAGATAGGCCCCGCCCCTTTTTCGGCGGCCTCGTCTCCCGCTCTTAACGGATTCTGGCAGGGGTTAAATATCTCCATATAGCCTCCGGAGGCTATATGTGAGGTATTTTTAGCCAAAATAGGTATTCATTTGCCTCCCAGGGCGCCCCCCTCCCAGCGCCCTGCACCCTCAGTGACTGCCGTGTGAAGTGTGCTGAGAGGAAAATGGCGCACAGCTGCAGTGCTGTGCGCTACCTTTAGAAGACTGAGGAGTCTTCTGCCGCCGATTCTGGACCTCTTCTTACTTCAGCATCTGCAAGGGGGCCGGCGGCAAGGCTCCGGTGACCATCCAGGCTGTACCTGTGATCGTCCCTCTGGAGCTGATGTCCAGTAGCCAAGAAGCCAATCCATCCTGCACGCAGGTGAGTTCACTTCTTCTCCCCTAAGTCCCTCGTTGCAGTGATCCTGTTGCCAGCAGGACTCACTGTAAAATAAAAAAACCTAAGCTAAACTTTCTCTAAGCAGCTCTTTAGGAGAGCCACCTAGATTGCACCCTTCTCGGCCGGGCACAAAAATCTAACTGGCTTGGAGGAGGTTCATAGGGGGAGGAGCCAGTGCACACCACCTGATCGGAAAGCTTTACTTTTGTGCCCTGTCTCCTGCGGAGCCGCTATTCCCCATGGTCCTTTCAGGAACCCCAGCATCCACTAGGACGATAGAGAAATGGCCGTGTCTTTTTAAAACGAACCTGATTAAATATTGTAAATATTCTGGTATGACAGCGCTTCATTATTTGGTCTTTTTTCCCTATGGTTGTTTCGAGATTCAGTGATCACCAGTTTTGAAGCTACAGTAATACCTAGAATAGCCATAATTCCCTGAATGGTAAGCGCCTAGTCTATTTGTTTTAATATATTGTTGAATATTGGAATGTAATGCCGCCCTAATTCGGTGGCCGTGTGGGATGCCGGATGAACTCGGACGTTTTTTTAAAGGGGCAATCACTTACAAGGCATGGTTTGCATCTTAAGTAATTACCCCTTTACAAAAACGCCCGAGTTCGGCCAGCATCCCGCACTGCCACCGAAACAGGGCAGCATTACATCCCGCCCATGGTCTCTAGAACCACACAGTTTTCCGGATGATGTCATACCAATGACCTACACAGTTACATTAAAGCTGACCTGACTGAAAGATGGCATGGAGCTCAGAAGCATGAGCATGCAGTGTGGGGGAAGAGAACGGACTCAGGGGGATTCCGGAGATCTCACTCAGGAGGATCAATAGCTGGGATCGTACAGAGGAATGGCATTGGGACATTATTAACATAATATGTAGTGTCTACTACTACAGGCAGCCTGCTCCCACCTTCCACAGATGCCCCAGGAGTGAGAAGCGCACATCGTTTATCATATGCTAACGAGCCCAAGTAAAACAATGATTTTGTGTTTCAAAAGCTTATTCCAATGTCTGCACAAAACAACAGCTCCCAATTAGACTAATTAAACAGGAATTATCTTGATACACAGCTCTTTTTAACCTCTTGCCACAAAAAATAAATCCAAGGGATTGTAAAGAACAACGGAGTACTATACTGTACTTATTTAAGGATAAACTTAAGACACTTTTATATATTTAGTAGCAGCACTCCCTTCCACTACATAACCATGTCTCAAGGTCGAGCTCCGCATCCCCTGCCTAGTGCCTAGTACACACAGAGAGATCCGTGCTTAATTTCTAAGCAATCTGGCTCGTTGATATGGAGCTTGGAAACCACCTTAGGTAGGTATCCCTGCTTAGTCCGAAGAACATCCATGTCATGATGAAAAATCCAAGAGTGCCCCAAAAACAGAAATTTGTCGGGCTGAGGAAATGAGCAAGAGGAAGAGAGTCTTCGTGGTCAACCATTTGGGGTCAACCGTATCAAATGGTATAAAGGGAAGCTATTGCGAGGCCTAAAGAACCAAGGACAAATCCCACTGGAGGAACAAAGTCATGTTAAATATATTTTAATCGATGTTGGGCTTCCAGGCTTAAAACACATTTACTAACATTTAGAAATTAATATAAAACATCTGCTAGTAAATGTGTGTTTTAACCCTGGAAGCATAACATCAATTAAAAATCGATTTAAAATAAATAAATATCGATCTAACATCGAACAAAAACAAACAAAATCTACCTTTAGTAAATATACCGCATGGTGACAGGAATAACTGACCCCGATTGTAGTAAAGAGTCACTGTCTTCAGTGCCTTGACCTTGTTGAGGTATGCTGGTGGAGTGGTAGGAAAGTATTGTCCGGGAGGAAGCAAACTGAAAAAGTTGGCCTCCCACCCTATGGTCCCCGTTCCCCCTCCACCACATCCCCCTATGGTCCCCGTTCCCCCCAACTCCACTCTGTCAGGCAGAGGGTTTATCCTCTGGTTTGGTAGTTGGGCGTATAGTCGCCAAGGCTAGTTTGGGTTTGAGCTTAAAAGCAGTCGTGGGGTGAGACTGTCTGGAATGACTGACCTCTGGCATTGCCTTGAGGGCAATAGGACGAGGTCCGAGGTCACGTAGGAGGCTGAGGGCAGGCAAGCAGTTTTAGAAGTTGCGAGGTTATAAACAATCTTGTCCAGTTCTGGCCCAAAAAGAAATTTACCTGTGTATGGAAGTGCTTCCAGGGCTTTCTTAGAATCAGAATCTGCCTTTCAGGAACAAAGCCAAACAATATGGCATGCCGATACAGAAGCAGCTGAAACATTAGAGGACAGTACAGCAATATCCAGAGCCGTTTCCCCAATGTAATGGGCGGCATCTCTGATATTGGCAATTAAAGACAGTTGATCCTCGATTGCTTCTGAAGGAAAAAAGGTTAATGGGCATCTGCCCAGTTTTCAATGGCTTTATCCACCCAGGTCGTAGCAGGTCTGGCTGGGTGGTCTTCTGTTTGCCGGCGGTCGGGCTCCCGGCGCTCAGTATACCGGTGCCGGGAGCCCGACCGCCGGCTTACCGACACTTATTTTCCCTCGTGGGGGTCCACGACCCCCATAGAGGGAGAATAAAATAGTGTGGCGCGCGTAGCGCGCCACCGTGCCCGTAGCGTGGCGAGCGCAGCGAGCCCGCAAGGGGCTCATTTGCGCTCGCCAAGCTGTCGGTAAGCCGGCGGTCGGGCTCCCGGCGCCGGGATGCTGGTCGCCGGGAGCCCGACCGCCGGCCACCCGTAGTGAACCCGGTCTGGCTGTGGCACCTGTAAGTGAATATAAAGATTTTTAAGAGACACGTCCAATTGCCTATCCGGAAGGTCCTCAATGAGGGCCGATGTTGGGCTCGGAAGAATAGAACTTTTAATTAAACGTGTCACATGAGCATCCCATTTTCCCATTTTGTACAATAAACCACGGGAACGGATAAAAGGAGCTCAGCCTTTTTGGTACCGTAAACTTCTTGCTAGGAGTTTTCCATGCCTCATTCAGCCTCAGAGAAATAATCTGAGTGTGTAAACTCAGCTACTACAACCTTCTGTCGTTTACACGGAGGATCCTTAGATTTTGGGGCCGGTTCAGTATCCTCCAGCTGTAGTGAGATCTTAATCAACTAAAGCAGCCACATTAAATTTGGACTGTACCTCTTCCTCTTCCCCCCCCCCCCATGTAAGATGTTCTGAAATGCAGCCGATGAAGCAGCCAGACTCTGTATAGAGTCAGAGAATAAGTCCAACCAGAGAGGAGGGGACGGGTGGGGCTGGTATAGGCTGATAACAGTCTGGAATGGTTGTGAGAGACAAATAGGAGGGGGGGGGAGCCACAGATGGGGTTGCAATATGGTCAGCAATTTTAGCAAACATGTTAGAAAAATTGGTCCATGGAGGTTCTTGTGCTAGAGCTGGGGGAGCTGATGGGCCTGGGGGTACAATACAAGTAGTGCACGGACCATCCTGTAATAAATCCAGAGGTAAAACCTCTGTGTTACAGATCCTACATAATACAAGAGTAGGTGCACCAGTCTGTTTAGCTGCCTTGCCTGACATAACTGCAAGGTGTGTACACACACAATATGGTAATGTGTAGTATGTAACTGCGAATAGTAAGTGACAATTAGCCTGCACAATTACAATAATGTGTGACAGAGTAAACCCTGTACACACCAGTATTCAAGGGTTACTGTAAAAAGAAAGGTACAGGGAAAGCAATATAATGCACAGAGAAAGAAGTACATACAACAGCACTTGCATAAGTCACATACAATGCAGAAATACAATTTAACTGCAGTATATATCACACAGCACATATATCAACTACTCAGCTATTAGAAAAGAGCTGGTAGGAAGCAGCGCTGCGTATTACCAGACTCCAAGGAGAGGTATACAGGGAGACAAAACTCAGCATTCCCCGAGACCTGCAGAGATCTTGCCATGGTTGCCCAGCGTCTGTGAGGAAGGAGGGTAAGGAAGGAGCAGCCCAGGGTGGAAAGACCTCAGCGGAATGGTGGCCTGGACTGGGAGAGGGGCCGCTGGAGAAGCGCTGATCTCCCCTTGCTGCCATCCAGTACCGGTCCCCTGGCCTGTAATAATGCTCCCCAGTGCCAGTAACGGTAAGCCCTGGTGGTCTAGTGGAGCATAAGGTCACGTAATGGTCTGGGACCACGTCAGCACCACCGGTCCATCTCCCTGGACTGGCAGTATAGGACTGCTGTGCTCGCGGGTCCCACAAGCGGGAACCCTCCTTACCTTGTCCCCCATAATTTCAGGTGCAGCTTGGCGTGCCCCTGTGTGCCTCTGCTAGTGGAAGGTGCCAGGGTCCCACCGAAATCACCTAATTGTGGCTTGCGTCACGTGAACTGCCTAGCGCTGCTTGCTCGGTAAAAAAAAAAAAAAGTAAAAATATTACAATTTAAAAAGCTTGGCCTGCATCATGCAGTCCCACTATTCACTGGTGACCAGCACCTGCTGGCACCAAACAAAAACTGAAGCTCCTGAGCTGGGGGTGGGGTATGAGGAGAGAGGGACCAAGTGTATCCTGGGATGCTCAAAAACGTTGCTGTTCGGTGCGTGATCCTGGTCTCCACCAAGCATACCCTGAGGTTAACCCTGTGGAGACCATGGACCCTGAAGTAGAAAATAGTTTCAAGTTCTAAACGTTTGATACAATATTTTTGTTCAACCTCTTGAATTAAAGCTGAAAATCTGCACTTCAATTTCATCTCCATTGTTTAATTTCAAATCAATTGTGGTGGCTTACAGAGTCAAAATTTGAAAACTGGTGGCAGTGTCCAAATATGTATGGACGTTACGGTATAATTATATAGAATTCAAATAAATACAATCCTTGGTGAATCAGATTGTCAAAGATAGCAGTGGTATCGCACATGTTAACTCCTTGATAAAGAAGGTGAAGCAAAAACGGACAACATAAACAGTGGCCAGCACAAGCCAGATTTGAGAGGGAGAGCGTATACACTACTGAACGTTAAATAAGGAAAAGCAAGTTATTCTTGGTGAAAATAGGATTTTAATACCTACCGGTAAATCCTTTTCTCTTAGTCCGTAGAGGATGCTGGGGTCACTTCAAGAACCATGGGGTATAGACGGGATCCGCAGGAGACATGGGCACTTTAAGACTTTCAAAGGGGTGTGAACTGGCTCCTCCCTCTATGCCCCTCCTCCAGACTCCAGTTATAGGAACTGTGCCCCGACTTCCGGTTCCGGCGCCCATGTGAGGAGAAGCTGATTGCTGCAGCTCTCCTGCACCCTCGGCAACCGGAGCACACAGCGCCTCTAATTCACGGCTTTTCTCCGCGCCGGTCGCACAATACCAGTGGGAAGGTGTAGAGAACTGGATGGAGAGATTTCTGTCCTCCCCTATGCCCCCTAAAGTCCAAAGATCGAGGTCTGAAAGACGGCCGGGAGAATCCAAGATGGCCGCCGCATCTAACTCACAAACGAGTCTGCAGGCTGCTGGCAGCACCAAACAGGCTTCTGCAAAACACACTTCTCCCTCAGGTGAGCCTGACTGTACCCCTGTCTCTCCAGTGACTTATGCTGATGTAGTAAGAGCTGTTAGGGATGCCATGGAGCCTATCATGGATGCACATGCTGTTAAAATGCAGCAGGCAGTAAAAGATCTAAAATCCCAAATCAAGCAGCTCACCAAGACTGTTCTTACAAATGAACAAAGGCTGGGGGAGACTTTTCAGGATGTTGGGGATCTTAAGCACAGATATGATGAGCTCCAGAAATCTCACTTTCAACTGCTGAACAAGGTTGATGATCTTGAAAATAGATCGAGGAGATCGAATCTTCGGGTACTGGGGCTCCCTGAGTCACTGAAAGGTCCTGATTTGACTCTGTTTTTGCAAACGTCCCTCCTTGATCTACTGCATATCCAAGATGAATGCACCGGCTTAGTTATTGAGAGAGCCCACAGACTGGGTCCCCCACATTCTGCACCTAATAGCAGACCACGTGTGGTCATATTTAAATGTCTGAACTTTCTCCATAAGGAGGCAATATGGTCGGCATCCAGGAAGCATAGAAATTTACAATGGGAGGGAGCTCGTTTGGCCATTTTCCAGGACTACTCCGCGGAGGTTTCCCGGGCCCGTCGAGAATTTACCCCCCTTTGCTCTCGTTTGGTAAAGGCGAATAAAAAATTTGCTCTGCTCTTCCCTGCAAGACTACGTCTGTTTGATGGAAATTCTTTTCGAGACTTTACAAATCTTGCAGATGCAGAGGCTTATGTTTCCGAGGCCTCCCAGGCAGATGACGACTCCTCTCAGATGGACGACACCCTGGAGAGGGATGGCTGAGTATTGCTCCTGGACTTATCTGTTTCTGGCGATGCCCGCCAATCTAATATAATTTAATTATTGCGGTAGAAGCTGCCGCAGGTGTTTTTCCCCACAAAAGAGCATTTGGTCTTACACAACGGGCCGAACCATTTTACTTTGTTTTATGTTTTGGATTTTTCTTATACATCTGCTGTTTTCTACTGGAAATGCAATCTTTCTAGAATGTTCACATATGTTTAGAGGAGATATTTCCATCCTTTTATTTATGTGACAGGCTGCATTTTTCTTTTTCTGTAACATGCTCTGTGTGCTCTGATATTTTCTGGTTAATTTTCTTAAGATATATCTTCATATAATATGTTGCCGAGGGTGGGTAAGGGCGCCCCCTCCCTCACTTTTTTTTTTCTCAGGTTATCAAATTCTGGCTGGCTCAGTGGTGGTCTATGACGGCCTCTGTGCTTGCTCGAACCGGTTGTTCTTGTTTTCTGAAGTTATGATCGTCCTTAGCAGGACTTTCTTTCACAATTTTAATGTTATATTTTGTGTGTTTTCTATGTATTTGTTCTTCTTTTCTTCTCCCCCTCCCCTTCTTTTCCTTATGTGTCCACCCCGGTATGTTTGGTGCTTGTTTCTCGACGGCTGTAGATATTGTGGTTACTGTGCATGTTTTCAGGTTCTCCCAGGTCATTTGATGCATGGCTAGTCTGAGTGTAGGCACGTGGAATGTCGGAGGGATCAACTCCCCAGCTAAACGCAGAAAGATTTTGCTCTATCTTCGGAAGGTGGGCATGGATGTTGTTTTCATTCAGGAATCTCACCTTATGCCAAATGAGGTGGTAAAACTGAACACTATGGGTTGGTCTGTGGTGGCCTCTTCCTCCTTCTCTCCTAAGGCTAGAGGAGTGATTATATTAGCACGACACACGGTCCCTATCTCTGTCCACGCTATTATAGATGACACTCAGGGTAGATATGTATTGGCAGATGTCACTTTGTATGCATCCAGGTTCCTACTTTGTAATATTTATGCCCCTAATCAGTACTCTAGGCAATTCTATACGAACATGGTCACTAAGCTACTAAGTTACTCTGAAATTCCCATATTACTGGGTGGAGATTTTAATATATATTCTTCTTCAACCATGGATAAATCCCCCCCCCCCGCACTCCCCCCTCGTTACCGCGTATTGGTATCCCCTATATTTGCTCGCAGCTGTCCTTAGTGGATGTGTGGCGCGCATGCTATCCATTATAAAGGGAGTTTACATGTCTCTCAGCTGCGCACCACACGTTCTCGAGGATTGATTACCTGCTGTTATCTGAATCCCTTTTCTCAAAAGTGGCTGACTCAAAAATTGAGAATATCTGTATTTCAGATCATGCTCTATGCTGGATGAAATTGATGCTCCTTTCAGAAAAATCCCCATTCCGCTCCTGGCACTTCCCCTCTCATTTAAGTGGCTCTCTAAAATTCCGCTCCTCATTAGATGCAGCGTGGCTGGATTATCATATGCACAATGGAGAAACTCTGAGCGATGATCCTGCTCTTTTCTGGCAGGCGTCAAAATCAGTTATCCGGGGACACATTATTTCCTATAGTAAAAAAAGGGATTTAGATTTAAATTCACAATATTTGGAAGCCCAGGCGGCTCTCACTCTCGCTTTCCAGGAATTTAAGTCCTCCCCCTCCCCTTCTACTAGAGAACGGTACCTTACACAAAAAACACTGTTCGATACCCTCCTTTCTCAATTGGAAGCGAAATATTCATTTTCAAGAGACTGTAGCATTTACAGATATGGCAACAAGTCTGGCAAACTGTTATCACGTTTATTAAAGGGCAGACACCCTAAAGTGGTCATTCACTCTCTGCTCACCCAAGGTGGAGACAGAGTACGGACCTCGGCCGAGATTGCTGAGGTGCTACAGTCTTTTTATTCCACTTTGTATGCACGTCCTATTATCAACCAGACACACAAGGCTAGCTTTTGGCCTTCTACTGATCTGCCTCAAATGTCAGAGTCGCACTGTACCTCTCTTCTTGCACCTATCACCACTGAGGAAGTTTCTCTAGCAATAGGTGGACTGAAGGCTGGGAAGACTCCGGGTCCTGACGGTTTTGCCAATGACTACTATAAAATTCTATCTACTAGACTGAGCGAACCTCTTTCTGTCTTATTCAATTCTTTTATGCAGGGTGCTTCCTTGCCCCAATATTTTAATTCAGCCGTCATAAAGGTTATCCCGAAGCCTGGCCGGGATCCTGAGTCTCCCAGCTCTTATCGTCCGATCTCCCTTTTAAACACGGATTATAAATTAATCACTAAAATCCTCTCAAATAGACTCAAATTCATAGTCCCGGACATAGTGCATACGGACCAGACTGGATTTGTCTGGGGTCGGCAATCAGTGAGCAATATCCGAAAGGTCTTGACTGTTATGCAGGCCTTTCAGCTTTCCAAACCCACGGATACTAATGTATTATTATCCATTGATGCCGAAAAGGCGTTCGACCTGGTCACCTGGGACCATCTGTATGAAACGCTCCATCGCTTTGGTGCACCTGAGGACTTTGTCTCTCTTATTTCCCGTCTATATGAATCTCCCTCCACTCAAGTTTTGGGGAATGGTATTCTCTCTTCCCCTTTCCTTATTCAGAGTGGTACACGACAGGGCTGCCCCTTGTCACCTTTATTATTTGCTTTAGCTTTAGAACCCTTAGCTGTTTCCGTGAGAAACTCTCCCGAATTTGCAGGCATAAAAATCATGGACACCACGGTAAAATTATCACTGTATGCCGACGACATGCTGCTATTTATTTCCCATCCTGATACATCCATCCCTGCGATTGTCTCCCTGATTGAACAATTTGGTTCTTTTGCGGGATACAAGATTAATATATCCAAATCCGAGCTCCTCCTCCTTTCAGGGGACTCCTCCCTCTTTCCATCACACCCTGTCCTGTCCCGATTCCCAGTTACCCGAGATAGTCTTAAATATTTAGGAGTTCAGATTCCTACTTCTCTCCCGGATCTATATGCGATTAATTTTGGTCCTATTTTGTCCAAGGTGTCTAAAATACTTACTGACTGGGCGTCCCTGCCCTTATCTCTTATGGGTCGTGCAGAGGTTATTAAATCTGTGATATTTCCCAAGATTGCTTATTTCCTGCTTATGCTCCCTATTGCCCTCGTTGAGAAAGATGTCCTTTTCCTTAAGCAATGTTTCACTAGATTTCTATGGGCCGGGAAACGACCAAGAGTCCCCTACGCTAGATTGCAGCTATTACGTGAAGAGGGAGGTATGGGAATCCCGGATCCAGTCCTATTTAGTAGAGCAGCAATGTACAGGTATATCACAGACTGGCTTTGGGGCAGATCAGTATTTACGAACCTGACACTTGAACTGGCTGTATTTCACCCTTTCTCCCCTGCTGCACTCTTACACACCCCGAACTCCCGCCTCCCATCTGGGATAAAACAGAATATTTTGTTTTGGCATACATATCGAGCATGGCAGGTCACACACACTAAAGCACAGAGGAAACCTGACACCTCTCTTCACACTACGTTCTGGGGTAACCCATGTTTCCTTCCTGGCCTTGATAACACACATTTTTTGAGTTGGAGAGAAAAGGGGATCGCAGCTATTAGAGACATATATGACCCAGGAGGCAACGCAGTGCTTTCTTTCTCTGACATCCAAATAAAGTTTGGTATATCCCACCGGGAATTTTTTATGTACCTACAGGCTAGGCATTTTGCTCAATCCCAGTCTCATCCTATGATTTCTGAGGCTACCACAGACCCGCTGCGCACCCTAATGGTGCTCACTAAAGATTGTCCTTACCATCTTAATTATTTCAGAAACACCTTTAGGGTCTCATATAGAGACCGGCTCTGGGAACCCGCGCTGTCCTCATGGTCCAGAGATATCCCCAATATGGGATCGAGCGCTGAATTATTAGATATCATTTTACCCATTTTTAGGTCCTTATATTCTGCCTCTTTGCAAGAGGTACACTTGAAAACGCTCCAAAGGGCATACATAGCACCCAATCAGAGGGCACACATGGTCCCAGACGACACTGGCTGTTGTATCAAATGTACTGCGCAGAGTGCCACCTTGTACCACAATATGTGGTCTTGCCGGAAAATATCTAAGTTTTGGTATAAGGTGGTCGCTTATCTCAACACAGTATTTAACTTACAGTTAATAAAATGTCCTAAGGCTTGTTTGCTACTTGATTTTAGGGAATGGTCTCTTGGGCCTGAAGATAGAGATATTGCTCCGGTAATCTCTGTCATTTTGACAATTGCCAAGAAACAAATTCTTAATAATTGTATCAAACCGTCTACCCCTTCTCTGATGGCTGTAAAACACATGACCCTCCGAATTATTTATTTTGAGAGGCGTGCTACTCTTCCTGACATAGAAATGGGGGTCAGGCGGTTTGCCAAGAAGTGGGAGAGGTACATTGATACTTTAGATCCGGACATACAATCTTTCATCTATAAATTATTTGAGACCACAAAGTGGTACCTATATAGACAAATCGATAGGGCCTATTGATAACTTAGGCCTAAGTTCTGTCCCTTTGAGACCTCCTGCTCCTTGCCTAGGAAATGTAATCATACTAATCTTAATACCCCACGCTGTATGTTTAGTCCGAAGCCAATTAGATACTGAACCTTCTCTTTGATTAGAATGGCTAACCATGCCGGAAATGCCTTTTTATTATTCTTAATTAAGATGTCTTTGGCCGTTACTCATTCAGGAACTGATCATACTTGTATTGTCTTCCCCATTTGTCCCCCCCCCCCCCCCCCCCTCCTGTCTGTCCTCTTCATTGACCTCTCTGGTATATTTATGTTCTGTGAACTCTCAGGTAAAACTAGGTGCTTGACCTTGGGTATATGATAATTTCGTATGCTGAGACGCAAACGGGTACTGTTTTCATCATTTCTTAGACCTCATGTAGATTAAGATTGTCCATCCTTTGCCTTTACCCAAGCCCACAGCTACCGACCATATATGCATTTGTTGATTTCACTGATGTGATTTAAAAGCACTTTACGTTGGAACACTGTAATCATACCGGTTTCTCTCCGGTCTTTGGTTTGTCTGTACCATGAAGGTCTTCCCTGTGTATTGTATTTCTATATAAAAATCTAATAAAAATTGTTGAATTATAGGAACTGTGCCCAGGGAGACGGACATTTTGAGGAAAAGGATTTATTGTAAAATTAAAGGTGATATACATACCAGCTCACACCTCAAGCATGCCGTACAACATGGCATTTAACACAACGCAAGTCAACGGCATGAACAGCAGCAGCAACAGGCTGACTATAAAAGTAACACAACGTGTGTAACCACAACTAATAACTGGAGATACAGTACGCACTGGGACGGGCGCCCAGCATCCCCTACGGACTAAGAGAAAAGGATTTACCGCTAGGTATTAAAATCTTATTTTCTCATACGTTTTAGAGGATGCTGGGGTCACTTCAAGAACCATGGGGTTTATACCAAAGCTCTAGAACGGGCGAGAGAGTACGGATGACTGTGCAGCACCGATTGACCAAACATGAGGTCCTCATCAGCCAGGGTATCAAACTTGTAGTACTTCGCAAAGAAGTGTTTGAACCCAACCAAGTAGCCGCTCGGCAAAGCTGTAATGCCGAGACCCCCCGGGAAGCCGCCCAGGATGAGCCCACCTTTCTGGTAGAATGGGCCTTCACCGATTTCGTTAACGGCAATCCAGCCGTAGCATGAGCCTGCTGAATCATATGACAGATCCAGCGCGCAATAGGCTGCTTGGAAGCAGGAACCCCAATTTTGTTGTGAGCATACAGGACAAACAGAGCCTCCGTTTTCCTAAACTGAGCCGTTCTGGCTACATAAATTTTCAAAGCTCTGACAACATCCAGAAACTTCGATTCCAGCAAGGCGTCAGTAGCCACTGGCACCACAATAGGTTGGTTCAAGTGGAACGACGAAACCACTTTCGTCAGAAACTGCTGACGAGTCCGCAACTCTGCTCTACCTTCATGGAAGATCAAGTAAGGGCTCTTGTGAGACAAGGCCGCCAATTCAGACACCCGCCTGGCGGATGCCAAGGCCAACAGCATGACCACTTTCCAAGTGAGAAATTTCAACTCCACCTTTTGTAAAGGTTCAAACCAATGAGATTGAAGAAATTGCAACACCACGTTCAGACCCCATGATGCCACAAGGGGGCACAAAGGGAGGTTGGATGTGCAACACGCCTTTCACAAAAGTCTGAACTTTTGGAAGGGAGGCCAATTGTTTTTGGAAGAAAACTGATAAGGCCGAAATTTGTACTTTAATGGAGCCCAACTTTAGACCCGCATCCACACCGGCTTGTAGAAAATGGAGAAAACGTCCTAACTGAAATTCTTCCGTAAAAGCCTTCTTGGATTCACACCAAGACACGCATTTTCTCCAAATACGGTGGTAATGTTTAGACGTTACTCCTTTCCTGGCCTGAATAGGAGTGGGGATGACTTCCTTGGGAATACCCTTTCGAGCTAGGATCCTGCGTTCAGCCTCCAAGCCATCAAATGAAGTCGCGGTAAGTCTTGGAACACGCACGGCCCCTGCTGCAACAGATCCTCCCTCAGGGGAAGAGGCCAGGGATCTCATGAGTAATTCCTGAAGATCTGGATACCAAGCTCTTCTTGGCCAGTCTGGAACAATGAGGATCGCTTGAACCTTTGTTCTTCTTATCATCTTTATCACTTTTGGAATGAGAGGAAGCGGAGGAAACACGTACACCGACTGAAACACCCACGGTGTCACTAGGGCGTCCACTGCTATTGCTTGAGAGTCTCTTGACCTGGAACAATATCTCTGAAGTTTCTTGTTGAGGCGAGACGCCATCATGTCTATTTGAGGAATTCCCCAAAGACTTGTCACTTCTGCAAAGACCACTTGATGAAGACCCCACTCTCCTGGATGGAGATCGTGTCTGCTGAGGAAGTCTGCTTCCCAGTTGTCCACTCCTGGAATGAAGATCGCTGACAGAGCGCTTGCATGCCTTTCCGCCCAACGGAGAACTTTTGTGGCCTCTGCCATAGCCGCTCTGCTCTTTGTTCCGCCCTGGCGGTTTATGTACGCTACTGCTGTTATTATGTTGTCCGACTGAATCAAGACGGACCAATTGCGAAGATGTTCGGCTTGCAGAAGGCCGTTGTGAATGGCCCTTAACTCCAGAATGTTTATGTGTAGACACATTTCCCGGCTTGACCATCTTCCCTGGAAGTTTTCCCCCTGTGTGACTGCTCCCCAGCCTCGGAGACTCGCATCCGTGGTCACTAAGATCCAGTCCTGGATCCCAAACCAGCGTCCCTCTAGGAGGTGAGAGCTGTGCAGCCACCACAGGAGTGAGAGAATCTGGTCTTGGAAGACAGGGTTATCCTTCGGTGCATGTGCAGATAGGACCCGGACCACTTGTCCAACAGGTCCCACTGAAACACTCTGGCATGGAATCTGCCAAACTGAATGGCCTCGTAAGCCGTCACCATCTTCCCCAGCAACCGAGTGCATTGATGGATCGATACTCTTGTTGGTTTCAGCAGTTTTTTGACCAGGTTCTGAATTTCCAGAGCCTTTTCCACTGGAAGAAAGACTCTCTGTAATTCTGGGTCCAGAATCATTCCCAAAAACGACAGCCGTCTCGTCGGAACCAACTGTGATTTTGGCAAGTTTAGGAGCCAACCATGTTGCTGCAGAATTGTCAGGGAGAGTGTAATGTTCTGCATTAATTGGTCCCTGGATCTCGCCTTTATCAGGAGATCGTCCAAGTAAGGGATAAATCGGGACTCCTTGCTTGCGTAGGAGGACCATTATTTCGGCCATTACTTTGGTGAAAACCCTTGGAGCCGTGGACAGACCAAACGGCAACGTCTGAGATTGGTAATGACAATCCCGAACTGCAAACCTCAGGTAAGCCTGATGTGGGGGATAAATTGGAACATGCAAGTAGGCATCCTTTATGTCTACTGACACCATAAAAATCCCCCTCCTCCAGACTGGAGATTACTGCCCGGAGAGATTCCATCTTGAATTTGATTTTTTTAGATAGAAATTGAGGGATTTGAGGTTCAGGACTGGTCTGACTGAGCCGTCTGGCTTCGGGACCACGAACAGGCTCGAATAAAAGCCTTCTCCCTGTTGCGACGGGGAAACCCTGACAATTACTTGATTGTGACACAATTTTTGTATTGCGGCGCATACCACCTCCCTGTCCGGAAGAGAAGTTGGTAAGGCTGATTTGAAAAATCGGTGAGGGGGGACATCTTGAAACTTCAGTTTGTACCATTGGGACACTATTTCTACAACCCATGGGTCCAGGGCCGAACGAGCCCAGAACTGACTGAAGAGCCTGAGACGTGCCCCCACCGGTGCGGACTCCCGCAGAGGAGCCCCAGCGTCATGCAGTGGACTTGGCAGAAGCCGGGGAGGACTTCTGCTCCTGGGAACCGGCCACAGCCGGTGATCGTTTACCTTTTCCCTTCCCTCTAGTAGCAAGGAAGGAGGACCCTCGGCCCTTTCTGTATTTATTGGGCCGAAAGGACTGCATCTGATAGTGGTGTGCTTTGTTTTGGGGCGCAGGCACATAAGGTAAAAATAATGACTTACCCGCGGTAGCCGTAGATACCAAATCAGCGAGGCCGTCACCAAACACCACACCACCTTTATACGGTAGAGACTCCATAGCTTTCTTAGAGTCAGCATCAGCATTCCATTGATGAATCCACAATGCTCTCCTAGCTGAGACTGCCATGGCATTGGCCCGTGATCCCAAGAGACCAATATCTCTCGCAGCTTCCTTTAGGTAGACTGCAGCGTCCCTGATATGACCTAGCGTCAAAAGAATGCTATCCCTATCCAGGGTATCCATTTCAGATGACAAGTCATCTTCCCATTTTTCGATAGCACTACTCACCCACGCAGACGCAATGGCTGGTCTGAGTAGCGTACCCGTGGTGACAAATGGATTTTAATGTACTTTCCTGTCTACGATCTGCAGGGTCCTTTAGGGCTGCCGTGTCAGGGGACGGGAGAGCCACCTTTTTGGACAGCCATGACAGAGCTTTGTCCACAATGGGGGGTGACTCCCATTTTTCCCTATCCCCAGAGGGAAACGGATACGGCACTACAATCCTTTTGGGAATCTGAAACTTCTTGCCAGGACTTTCCCAAACCTATTCACAAAGCGTGTTCAGTTCATGAGAGGGAGGAAATGTTACCTCAGTTTTCTTCCCTTTATACATACAGACCCTAGTATCAGGAACAGTAGGGTCCTCAGTGATATGTAATACATCTTTTATAGCCGCAATCATGTACTGAATGCTCTTTGCCAGTTTTGGATCTAATCTGGCATCACTATAGTCGACACTTGAGTCAGTGTCCGTGTCAGTATCCGTGTCTGCCAGCTGGGCAAATTATCTTTTTTGTGACCCCGAGTGATAACACAACCTCCACAGATTTCTTCCATGCCTGGTTTTGAGACTCAGATTTATCCAATCTCTTACTAATAAGAGCCACATTAGCATTCAAAGCATTCAACACATGACAGGGTCACTCCCACAGCCGTTTCTGTCCCTAATACAGTCTCCTCTTGTGAAGAGCACTCAGCCTCAGACATGCCGACACACGTGTACCGACACCTACAGACACACTGGGCATATTAGGGGACAGACCCACAGTGAAGCCTGTCAGAGAAACACAAACGGAGTTTGCCAGCTCACAACCCAGCGCTTATCCCTGTTCTGAAACTCATATTTCTTCAGACCTGTAGCGCTTATATAATTAACTTATTTTGCACCAAATTAACTGTGCCCCCCCCCCCCCCCATTTTGCACCCTGTTACTTGTACAGCAATGTTGAGGAAGGACCAGCGTCTCTGCAGCACTGTGAAGAGAAAATGACGCTGAGTAGAGCTGTGAGGGCTAAGCCCCGCCCCCTTAATGGCGCGCTTCAGCCCCGCTATTTTTTTACATTTATACTGGCGGGGGTTAGGATTAGCCTAGGCACTTATACCACTCTTTGCCAGTCTCATATGAGGTTTTATATGCTGCCCAGGGTGCCCCCCCCACGCGCCCTGCACCCTGTAGTGCCGCTGTGTGTGGGAGCATGGCGCGCAGCGCGATCGCTGTGCGGTACCTCAAAGCAGTCACTGAAGTCTTCTGATCTTCTTCTACTCACCTGTCTTCTGACTTCTGGCTCTGCAAGGGGGGTAACAGCAGGCTCTGGGAGTGAACCCCTAGGCGTACCTAGTGTTCCAAACCCTCAGGAGCTAATGGTGTCCTGTAGCCAAGAAGCAGAGCCTTTAAAATCACAGAAGTAGGTCTGACTTCTCTACCCTAAGTCCCACGAAGCAGGGAGATTGCTGCCAGCAGTCTCCCTGAAAATAAAAAACCTAACATAAGTCTTTTTCAGAGAAACTCAGTAGAGCTCCTCAGAGTGCATCCAGTCTGCCTGGGCACAATTCTAAAACTGGAGTCTGGAGAAGGGGCATAGAGGGAGAAGCCAGTTCACACCCCTTTGAAAGTCTTAAAGTGCCCATGTCTCCTGCGGATCCTGTCTATAGCCCATGGTTCTTGAAGTGACTCCAGCATCCTCTAGGACGTATGAGAAAAAGGGGGAATTCAATTGCCGAAGAAGGGTGCAAATTACCAGGGCATTTAAATGCAGACGACAACTTTGCCCAACCAATTCGCACCCAAATTCGCTCAAAAGTGCCGCGTTAACCTATGGGGTCGCCGACACTAGTGCATGATCCCGCTGCCATAAGGGCAGTGGATGTTATGTGGATTCGGCCGGGAGTGATCACCGCAGTGTATTACTTCACAACTGGTATAGATGGATACACTTATATGGGATATCTTATAAACCACAGACATCACATGGAGGGCAGGATGTATTAACATACATCGCCGCCCCTCGCAGCGATGTTGATCGCATATGTACTAATATATGCGATCAACATCGCATTGTGTTGGCGGAGGCCCCCCCGCGATACCTGTGAGATGGTGTGCGGGGAGTCTCCATCACCTACCTGAGCTCTCCACATTCCTCCCACGCCGGGAAGCAGCAGCAGGCTGCCCCCGGCACCTCCTCTTCCTCCCTGCAATCAGAAGGATTTTAGGCTGCGTTGCTAGGGGGAGGAGAAGTTTACCCTCTGAATTCAGGCTTCCTGGAGGAAGCTATGCCGGGGCAAAAGGGGGTCGGCGTCAGTGGGTTGCGCGGGCCGGCGATAAGAAGCCCATAGGCTTCTATAGGGTATCGCCATCCAAAGATGGTGAAACCCTCATGGGCGAAAACGTGGCGGCCGGGTGTTAGTACATACGAAAATGCGATAAAACCCCTGAAAACGGGGGTTTTATCACATTTTCCCCTTTAGTACATCCCGCCCTGAATGTGGTAGAAAGTTATAAGCACTTCTAACACAAACTCATCCACATGACGAATGGGTCTGCAACAAACAATAACAATGTGTGCATTCATGTCACCCTTCCTGATTACACCACTAACACCACTCACATGATCTTCACATTTATGCTGGAATTTTATGGTTAGGAGAAGAGGGAGATCTTCAGAAAACTAGAGTAGTAGTAAAGAACTATCATATATCATATTAATAGAGAGACAGTTGACACTGAGGTAGAGAGACAAAATGGGGAAAAAAAAAAAAAACACACAATATGGGGAAAGGTTGAAGAGAAAAGCAGAGGGAAAATAACAGCATTTACAATTTGGGGATTAGAATCACTTAATGGGAGGAATTGATGAACTCCAACCAAATGTTCTTTTATAACAGATCAACTCTTTCTGGTACTCTACGTATTTGCTATCAGTGGCTCTGAATCGGTCTACTACACCACATCAACTGGAGTAGAGTGAAGCAAGTACTGTTTTTATACAGACCATGGGGAGCTGCATCAAACATTGGAGAGAGATAAATGACCAACCAATCAGCTTCTAACTGCAATTTTACAGGCTGTATTTGAAAAATGATAGCTGGGAGCCGATTGGATGTTACATCCTCCCTATATTTGCATAGATGCTTAGTTATCAACTTTCATTTATGTAATGTTTTTATCCTGATGTTCGGCACTTATGTATGCAATTTGTGTAGTCCTGCAGCACCATTTTAACACCCTATAACTAACTAAAAGATAATGCAGTACAACTTTACTCAATCCAACTGGAATATTTGTCCGGGTCTCATTTCTAAGAGCCAGTACCTACTAAACAAATTCAGACCCTGTACCTGGCAAATGTCCAGGGTTAAACCACCTAGAGAACTTTCCATGAAACCACCACTAAGTGAAAATATATTGATATAGCCAATTGTGGTAGACTAATGATTACATTGTATGCTTTAGCATCTGCCAAAAAATAGGATTTTAAATACCTACCGGTAAATCCTTTTCTTTTAGTCCGTAGAGGATGCTGGGGACGCTTCAAGAACCATGGGATATAGACGGGATCTGCAGGAGACATGGGCACTTTAAGACTTTAAAAGGGGTGTGAAGTGGCTCCTCCCTCTATGCCCCTCCTCCAGACTCCAGTTATAGGAACTGTGCCTAGGGAGACGGACATTTAGAGGAAAAGGATTTATTTAATTTAAAATAAGGGGAGATACATACCAGCTCACACCACAAACATGCCGTACACCATGGCATTCAACACAACGCATGCAACGGCATGAATAACGTCAGCAACAGTCTGATTTAACGCAACACAACACAACACAACATGTGTGTAACCATAACTAATAACTGCAGATACAGTACGCACTGGGATGGGCGCCCAGCATCCTCTACAGACTAAGAGAAAAGGATTTACCGGTAGGTATTAAAATCCTATTTTCTCATACGTCCTAGAGGATGCTGGGGACGCTTCAAGAACCATAGGGTTTATACCAAAGCTCTAGAACGGGCGGGAGAGTGCGGATGACTCTGCAGCACCGATTGACCAAACAAGAGGTCATCAGCCAGGGTATCAAACTTGTAAAACTTCGCAAAGGTGTTTGTTCCCGACCAAGTAGCTGCTCGGCAAAGCTGAAATGCCGAGACCCCTCGGGCAGCCGCCCAGGATGAGCCCACCTTTCTGGTAGAATGGGCCTTCACCGATTTCGGGAACGGCAATCCCGCCGTAGAATGAGCCTGCTGAATCGTATTACAGATCCAGCGTACAATCGTTTGCTTGGAAGCAGGAGCCCCAATCTTGTTAGGAGCCCACAGGACAAACAGAGCCTCCGTTTTCCTAATCTGAGCCGTTCTGGCGACATAAATCTTCAAAGCTCTGACCACATCGAGAGACTTCGATTCCGCCAAGGCTTCAGTAGCCACTGGCACCACAATAGGCTGGTTCATGTGAAACGATGAAACCACTTTTGGCAGAAATTGCTGACGAGTTCTCAACTCCGCTCTATCTGCATGGAAGATTAAATAGGGGCTTTTGTGAGACAAAGCCGCTAATTCAGACACCCGGATGCCAAGGCCAACAGCATGACCACTTTCCAAGTGAGGAATTTCAATTCAACCTTACGGAAAGGTTCAAACCAATGAGACTGCAGGAACTGCAACACCACATTAAGATCCCATGGTGCCACTGGGGGCACAAAGGGAGGTTGAATGTGCAGCACGCCTTTCACGAAAGTCTGAACTTCTGGAAGGGAGGCCAATTCTTTTTGAAAGAAAATTGATAAGGCCAAAATTTGTACTTTAATGGAGCCTAACTTTAGGCCCGCATCCACACCTGCCTGCAGAAAATGGAAAAAACGCCCCAGCTGAAATTGCTTCGTAGGAGCCTTCTTGGATTCACACCAAGACACATATTTTCTCCAAATATGGTGGTAATGTTTCGCCGTTACTTCTTTTCTTGCCTGAAATAGTGTGGGAATGACTTCATTGGGAATACCCTTTCGGGCTAGGATTTGGCGTTTAACTGCCATGCCGTCAAACGCAGCCGCGGTAAGTCTTGATACACGCACGGCCCCTGCTGTAACAGGTCCTCTCATAGAGGAAGAGGCCAGGGATTTCCTATGAGTAATTCCTGAAGATCCGGATACCAGGCCCTCCTTGGCCAGTCTGGAACAATGAGTATCGCATGAACCCTTGTTCTTCTTATGATCTTTATCACTTTTGGAATGAGTGGAAGTGGAGGGAACACAGACCGACTGAAACACCCACGGTGTCACTAGGGCATCCACCGCTATTGCTTGAGGGTCCCTCGACCTGGAACAATATCTCTGAAGTTTCTTGTTGAGGCGAGACGCCATCATGTCTATTTGAGGAGTTTCCCAACGTTTCCTCTTGATGAAGACCCCACTCTCCTGGATGGAGATCGTGTCTGCTGAGGAAGTCTGCTTCCCAGTTGTCCACGCCTGGAATGAAGACCGCTGACAGAGCGCTTGCATGTCTTTCCGCCCATCTGAGAACTTTTGTGGCCTCTGCCATTGCCGCTCTGCTCTTTGTTCCACTCTGGCGGTTTATGTACGCCACTGCTGTTATGTTGTCCGACTGAATCAAGACGGGCAGACCGCGAAGATGATGTTCCGCTTGCAGAAGGCTGTTGTAAATGGCCCTTAATTCCAGAATGTTTATGTGCAGACAAGCTTCCTGGCTTGACCAGTTTCCCTGGAAATTTTCTCCCTGTGTGACTGCTCCCCAGCCTCGGAGACTTGCATCTGTGGTCACCAGGATCCAATCCTGAATGCCGAACCTGCGACCCTCTAAGAGATGAGAGCTGTGCAGCCACCACAGGAGGGAGATTCTGGTCCTTGAGGACAGGATTATTTTCCGGCGCATGTACAGGTGCGACCCGGACCACTTTTCCAACAGGTCCCACTGAAACACCCTGGCATGGAATCTGCCAAACTGAATGGCCTCGTAGGCCGCCACCATCTTCCCCAGCAACCGAGTGCATTGATGAATCGACACTCTAGCCGGTTTCAGACTCTGTTTGACCATGTTCTGAATTTCCAGAGCCTTTTCCACTGGAAGAAAGACTCTCTGCAAGTCTGTGTCCAGAATCATACCCAAGAATGACAGCCGTGTTGTCGGAACCAACTGTGATTTTGGCAGGTTTAGGAGCCAACCATGTTGTTGCAGAATTGTCAGGGAGAGCGTAATGTTCTGCAGTAATTGCTCCTTGGATCTCGCCTTGATCAGGAGATCGTCCAAGTACGGGATAATTGTGACTCCCTGCTTGCGCAGAAGAACCATCATTTCCGCCATTACTTTGGTGAAAAATCTCGGAGCCGTGGCCAGACCAAACGGCAACATCTGAAACGGATAATGGCAATCCTGCATCGCAAACCTCAGATAAGCCTGATGTGGAGGATAAATGAGAACATGCAAGTAGGCATCCTTTATATCTACCGACACCATAAACTACCCCTCCTCCAGACTGGAGATCACTGCCTGGAGAGATTCCATCTTGAATTTGAATTTCCTTAGGTAGAAATTGAGGGATTTCAGGTTCAGGATTAGTCTGACTGAGCAGTCTGGCTTCGGGACCACGAACAGGCTGGAATAAAAGCCTTCTCCCTGTTGCGACAGGGGAACCCTGACAATGACCTGATTTAGACACAATTTTTGTATTGCTTCGCATACTACCTCCCTGTCCTGAAGGGAAGCTGGTAAGGCCGATTTGAAAAATCGGCGAGGGGGGAACGTCTTGAAACTCTAGTTGGTAATCCTGGGACACAATTTCTAAAACCCATGGATCTAGGGCCGAACGAGCCCAGAATTGACTGTAGAGTTTGAGACGTACCCCCACTGGTGCTGACTCCCTCAGAGGAGCCCCCAGCGTCATGCGGTGGATTTGACAGCAGCCGGGGAGGACTTCTGCTCTTGGGAACTTGCCACAGCCAGTGACCTTTTTCCCTTTCCTCTTCCTCTAGAAGTAAGGAAGGAAGTCCCTCTGCCTTTTTTGTATTTATTGGGCCGAAAGGACTGCATCTGATAGTGGTGCGTTCTCTTTTGTTGTGCAGGAACAATACCAGGTCAGTGAGGCAGTCACCAAACAAGACACCACCTTTATATGGCAGAGACTCCATAGCCTTCTTAGAGTCCGCATCAGCATTCCATTGATGAATACACAATGCTCTCCTGGCTGAGACTGCCATGGCATTGGCCCTTGATCCCAAAAGGCCAATATCCCTCGCAGCTTCCTTTAGATAGGCTGCAGCGTCCCTGATATGACCCAGTGTCAAAAGAATGCTATCCCTGTCCAGGGTATCTATATCAGGGGTTCACTACGGCTGGCCGGTGGTCGGGCTCCCGGCGACCAGCATCCCGGCGCCGGGAGCCCGACCGCCGGCTTACCGACAGCTTGGCGAGCGCAAATGAGCCCCTTGCGGGCTCGCTGCGCTCGCCACGCTACGGGCACGGTGGCGCGCTACGCGCGCCACACTATTTTATTCTCCCTCTATGGGGGTCGTGGACCCCCACGAGGGAAAATAATTGTCGGTATTCCGGCTGTCGGGCTCCCGGCGCCGGTATACTGAGCGCCGGGAGCCCGACCGCCGGCAAACAGAAGACCACCCCTATATCAGATGACAAGTTATCTGCCCATTTTTCAATAGCGCTACTTACCCATGCCGAAGCCACGGCAGGTCCGAGCAGCGAACCCGTAGTGACATAAATGGATTTCAAAGTATTTTCCTGCTTACGATCCGCAGGTTCCTTTAGGTCTGCCGTTTCAGGCGACGGCAGCGCCACCTTTTTGGACAGCCGTGATAAAGCTTTGTCCACAGTGGGGGGGTGACTCCCACTTTTCCCTATCCCCCGAGGGGGACGGATATGCCACCGGAATTCTCTTGGGAATCTGAAACTTCTTGTCAGGATTTTCACAGACCTGTTCAAAAAGCGTGTTCAGTTCATGAGAGGGAGGAAACGTTATCTCAGGTTTCTTTCCTTTAAACATACAGACTCTTGTATCAGGAACAGCAGGGTCCTCCGTGATATGTAACACGTCTTATCGCCACAATCATGTACTGAATGCTCTTAGCCAGTTTTGGATTTAATCTGGCATCACTATAGTCGACACTGGAGTCAGAGTCCGTGTCGGTATCTGTATCTGCTATCTGGGTAAATGAACGCTTTTGTGACCCCGAGGCGGTCTGAACCTGGGACAACACATCCTCTACAGATTTTTTCCATGCCTGGTTTTGAGACTCAGATTTATCCAATCTTTTATTCAACCGAGCCACATTCGCATTCAAAGCATTCAGAACATTTACCCAATCAGGAGTCGGCGGTGCCGACAGGGTCACTCCCACAGCCGTATCTTTCCCTAATCCAGTCTCCTCCTGGAAAGAGCACTCTGCCTCAGACATGTCGACACACGTACACCGACACACACAAACACACTGGGCATATAGGGGACACACCCACAGTAAAGCCTGTCAGAGAAACACAGAGGGAGTTTGCCAGCTCACAGCCCAGCGCATATCCCGGTTCTGAACACTTTATATAAAGTCCCAGACCTGTTAGCGCTTTATATTACATTAAATAGCACCAAATATACTGTGCCCCCCCTTTTTTGCACAGCAGGGGAGAGGAAGGCCAGCGTCTCTACAGCTCTGTGGAGAGAAAATGGCGCTGGTGAGAGCTGTGAGGGTTAAGCCAGGCCCCCTCAATTGCGCGCTTCAGCCCCGCTATTTTATTCAATATTTATACTGGCGGGGGGCCCGGATTCAGTGCCTAGGCACTTAAAAACCACTTTTGCCAGGTCTAAAGAGGATTTACATGCTGCCCAGGGCGCCGGCACTGGCGCCCCGCCCCCGCGCCCTGTAGTTCCGCTGTGTGTGGGAGCATGGCGCGCTGTGCGGTACCTCCAAGCCGTCACTGAAGTCTTCTGATCTTCTACTCACCCGTCTCCTGACTACTGGCTCTGCAAGGGGGGCGACGGCGGGCTCCGGGAACGAGCATCTAGGCGTACCTAGTGTTCAGACCCTCAGGAGCTAATGGTGTCCTGTAGCCTAAGAAGCTGAGTCTTGAAACTCACAGAAGTAGGTCTGCTTCTCTCCCCCAAGTCCCATGATGCAGGGAGACTGTTCCAGCAGTTCTCCCTGAAAATAATAAACCTAGCATTAGTCTTTTTCTGAGAAACTCTGGAGAGCTCCCCAGTGTGCAACCATTCTCACTGGGCACAGATTCTAAACTGGCGTCTGGAGGAGGGGCATAGAGGGAGGAGCCAGTTCACACCCCTTTTAAAGTCTTAAAGTGCCCATGTCTCCTGCGGATCCCGTCTATACTCCATGGTTCTTGAAGCATCCCCAGCATCCTCTAGGACGTATGAGAAATCTGACACTCTACACTATTAAACAGTATATAATCACCTGAATAAAAAAGTATTCTAAAAGCTTATGGAGATACTCTGCCCAATTATACTTCAGATTCTGAATGAAAGTGTATAGATCATATATTCATATCTTGTATGGATCATATACTCATATCATGTAAGAATAACAATCAACTTGCACCCCTGCTGAAACAAAACTTGGTGCGTGGAAGAGGGTAGCATGCGACTCAGACAATGATTACAGGTTATTCTGGCTAGTCTGTAAAGTGATCATGATGTTGATGAACTATCATAATGAGGACAATACAAAAGCTGGAAACTTGGCTCCAGATATCCACTTTGTTGGTCTGGAACAACCTATTAACCGTGAAGAGGTGAGAAGAATACAATGCCATTCAGCAACATTGGGTTTGTTCTCAACACACAGACCAGGGAAGCATAACCATGCAGGTCAGATGACAGTGAGCCTGGTATGAAATCACTAGCACTGAGAACTGGGGGTGGATTCACCAAAACGAAGTTTACTCTCTGGTTACAGCAACCTGTGCCCCCTACTGCATATAAGAACGGTAAATGAAAGATTGTTACAAGAAAACCACAAAGAAAACCAGCTGCTTAGTGCAAAATAAAACACATCAGCACGTCAAATGAAGAC
Organism: Pseudophryne corroboree; assembly: GCF_028390025.1. NCBI lineage: Eukaryota > Metazoa > Chordata > Amphibia > Anura > Myobatrachidae > Pseudophryne > Pseudophryne corroboree. The sequence continues at coordinate 291,932,329 of NC_086449.1, forward strand.
TTTGGGGGTCATTCAGACCAGAATGCAGCTGTGTGTCTGTACACAGCGGCTGCATTCGGGTGGTCTGCGCACAAGCACTGGCCGCAGTGCATGTGCGCGACTTTACATATTGCTGCAGCATCTCGAAAGTATGCGTCCGCAGTGCGATTGACAGGGGTGGGCGTTCGCAGGGCGGCAGCACGGCCTCGTGGAGGGGGGGGGAGGGGGGGGGGGGCAGCACGAACAGGTGCATGCCATGACCTGTTTCAGGGCGGCTGTGGACGCATTGGGAGACGGCCTATCACACAGGCTGGGCGGCCTTGCCCTTTGCATATGCAGCGATCTGCGTCCATCTCTCAATCAGGCCCTCATATCTTGTAGGATATAGAATTTTGAATCTACCTAGAACTCAAAAATTTAGTCAAGTAGCAAAAGAATTATGATTGTATAATCATCCTGTATATTACCCAATATCCAAGCAGCAATAACATTGCAAGGGCAGACTATCCCCTATTGCCCGTATACACTGGCAGATTTCATGAATGATAAAACGACCTCTCATTCCGTCCTTCATTAAACTGTACCAAGTCGCTTGAGACATCTCCCGGCCATCCAGTAGATGTCACATGCAATCCTCTGGAACGCGCAATTATGCGTACACGCTGCATGATGTAGACCAGTGGTTCTCGAACTCAGTCCTCAGGACCCCACACGGTTCATGTTTTCCAGGTCACCCAGCAGCTGCACTGTGTATCACCAACTGTCACATTTTAAAAATCTACAGGTGACCTGCAAAACATGAACCGTGTGGGGTCCTGAGGACCGAGTTTGAGAACCTGTAATGTAGACAATTAGGCAATATGCCCAATATGGCAAATTGTCTCAACATCGTGCAAGTGTGTATCCAGCCTTACATGATACAGGGTACATTTAGTTACATTTATTGTGGGGTTAGAGCATTAAATAAAGGCATTTAGGGAAAGGTATGATACATTTATTATTTATTTATTTATTACCAGTTATTTATCTAGCGCACACATATTCCGCAGCGCTTTACGGAGAATATTTTGGCCATTCACATCAGTCCCTGCCCCAGTGGAACTTACAATCTATATTCCCTACCACATGTACACACACATTCACACTAGGGTTAATTTTGTAGGAAGCCAATTAACCTACCAGTATATTTTTGGATTGTGGGAGGAAACCGGAGTACCCGGAGGAAACCCACGCAAGTACGGGGAGAATATACAAACTCCACACAGTTAGAGCCATGGTGGGAATCGAACCCATGACCTCAGTGCTGTGAGGCAGTAATGCTAACCATTACACCATCCGTACTGCCCGTACATCAACGACAATCCATTTGTTTCAGTTGTCATTAAATAAAGCAATCAGTGAAAATGATAAATGTTACTAAATGCCTAGATATGAGGAACTCCTTATCACCAAATTGATAGATTATATATCGATATCTATATATAATAGATTATGACAAGAGTGACATGTAGGAGAAACATCGACATTACAGTATCTCTTTAGACAGGTGGCTTGTTCTATCTATGCATTTGTTGGAAATAAAATGTGCCTTTTAATGCCACCTTAAAGTGTAACTGCCATACAGGTGCAGGTCCATACAGCCTTAATGTGCGCTTTACAAATTTAAATCTATGAAAATCTACACCTGGTTGTTACATTGTATGTTGCTGTAATTGTGTAATGTTCAGTTTATCTTTCTAGGGGCACCAATAAATGATAAACCCTGCTTTTGTAATTATTTGATTTGCCAAGTACTTACGTAACCATAACTAAAAATAACATGGAGCATCTTATTCTAGCTCCAGGCGGCACCAGTGTCCTGCCTACATTACAGACAACTTGGCTGAAAACCAAAACTATGCAGACCCTTTCCCACGCAAAAAAAAACTTGTGACTCCTGTCTCCTGACGTCAATGCCTTTAAATTCAGCTTTCTCCGTAAAAGAAAAAAAGGGGGAAAGTGAAAAAAAAAAAACCATACAAACTGCATGTTCGCTTACAGGAAAAACTTCCTGCTCAGAGGTATTTTAAGAGTAGGAGAATATTTACTTTTAGATCAACTGCATGATGAACAAATACATTTCAGTGTCTTCATTTCAGCTTGTATATCAACAGTTTTAAATCAGACGCAACTAAACCACTCATACAATAAGTATATTATCTTGAATGGATTTGTTCTAATTTAACTACTGTATCTTACAACACAAAGAATCCTAAAATAAGTGAAATATGGGGACAGCAAATTCTGAAATTCCACATGACATCCCTTGCAGCCCTGCCTAGCATCCTTTCCTATTCATGGCAGACTGTCCTCGGATGAGCAGCTCGACAGTGATTTCTTTGTGAATAACCATAAATGTTATTATGCTGATTTGTTAATCATTGAGAATACCTACAACTTGTTAGTACTATCATCAAGTACATACAGTATCTGGTTAAACTGGCAATGCAAAAAACAGAATCACGTCTTTTGAATATGAACTTGTGAATATAAAAATGTTAATCATCAAGTTCATGATTTGAGCTAAATTTAACTGCATTGAAGGTTGTACGGATATAAAAAAAAAAAAAAAATAATAATACATATAAGCAATTAACTGCAAAAATCAACAGGATAAATTAATGCTGTAAAATACTGAAAGCAAAAGATAATGGAGCAAGAAATAAACCTAAAACATAATTTATAAGACAACTTTACTCTTGTAGAGCATTTCTACAAAAGTATATTCAGGTTCTATTATCAGAAGTAACGTTGTGCGTTTTAAAACAACATTAGGTTTCAAATGCATTCAATGATCTACAAGACAAGCCAAGCCGTAGATTCAGAGCGGTTAGCAAACCAAAAAAGTTAGCAACTGAGCAAAACCATGTTGCACTGCAGGTTGGGCAGATATAACATGCACAAAGATATTTATTTTTGGGTGGGTTATATTGTTTCTGTGTAGAGTAAATACTGACTGCTTTACTTTTACACGGCAATTAAGATTTCAGTTTGAACATATCCCACCCAAATCTAACTCTCTCTGCACATGTTACATCTGCCCCAACTGCAGTGCACATGGGCCCTCATTCCGAGTTGTTCGCTCGCAAGGCGATTTTAGCAGTATTGCACACGCTAAGCCGCCGCCTACTGGGAGTGAATCTTAGCTTCTTAAAATTGCCAACGATGTATTCGCAATATTGCGATTACAAACTTCTTAGCAGTTTCAGAGTAGCTTCAGACTTACTCGGCATCTGCGATCAGTTCAGTGCTTGTCGTTCCTGGGTTGACGTCACAAACACTCCCAGCGTTCGCCCAGACACTCCTCCGTTTCTCCAGCCACTCCCGCGTTTTTTCCGGAAACGGTAGCGTTTTTTCCCACACGCCCATAAAACGGCCTGTTTCCGCCCAGTAACACCCATTTCCTGTCAATCACATTACGATCGCCGGAGCGAAGAAAAAGCCGTGAGTAAAAAAACTATCTTCATTGCAAAATTACTTGGCGCAGTCGCAGTGCGGACATTACACATGCGCACTAAGCGGAAAATCACTGCGATGCGAAGAAATTTTCCGAGCGAACGACTCGGAATGACCTCCATGGTTTTGGCCAATTGCTAACTTTTTTTGCTCTGCTAACAACTGTGAATAAGCCCCATGGTTTCATATAGAACTTTTTATAAGAGGGACTCCCAAAGTTCTCACTACAGATCATTTTGTGACCATGCAAATTGTACAATCTACTGCGAAAGTAGAACTACATGATAGTTTGCACTTACTTTACAAAATAAATGTGGTGCATTAATTACACTGTTATGGGCTTTATCGTTACAAGAAAATCTAAATATCGGATCTACAGATCTACACATAAAATATAATACACAAATTTGTAAAAAAAAAAAAAGTAAATAGGTCATACCTTGCTAGGACAGGAATTCTATTTTCGGTCAGAAGTTTCCAGTACACAAAGCTGTTCAGAAGTCCGTATTCATATCACATATCAGGAACCAAAGGCACGGACTATGTTGCTAGTTAGAAAAAAAAAAAAACACATATAAAGAACATCTGATTCAAGAGTCTGCAGGAAGCACAGACATTCACAATGGCATTCTCACTGCAAAGACCATCTAATTCCGCTCAGCTGTTTGTCATGTGGTCTTGCTGACTGATCAAATGATTTTCCTTTGACAAGCTTAGCAACACAGCTCTTTATTCCTTCAGAGCTACATACTCCAAATTCATCCATTCCATGTCCTACAGTATGAAATGGTTATACTAACAATGCCACAAGGTCACACGCAATGGATTCACATCGTACAGGTACAATATTTCATTTGATCTCCATGCAGTTTGGTCTGAACACAATTTTAAGGGCCTATTAAGAACCAGAAAAGTTATTTTCCATTTTTATTCACCACCTACCAAAGAACTACTGACCTGAAATTCACATATTTGGAATTGGATTAAATCATAACAATTCTTCAGTGTATATATACTGTACAGCATAAAAAGACTTTTCTATTTCCCAATGGTGTGCAGTCATAGGAGCCAACTCAATATATATGTGCTGATACAACCACATATCATTTTTCAGTTAAACCAGAGGAATTTCTAGGAATATAACCAGTCATTGGTGTTGCAATGATAAGGAATATTGAAGATGAGAAGTCACCCATTTAAAAATAAAAAGAAATTTCAAGATTGGCTTACTGACTTTCACGTTCTACATGACCAGAGCTCTAGCTACCTGAAGCAGCTTCTGATTCCTTACTGCCCCACTCAATTACTGCCATCTGTAGATTAACCGTTAGCAGTACCTAGAATCTCCTGTAATTCATCTGGCAGACTCAAGACTTTCCTGTATACTCAGCATTCCCTTAATGCATAGGTCTGCAAACTCGGTCCTCAGGACCCCACACAGTGCATGTTTTGTAGGTCCCCTCACAGAATCAGAAGTGAAATAATTAGCTCCACCTGTGGACCTTTTAAAATGTGTGAGTAATTAATACACCTGTGCACCTGCTGGGTTACCTGCAAAACATGCACAGTGTGGGGTAATGAGGACAGAGTTTGCAGTCCTATGCCTTAACGTCTCTTTAGCATCTCCATGCTCTCTCTATTTTATGAAAATGTTTTCTGTACTTTATTTCTGCACTGTATTAGAGCTTTTCTGTACTGTATTATAATTCTAAGCGCCATGAGTCCTATTGGAGAAAGAGTACTATAAAAATACAATTATTATTATTATCATCATCATACCTCCCAACATGACCCTCCCCAGGAGGGACAGAACGCTCTGCTTCTGGACTTCCCTCTTAGTGTATGATTGCCATCACCTGTGGTGAAACACCTTTCTTATCCATTAACCTGTTCAACACAGGTGCCAGCAATCATAAATTAAGAGGGAAGTCCAGGAGCAGAGCATGTTGTCCCTCCTGGAGAGGGTCATGTTGGGAGGTATGCATCATCATCATCATCATCAGGTACTGGTAATATGCAATGTCAGCCATAACAGGTGTGATCATCATGACCTAGACACAGCGAAAGAAAATACCTCCGGAAATTATACAGTGACTCCTCCTTCCCCTGTGTTGCTTGGTTATCTGTTAAGAGAGCTTGGGAAGATTCTGAAACAGCACAGGTGGGAATACAGCGCTGCCATAATGAATTTCAAGAAAATAGTCACTGCATCCCCGATAGTTAAGGGCCCTACTCACTGGCCGACCCGCCGCCGAGCTGCCCGACGGCGGATACGGCCGACAAGCGACCCGGCGGCGGGGGGACAGTGACGGGGGGAGTGAAGTTTCTTCACTCCCCCCGTCACGCGGCTGCATTGAAGTGCAGGCAAATATGGACGAGATCGTCCATATTGGCCTGCATGCACAGCCGACGGGAGACCATCGATGAACGAGTGCGGGGCCGCGCATCGTTCATCGCTGGAGTCTCCACACTGAAAGATATGAACGAGTTCTCGTTCATTTATGAACGAGATCGTTCATATCTTTCAGAAAATCGGCCAGTGTGTAGGGCCTATAAGAGGCTCTCACCATCCTGCCCGAATGCTAGTGAATCAGTCATAATTGGAACATAGCTATGGGAACAGGCTAGTGACATGAATCAAATCATTTAGCCTCACCCCACTTCCTGCAAAACACTGCATTTTGTCTTTGTTGGGTGTATAATGTTGTGAGAGCCTGGCCCCACCCCATGAAGCAGGCAGCAGTGTCTGCTCTCTGGGCTTCTCCCAGAGAGGAGACAGAGAAAGCCAGCAAGTATGTATCAAACTCCATGGCAGGCATTATGAACAGTACATACCGCATAAATACATGAAAGAGAGGTTATCCCTACTAATCAAATACTGATATTGCAAAGAATAACATAACACCATGTTGTGCTGGATATGAAGGTGGAGATAAGTATCCTGTAGATCATAGGTTCTCAAACTCGGTCCTCAGGACCCCACACAGTGCATGTTTTGCAGGTCTCCTCACAGAATCACAAGTGAAATAATTAGCTCCACCTGTGGACCTTTTAAAATGTGTCAGTGAGTAATTAATACACCTGTGCACCTGCTGGGTTACCTGCAAAACATGCACTGTGTGGGGAAATGAGGACAGAGTTTGAGAACCTGTGCTGTAGATCGAAGGCATAAATGAACTCTCTCTCTATAGTATGGGAAATTAAAATGTACTAATTCCATGCAGAAATGCCTTGCATGCATGAATTGATTGAGTTGCCTGAAATAGAGGACTGTTTGGGAAATTGTCCAGTGACTTTTCTACCAGGAAAAGCTAAGGAAAAAAATTCAGTGCCTATCAATGGAATAGACGTAACCGCTTCCACTTCCAGCAACGTCTTTAAAATGTTCTCTAAACCCTCTAATGGGTTGGGTATGGAATACCGGCATTGAGGATGCCAGCGGACAGAATACAGACACCGGCATCCCAAATGCCAAAATCAAAAAAAGCTTGCCACAATGATGACACTTTCTGCTTTTGCTTCCTTCAGAGGGCTCTGAAATAGTAAAGAGTACTGAGAAGGAAACAAATTACTAACTTCCTCATACAAACGTTAAAGAAAACACCCCTAAATGTAATTTTGTATGTGGATTCAATAACTTCAGATATCCCTCACAGTTTACCACTGGTCCACCCATCATGTGTGTGCCAGTGTCTTCCACAGAAGAGGGTAAAGTTTCCAGACCCCGGGCAGGGTGAGTCAAGCATCGCATTTTGCACGTGATATATCCCGCCACTCATTGCAGGCATAGTGACATTTAGTAACACCGTATGCTCGGAAAAAATAAAAAATAATATTGCAAAGGGCAGATCTCCCAATGAGAGGTGTCCTCTGTGATACAAGGACTTCAGAGTTTATGACCCGGGAGTCCTTCTGCAAATGCATCAGATGACACACGCGCTGCAAGGGACACTGGGAGGGATCCGATTGGATCCCTCTCAGTGACCATTGTGAAAAGAAACCCATAGACTATTAGACAACGCCATCTACAGATGGTGTTGCCTTCCTGGTCCAAGCTGCAGAATGTATCGCATTCAAGAGCTTGGTACATATGAGAACTAGACTATATACCTTCCAGAGGTGTTCCCTTTTCTCTGTCACTACTCAGTTAACCCACTCATTAAGGCTGCCACGGAGTTTAAAAGGGAAAAACTATTTTGAATTGGAATTTTTTTTTTTAAATATATGTACAGGTTGAGTATCCCATATCCATATATTCCGAAATACGGAATATTCCGAAATACGGACTTTTTTGAGTGAGATAGTGAAACTTTTGTTTTTTGATGTCTCCATGTACACAAACTTTGTTTAATACACAAAGTTATTAAAAATATTGTATTAAATGACCTTCAGGCTGTGTGTATAAGGTGTATATGAAACATAAATGAATTGTGTGAATGTAGACACACTTTGTTTAATGCACAAAGTTATAAAAAATATTGTCTAAAATGACCTTCAGGCTGTGTGTATAAGGTGTATATGTAACATAAATGCATTCTGTGCTTAGATTTAGGTCCCATCACCATGATATCTCATTATGGTATGCAATTATTCCAAAATACGGAAAAATCCCATATCCAAAATACCTCTGGTCCCAAGCATTTTGGATAAGGGAGACTCAACCTGTATATCAAAACAATAAAATAGTCGTTCAAAATTGTCTACCTTCAAAAAGGTTGTTTCCAGTGACTTAAATAAAAAAAAAATTATACAGCCCATCAACAACAGCAGTTTGACAAAGAAAATAAGATTTTAAACCTACCGGTAAATCTTTTTCTCCTAGTCCGTAGAGGATGCTGGGGACTCCGTAAGGACCATGGGGTATAGACGGGCTCCGCAGGAGACATGGGCACTATAAAGACTTTAGAATGGGTGTGCACTGGCTCCTCCCTATATGCCCCTCCTCCAGACCTCAGAGAAACTGTGCCCAGAGGAGACGGACAGTACGAGGAAAGGATTTTTGTTAATCTAAGGTTCATACCAGCCCACACCATCCACACCGTATAACCTAGAATATACGAACCAGTTAACAGTATGAAACAAAACAGCATCAGCCCGAGACTGATCAAAACTGTAACACAACCCTTATGTAGGCAATAACTATATACAAGTCTTGCAGAATTTTGTCCGCACTGGGACGGGCGCCCAGCATCCTCTACGGACTGGGAGAAAAAGATTTACCGGTAGGTTTAAAAAAAATATATATTTTTTTTTTTAAACAATTTTTTTATTGAGACATCATGGACAATCACAACAAAGATTATGATGTACAGAAATCATATAGGTTTAAAATCTTATTTTCTCTTACGTCCTAGAGGATGCTGGGGACTCCGTAAGGACCATGGGGATTATACCAGAGCTCCAGACCGGGCGGGAGAGTGCGGATGACTCTGCAACACCGATTGAGCAAACATGAGGTCCTCCTCAGCCAAGGTATCAAACTTGTAGAATTTAGCAAAAGTGTTTGAACCCGACCAAGTAGCCGCTCGGCAAAGTTGCAATGCCGAGACACCTCGGGCAGCCGCCCAAGAAGAGCCCACCTTCCTACTGGAATGGGCCTTTACCGAATTTGGTACCGGCAATCCAGCCGTAGAATGAGCCTGCTGAATCGTGTTACTGATCCAGCGGGCAATAGTCTGCTTAGAAGTAGGGGCGTCAACCTTGTTGGCTGCATGCAGGACAAACAGTGCCTCTGTTTTCCTAACTCGAGCCGTCCTGGCTACATAAACTTAAGGCCCTGACTACATCAAGACACTTGGAATCCTCCAAGCCCCCCGTAGCCACAGGCACCACAATAGGTTGGTTCATATGAAACAATGAAACCACCTTAGGCAGAAATTGAGGACGAGTATTCAACTCTGCTCTATCCACATGGAAAATCAGATAGGGGCTTTTGTGAGACAAAGCCGCCAATTCGGACACCCGCTTCGCAGATACCAAGGCCAACAACATGACCACTTTCCAAGTGAGAAATTTCAACTCAACTGTTTGAAGAGGTTCAAACCAGTGTGACTTAAGGAACTGTAACACCACGCTAAGGTCACATGGTGCCACTGGGGGCACAAAAGGAGGCTGGATGTGCAGCACTCCCTTTACAAAAGTCTGGACTTCTGGGAGAGAAGCCAATTCCTTCTGAAATATAGATAGGGCCGAAATCTGTACCTTAATGGAGCCTAACTTCAGGCCCATATCCACTCCTGTCTGTAGAAAGTGGAGAAAACGGCCCAGGTGGAAATCTTCCGTAGGAGCATTCTTGGCTACACACCAAGAAACATACTTCCTCCAGATACGGTGATAATGTTTCGCCATCACCTCCTTCCTAGCCCTTATCAGAGTAGGGATGACTTCCTCTGGAATACCTTTCCCAGCTAGGATTCGGTGTTCAACTGCCATGCCGTCAAACGTAACCACGGTAAGTCTTGGAACACGCAGGGCCCCTGCTGCAACCGGTCCTCCCTGAGAGGAAGAGGCCATGGATCTTCTGTGAGCATCTCCTGAAGATCTGAATACCAGGCCCTTCGAGGCCAGTCTGGAACAACGAATATTGTCTGCACTCCTTTTCTTCTTATGATTCTAAATATTTTGGAGATGAGAGGAAGAGTAGGGAATACATAGACCGGCTGAAACACCCATGGTGTCACCAGGGCGTCTACCGCTACTACCTGAGGGTCCCTTGACCTGGCACAATACCTCCGAAGCTTCTCGTTGAGGCGTGACGCCATCATGTCTATTTGAGGAAGTCCCCAAAGACTTGTTATCTCTGAAAAAACATCTTGATGAAGTCCCCACTTTCCTAGATGGAGATAGTGTCTGCTGAGGAAGTCTGCTTCCCAGTTGTCCACTCCCGTAATGAAGACTGCTGACAGAGCGCTTACATGATTTTCCGCCCAGCGAAGAATCCTTGTGGCTTCCGCCATTGCCACTCTGCTCCTTGTCCCGCCTTGGCGGTTTACATGAGCCACGGCTGTGACGTTGTCTTATTAAATCAGAACCGGTAGGTCGCGAAGAAGATTCTCCGCTTGTCGTAGGCCGTTGTATATGGCCCTTAATTCCAGTATGTTGATGTGTAGACAAGCCTCCTGGCTTGACCATGTTCCCTGAAAATTTCTTCCTTGTGTGACTGCTCCCCATCCTCGGAGGCTCGCGTCCGTGGTCACCAGAACCCAGTCTTGAATGCCGAACCTGCGACCCTCTAGAAGGTGAGCACTCTGCAGCCACCACAGGAGACACCCCCTGGCCCTGGGGGACAGGCTTATTTTCTGATGAATTTGAAGATGGGACTCAGACCACTTGTCCAGAAGGTCCCACTGAAATGTCCTCGCATGAAACCTGCCGAAGGGGATGGCCTCGTAGGTCGCCACCATTTTTCCCAGCACACGAGTGCATTGATGGACCGACACCCTTTTCGGTTTTAACAGGTCTCTGACCATGTTCTGGAGTTCCTGGGCTTTTTCCATCGGGAGAAAAACCCTCTTTTCTTCCGTGTCCAGAATCATGCCTAAGAAAGATAGCCGAGTCGTTGGAACCAACTGTGACTTTGGTCGATTTAGAATCCAGCAATGTTGCAGCAGCACTCTCAGGGAGAGCGACACGCTTTTCAGCAACTGATCTCTCTATCTCGCTTTTATCAGGAGATCGTCCAAGTACGGGATAATTGTGACTCCCTGCCTGCGCAGGAGCACCATCATTTCCGCCATTACCTTGGTAAAAATCCTCGGGGCCATGGAAAGCCCAAACGGCAACGTCTGAAACTGGTAATGACAGTCCTGTACAGCGAATCTCAGGTACGCCTTATGAGGGGGATATATGGGGACATGAAGGTATGCATCCTTTATGTCTAGTGACACCATAAAATCCCCCCCTTCCAGGCTGGAGATAACCGCCCGGAGCGATTCCATCTTGAATTTGAACTTTTTCAAGTACAGGTTTAGGGATTTTAGATTTAGAATGGGCCTGACTGAGCCATCTGGTTTCGGAACCACAAACAGGGTTGAATAGTACCCCTTCCCCTGTTGAACTAGGGGAACCTTGACAATCACTTGCTATAGATACAGCTTTTGAATTGCAGCTAAAACTATCTCCCTCTCTGGGGGGGACGCCGGTAAAGCCGATTTGAAAAATCCGCGCGGAGGCACCTCTTCGAATTCCAGCTTGTATCCTTGGGATACAATTTCCATCGCCCAAGGATCCACGTCTGATTGAACCCAGACGTGTCTGAAGAGTCGAAGACGTGCCCCCACCAGGGCGGACTCCCTCAGTGGAGCCCCAGCATCATGCGGTGGATTTAGTAGAAGCCGGGGAGGACGTCTGCTCCTGGGAACTAGCCGTAGCAGGCATTCTTTTCCCTCTACCCTTACCTCTGGCGAGGAAAGAAAAGCCTCGACCTCTTCTGGACTTATGCGACCGAAAGGACTGCATCTGATATTGTGGCGTTTTCTTTTGCTGTGGGGGAACATAAGGTAAAAAATAAGAATTTACTTACCGATAATTCTATTTCTCATAGTCCGTAGTGGATGCTGGGGACTCCGAAAGGACCATGGGGAATAGCGGCTCCGCAGGAGACTGGGCACAAAGTAAAAGCTTTAGGACTAGCTGGTGTGCACTGGCTCCTCCCCCCATGACCCTCCTCCAAGCCTCAGTTAGGATACTGTGCCCGGACGAGCGTACACAATAAGGAAGGATTTTGAATCCCGGGTAAGACTCATTACCAGCCACACCAATCACACCGTACAACTTGTGATCTGAACCCAGTTAACAGCATGATAACAGAAGGAGCCTCTGAAAAGATGGCTCACAACAACAATAACCCGATTTTTGTAACAATAACTATGTACAAGTAATGCAGACAATCCGCACTTGGGATGGGCGCCCAGCATCCACTACGGACTATGAGAAATAGAATTATCGGTAAGTAAATTCTTATTTTCTCTAACGTCCTAGTGGATGCTGGGGACTCCGAAAGGACCATGGGGATTATACCAAAGCTCCCAAACGGGCGGGAGAGTGCGGATGACTCTGCAGCACCGAATGAGAGAACTCCAGGTCCTCCTCAGCCAGGGTATCAAATTTGTAGAATTTAGCAAACGTGTTTGCCCCTGACCAAGTAGCTGCTCGGCAAAGTTGTAAAGCCGAGACCCCTCGGGCAGCCGCCCAAGATGAGCCCACTTTCCGTGTGGAATGGGCATTTACAGATTTTGGCTGTGGCAGGCCTGCCACAGAATGTGCAAGCTGAATTGTACTGCAAATCCAACGAGCAATCGTCTGCTTAGAAGCAGGAGCACCCAGCTTGTTGGGTGCATACAGGATAAACAGCGAGTCAGATTTTCTGACTCCAGCCGTCCTGGAAACATATTTTCAGGGCCCTGACTACGTCCAGCAACTTGGAATCCTCCAAGTCCCTAGTAGCCGCAGGCACCACAATAGGTTGGTTTAAGTGAAATGCTGAAAACACCTTAGGGAGAAATTGAGGACGAGTCCTCAATTCCGCCCTGTCCGAATGGAAAATCAGATAAGGGCTTTTACAGGATAAAGCCGCCAATTCTGACACGCGCCTGGCCCAGGCCAGGGCCAACAGCATGACCACTTTCCATGTGAGATATTTTAACTCCACAGATTTAAGTGGTTCAAACCAATGTGACTTTTGGAATCCAAAAAAAAAAAAACTACATTGAGATCCCAAGTGCCACTGGAGGCACAAAAGGAGGCTGTATATGCAGTACCCCTTTTTACAAACGTCTGAACTTCAGGGACTGAAGCTAGTTCTTTATGGAAGAAAATTGACAGGGCCCAAATTTGAACCTTAATGGACCCCAATTTCAGGCCCATAGACACTCCTGTTTGCAGGAAATGTAGGAATCAACCCAGTCGAATTTCCACCGTCGGGCCTTACTGGCCTCGCACCACGCAACATATTTTCGCCAATTGCGGTGATAATGTTTTTGCGGTTACATCCTTCCTGGCTTTGATCAGGATAGGGATGACTTCATCCGGAATGCCCTTTTTCCTTCAGGATCCGGCGTTCAACCGCCATGCCGTCAAATGCAGCCGCGGTAAGTCTTGGAACAGACAGGGTCCTTGCTGGAGCAGGTCCCTTCTTAGAGGTAGAGGCCACGGATCCTCCGTGAGCATCTCTTGAAGTTCCGGTTACCAAGTCCTTCTTGGCCAATCCGGAGCCACGAATATAGTGCTTACTCCTCACCATCTTATCAATCTCAGTACCTTGGGTATGAGAGGCAGAGGAGGAAACACATACCCTGACTGGTACACCCACGGTGTTACCAGAGCGTCTACAGCTATTGCCTGAGGGTCCCTGGACCTGGCGCAATACCTGTCGAGTTTTTCCCAACGGTTTATAATCCTGTGGAAGACTTCTGGGTTAAGTCCCCACTCTCCCCGGGTGGAGGTCGTGCTGAGGAAGTCTGCTTCCCAGTTGTCCACTCCCGGAATAAATACTGCTGACAGTGCTATCCCATGATTTTCCGCCCAGCGAAGAATCCTTGCAGCTTCTGTCATTGCCCTTCTGCTTCTTGTGCCACCCTGTCTGTTTACGTGGGTGACTGCCTTGATGTTGTCCGACTGGATCAACACCGGCTGTCCTTGAAGCAAAGGTCTTGCTAAGCTTAGAGCATTGTAAATGTCCCTTAGCTTCAGGATATTTATGTGAAGTGATGTCTCCAGGCTTGACCATAAGTCCTGGATATTCCTTCCCTGTGTGACTGCTCCCCAGCCTCGCAGGCTGGCATCCGTGGTTACCAGGACCCTGTCCTGAATGCCGAATCTGCGGCCCTCTAGAAGATGAGCACTCTGCAACCACCACAGGAGGGACACCCTTGTCCTTGGTGACAGGGTTATCCGCTGATGCATCTGAAGATGCGACCCGGACCATTTGTCCAGCAGGTCCCACTGGAAAGTTCTTGCGTGGAATCTGCCAAATGGGATTGCTTCGTAGGAAGCCCCCATTTTACCCAGAACCCTTGTGCATTGATGCACTGAGACTTGGCTCGGTTTGAGGAGGTTCCTGACTAGCTCTGATAACTCCCTGGCTTTCTCCTCCGGGAGAAACACCTTTTTCTGGACTGTGTCCAGGATCATCCCTAGGAACAGAAGACACGTCGACGGAACCAGCTGCGATTTTGGAATATTGAGAATCCAATCGTGCTGCCGCAACACTATCTGAGATAGTGCTACACCGACCTCCAACTGTTCCCTGGATCTTACCCTTATCAGGGAATCGTCCAAGTAAGGGATAACTAAAATTCCCTTCCTTCGAAGGAACATCATCATTTCGGCCATTACCTTGGTAAAGACCCGGGGTGCCGTGGACCATCCCTACGGCAGCGTCTGAACTGATAGTGACAGTTCTGTACCATAAACCTGAGGTACCCTTGGTGAGAAGGGTAAATTTTGACATGAAGGTAAGCATCCTTGATGTCCCGAGACATCATGTAGTCCCCTTCTTCCAGGTTCGCAATCACTGCTCTGAGTGACTCAATCTTGAATTTGAACCTCTGTATGTAAGTGTTCAAAGATTTTAGATTTTAGAATCGGTCTCACCGAGCCGTCTGGCTTCGGTACCACAATAGTGTGGAATAATACCCCGTTCCCTGTTGCAGGAGGGGTACCTTGATTATCACCTGCTGGGAATACAGCTTGTGAATGGCTTCCAAAACTGCCTCCCTGTCCGAGGGAGACGTCGGTAAAGTCGACTTTTGGAAACGGCGAGGGGGAGAAGTCTCGAATTCCAATATGTACCCCTGAGATATTACCTGAAGGATCCAGGGGTCTACTTGCGAGTGAGCCCACTGCGCACTGAAATTCATTGAGAACGGGCCCCCACCGTGCCTGAGCTTGTAAAGCCCTAGCGTCATACTGAGGGCTTGGCAGAGGCTGGAAAGGGTTTCTGTTCCTGGGAACTGGCTGATCTCTGCAGCCTTTTTCCTCTCCCTCTGTCACGAGCAGAAAAGAGGAACCTTTTGTCCGCTTGCCAACAAAGGACTGCGCCTGATAATACGGCGTCTTATTTTGAGAGGCGACCTGGGGTACAAACGTGGATTTCCCAGCTGTTGCCGTGGCCACCAGGTCTAAAAGACCGACCCCAAATGTCCCCTTTCAAAGGCAATACTTCCAAATGACGTTTGGAATCCGCATCACCTGACCATTTTACTGGTAGAATTGGACAACGCACTTATACTTGATGCCAGTCGGCAATTATTCCGCTGTGCATCATGCATATATAGAAATGCATCTTTTAAATGCTCTATAGGCAATAATATAACTATCCTTATCTAGGATATCAATATTTCCAGTCAGGGAATCCGACCATGCCAACCCAGCACTGCACCTCCAGGCTGAGGCGATAGCTGGTCGCAGTATAACACCAGTATGTGTGTAAATACCTTTTTTTTGGATACCCTCCTGCTTTACAAGCGTGTGAGCGCCTTATCCCCCCTAGGGGGTGTTTCCCAATGCATCCTAACCTCTGGCGGGAAAGGGTATGCAGCCAATACTTTTTAAGAAATTATTAATTGTTATCGGGGGGAAACCCACGCATCATCACACATTTTATTTCTCAGATTCAGGAAAACTACAGGTAGTTTTTCCCTCACCGAACATAATACCCCTTTTTTGGTGGTACTCGTATTATCAGAAATGTATAAAACATTTTCCATTGTCTCAATCATGTAACGTGTGGCCCTACTGGAAATCACGGTTGTCTCTTCACCGTCGACACAGGAGTCAGTATCCGTGTCGGCGTCTGTATCTGCCATCTGCCTGACGGCCTATGAGACGTCTGGACAGGCACAAGCTGAGTAGCCGGCTGTCTCATGTCAACCACTGTTTTTTTTATATAGAGCTGACACGGTCACGTAATTTTCAACAGTACATCCACTCAGGTGTCGACCCCCTAGGGGGTGACATCACTGTTACAGACACTCTGCTCCGCCTCCACATCATTTTCCTCCTCATACATGTCGACACACACGTACCGACACCCAGCACACACACAGGGAATGCTCTGATAGAGGACAGGACCCACTTAGCCCTTTGGGGAGACAGAGGGAGAGTTTGCCAGCACACACCAGAGCGCTATATATGTATAGGGACAACCTTACAATAAGTGTCTATCCCTTATAGCTGCTTATATCTGTTATTTTGCCAAATAAGTGCCCCCCTCTCTTTTTTACCCTGTTTCTGTAGTTGCAGGATGCAGGGGAGATTCTGGGAGCCTTCCTACCAGCGGAGCTGTGTGGGAAAAATGGCGCTGTGTGCTGAGGAGATAGGCCCCGCCCCCTTCACGGCGGGCTCTTCTCCCGCTTTTTACTGGAAAACTGGCAGGGGTTAAATACATCCATATAGCCCAGGAGCTATATGTGATGTATTTTTCGCCAACTAAGGTAAATTCATTGCTTCCCAAGACGCCCCCCCCCAGCGTCCTGCACCCTCAGTGACCGGAGTGTGAAGTGTGCTGAGAGCAATGGCGCACAGCTGCAGTGCTGTGCGCTACCTTATGAAGACAGGAAAGTCTTCTGCCGCCGATTTATGGACCTCTTCTTGCTTCAGCATCTGTAAGGGGGCCGGCGGCGCGGCTCCGGGACCCATCCATGGCTGGGCCTGTGATCGTCCCTCTGGAGCTAATGTCCAGTAGCCTAAGAAACCCAATCCACTCTGCACGCAGGTGAGTTCGTTTCTCTCCCCTAAGTCCCTCGATGCAGTGAGCCTGTTGCCAGCAGGTCTCACTGAAAATAAAAAACCTATTTAAACTTTTACTCTAAGCAGCTCAGGAGAGCCACCTAGATTGCACCCTTCTCGTTCGGGCACAAAATCTAACTGAGGCTTGGAGGAGGGTCATGGGGGGAGGAGCCAGTGCACACCAGCTAGTCCTAAAGCTTTTACTTTGTGCCCAGTCTCCTGCGGAGCCGCTATTCCCCATGGTCCTTTCGGAGTCCCCAGCATCCACTAGGACGTTAGAGAAAAGTAGATTAACCCGCGGTAGCTGTGGAAACCAGGTCCGCGAGACCTTCCCCAAATAAAACCTCACCCTTGTAAGGCAAAACTTCCATATGACTCTTTGAGTCTGCATCACCCGTCCATTGGCGGGTCCATAGAGCTCGTCTCGCAGAAATCGCCATGGCGTTGGCTCTAGAACCTAGCAACCCAACGTCTCTCTGAGCGTCTCTCATATATAAGACTGCTTCTTTAATGGGACCTAAGGTCAATAAAATGGTATCCCTATCTAGGGTATCAATGTCAGCTGACAAGGTATCTGCCCAAGCTGCTACAGCGCTACAAACCCAAGCCGACGCTATTGCCGGTCTGAGCAAGGCACCCGTATGTGTATAAATTGATTTTAAAGGTAGTCTCCTGTCTGCGATCAGCAGGATCCTTGAGTTCCGCCGTGTCTGGAGACGGTAGCGCCTTCTTTTTGGACAAGCGCGTTAATGCCTTGTCCACCTTGGGCGAGGATTCCCACCGTAACCTGTCCTGTGCAGGGAAAGGATACGCCATAAGAATTCTCTTGTGAATCTGCAGTTTCTTGTATGGAGTTTCAAATAACTCATTCAGCTCATGAGATGCGGGAAAGGTTACCTCAGGTTTATTTCCCTTAAACATGCATACCCTCGTGTCAGGGACAGAGGGGTCATCTGTGATATGAAAAACATCTTTTATTGCAATGATCATATAATGAATACTTTTGGCCACCCTTGGGTGTAACCTCGCATCATCGTAGTCGACACTGGAGTCAGAATCCGTGTCGATATCAGTGTCTGCTACTTGGGACAGGAGACATTTTTCTGAGACACTGAAGGGCCCTGTGATACAGCCAAAGCCATGGATTGACACCCTGTTTTATCCCTGGACTCTGCTTTGTCCAATCTCTTATGTAATAAAGACACATTTGCATTTAAAACATTCCACATATCCAACCAATCAGGTGTCTGCGTTGCCGACGGAGACACCACAATCATCTGCTCCACCTCCTCCTTAGATGAGCCTTCCGCTTCAGACATGCCCTGGTACACACACGTACCGACACCCCCACACACTCAGGGATATATCTATATGGAGACAGTCCCCCAATAAGGCCCTTTGGAGAGACAGAGAGAGAGTATGCCAGCACACACCCAGCGCCACCGGACACTGGAATAAAATCCCAGTTAGTACAGCGCTTTTATATAAATATATAAAATTACACTCACTGCGCCAATTAAATGTGCCCCCCCTCTTTTTTTTTGCCCTCTGTAACAGTGTTCAGCAGGGGAGAGTCTGGGGAGCTAGCTTCTCTGCAGTGTGCTGTGGAGAAAATGGCACTGGTTAGTGCTGGAGGATCAAGCTCCGCCCCCTCAGCGGCAGGCTTCGGTCCCACTCAAATTATTTATACTGGCGTTTTTTTATTTAATATACCGCCTCTGCAGTATCTAATCTATATGCCAGTGTCCCTTGAGGTTAATATTGCTGCCCAGGGCACCCCCCCTGCACCCTTACAGTGCCCGCTGTGTGTGTGTGTGTGTATGTGTGGTAGCAATGGCACGTAGCGTTACCTCAGTGAAGATCTTAAGTCTTCTGCCGCCATTGAAGTCTTCTTTCTTCTTAATACTCACCCGGCTTCTATCTTCCGGCTCTGTGAGGAGGACGGCGGCGCGGCTCCGGGACGAACGGCGAGGGTGAGACCTGCGTTCCGACCCTCTGAAGCTAATGGTGTTTAGTAGCCTAAGAAGCAGAGCCTATCATTTAAGTAGATCTGCTTCTCTCTCCTCAGTCCCACGATGCAGGGAGCCTGTTGCCAGCAGCGCTCCCTGAAAATAAAAAACCTAACAAAATTATTTTTCAGAGAAACTCAGGAGAGCTCCCCTGCAGTGCACCCAGTCTCCTCTGGGCACAGGATCTAACTGAGGTCTGGAGGAGGGGCATAGAGGGAGGAGCCAGTGCACACCCATTCTAAAGTCTTTAGAGTGCCCATGTCTCCTGCGGAGCCCGTCTATACCCCATGGTCCTTACGGAGTCCCCAGCATCCTCTAGGACGTAAGAGAAAATAATGTATACTGTGTGATTTAGGCATGTGACTATTTTTTCTAGGGGAAAAGTATCCACTTTTTGGAAAAAATTCCCAAACAAGATTTTCTAAGTACCCCTTTCACACCGAGGCAAGGACCCAGGAACATCCCATGTCATGTGTCTGTGTGAATGGGTAGACCTGGGTTATATGACTCAAGTCTATGACCAGGGCTTTACCCGACTGACTCAGATACGCTGTGGTCTGAAGGGGTGTTCCTGGGTAACTCTACCTGAGCTATGTTAAAACATAATCGGGAACACCTGGGGTAACAACATGGTCTGAAACAGTGGGGCAGATGTATTAACCTGGAGAAGGCATAAGGAAGTGATAAACCAGTGATATGTGCAAGGTGATAAAGGCACCAGCCAATCAGCTCCAAAATGTAAATTAACAGTTAGGAGCTGATTGGCTGGTGCCTTTATCACCTTGCACATATCACTGGTCTATCACTTCCTTATGCCTTCTCCAGGTTAATACATCTGCCCCAGTGTTCTTTATCCCAGGTCGGACCCGGGATTTGTGTTTGAAAGTGGCATTTGTCTAACATTGATGTAGTTTTTTTTTTTTTTTAGCAGAAAATTAAATCTTGCTTAGTTCAATGTTTGCAAAGTACACTGCAAGGCACTTCTTTAAAAGAAAATAATTGTTAAGAACTCTTCAGCTGCAGAAACTAAGTTTTAAATTACATGATAAATTCAAATTGGGTGAAGGTCATTAATGTGGTATAAAAGTCTGCTGTAACTTCTCTTGCTCAAGGTTTTGGCATGTAGTCCTTACAATGTTAGATTTTATTTACATTAAGTGGTTCTTGTTCTATCCATTTGATTCAACAAGAACTGGATTGAGAAATATGAGCAAACAAAGGAGACAAGGCGTGGGAAGAGACGACCAAAGACTGAACTATTTGATAATGTAAAATTAGAATAAAAAAAGCTAAAAATAAAAATAAAAAAGTGTGGTGGTGGCGGCATTGCTAGAGCAGAGAAATTTGTAAAGAATGGATTTTGGAATTTCTCAAGTATTATACACAAGTGACAAGTTTTTGTGCTTATTCAGTTTTTGTTTTTAAGTTAATCTCTTTGTCAAAGAAGAAACGATAACATAACTGGGTAAGTAACAAGTACAGAATGTACAAGTAAGATAATCCGTTTTACACACCATTATAGAAAATGTAATAATCTCTGTGACCATGTGGATATATTAATGAATGATGAGCATGTGCACACACTTTACTTTTTATTTTGAGTTATGCAAATGTATCTACTTGGAGGCTCAAGAATTTTTATTTTCTGTCTCAAGTTAAGTAGATGTATGGGGAGCTATGAGGATAGAGAGGTGGGGGAGTGAAACGGGGGGAGGATAAGGAGAGCAAAAGGAGAATTATGAGATAGGGAAGGAAGCGATGAGTTGGGAGAGGGAGCTTCTGCTTTATGTCAATAATTTTAGAAGTACCAGTATGTAATCCTTACTAAAGAACCCCATACATTATTGAATTTATTCACTGTGTTGTGCTGAAGACAAGTGATGCATTCAAGGTTAGTGAGGTACCAAATCTGGCTTACACTTGTGACGGTAATGTTTCTTGCAATTGTAGTTTGTTAAGCATTTTGTAGCACAAAAGATATCCATTAGGAGTCTAAATGCTGAATTTTTTTTTAATGGTGCCTAAAGGGGCAGGCTTTGGGGGGGGGGGGGGGGGGTCAGATTCAGGGCAGTCCTGTTATATTTGAAATTACAGTTTTTATGTCTACACCAAAAAAAAAAAAAAAGAAAGAAAGAGGGGGAATAACCTTTTTGCAAGACCAACAAGTGTTATTGAAGGTGCCTACTAAACCAGTTTCGCCAGCATTTATTAAAAGGTATGGGGATACATGTGATGTACGTTTCAGGAAACAAGTAACATCCTGAAGTAGGTTCAAACAGACCCATCAAGGTATCAGAGATATCCCTGGAGAACTACACAGCCTGCATGCCCATTCCCCTTTTCCTGGGGACCAATATTATGAATCAAGACCCAGGTGATCTATGCCTTCCCAGGCTGGTTCTATGATGGATTATCTGGGAAGGGATAAAAGATTGAGGTCTGTCCTCTTTGGCTGTTTCAGCTAGGAGGGGACAGCATTATGCAACATGTAGACTACTATTCCTCCTGGAGGATAGCCCCTCCCCTTCTGCCAGATACCACACCTGAACTAATGCCCATCCCTCCAGTGTGTTACCAGCTTAAGGGGTTTATTAATGGAGAAGTTGACCACGGCAACCAATCAGTGTTAAGGTAACATTTATAAAATGCAATGCATTCTATATAATTATATGTAGCAACTGATTGGTTGCCATGGGCAACTTCTCCACACTTTTCACTGCTTCATGAATAGACCCCTTAGAGATCAGACAAAGCTACGGCCAGAGATACCCAGCTATAGTCATCACAGTACTGGTGGATTATATATATATATATATATATATCGTTCATTAATGAACGAGATCGTTAATATCTTTGAGTGATATTGCCCAGTGTGTAGGGCCTATTAGACTATTAGTGGTGTACGCCTCAATTGTTTACAAATTATATAAAGTTGATACTGTAGATTGTTTGTTTTTAGTACTGTTATATACCCAATTGCAAAATAAAGTTTTACAATTAAGTCCAGACAAGTTAAAAAAAAAAAAAAATTATATATATATATATCCTGAACAGCAGGAAGTGATGTAAATGGCCCTGCAGTGCGTTCCAACTGACTCCCAGGAAGTGGAGAGGTGGGACTGACACTTAAGGGTGGGGTATATAATGGGGGCCGGTGAGGCTATCCCTTTGTAACAACAGTTCCCATTTATGCTGACCATGCTGTACTGATGTCTGCTGTAACTATGCTGTAACTCCTTGACAAAGGTCCTGGTGTGGACCGAAACGTCGGAATTGGATTTTGCAAACTGGAACTGTGAGATTACCTTTATTAAATTCTCTTTGCTGAATAATTGATACTAAAGTCTGGAGAGTGCTATCTGTTCCACTAGGTGGATAACCTTGTACTGTACTATGGGTCCCACCTTTAAGTGGGTTGGACTCTGATTGGCACCCCAGCTGTTGACAGATTTATGTGAGAGTGCAGGGATTTGTATGTATATTTAGATACAACCCAGGTTTTACACCTGAGCTGTTTTCTTCTCCTGCACCCACCCTGCATTACATTATTTATACAGGCACTGTTGTTGATTTGGGATTCATCACTAATATTGGGTATGTACTGGTATATAGCATAACTGCACGGGTATCTGAGCAGGTGAGTATTTTTCTAGCCAATCATATTTACTGTCATACCGCACTGGGCAAGCCCGAACCCACCCGAACTTGGAAGCTAATCAGTGCTGGGCTAATCAGTACACGTTTGGGTGACCACGTGGAATACTAGGTACAGTAAGTATATCGTTATAATACGTGGTTGAGAAATACCTCTATCTGGCATGGCGCAAAGCCAGTTGGGATTCCTCGATGATAACCTGCTTGCACAAGCTGAACACGGTATAATATCCCTCACGGACGATGATGCGGATAAGGTCCTATTCGACCAACTAGATTTTGACACTTTGCCTGCAGAAACACCTACAGACCTATACCACCAACTTCTTAGACTCAAAAGGAGGGAAATAGACCTCACCCTACATGGTCAGTTCCTGTCCGAATACTATCGGAAAAAACACATACCACGGGGATTTAGAATTAACAATATCCCAACATTAGGTAGGAACAACCCCACATTCTGCAGCCGTTGGTGTGGGGTCCTTAATAAATGCTCCCTCGACCTTATGCTCTTGGTAGTGGAGGAAGTGGGTATAGAACTAAACAAGGTTAAGGTCCAAATTGATACCTTCAGCAGTGCACATCTTGGCACCATCAAGAAGGATAAAACCACCAATTTATTTGAAAAATTACAAACACAGATAGACACCTATAAGAGAGAAATCACTGCATTTAAACGTAGTAAACTAGTAACGGTCACAGCAGATTACCAAAATCACACTGTCTATCGGTGGTTGATCGGTGATTCTAGACCAAATAGACCACAACGGCCCTTTAGAGCCCGCCGGCAAGGACGTAGACAATTCTACACCAATGAAACAGGTTCTTCTGCCTCTGACACAGATCAGTCTGACGGTAGACCAATTCCCGGGTCTTTTTTAGAGCATACAACAAACCCCAACCTTCCTCCAGTGGCAAACCAAGGAGACCGCATCCAAGGAAGGGCCGACACATGGCGCAGGTGCAGAGACAAACCCAGGACTTAGTATTTAATTTATCAAGTAAGACATTGGATGAGGCAACCATACGCCTCCTCTCGAGGGGCCTTTCGTTTGTGCCCACAGCACCCCATCGACAGTTTGATACCGTAGTCGATATATATAAGTTTGGTAGGAAGCTCAGGTTACGTGAGCATTTCCCTACAGAAATTAACAAAGACAATACGCAATTTCGGAAACCATCCATATTTGACCCGGTATCTTCCAACCCTAGCATTAAAACATTTACTCGCTTCCTGGAACATGATATACATGCAGAATCTCCAACTAAGCGTTTTGATAACTTGCCCATGGCAGAACGCAAAGCCCTGTCAGCACTCAAGCGGGACACTAACCTGGTGGTTAGGCCTGCTGACAAAGGGGGCGCAGTAGTAGTACAGGATTGGGTCGACTACAATAGCGAAATAATGAGGCAGCTAGATGAGTCCACCTACACTAATTTGCAGTACAACCCAATACCTGAGATCAAACTGGAAATTGATCACATACTAGAACAGGGTTACAAAACACATCAGATCGATAAAAATACACTGGAATTCCTCACTGTTGAACATCCTGTTTGCCCCATAATATACACTTCCCAAAATCCACAAAACCCTGTCACATCCACCAGGGAGGCCCATAATCTCGGCTAGGAAATCTCTGCTACAACCGCTTGCCATCTTTGTCGATGCATACCTGCAACCCATAGTACAGCAAGGGGATAGTTATGTGTGGGACACAACTGACTTTCTGCAGAAGCTGAAGACCTTTCCATACGAACTTGATGATATACTATTGGCCACCATGGATGTGTGTTCCTTGTACACCATCATACCACATGAACAAGGTCTACAAGCACTATCAGATGCCTGGCAACAACACCCACCGACAGGGCCGGCCACTGAATTTCTCCTGGAATTGGCTACCGCAGTTCTTAAGCATAATCATTTTTATACCAAGGAAAATATTATTTACAACGTGAAGGGACCGCGATGGGTTCTAATTTGGCGCCGGCATACGCCAATATATACATGACTAAATATGAACAAGAACAGATCTTTCCGAGATTTGGATCTCGGATCCTTTTTTACAAAAGATTCATAGGCGACATCTTCCTGCTCTGGAAGGGGTCAGTAGACTCATTCAACGACATGGTCAGCTGGCTCAACGGCATAGACAGCCCGGTTAGATTTACCCATCAAGTGGATCCCGCCAGTATCAATTTTCTTGATATAACCATCACATTGGAGGAAGGTCGCATCAATACAAGCCTGTATAGAAAACCCACGGACCGCAATACCTTACTACTTGCAACCAGTCAACACCCACCAGCTCTCAAGGACAATCTCCCAATCTCTCAGTTCCTGAGAGTGATGCGTAACAATACCAATAGGGATACCATGGAGACACAAATATCGGAGATGATATCACGCTTCCTTGAACGAGGGTATGATAAGAAAACAGTGACACAGTGTCTGAAGAAAGCTAGGAAGAAATTTGTTATGTCCACACCCTCGGCTAAAGCCACCTCAGCACCAGCACGTATGGTTTTTACTACCACATATGATCATCTATCAAATAGAATCAGAGGAGCCGTTCGCAAGAATTGGCCCATCCTAACCTCAGACGACCATCTCAAATTGAAAAGGACACCACCCCCCATCATCATGGCCTACCGTAGGGCGGCCAACCTAAAACAGTTGCTGTTAAGACCTATGGCTGGACAAGAACTTCCCACAACCTCTACATGGCTACATGAGAAAAGACCTGGGTGTTTCAAATGCACCGGTTGCACCACATGTAGGGGGATGTTAACAGGACCGACCTTTCCCCATCCCCACTCGGGAAAAGCAATACCCATCAAATACAGATTGCATTGTAATATGGACCATTTGATTTATATCCTCACTTGCCCGTGTGGACTGTACTACGTGGGAATGACGACTAGAAGGTTCAGGGATAGGATGGCGAATCATAGGACGTCAATACATCAGGCGATCAATACCGGGACAGCGACCCTACCAGTAGCCAGACATTTTTTGACTCTGAGGCACCAAGTATCTGACCTGAGGACAAAACTGATAGACTGGATACCCCCATTGCAAAGAGGCGGAGACCGTGCTCTCCTGCTAAGAAAAAGAGAGAGTCTGTGGATACACAGATTGGACACTATTGCCCCGAAAGGAATGAATGAGAACAATCCCCTTTCTATCTTCCTGAAATAAATTCACGATTCACCAGGTGTTATCAACTTTCTGCAGTTATGAATATGTATATGGTTGAGATTATAATTCTGCTTTGATTTGATTTACTAAGCATAAGATTTATGTGGTCATAATGGTGTGAAGGAAACACCACTCGGACATTTTAATATGGAATGAAGTATATTTTGCATATAGTATATTAATCTTGTGCTTAGACATTTACTATAATTCTGGTACATATTTTGCTATGTTCACCGTGTACACTACCCAATGTTGTGACCTCTCCGGCCTCCAATATACCCAACACTGGCAGGGGTAAACCACCCACAGCCAGATATCTAATATTATTAATAGTATTAAGTGCGGCTCTCTAGCCCCGGACGTCTCTATAATTATGCTCGCTAACCTGCTCTATTAGGCACCCTTTGGCTGTCCATAACCTCACCAATTTAATATATGTGTAATATAGGTATAATAGACACTAGAGCGGCTAGTAGCGGTTTCTCCGCTACCATGGTAACCAGCTCGCGCAATAACCGGAAGTGACACGTGCGTTCCAACGCGCACTTCCGGTTTGCGCTTCATATCGCGCCTGCTATTCAACACGACAAGAAGCACAACTCCTGGATTTGCAGGAGAAAGTATAAATGGCCCTATGTATACCAGATTATGTATGACAAACAGCGGCTTCACCGCTACTATGACAATTATAACTTGCGCATAAACCGGAAATGACGCGTGCGTTCCAACACGCACTTCCGGTTTGCGTTCCACGGCGCGCCCGCTTCTCTGGCCACACTGCATGTATTATACACACCTCCTGAACAGCAGGAAGTGATGTAAATGGCCCTGCAGTGCGTTCCAACTGACTCCCATGAAGTGGAGAGGTGGGACTGACACTTAAGGGTGGGGTATATAATGGGGGCCGGTGAGGCTATCCCTTTGTAACAACAGTTCCCATTTATGCTGACCATGCTGTACTGATGTCTGCTGTAACTATGCTGTAACTCCTTGACAAAGGTCCTGGTGTGGACCGAAACGTCGGAATTGGATTTTGCAAACTGGAACTGTGAGATTACCTTTATTAAATTCTCTTTGCTGAATAATTGATACTTAAGTCTGGAGAGTGCTATCTGTTCCACTAGGTGGATAACCTTGTACTGTACTATGGGTCCCACCTTTAAGTGGGTTGGACTCTGATTGGCACCCCAGCTGTTGACAGATTTATGTGAGTGCAGGGATTTGTATATATATATATATATATATATATATATATATATATATATATATATATATATATATATATATATATACAGAAGAATGGAGGGCGCAAATGAGTAAAAGATTCACAATTCCATTTATTATAAAAACATGCTCACATACATCTCAGCTTTAATAGATGAACTCTGTTCTCCATATGGCAACGACCGAGCCTCCGGAAATGTCCTCCCGCATACGGCTCGTACTGCTGGCCGCAAAAGCCGCAGGTAACTCCTGTTATTTCACTGGGACCAGACACATCAAAGACCATATGTCTCTCGCTCCACAGGCCACGCCCAACGCGTTTCGTCAACAGACTTCGTCAGGTGGTGTGGCTATGTTCCGTCTCATCACCAATTTATACTACTCCATACACCTGTGCTCTATTACAGGCTCAGGCAGCTTCATCGTGGTTCATATGAATCATTCACACATCTAAACTAAAACATATACTACAATCAAGTTAAAAATACATGTATACAACAATACAGATTTCATACTCCATTACTTCACGGGAGTCATATACAAAATATATTCTGCCACTTCTAGACTCTCTGAATACATTGATATCTATATAAAGAAATATGTCCCTCAGCTAAAATCCTTTGTGCAGGATTCAACACATATATTAAAGCTGAGATGTATGTGAGCATGTTTTTATAATAAATGGAATTGTGAATCTTTTACTCATTTGCGCCCTCCATTCTTCTTCTGTTACATGTGCATGGAAACCAGTGGTTCTGGTTTTATAGCGGAGGAGGCAGCATCATACATCAAGAAACGGGACACGGATATCTAATAATGGACTAATATCCTAAAGTGAAGTGGGTTTGAATGCGCAGCTCTTTATTGACACTTGATTATATATATATATATATATATATATATATATATATATATATATATATATATATATATATATATATATATATATATATATATATATTTATTTATTTTTTTTTATTTTTTTTTATTTTTTTTTTTTATAGGGAGAAAACCAATTCTGTGGGAATATATACATCGTTCATATCTTTGAGTGTGGAGGCACAAGCGATGAACAATGGGGGTCATTCCGAGTTGTTTGCTCGTTATTTTTTTGTCGCAACGGAGCGATTAGTCGCTAATGCGCATGCGCAATGTCCGCAGTGCGACTGCGCCAAGTAAATTTGCTATGCAGTTAGGTATTTTACTCACGGCATTACGAGGTTTTTTCTTCGTTCTGGTGATCGGAATGTGATTGACAGGAAGTGGGTGTTTCTGGGCAGAAACTGTCCGTTTTATGGGTGTGTGCGAAAAGACGCTACCGTTTCTGGGAAAAACGCGGGAGTGGCTGGAGAAACGGAGGAGTGTCTGGGTGAACGCTGGGTGTGTTTGTGACGTCAAACCAGGAACGACAAGCACTGAACGGATCGCAGATGCCGAGTAAGTCTGGAGCTACTCAGAAACTGCAAAGTAGTGTCTATTCGCAATTTTACTAATCTTTCGTTCGCAATTTTGAGAAGTTAAGATTCACTCCCAGTAGGCGGCGGCTTAGCGTGTGCAAAGCTGCTAAAAGCAGCTTGCGAGCGAACAACTCGGAATGACCCCCAATGTGCGGCCCCGCAATCGTTCATCGCTGGTGCCCAGTCAGCTGTGCATGCAGGCCAATATGGACGATCTCGTCCATATTTGCCTGCACTTCTATGGAGCCGGGTGCTGAGGGGAGTGAAGAAACTTCACTCCCCCCGTCACTGCCCCCTCGCCGCCAGGCAGCTCGGTCAATGTGTAGGGCCCTTTAGTTCAGCTGAAGGGGCAGATTCAATTGTGTGTGGGTTTTAGAAGACCCTGCAGCGTGGGGCTTTCCGGCAGCTGCTGGGGTTCTCTTATTCAACTGAAGGAGAGAAAATAAGCCGTGGCAATTTCTATAGAAGTTACTGCAGCTTTTTTCTCACATCCCCAGAGCAAGTCCAATTTTCCTTAAATTGTTATTTTAAAGGAAAACTGTTGGACTTGCTTTGGAACCCCTTTGGACATCCCCTAATGACTAAATAATAAATTGGAAGTTTCCAATTAGCTTAATTTATCCATAATTAGTTACCTTTTGCCAGCGCTGTCCTCTTCCTCCTTTTCCCTGACATGCTGGAAGTCTTCCATCTCTTCTTCCGCAGTGTGTGTGTAAGATCTGCCATGTGTGAGACCCCAATCAGTGCATGTGAGAGATCTGTCAGGTGTGTCCCAGTCTGATGGAGCATGTTGATATATTAGGGTTTTGAGCTTTTCTAGGCGAGGACTACTTGTGTGGTTTGATGACCATTTCCCATGAGTTTTGCCAATACTGTTTCCTGCTTACTTGTGTCAGTTTGTATTACGACCATCTAAGTTGCCTAGCACTACCTAAATGCTGTTGTACAACAACAGAAAGTTTATTAATTGACATATGTCAAGTCCCAATGGCATGTACAAACAAAGGGGCAGATGTATTATGCCTGGACAAGTGATAAAGCAGTGATAAGTGGAAGGTGATAACGCACCAGCCAATCATTAGACAATCGAAAAATGACAGTTTACACACCAGCCAATCAGCTCCTATCATTTTTCAAAAGTGTGATGATTGGCTGGTGCGTTATCACGTTCCATTTATCACTTCTCCAGGCTCAATACATCTGCCCTAAAGTTCTCTATCAGCAACACAGGTACACTCTGAGGTCAAATTAATTAGAAGTAAATTAACATGAAATGTGGAGGGAAACCAGAGAACCTGGAGTACACCCAAACAGAGAATAACTAGTTTGGAACAAAATCCTGGGCTTCCAAGCAACTGCTTATGGAAAATAAGAGTGACATGTCAACAAGTGTTAGCATGGAGCAGTCATTATTGCCACCTCCCATCCTCTTCATTGAGAGATGTCAGTGATGATGGTCCCTTACATGAACAAGTATCACCATTTTGCAAAATCATATCTTTTATACAGGAAATAAGGCTGACAGCCCCTATAAGTGCAGGTGTGACAGGGTTTACAATGCAAGTATGGGCATACATTTTGTTTAATAAAATGTCAGCATTTCATAAAAAATGAAATAATTAGGATCGGTTCAAATTTTACAAAATTAAAGTAAAATTTTGCTCTGAAAATGCAACAAGTCTTTCATGATTCACACTCTTGTATGCATGAGGGTGTTTACTGCTAGTGACAAGCCTAAGAGATGGAAGTCACTGTCACTATCTGTGACAGCTAAAACATACGGCTGTCCTTTCAGTACCACAGCTTCCTGTTACGCCACAGGCGGTTTGAAGTGATAAAACATTAGGTCCTTAACTAGTTTTGCAAAGCTGATTGGAACATCTGATTTGTTAATATTTAAGTAAGTGACAGTACAAAGCTTTTACTGTAGCTGCAAGTGAGGAAATGGAAAAAAAATAATATTCTAACATATACCCAGACACATATATACACACACAGAAATGGTTGGCACACCAGATAAACAAAAGACAGCAATACCAAAGAGGTTCAAGCCTTGAACCTCTTTGCTATTGCTGTCTTTTATTTATCCGAAGTGCCAACCATTTCTGCATATATCTTATACACCCTAGCTAGGTTGGAGGTGAGGCACCCAGCAAGTTGTGACTATGTTTGTTTCTGCGAGTGCCGGAATAGGGTGGTTACTGGAGAAATACACCAATTGTATAATATTTACTTTTGTTTTGAGAATTGGGTTTATATTTTGCTAGATAATCATTTTTTGCAAGTCAAACATGGTCATCATTTAACATTGATGATAACAATAGTACAATTACTATGAGTATATAACATTACTAAGTATCTCAAGTCAATGGGGCCAATTCAGTAAGGTTAGCAAATTCTGCTAATCAGCAGAATTTGCTAACCATTAGCACGCATGCTGGGGGCCGCCCAGCGCTGGGCAAGGCCGCCAAGCATGCTGACCGGCACCTCCCCCCCCCCCCCCCCCCAGCTTCAAGCAGAAATTGCGAACAGCACACAATTTCTGCTTGTTAGCAGAAATTAATGATGACTCCTGCGGCCACAGGAGTCCCGGCACCACCCCGACACGCCCCCATTCGCGCGTACCAGCACACCGTTTGGGCTGGCACGCCCCTGCAATGCTTCGTTTCCACCCAGAAAATGGAGCGTTGCCGCCCCCCTTCCGCCTCTGCCTGATTGACAGGCAGAGGCAATTGCAATTTCTGCGGCCCCCCGCAGAAATTGTGGGCGCATGCGCAGTAGGGCCTGCTGTGCATGCGCCCGCGACCCCTCAGCAAAAATTCTGTACGAATCACTACTTCCGATTCATACTGAATTTGCCCCAATGTTTGGAAATGCTTTATAAAAAAACAACTCAAATTGTAGTCTGTCTTCTAGCCGTTTATCCCAGCACCAAAGACATGCCACTTATGTCATTACACTTGGGGTGATGATGTTGAGTATTTAAGCCCTATGTGGCTTCTTTTATGTCTGACATCATTTTGATTATATAATGAGCTGCGGGAGCTTACCAAAACTGTGCTATGGTTGCTCTAGTGGTAATCATAATATATCTAGCCAATACATAATTATCTTTCATGGGAAGGTTAAGCCCCATAAACACTAGACGAGAAAGTGAAAGATCTCGCTCAGAAGGGCTAATCTCCGCGAGATCTTTCACAATCTTGTCCAGTGTGTACACTCAAGCGCGTTTCTGTACATCATTAATGACCCCCTCCCTCGTCCGAATATGTACAGGTGAACGAGGTCCTTATTGACGACACCATGACCATCCCCCCCCCATCAGCAAGTGTGTATGCGCTTGCCAATTATGCCCCCCCAATATTGTCGTTGGCGCAGGAATCAGCTAGTCCAGTGGTTCTCAACCTCTGTCCTCAAGTATCCCCAACAGTTCATGTTTTCCAGGTCTCCTCACAGGATTGCCATACTTGCCTACCTGACCCTCTCCATGAGGGAGAAAATGCTCTGTTCCTGGACTTTCCTGGTAATGTATGATTGCCATTACCTGTGGTGAAACACATTTCTTATCAATTAACTAGCTCACCACAGGTGATGGCAATCATACATTACCAGGAAAGTCCAGGAACAGAGCATTTTCTCCCTCATGGAGAGAGTCAGGTAGGCAAGTATGAGGATTGCAAGTGAAATAATTTGCTCCACCTGTGGGTCTTTTATAATGTGTCAGTAATGAATACACCTGTTCAACTGCTAGGTGACCTGGAAAACATGAACTGTTGGGGGTACTTGAGGACCGAGGTTGAGAACCACTGAGCTAGTGCACAGATTCTCAAAGTTGGTCCTCGGGACCCACACAGTGCATGTTTTGCAGGTCTCCTCACAGAATCACAAGTGAAATAATTAACTCCACCTGCGGACCTTTTAAAATGTGTCAGTGAGTAATTAATACGCCTGTGCACCTGCTGTGTTACCTGCAAAACATGCACTATGTGGGGTCCTGAGGACCAACTTTGAGAACCTGTGGGCTAGTGTGTACTAGCCTTTACAGGAAAGCAACCAATTTGCCCAAACTGTAGGGAAATTACTGGTTGTAAAACAAATTCTAACTATAATTTTTGTTACCATTTCAGATTGTTTAATCAATTTTGATAGCTGATAACAGTTTCTGAATATTTCTACCCAATATTCTTTCTATATACTACCAAAAAAACTCAATTACGTTTAATAGCCTTACAGTAGCTTCTGTAACTATACGATCAGTCTCCTTAAAATAAGATTTTACTCACCGGTAAATCTATTTCTCGTAGTCCGTAGTGGATGCTGGGGACTCCGTAAGGACCATGGGGAATAGACGGGCTCCGCAGGAGACTGGGCACTCTAAGAAAGATTTAGTACTACTGGTGTGCACTGGCTCCTCCCTCTATGCCCCTCCTCCAGACCTCCGTTAAGGAAACTGTGCCCAGAAGAGCTGACATTACAAGGAAAGGATTTTGGAATCCAGGGTAAGACTCATACCAGCCACACCAATCACACCGTATAACTTGTGATAAACTTACCCAGTCAACAGTATGAACAACAACAGAGCATCAAACAATGGATGCCAACATAACATAACCCTTTATTAAGCAATAACTATATACACGTATTGCAGAAAGTCCGCACTTGGGACGGGCGCCCAGCATCCACTACGGACTACGAGAAATAGATTTACCGGTGAGTAAAATCTTATTTTCTCTAACGTCCTAGTGGATGCTGGGGACTCCGTAAGGACCATGGGGATTATACCAAAGCTCCCAAACGGGCGGGAGAGTGCGGATGACTCTGCAGCACCGAATGGGCAAACACAAGGTCCTCCTCAGCCAGGGTATCAAACTTGTAGAACTTAGCAAATGTGTTTGAACCCGACCAAGTAGCTGCTCGGCAAAGCTGTAATGCCGAGACGCCTCGGGCTGCCGCCCAAGAAGAGCCCACTTTCCTTGTGGAATGGGCTTTCACAGATTTTGGATGCGGCAATCCAGCCGCAGAATGAGCCTGCTGAATCGTGCTACAGATCCAGCGAGCAATGGTTTGCTGTGAAGCAGGAGCACCCAGCTTGTTGGATGCATACAGGATAAACAGCGAGTCAGTCTTCCTGACTCCAGCCGTCCTGGCTACATAGATCTTCAAAGCACTGACTACATCAAGCAACTTGGAATACTCCAAGTCACGAGTAGCCGCAGGCACCACAATAGGTTGGTTCAAATGAAAAGATGACACCACCTTCGGCAGAAATTGCGGACGAGTCCGTAATTCAGCCCTGTCCATATGGAAAACCAGATAGGGGCTTTTACATGACAAAGCCGCCAATTCTGACACACGCCTAGCCGAAGCTAAGGCCAATAGCATGACCACCTTCCACGTGAGATACTTTAGCTCCACGGTCTTAAGTGGCTCAAACCAGTGGGATTTCAGGAAATCCAACACCACGTTGAGATCCCAAGGTGCCACTGGTGGAACAAAAGGGGGCTAAATATGCAGCACTCCCTTAACAAACATCTGAACTTCAGGAAGAGAAGCCAGTTCCTTTTGAAAGAAAATGGATAGGGCCGAAATCTGGACCTTTGTGGACCCCAACTTCAAGCCCATAGTCACTCCAGACTGTAGAAAGTGCAGGAACCGGCCCAGCTGGAATTCCTCTGTAGAGGCCTTCCTGGCCTCACACCAGGCAACATATTTTCGCCATATACGGTGATAGTATTTTGCTGTCACGTCCTTCCTAGCCTTTATCAGCGTAAGAATACTTCATCCGGAAATGCCTTTTTCCGCTAGGATCCTGCGTTCAACCGCCATGCCATCAAACGCAGCAAGTCTTGGAACAGACAGGGCCCCTGTTGCAACAGGTCCTGTCTGAAAGGCAGAGGCCATGGGTCCTCTGTGAGCATTTCTTGCAGTTCCGGGTACCAAGTCCTTCTTGGCCAATCCGGAACAATGAGCATTGTTCTCACTCCTCTTTTTCTTACGATTCTCAGCACTTTGGGTATGAGAGGAAGAGGAGGAAACACATAGACCGACTGGAACACCCACAGTGAAACTAGTGCGTACACAGCTATCGCCTGAAGGTCTCTTGACCTGGCGCAATACCTTTGTTGCTTTTTGTTGAGACGGGACGCCATCATGTCCACCTGTGGCAGTTCCCATCGATTTGTAATCTGAGTGAAGACTTCGTGATGAAGTCCCCACTCTCCCGGGTGGAGGTCGTGCCTGCTGAGGAAGTCTGCTTCCCAGTTGTCCACTCCCGGAATGAACACTGCTGACAGTGATTGCACGTGATTCTCCGCCCAACGAAGAATCCTGGTGGCTTCCGCCATCGCCACTCTGCTTCTTGTGCCGCCCTGGCGGTTTACATGAGCCACTGCAGTGATGTTGTCTGACTGAATCAGCACCGGTTGGTTGCAAAGCAGAGGCTCCGCTTGACTCAGGGCGTTGTATATGGCCCTTATTTCCAGGATATTTATGTGCAGACAAGCCTCCTGACTTGACCACAACCCTTGGAAGTTTCTTCCCTGAGTGACTGCCCCCCATCCTCGGAGGCTCGCATTCGTGGTCACCAGGACCCAGTCCTGTATGCCGAACCTGCGGCCCTCGAGAAGGTGAGCACTCTGCAGCCACCACAGAAGAGACACCCTGGCCCTCGGGGACAGGGTGATCAGCCGATGCATCTGAAGATGCGATCCGGACCACTTGTCCAACAGATCCCACTGAAAGATCCTCGCATGGAACCTGCCGAAGGGAATGGCTTCGTACGATGCCACCATCTTTCCCAGGACTCGCGTGCAGTGATGCACCGACACCAGTTTCGGTTTTAAGAGGTCTCTGACTAGAGTCACGAGCTCCTGAGCCTTCTCCGCCGGGAGAAACACCTTCTTCTGGTCTGTGTCCAGAATCATGCCCAGAAAAGGCAGACGCGTCGTAGGAATCAGCTGCGACTTTGGGATATTCAGAATACAGCCATGCTGCTGCAACACTTCCTGAGAGTGTGCTACGCTGATCAGCAACTGCTCTCTGGACCTCGCCTTTATGAGGAGATCGTCCAAGTATGGGATAACTGTGACTCCTTGCTTTCTCAGGATCACCATCATTTCCGCCATCACCTTGGTAAATATTCTCGGTGCCGTGGAGAGCCCAAACGGCAACGTCTGGAATTGGTAAGGACAGTCCTGTACCACAAATCTGAGGTACTCCTGATGAGGTGGATAAATGGGGACATGCAAGTAAGCATCCTTGATGTCCAGAGACACCATAAAATCCCCCTCTTCCAGGCTTGCAATGACCGCTCTGAGCGATTCCATTTTGAACTTGAATCTTTTCAGATAAATGTTCAGGGACTTTAAATTCAATATGGGTCTGACCGAACCGTCCGGTTTCGGTACCACAAACATTGTAGAATAGTATCCCCTTCCCTGTTGAAGGAGGGGAACCTTTACCACCACCTGCTGGAGATATAACTTGTGAATTGCCGCTAACACTACTTCCCGTTCCATGGGGGAAGCTGGCAGGGCCGATTTGAGGTAACGGTGAGGGGGCATCACTTCGAATTCCAGCTTGTATCTCTGAGACACAATCTGTATAGCCCAGGGATCCACCTGTGAGCGAACCCACTGGTGGCTGAAATTTCGGAGACGCGCCCCCACCGCTCCTGGCTCTACTTGTGGAGCCCCAGCGTCATGCGGTGGATTTAGTGGAAGCCGGGGAGGACTTCTGTTCCTGGGAACTAGCTGCATGGTGCAGCTTCTTTCCTCTACCCCTGCCTCTGGCAAGAAAGGACGCACCTCTGACCTTCTTGCTTCTTTGTGATCGAAAGGACTGCATTTGGTAATACGGTGCTTTCTTAGGCTGTGAGGGAATATATGGCAAAAAATTTGACTTCCCAGCCGTAGCTGTGGAAACTAGGTCCGAGAGACCGTCCCCAAACAATTCCTCACCCTTGTAAGGTAAAACCTCCATGTGCTTTTTGGAGTCGGCATCACCTGTCCATTGCCGAGTCCACAGGACCCTTCTGGCAGAAATTGACATTGCATTTATTCTAGAGCCCAGTAGGCAAATGTCCCTCTGGGCATCCCTCATATATAGGACAGCGTCTTTTATATGCCCCAGGGTCAGTAAAATGGTATCCTTGTCTAAGGTATCCAGTTCCTCAGACAGATTATCTGTCCATGCTGCTACAGCACTACACATCCAGGCCGACGCAATTGCCGGCCTCAGTAGAGTACCTGAATGTGTATAAACAGACTTCAGGATACTTTCCTGCTTCCTATCGGCAGGATCCTTTAGGGCGGCCGTATCCTGTGACGGCAGGGCCACCTTCTTAGATAAGCGTGTCAGAGCTTTATCTACCCTAGGGGAGGATTCCCAGCGCATCCTGTCCGTTGGCGGGAAAGGGTACGCCATAAGTAACCTTTTGGAAATCAGCACTTTCCTATCGGGGGAATCCCACGCTTTTTCACGTAACTCATTTAACTCTTGTGAAGGGGGAAAAGTCACCTCTTGCTTTTTCTCCCCATACATATAAACCCTCTTGTCAGGGACAGGGTTTACCTCTGATATGTGCAATACATCCTTCATTGCTATAATCATGTAGCGGATGGCTTTAGCCATTTTAGGCTGCAATTTTGCATCATCGTCATCGACACTGGAGTCAGAATCCGTGTCGATATCTGTGTCAACCATTTTGGATAGTGGGCGCTTCTGAGACCCTGACGGCCTCTGCGCTGTAGGATCAGGCATGGGCTGAGACCCCGACTGTCCCAAGGCATCAGCTTTATCCAACCTTTTATGCAAGGAGTTTACATTATCATTTAACACCTTCCACATATCCATCCAATCAGGTGTCGGCGCCGTCGGCGGAGACACGTCATTCATCTGCACTTGCTCTGCCTCCACATAGCCCTCCTCGTCAAACATGTCGACACACGCGTACCGACACACCACACACCCCGGGGATGCTCTTTGTGAGGACAGGACCCCCACAAGGCCTTTTGGAGAGACAGAGAGAGAGTATGCCAGCACACACCCCAGCGCTATATGACCCAGGAATCACACAGTAACTTAGGGTTTACCCAGTAGCTGCTGTATATATGATTAATGCGCTAAATTTGTGCGCCCCCCCTCTCTTTTTACCCTCTATCTACCGTGAGTCTGCAGGGGAGAGCCTGGGGAGCTTCCTCTCAGTGGAGCTGTGGAGAGAAAATGGCGCTGGTGAGTGCTGAGGAAGAAGGCCCCGCCCCCTCAGCGGCGGGCTCCTGTCCCGCGATTTTGTGTAAAATTAATGGCGGGGGCTCATGCATATTACAGTGCCCAGCTGTATATATGCTGCTTTTGCCAGGAGGTAATCAATTGCTGCCCAGGGCGCCCCCCACTGCGCCCTGCACCCTACAGTGACCGGAGTGTGTGGGTTAGTGTGGGCACAATGGCGCACAGCTGCAGTGCTGTGCGCTACCTCATATGAAGACAGGAGTCTTCTGCCGCCGATTTTGATGTCTTCTTGCTTCAACCCGCCGGCTTCTGTCTTCTGGCTCTGCGAGGGGGACGGCGGCGCGGCTCCGGGAACGGACGACCAAGGTTAGGTTCCTGTGTTCGATCCCTCTGGAGCTAATGGTGTCCAGTAGCCTAAGAAGCGCAACCTAGCCGCAGTTAGTAGATTTGCTTCTCTCCCCTAAGTCCCACGTAGCAGAGAGTCTGTTGCCAGCAGAAGCTCTCTGAAAATAAAAAACCTAACTAAAATACTTTCTTATTAGCAAGCTCAGGAGAGCTCACTAAAAGCACCCAGCTCTGTCCGGGTACAGATTCTAACTGAGGTCTGGAGGAGGGGCATAGAGGGAGGAGCCAGTGCACACCAGTAGTACTAAATCTTTCTTAGAGTGCCCAGTCTCCTGCGGAGCCCGCTATTCCCCATGGTCCTTACGGAGTCCCCAGCATCCACTAGGACGTTAGAGAAATTATTGTTATCTTACAGTCAATAAGCAAGTGACATTTGTTAAGTGAATCAGTCTGCTTGGATGATTTTATGTTGAGAATAGGACTAATTATACACAGTATGTTATGCAGTCCTTGTCAGGAGCACAGAGGGGTGGGTGTGGGTACAAATTATCCATACCCATATCCTGTAGTGACTGTCAGCAGTGGCTGTACCATCGATAGCCAATGATATCAAACCACCTTTGGAGACCATCAGTGGCTGAGTTCTACACAAACAGCAGTCACCGATGTCTCCTTAATATAGGGGGATGCCATTGATGGTGCAGCAGTGGTCCACGCCATTGATAGGAAGGGAGAAAACAAAAAACAAAAAAAACAACCATATACTGGCCATCAAGCATAAACCACTGATGATTGTAAACAAACTATGAGCAACATCACCAGTTCAAAAAAAACTCCCGCCTTATTAATTTTATGAGAGAGAGAGAGAGAGAGAGAGAGAGAGAGAGAGAGAGAGAGAGAGAGAGAGAGAGAGAGAGAGAGAGAGAGAGAGAGAGAGAGAGAGAGAGAGAGAGAGAGAGAGAGAATGAATATAAGAACGTTTATACATTCTGGCGGCTTCTCCTCTATGCAGCCACTTTGATACACCAGGTGCAGCGCTCTGTATTTACATTTCCTGGGCGGATGCTTCTCTCTGATGCACGCACTGCAGGGAGGCTTGGAGGGATCAGATTGGATCCCTCACAGGGGGAAAGGAGGATAGAATCCCAGCGGCTTCTACTGGGTAATGCTATCGATTCCGGAATGTATCGCATTCTGGAGCTAGGTGCATTTGTAGTAAGCATTCCACCTTGTGTCACATAACAGTGCCCAAGTTCATAATATT
This sequence comes from Pseudophryne corroboree, assembly GCF_028390025.1. Lineage (NCBI taxonomy): Eukaryota > Metazoa > Chordata > Amphibia > Anura > Myobatrachidae > Pseudophryne > Pseudophryne corroboree. The sequence continues at coordinate 291,971,917 of NC_086449.1, forward strand.
CCACAATACAGTACCCAGATAAGACATACCACATTACAGAGCCCCTTATTATAACATCCACTAGAAATTGGAATGTTACCCATGCAGGCTGGGCAACGGGTCAGGCCCAATTGCTTTTGTGGTGGGCAATTCAGGGAAATTGGTAGACCACTTTATGACCTGGGACCTGGGGCACCCTAAGCCTCTAGTTCCCATAGCAATGGCAACCCCTGCACCTACTATTGCTATGCCCATGCTTTAATTTAATCAATGGCACCCCCTGCAAATACCATAGCTACGCCCGTGCCTTCATGTATTGGAACATATATACATGTCCTTTACAGTTAGAAATGACGTAAGCTCCTTTTCCTCTATTTCATTATGGAACTAACAGAAGCATCAGCAACCCTTGTCCCCGGATACGAACTGTAATTGCAACCCTTGTCCCTGGTTGTATAAAACATATTATTGCTGCAATAAGAAATTCTGATTATCACAAGTAGGCCCCTGTTTTATATTTTTATATAGCATTGAGGAGCAAATTTCCTCATCTGGAATCTCTTTTGTGGCCCATTTAGTAAAAAAAAAAAATAAAAAAAAAATTGTGGCTTGTTCCACAAAAACACCCATTTTCAGGGGTTAGCCGCAAATATTTAAAAGTTACCTAAATGTATCTCTGATACCAACTCCATTTGCACTAGCAGCGGCATTCCCATAGGTTTCTATGAGGCATGCAAAGCAAGTTTGAGATTGGCTACCACCTTCTGAATATGGCGGTAGCATCCTATGGGTTATACATCACAAAGCTTCCCCCAGAAACTTCCCTGGAAATGGCCCAGTGTAAAGGCCAGTACTCACGGCCCGATGCTGGAGAGATGTGTGCTGAGCGAACCGCTCAGCACACATCTCTCCCGGCGCTCAGCACAGCGCGATCTGTGCTTAGCGTGCGGGGGGAGACGGGGGGGCCGCTCACTTCACCCAGCGGGTGAAGTGAGCGACCCGCTAGATTGGACTGCATACAGGCCAATCTAGCAGCAGCGATAGCAATGCGCGGGGCTGCGCATCGCTATCGCTGTTAGGGCTATACACGGAGCGATCTTGCTGAAAATCTAAGCAATCTAGTCAGATTGCTTAGATTATCGCTCAGTGTGTACCCCCCTTAAGTGTGGTCAGCAGGACACTGAGCTCATCGCAGTAATGGGCTCCAAAACACTCTGTAATACATTGGTCCGTTAAAATTGCACATTGCAATGCGATTCTGGGTGCCAATATCTTGTCCAGAATGAATTGAATATGCAATTAAGCATAAACAGATCCCTTAGTCTCAAACAAAGTTTTTAATAATACAATATACTGCATTTCTGACAAGCAAAGCACCAGAAACACCATTCCTGCTATAACATGAGCTTACTACACAACAGAATACAATAGAATTTTAGCTTACACATGCAGGGTCCAGTGCTAGGCACAGTGCCACTGGCAGACACTCACCTGAGAACACCTGCTGAACACTCAGTTCTCCTGAAAATCAAGCAATCTGGAGCTTTTTGGGTCAAGAGCACCAATTTAATGTACTTCTAGCCACCCACTAAGCATAATATAGCCCAGGGATAGGCACTGACATGCAATATTTCAGATTATAGATATCACAGAGGCAGAGACAAACTAGGCAAATGCCTAGGGCATTTGGTATGCCTAGGGGCACAAGCAGATTCTGCTGATTAAAATGATATGCAGCATGCCTATATTCTGTGTGTGACTGCGGCTGTATGTGCATACGAAATGCTACATTACTGTATTCGTGGAAATCACTGTAACGCAGGATTTCGTATGCAGATACAGCCATGCTAACTATCATTTTAATCAGCTGAAGCTGGTTTTGCATCCTAGTTAAATAGCAATGAAAATAAAACATTTTTTTCCAAAAAAAGGCACGCAACATTTGCAGAGCTGGACGGGAGCTGCATGGCATATTTTGCAAGATATACACGAGGACACATCTATATCCAAGCAGAGACAGAGGTCAGTGTTAGCGGCCGTGTGAGTGCTGTGTGTGGGTAGGTTTGTTGTGCAATAGTGTTCGTCATATGTCTTAGACGCATTATGTGCGTCATGTGTATTAATGCATTAATAATGTGCAACATATTTGTAAGTGTCATTATGTGTATAAGGGCATTAATAAAGGCTGGCATAATGTGTAAGGTGCATTATGTGTATAAGGACATTAATAATGTGTGTCATACGTGTAAGGGGCATTACTGTATGGCATTATGTGTATAAAGGCATAACTAATGTGTGGTATTATGTGTATAAAGGCATTACTAATGTGTGGCATTATATGTATAAGGTGCTCTACTGTGTGGCATAACGTATAGAAAGAGCAATTCAGCGTGATGTAATGTAAATAAGTGGTACTACTGTGAAGGGGTGGTCTTCAGTATGCCGACTGACGGGATCCCGGCGCACAGTATACCGGCGACGGGATCCCGACAGCCGGCATACCGACACTTATTCTCCCTCGTGGGGGTCCACGACCCCCCTGGAGGGAGAATAAAATAGCGTACCCGTAGCGTGGCGAGCGCAGTGAGCCCGCAAGGGGCTCATTTGCGCTCGCCACACTGTCAGTAAGCCGGCGGTCGGGCTCCCGGCGCCAGTATGCTGGTCGCCGGGAGCCCGACCGCCGGCATATCGTAGTGAACCCCTGTGAAGAGTAACGTATATAAGGTAAAGTGGCATTACTGTGTGATATAACATGAAGGGACACAATTGCATGATATGTGAATAAAGTTGCACTACCGTGTGGTGTAATTTGAATTGGGGGTACTATTGTGTGGCCATGCCCCTTCCCAAAAGAACACGCCGCTTTGGGATGCGCGCCGAATGTGCACACTGTTCCTATTTAAAATAGGAGCACCAAAATGAGGACTGCTATGACTAAGGGGTGCAGGGTCAGAGGCAGAACTAGCAGCGGTGCTAGGGGGCACCAGCCAAAATCTTGCCTAGGGCCGGCTCTGCCCAGATGGATACAACATATTTTAGTTGCATCACATCAATATATCATGTGGCTTGATTTTCAACAATACAATACATTGTTCCCATCCCCGTGCCCCCAGACCAGCAGCTGCACATGTGCAATAGCAAATACTGCTACTTAGAAGCATCTATATTATTTTGAAGATATTTTAAGTATGAATTTGGATACAGCAAACTAGTATCACTGTCCCTAATACAGTACAGCCAATGGGAATGGCTGTCAAACAACCTCTGAGGGTATTTCGTTGGGCACTGCACATCACATACAGATCTGTAGATAAGCTAGCAGGAAAAGGATACAGTCAATTTACCTATGGTCAAAATCCCGACCACAAATGACCGATGGTCAAAATCCCTACAATTAAAATGTCGACAGGTCAAAAAGTCGACACGAGTTTTTCATGGTTTTCTCATTGAAACCAACTTGTTCATACTTTACCATCCCAGTGGACCTTGAGAGGGAATATAATAGAGTGCCAAGCGTACACTTATACGGTGACCAAGTCGGCCTATGTTGACATACACACACAAAAAAAAAATACAAACTTTTGGCAACTTTTTAAATGTCAGTATTTTGACATTGTCTGGATTTTTTATTGTAGGTAAATCATACTAAACCTGCAGGAACACAGGGTTATTATTACACTTATTTTAAATTCTTGACTGTATACACAATCTTGCAATAAAACACGAGGAAAACCTTCTTTATAAAAGAGTTTAAATTAAAGAAAAACAGGCAGAAAAAAAAACCGTGAATTTCAATCCAAATCAATGGTTGTATATGAGCAAAAATTTACTATAGTATATAAAATTATAAGTCATTGTTTTTTATCTCTATTCAAAACATTACAACAAAAGGGTGTTTATTCTTTGTAACACAAATATAAGGGATATAAATATTACAAGTGGATACAAACAAGTAGTCAGCAAAAACAAGAAGTTATTTGTATTGCTACAACACATTGGCCCCATGGCATATATGTGAACAAATGTACTAGCCAATCAGGCGTGCTTTGTACAGTTGACTTATAACTTGTGGGAGCTGCCGGTACCTCTGCACATCGCTGGCCGCACGGTAGGCAGGCTGAATATCGTTGCGCTCCTTAGTGCATAGTTGCAAAGTGCGATACTAACGCGCCTCTCTCACCTGTAGCGCCCGGAGCCTCCGCCAGCAGCATCCGCATCCCGTCGCCTGCACACAGCTTTTGCCTATATTTGGATGGCTGTGCTGTGGTTAAACTGCAGGACATCACTTCCCGGGCCGGCGTGAACCACGCCCCTACGGGGGCGGAGTCCTATAAGCCCACCACAGGGAGTGTACCTCTGTTTTTGCTACAAAGTCACTATTGTCTCTACAGAGTCTTGGGTATTGGACGGTATCCGGCCGTACATTCACGTATATACAGTATAGTGCTGGTGTTATGGCGTGAATGATCTGTGCCTGGAGTGGGTCAGAATCGGATTTGCAGCAGCAGCAGCAGCAACAACACTGCTAAGTGAGAGCAGATAATGAGGATGAACACGGGGATCCGGATTGAAAGTCGACAGTAACTAGGTCGACCACTATTGGTCGACAGTAACTAGGTCGACAGGTTCTTTATGTCGACAGGTCAAAAGGTCGACATGAGTTTTTCACAATTTTCTTCTTTTTTTGAACCTTTTCATACTTAACGATCCACGTGGACTACGATTGGAATGGTAATCTGTGCCGAGCGAAGCGGTAGCGGAGCGAAGGCACCATGCCCGAAGCATGGCGAGCGAAGCGGTGCACTAATTGGGGTTCCCGGTCACTCTACGAAGAAAACGACACCAAAATAACATTAAAAACTCATGTCGACCTTTTGACCTGTCGACCTAGAACATGTCGACCTAAAGACCCTGTCGACCTAGACACCCAGTCGACCTAGTTACTGTCGACCAAAAGTGGTCGACCTAGACATTGTCGACTTTCAATACCACACCCAACACAGGCTGCATTTGATTGGTTGAAAATGACTACGACACACCCATTTATGCAAACAGTCTTAAACTGCAATAATGTTTTAGAAGTCGAATTCCACAGTATTGAATACCTGATGAAGCATCCCCTATACTGCTAAGGAAGGGGAGGGCTGCCCATATTTTTATTAGTGGTGTTATTAAAAGAACAAACAAAAAAATGCCATTTAAATCTATTTTTCGATGGCATGTCCGATGTTCCAATCCTTTTGGGGTTCCCGGTCACTAATTGGGGTTCCCGGTCACTCTACGAAGAAAACGACACCAAAAAACGCATGTCGACCTTTTGACCTAGACCGTGTCGACCTAAAGACCTGTTCCAAAGGATTGGAACATTTTTATCCGCACTAAACAGGGTATGCAGCCGGAAATTGATGCTAAACCAGAATGTTGAGAGATATGATGTCGACATGCTTAAAATGTTGACATATGACATTTGGTTTAGGTGTTAGGGTTAGCTTTAGAATTAGGGAAAAACACTGCAAATGCATTTAGACAATGTTAATATTTCATCAGTGTCAACATGCTGAATCCTGACATGGGGAATGATGTCGACACTTTCACTGTCGACACTACAACCATTTCAACATTATCACCGAACCCTTATACAGCCATTTAATGTAATGTGTATGCATACACGCAGGGCCGGATTAAGGTCTGTTTGGGCCCTGGGCAACAAACTGGTGAGGGCCCTTATCAATGATAATATATATATATATATATATATAGCTTGGAAAGAACGAGGCGGCACTCAGGAGACTATGGTGAACAGGTGAACTCTGTCAAGTGTAGCTTTATCGACGTTTCGGGGTGCAAGCCCCCGTCTTCAGGACACACAGTGAAAAGAACAAGTGAAAAACATACATTTAAATACACTTACCAGGCGCGCCTCCAGCCGTCCTCTCCTCGCCGCTGCCCGGCTTCCGGACGCTTCCGGTCAGGTGACCCAACCCCGTGACACGAGCTTCCAGTGCTGTCATGCAGGGGGCGGGGGAGGCCGTTGTCATAGTGCGTACTAAACAAAACATAATACAAGAAATGCATAAGAAAGATGAGAAAGATCAAAACCAAGTCAAATTTTGACCCTGTTTCGGTAAATCCCTCAATCAAAAATTTTCCCGTATGCTGGAGGGGTCTCTTGCAGAGGATCAGAGAAGATCCAGGTCCAATTTAACTAAAGATGAAAAACAAGCACTGAGGGAGTTACAAGCACGGGAAGATATCGTGATCCGTGGTGCGGATAAAGGAGGGGCAATTGTGGTGATGGACAAAGACAAATATATGTTGGAATGCACAAGACTATTGAGTGATGCATCCACATATGCCAGCTTACCCAGGGATCCCACTCAACAATTTCACAAAGAGTTGGACGGTATACTGAGTGAGGCAGTCAACCAAGGCATTATCACCAACACAGTATTTAAAGCATTGTCCAAACCCCATCCAGTAGTTCCGCTATTCTACATCATACCCAAGGTGCACAAAGATGCACACAATCCCCCTGGCAGACCCATTATATCTGCCAGGGGGTCATTGTGCGAGGCTATATCTATCTATCTGGATGCTTTCTTGCAGCCCTGCATTCAACACACACAGACGCACCTTAAGGACACCTCAACATTACTGAGGAAATTGGAGACACTTGCAACAAACCCTGAGGGCACCCTATTAGTCTCCTTAGATGTGTCCAGCCTTTACACTTGTATTCCCCACGAGATGGGGATACAGGCGGTAAAATTACTAATTACCAACAATGTACTTTATGACGGACCAGATGTTGAATTTTTTTTTAAACTCTTGAGGTTTACGTTAACTCATAATTACTTTGTTCATGATAACCGGTTTTACATTCAACTGACGGGTTGTGCGATGGGGTCCTGTGTGGCCCCGTCGTTCGCCAACTCATACATGTGGGCAGTAGATAAAGAGCTGTTTCTTAGCCAGCCAGCCATAACACAGCATGTAGTGTTATATCTTCATTATATCGACGACTTGCTGTTGTTATGGTCAGGGCCACGATACATCTTAGAAGATATGATCAAGGTTCACAATGTGTCCTCTAGTCCAGTCAAATTAACGATGACTGTAGATGAACAGCAAATAGATTTTCTTGACGTCCACATATTTATTGTGGATGGTAAAATCAATACATCTCTGTATACGAAGAACACAGACCGTAACACATTGTTAAGGTACGATAGTTTCCACCCCAGAGCAACCATTAATGGTTTGCCGTACTCACAAATGTTAAGGGTTTGTAGGATCAACAGTGATCTAAAAGTAAGGGATCAGCAACTGGATGAGATGGTCAGTAAATTTAAGGAGCGGGGGTACCCTGATAGCTTGTTACGCGGGGCACGTGCTAAAGCCACATTAAAAACTAGACAAGAGTTGCTTGCGGAAACTGACCCCACGATTAAAGGAAAGAGGTTTCCATGGGTTAACCAGTTCAACACGGCCAGCAGACACACTAGCAGAAGGGCCAAGGAACTTTGGCCAATTATTAGCACTGATCCAGATTTGAAGATGTTTAAAGACACTAAACTGATGCCCAGCTACACTCGAAGCCGGAACATCAGAAGTTTAGTTGTCAGGACAAACGTGGTCAAAACAACTGTAGCTGAAGGCAATTTCCTTAGGTCCCGAAAGGGCTGCTACAGGTGCGGGTGCACCACATGTAATTTCCTGGTCCCAGGAGATTCATTTAAACACCCATATTCGGGTAGAACCATTAAGCTAAAGGCAGCATATACGTGTAATTCCAGATTCGTGGTATACCTCTTGTCTTGCCCATGTGGGTTACACTACGTGGGCAAGACAGATTGCACGTTCAAAGTGAGGATGACCCAGCACAGATCTGCCATAAGGGCAGCATTGGTGTCAGGTACCAGTGAACAACCAGTGGCGCGGCATTTTGCCGCTGCTAAACATTCACTGGCATCTTTAAGGTACCGCATTGTGGATCATGTGCCTTTCTCCATTAGGGGGGGGGGGGGGGGGGCGATAGATCTAAGCGCCTCCTACAGCTAGAAACTAGGTGGATAATGACATTAGATACGTTAAGCCCCAGAGGGCTCAATGAGTCACTGGGGTTGAGTAGTTTTATATAGGTCCTTGTGCTGAAAATATCGGATATCAGGTTTGGTTTAACGGCAACATAATAGAAGAATGAATCGTGCAGAAAGCCTTTGGTTTTAGGCATGATTCAAAAATAAAAAAATTAATGCTCGTTGCACAGTATTTAAAAATGAATACTATTTAATAATTAATACTATATGTATGCACAGAATTCTAAAACAATGTTTAATGTTCAGTAATTGTGCCCTGATAAGGGCTAATGCATGATCAAGTCCTGATATTCACGGGCAGTGCTGACTGCTTTATTTTATTTCATCAATGCATTATTTTATGTCGGTTTTTAAAACATTGTTGTCACTAGGTATTCATGCATTTTTAAACTCACGTTTATTCACTTTGTATATGTATGTGTCAGACGGCACTAGATTGCTTGAACTGTCTTATGCATTTCTTGTATTATGTTTTGTTTAGTACGCACCATGACAACGGCCTCCCCCGCCCCCTGCATGTCGGCACTGGAAGCTCGCGTCACGGGGTTGGGTCACCTGACCGGAAGCGCTGAGTCCGGAAGCCGGGCAGCGGCGAGGAGAGGACGGCTGGAGGCGCGCCTGGTAAGTGTATTCAAATGTATGTTTTTCACTTGTTCTCTTCACTGTGTGTCCTGAAGACGGGGGCTTGCACCCCGAAACGTCGATAAAGCTACACTTGACAGAGTTCACCTGTTCACCATAGTCTCCTGAGTGCCGCCTCGTTCTTTCCAAGCTATACATACCCAGACTGCCTAGTCTGGGAGGGAGGGCACCGGAGCAGGAGCTTGGCTCAGATAGCCCATGGGGGAGTGCCAGACATTTTGCCTTGTATATATATATATATATATATATATATATATATATGTATATATATATATATATATTTTGGTCGACAGTAACTAGGTTGGCAGGGTTTCTAGGTCGACATGTTTTAGGTCGACAGGTCAAAAGGTCGACATGAGTTTTTCACGATTTTTTTCTTTTTTTTAACTTTTTCATACTTAACAATCCACGTGGACTACGATTGGAACGGTACTGCAAGGGGACACGGTGCACTAATTGGGGTTCCCGGTCACTCTACGAAGCAAACGACACCCAAAAAAACTCATGTTGACCTTTTGACCTAGACCCTGTCGACCTAGCAACCCTGTCGACCTAGACACTGTCAACCTAGTTACTATCTACCTTCCATACCACACCTATCCTCCTTACGCCCCACACAGTAATGCCCATTTTGCACATTATGCCTCACAAAGTAATGCCCAGACAACACCAAACTGTCCATGTCCAGGGAGTCTGAAGTCTATTCCGTGCCGCCATTGCAGCTGGCATCCATCCAGGGTTCCAACTCCTCAACACACGCCACTTCAGCGTCTCTTTGTGAGCTTGCACTTGATAGAATACGTGGCTGTGTCATGACATCACATCGCACATTTCTTAAACCTACCCCACTGAGCACAGTGGTGCTGTGCGGGGACGGGGGGCCTGTGGACGGTCAGACACTCATGCCCATCCTCTCTATGCCCACAGTCACTGCCCAGCATTATACAGACTCATACCCAGCAACATACACCCCCCATGTCCACAGTCACTGCCCAGCAACATACACACCCCATGCCCACAGTCACTGCCCAGCATTATACAGACTCATACTCAGCAACATACACCCCCCATGTCCACAGTCACTGCCCAGCAACATACACCCCCCATGTCCACAGTCACTGCCCAGCAACATACACCCCCCATGCCCACAGTCACTGCCCAGCATTATACAGACTCATACCCAGCAACATATACCCCCCATGTCCACAGTCACTCTCCAGCTACATACACCCCCCCCCACCATGCCCACAGTCACTGCCCAGCATTATACAGACTCATACCCAGCAACATATACCCCCCATGTCCACAGTCACTCTCCAGCTACATACACCCCCCCCCCCCCACCATGCCCACAGTCACTGCCCAGCTACATACACCTCCCCACCATGCCCACAGTCACTACCCAGCTACATACACTGGGAACTGTGGGGCACAGGACCAGGTTCAGCAGGGACATCCCCATTGCTTCTGAGTATTGAGTATGCCCCCCACATTCTCCTACCCACCCGTACTAAGATCTGATCAAAATGTTAGCCCAATCCTACTCTGCCACTAGTTACCTGCTATTTTTTTTTTTTCTCCATTGCTCGCTTCCACCCCACCATGTGTTTTTCCTGTAATGTTTACCTCCACTGATTGCACACCTTTCCATTATGCTCTACATGCAGGGTACATCATACTACTACATAAGCATCAGTTTTCCCATATATGACCTTGGCCCTTGTATGGCTCACCTCCCACAGTGTAACCTCCAAAGTGCGCCCAACATGGCTGCCCCATATGGTACACTTGTGGATGGGATGAAAAATACATAGGCCTGATGGTTTTGATGGAACCCTACTCTGAACTGTAGGACTCTGAAATCACCCCCATTTTGTGTCATCACTTCTAGGGGTGGACTATCCCACCCTGGGTAATCCTACGCCGAGCGCCTAAGATGGCTGCTGCACCTGGTACCTTGTGAGGGTGGAATACACAACCCTTGGAAATTATTACCCAAAATGCCTGCACCAATCCTGCATTATGCTTTCTGTAGGCTTAAGGTTTTCTTATATGTCTGTTGCTTGTCAATTGTTGTATTACTCAAATCCTCTGTATCATGTGCATTGTTTTTGATGTCTGTAAAGCGCCTTGAGTCCTGTTGGAGAAAGAGCGCTATATAAATAAAATTATTATTATTATTATTATTACACCCCCCTCCATGCCCACAGTCACTGCCCAGCTACATACACCCCCCCTCCATGCCCATAGTCACTCTCCAGCTACATACACCCCCCCACCATGCCCACAGTCACTACCCAGCTACATACACCCCCCCCCACCATGCCCACAGTCACTACCCAGCTACATACACCCCCCCACCATGCCCACAGTCACTACCCAGCTACATACACCCCCCCCCCATCATTCCAATATTCACTGCCCAGCAACATAACTCCCCCCCCCCCCCACCACCATTCCGCAGTCACTGTACCGTCGTTCATCCTCAGAGTATGCAGCTGCTGGCGGAGACGGTGAAGGATTAGATGAGAGCTCCCCGCCAGTCACACACACTGCCAGCGCTGCTGAGAGTAAAATAACGCCGCCTCACTCTCAGCTCCTGCAAATCCCAGCGGCCGTTGCGGTAAGTGTGACTGTGCTCCGATTTCAGTGCCGGCGGAGTGTGCAACTCAGGTGGAGAGTGTGGGCGCCCCTGATGTGTGGGGGCCCCTGCTTCGATCCGGCCATATTCAATTAGCCGTGGGGTTTACCACGTTGATAATTACAGTGGCTAATTGAATGCCTCTATATAGTGGACTGCAATTATCAGAGGGGGTAATTCCAAGTTGATCGCAGCAGGAAATTTTTTAGCAGTTGGGCAAAACCATGTGCACTGCATGGGAGGCAGATATAACATGTGCAGAGAGAGTTAGATTTGGGTGGGTTAAAGTGTTTCTGTGCAGGGTAAACACTGGCTGCTTTATTGTTACACTTCAATTTAGATTGCAGATTGAACACACCACACCCAAATCTAACTCTCTCTGCACATGTTAAATCTGCCCCCCCTGCAGTGCAGCATGGGTTTGTCCAACTGCTAACAAAGTTCCTGCTGCGATCAACTTGGAATTACCCCCAGAGTCTGTTGTGCTCCCAGGTAAGCCTCCTGTCATGTGTCACAATCCTGACTGTAGGTTTCATATTTGGTGACTTACCCCTGCCATCTGTCCCGGATCCTGTGTCTTTTTACTCACTGAGTTAAACAGCTTGTCAGCACTATGAGTTTTCCTGAGTTCTCTGCCTGAAAAGTAATAGTTAATTAGCTCCACCTGTGGTGATCTCCTGTGTGAGGCTGAATTCAGTAATATGAAGTTCAGGCTTCAGTGTTCTCTCGGCCTGCTAGGCCTCATTCTACATCACAGCCTAGTCTGGAGTAGTCACATGACAGTGACTGTTCACCTGATCCAGAGTTGTCCAATCCTCTGCCAGCCTGAGACTCTCTGCATCACCTAATCCTGCTCACCAATCACCAAGAACCAGGAAGTATAAGTTTGGAGGCTGAGTTAGAAACGGGGCCAGTTCCTTGTGTCACACTCACAGCTATGTATGAGTCTTCAAGCTGAGCTCCCTAAAGGTAACCTTTATACTCTAGTTCCTGTGAAAACTCTGTTCCTTGTTACCCTGTTTGGTTTACTTTTGTATTGCCACTGATGATCACTATTTCCACGAGTCTCAAAGTAAAGGCACAGCTGCAGTGGTTCATCTTAAAGGCACAGTATTATATTCCATAGTCTCAACTGAAAACCACAGCTGCCGTGGTTCATCTTTACTGCTGTTGTAGTTGTGATCTCCAGAGCTCCCGTATCCCTGCAGCATCTTCGTGCCTCAGCACCTCCGTGCCTCAGTACTTCCGTGCCTCAGTATCTCCGTGCCTCAGCACCTCCGTGCCTCAGCACCTCCGTGCCTCAGTACCTCCGTGCCTCCCAGCACCTCCGTGCCTCCCAGCATCTCCGTGTCTCAGCACCTCGTGCCTCCAGTACCTCCGTGCTTCCAGCACCTCGTGCCTCAGCACCCCCATGCCTCAGCACCTCGTGCCTCCAGCGTCTCCGTGCTTCAGCATCTCCGTGCTTCCGGCACCCCAGTGTCTCTACGCACCCCAGTGTCTCTACGCACCCCAGTGTCTCTACGCACCCCAGTGTCTCTACGCACCCCAGTGTCCTCCAAGCACCTCAGTGTCCTCCAAGCGCCTCAGTGTCTCCAAGTATCCGGTGCACTTTAGCGCAGTTGTACCTGGTATTCTTCACTGATTCATCAGCGCCTTTCCAGTTCTGTCTTTCAGGAGACCTTCAGCGTCCACACGTGCCTCCTGTCTGCCGACCTAATCCTGCATGAGGAGAACCTAGATTCAGCCATCTCTGCTGCGGTTCCTCTTCCCAGTCACCGGAAGAAACCCCGAGTCCACAACACTCCCAAACCAGGTCAGTGGTAGTATTCATATAATTCTCCAGTCGCCCGCACAGACTTCACTAACACCGGGTTCACAAAACCTCAGTCATGACAGTAGGAACTGGCCACATGGACCCGGCCGAAAGTGTTTGTCTGACGCAGGACCTCCTAAGCAATATTGCAGGACGCTTGGAGGGTTTGGAGTCGACTCAGCATCAATTAGCACAGTGTCTGCAGCGGAATTCTTTCACCAGAGATTCTCTGACCTTCTGCACTAAGACTCCTGACCAACTGCAGATTTTCTTCCAGATGTTATTACAGTTACAAGAACTTTTGTCTAGTATTCTTTCTGTGATGCCTGATCTCTTCAGGAATACTACCAACGTTGTTGATCCTGTTTTGTCCCATCCAGTTAATAGAGTCTCTTCCTCTGTGCAAGGAAAAGTTGTTCATCAGAGCTATCCACGGCCCAAACTCTCTGAAGCTGAACGCCAGCGGCGTAGGGAGCTACACCTCTGTCTTTACTGTGGAAATTCCGGTCATTTTGTTAAAGATTGCATTCTTTGTAAGCCAGGGAATGGTGACAAATCTCAGTTTCACAGTGCTCATGTCTACAAGTCATCCACAGTAGCCGATCCTGCTACTGCTGACAGGGGTATCAAGATGGCTACTCTGAAAGAGACTCAAATTTATGACTGGGTCCGGTGATTAAAAGACCTTATCCCAAGTTGGGTGTCCAGAGAAGAATATTCAAGCCATTTAGAGTCACAGAGGAGTCCGTGTCTTTAGCCCAAGGAGGGGCATCCGTGTCTTTAGCCCAAGGAGGGGCATCCGTGTCTTCAGCCAAAGGAGGGGCATCCATGTCTTCAGCCCAAGGAGGGGCGTTCGTGTCTTCAGCCCAAGGAGGGGCGTCCGTGTCTTCAGCCCAAGGAGTGGCGTCCGTGTCTTCAGCCCAAGGAGGGGCGTCCATGTCTTCAGCCCAAGGAGGGGCGTCCGTGTCTTTAGCCCCAGAGAGGGGTTCAGAGGGTCCAGCCCCAGAGAGTCTTCAGAGCGCTGCCCAGCCAGAGAGACTACAGAGTGCTGCCCAGCCAGAGAGACTACAGAGTGCTGCCCAGCCAGAGAGACTACAGAGTGCTGCCCAGCCAGAGAGTCTACAGAGTGCTGCCCAGCCAGAGAGTCTACAGAGTGCTGCCCAGCCAGAGAGTCTACAGAGTGCTGCCCAGCCAGAGAGTCTACAGAGTGCTGCCCAGCCAGAGAGTCTACAGAGTGCTGCCCAGCCAGAGAGTCTACAGAGTGCTGCCCAGCCAGAGAGTCTACAGAGTGCTGCCCAGCCAGAGAGTCTACAGAGTGCTGCCCAGCCAGAGAGTCTACAGAGTGCTGCCCAGCCCCGTGAAGAGGGGGCTCTTGCTTCAGCCCAGCCCCGTGAAGAGGGGGCTCTTGCTTCAGCCCAGCCCCGTGAAGAGGGGGCTCTTGCTTCAGCCCAGCCCCGTGAAGAGGGGGCTCTTGCTTCAGCCCAGCCCTGTGAAGAGGGGGCTCTTGCTTCAGCCCAGCCCTGTGAAGAGGGGGCTCTTGCTTCAGCCCAGCCCCGTGAAGAGGGGGCTCTTGCCTCAGCCCAGCCCCGTGAAGTAGGGGCTCTTGCCTCAGCCCAGCCCCGTGAAGTGGGGGCTCTTGCCTCAGCCCAGCCCCGTGAAGTGGGGGCTCTTGCCTCAGCCCAGCCCCGTGAAGTGGGGGCTCTTGCCTCAGCCCAGCCCCGTGAAGAGGGGGCTCCTGCCTCAGCCCAGCCCCGTGAAGAGGGGGCTCCTGCCGGTCCAGCAATACTCCAGGCCCAGCCTGGTCAGTCCGTCCCGGTTCCAGCCGGTCCAGCAATACTCCAGGCCCAGCCTGGTCAGTCCGTCCCGGTTCCAGCCGGTCCAGCAATACTCCAGGCCCAGCCTGGTCAGTCCGTCCCGGTTCCAGCCGGTCCAGCAATACTCCAGGCCCAGCCTGGTCAGTCCGTCCCGGTTCCAGCCGGTCCAGGAATACTCCAGATCCAGCCTGGTCAGTCCGTCCCGGTTCCAGCCGGTCCAGCAATACTCCAGGCTCTGCCTGGTCAGTCCGTCCCGGTTCCAGCCGGTCCAGCAATACTCCAGGCTCTGCCTGGTCAGTCCGTCCCGGTTCCAGCCGGTCCAGCAATACTCCAGGTCCAGCCTGGTCAGTCCGTCCCGGTTCCAGCCGGTCCAGCTTTACTCCAGGTCCAGCCTGGTCAGTCCATCCCGGTTCCAGCCGGTCCAGCAATACCCCAGGTCCAGCCTGGTCAGTCCGTCCCGGTTCCAGCCGGTCCAGCAATACTCCAGGCTCCGCCTGGTCAGTTCGTCCCGGTTCCAGCCGGTCCAGTGATACTCCAGGATCAGCCTGGTCAGTCTCCTTTGGTTCCAGCCAATTCAAGTATCCTCGGATCCAATCCAGTCCTACTCGTCCAGCCAAAAAATTTTCTCCAGTTTCAGTCTGTTCAAGCTCATCTGGACTCAAACAGATTCCAAGCATTGGTCCGAGTAAAGAACTTTTGTCAGTTGGTCCCAGTAAAGGACTTCCACCATCTAGTTCTAAAATTAGACTTCAGTCTGTCTCTGTTTCTGTTTCCTTGTCTTCTAGCACTGAGTCCAAAGCTTCTGCGGGGAATTCTAATACCTCTTCTCCTCGATGTCGGGATAATTCTGCTGTAGCATCTAAAGTCAAGAAAAATACCAAGGCTATTGACCTAATGTCTGAATGGGTACCTCAGTCTAATGTTGTTTCAGTGGCATCTGTTTCCTTGAGTCCAATTTCATCCTCCACTCAGTCTTCAGAACATTCAGCCAATGCTCTGTTTTCTGACCCATCGCTTTCTGAGCAAGATAATGCCTTGATGAACCAATACATTAGGAATTTCAGGAATGCCAAGAATTGGAAAACAGTACAAAGACAACAGCCTGTTGATTTAAGTGTTGGTTATGTTTCCATTGATTCCACTCTCCCTGGTCAAAACCAAATGTTCCCGTAAGAAGAAGAGGCATCAACGAAGGTCCTAAATTCTTCCGTCTGAATTCTCAAGTTCCTCTAAGATTCAAGATGGGTGTCCGGAGTCCACCCTTGAAGAGGGGGATACTGTCACAATCCTGACTGTAGGTTTCATATTTGGTGACTTACCCCTGCCATCTGTCCCGGATCCTGTGTCTTTTTACTCACTGAGTTAAACAGCTTGTCAGCACTATGAGTTTTCCTGAGTTCTCTGCCTGAAAGGTAATAGTTAATTAGCTCCACCTGTGGTGATCTCCTGTGTGAGGCTGGATTCAGTAATATGAAGTTCAGGCTTCAGTGTTCTCTCGGCCTGCTAGGCCTCATTCTACATCACAGCCTAGTCTGGAGTAGTCACATGACAGTGACTGTTCACCTGATCCAGAGTTGTCCAATCCTCTGCCAGCCTGAGACTCTCTGCATCACCTAATCCTGCTCACCAATCACCAAGAACCAGGAAGTATAAGTTTGGAGGCTGAGTTAGAAACGGGGCCAGTTCCTTGTGTCACACTCACAGCTATGTGTGAGTCTTCAAGCTGAGCTCCCTAAAGGTAACCTTTATACAGAGGCGTCACTCACCTCTGTGACACCCGGTGCGGCAGCGAGGATAAAAGGGGTGGGGCTTCGCTGGAATGGGTGGGGCTTAAATAGAGGGCGGGGCTTCGCGGGCGGAACCCGTTTTTAAACCATTGCAGGCACGCAAAGGGGGCGGGGCTTTGTGGAGGGGCGGGGCTTCACGTCCCGACACCCTTTTTTTTTTTTCACTGGGGGGTGTGGGAGGTGAGGGCTGACTCTCGGGAGGTGCTGTCCCTGCAGTGCTGGCTCCTACAAAGTGACAGGAGCCGAGTGCTGCACATAATATAACAGTGCAGCACTCGGCTTCTGTCACTCTGCAGGAGCCAACATTTTGGTGTCACCCCTCGGCGGGTGACACCCGGGAACGGGCCGCACCCCCCGCACCCTCCTTGTGACGCCACTGCCTTTATACTCTAGTTCCTGTGAAAACTCTGTTCCTTGTTACCCTGTTTGGTTTACTTTTGTGTTGCCACTGATGATCACTATTTCCACGAGTCTCAAAGTAAAGGCACAGCTGCAGTGGTTCATCTTAAAGGCACAGTATTATATTCCATAGTCTCAACTGAAAACCACAGCTGCCATGGTTCATCTTTACTGCTGTTGTAGTTGTGATCTCCAGAGCTCCCGTATCCCTGCAGCATCTCCGTGCCTCAGCATCTCCGTGCCTCAGCATCTCCGTGCCTCAGCACCTCAGTGCCTCAGTACCTCCGTGCCTCCTCAGTATCTCCGTGCCTCCCAGCACCTCCGTGCCTCAGCACCTCCGTGCCTCAGTACCTCCGTGCCTCCCAGCACCTCCGTGCCTCAGCACCTCCATGCCTCAGCACCTCCGTGCCTCAGTATCTCCGTGCCTCAGCACCCCCATGCCTCAGCACCTCGTGCCTCCAGCATCTCCGTGCTTCCAGCATCTCCGTGTCTCAGCACCTCGTGCCTCCAGTACCTCCGTGCCTCAGCGCCTCCGTGCTTCCAGCACCCCCGTGCCTCAGCACCTCGTGCCTCCAGCGTCTCCGTGCTTCAGCATCTCCGTGCTTCCGGCACCCCAGTGTCTCTACGCACCCCAGTGTCTCTACGCACCCCAGTGTCTCTACGCACCCCAGTGTCCTCCAAGCACCTCAGTGTCCTCCAAGCACCTCAGTGTCCTCCAAGCGCCTCAGTGTCTCCAAGTATCCGGTGCACTTTAGCGCAGTTGTACCTGGTATTCTTCACTGATTCATCAGCGCCTTTCCAGTTCTGTCTTTCAGGAGACCTTCAGCGTCCACACGTGCCTCCTGTCTGCCGACCTAATCCTGCATGAGGAGAACCTAGATTCAGCCATCTCTGCTGCGGTTCCTCTTCCCAGTCACCGGAAGAAACCCCGAGTCCACAACACTCCCAAACCAGGTCAGTGGTAGTATTCATATAATTCTCCAGTCGCCCGCACAGACTTCACTAACACCGGGTTCACAAAACCTCAGTCATGACATCATGTTCCTGGTGTATTTAGGCCCTCATTCCGAGTTGTTCGCTCGCTAGCTGCTTTTAGCAGCATTGCAAACGTTAAGCCGCCGCCCTCTGGGAGTGTATCTTAGCTTAGCAGAATTGCGAACGAAAGATTCGCAAAATTGCGAATAGAAATTTCTTAGCAGTTTCTGAGTAGCTCGAGACTTACTCTGCCACTGCGATCAGTTCAGTCAGTTTCGTTCCTGGTTTGACGTCACAAACACACCCAGCGTTCGCCCAGACACTCCCCCGTTTCTCCAGCCACTCCAGCGTTTTTCCCAGAAACGGCAGCGTTTTTTCACACACACCCATAAAACGGCCAGTTTCCGCCCAGAAACACCCACTTCCTGTCAATCACACTCCGATCACCAGAACGAAGAAAAATCCTCGTAATGCCGTGAGTAAAATACCTAACTGTTGAGTAAAATAACTAAGCGCATGCGCTCTGCGAACATTGCGCATGCGCAGTAAGCGACTAATCGCAATATAGAGAAAATCGGCAACGAGCGAACAACTCGGAATGAGGGCCTTAGTCATCTTACTTGCATGGGGAGGGAACAACATTTTGCTACCTAATCAGAGTTGGTCACATTATATGTCTGCGGCCAACTCTGAATAGGTCACAAAACAAAACGTATTTTTTTTTTTACATGCGTCCAAATCTGAATAAAGCTTTTTCTTTTTTTTTAAAATGGCATTTCACTTTATAGTCTATAAATAGTTACAGAAATGATGGTCAGTTGATTCAGGATTGCAAATCTGTATACACTGGCACCTTCAAGAGATCCGTCAGACACAGACTTCCCTCTACTGTACGGGAAACTCAGAACGGCACAGAAGTATTGCTACACACCCAGGACACCACCCAGAAATGCCCATTTCATGTAGAGAGAGATTTGGGCAAAACCCATCCAACTAAGATTCTCCTGGAGATATGCAAAAATGTATGTGCAGTATACTCAAATTCACTGTCATCATCACACATATTACCTATATATAAAGGTTTTACAGCCCTGCAAGACCCAGGTAGGTCACTGGTGCAGACCATGCTATGGACTGTTTAGATTACTTTTGCAGATCATTTAATAATGCTTGCCAGTAAATTTACTGATGATTGGCAGTTACAATTCAAGTTTCACCTATGAAGTGACAAAAGACAAAGATAAATTATCTAAAAAGAAATAACGACAGTAAAATATCTATATAAATATTTTACTGCCATCTACTGGACAAAGATACATTTTCAAAAACAGAAATCACAGATACCGTATGTACTGTTTTTTTATTTGTTTTATCAAGCTAGAACACAGTGTGACTCTTATACAGCACAAAACCCCTCAGACACAATGCAAAATCCTTGTTTGTGGTGCACCGTACTGTGCGTTGATTTGCACCAAAGAAGAATGCACCGACTAATGGGAAGAGTTGGGCAGACCAAGGTAATTATGAAATAGATGTACTGCTGTGCCTAATTATTCAAGTTTTGCAATCCAAAGTTATTGAAGGGGGGGCTCAATTGTAGGGATGCCCTTACACATGCGAGAGGCAGGTTCTCATCGGATACTCTTAATGGGACACATTTCCCGGCTTACATTGCCTTATATAAAGCAAAGCTTCACACATCGACAAGCATGTAACAAAGACAATCCTGGTGTCCCTACACTCTCAGGATTAATTAAAGCCATACATGCGACATATGCTGGGTACACACTTGGTGACATATTGTCCGTCCGTCGGTAGGTGTGTACACGCAATGTTTGTGAACGATGTCGGTAAGTGTGTATACACCTGGATCGGTCGGCGCAACAGTGGTTCTGCCAACATGTCGGTCAGGTCTTGAACTGATCAGATTCTACTTATCATTTATCTAGCACCTTCTAGAAGATGATAGCTAGAATTTGACTCCAGTTTTGAAAACCCGCACCTTAGTGCTCAAGGGAAAAATTGGAACATGTTATTGAATAAAAGCTTGGTTCTAGTGATAGGAGGTAGAATTTTGAAGCATTGCTCAAAACACCTCTTAAACATACCAGTGCAAAACCAAAGACGTTTGTGCTGTACATATACTGCATGTTCAAAATTTGGTTTATTACTTCTATTTTTCACCCATCATCTGCCAGGATATTGTGGCCTGAACTGCAGTTTTTTGTTTTCTCTCTTAGTACTTTGCCACAATATTCTGTCTTGGTACCAGGCCTGGCGACAGGGGGGAACACATGTAACGGGCCCCGAGATTACGAGGGGCCCCAGATCCTCAGGAATCCAGTTCCTGTGTCCCCTTTGCTGTGCCACGCTGAAGCGATTCATGATGGTCGCTGCGCACCATCCTGGCTGCACACAGTGGGCGAAACTCAACCTGCAAGCTGCACCAGGGGGAGGGCCTTGCGCCGTTCCTGTCCTCGGCTATGTAGTGCTGGCATGTATACCAATGGGGGTTAGAGAGGGGGCGCCCTCTCTGCCCGGCGACGGTGACGACTACAGAAGCCTGCCGGACAGGGTGTCCCTACTGATGCATATGGCAGTTGGAGGCGTGGCAGGGATTCTGGAGCATTCGGTTATGTATCCAGTGAACTTTGTAAAGGTCTGTAGGGGCGGGTCTGTGTGGTTACAGGTGTGATGGCGCTCTGCATGGGGACCAGCGTGGCTGCATTTATACAGGGCATTTTTAAAACTGGTGTGTGGTATGGAAGGTATATAGTAACTAGTTCGACAGTGTCTAGGTCGACCACTATTGGTCGACAGAAACCAGGTCGACAGGTCAAAAGGTCGACATGAGTTTTTTTAATGTTTTTTTGGTGTTGTTTTCTTCGTAGAGTGACCGGGAACCCCAATTAGTGCATCGTGTCCCCTCGCATGCGGCTCACCATGCTTCGGGCAAGGTGCCTCGCTCCGCTACCACTTCGCTTGGCACAGATTACCGTTCCAGTCGTAGTCCACGTGGACCGTTAAGTATGAAAAGGTTCAAAAAAAGAAAAAAAATCGTGAAAAAGTCATGTCGACCTAGAGACCCTGTCGACCTAGATAGTGCCGACCTAGTTACTGTCGACCTAGAGACCGGATCCCTTTTAAAAGATCATTAGCACAAATTAACTTCTTTTTTGCAATAGTATCTCATATCTGAGGGGAATGCTGATATCTGTAATAAGTTTAAATGGGATGAGGCATTAACCCTCCTCATACACAGAAGACAGTACCCAGAGGGGAGGGGGCCAAGCAATGATGGGATGGGCCCGCATTCACCTGAGGCATCCACTCTATCAAAAGACCAGAGTAGAGGCATATTCATGGAGATGGTAAAGGGCGTAGTAGGATGCTTATTTTTGAAGTGCATAATTTTCAATTGTGTATTTAAAGTCAATTTAGTATAGGAAAGGGAATCCCCCGAAGTACAGTTTTGATTCTTCTAAAACATCTTTGTTTGACGTCAGTTACAAATACAAGGACTGTACGGATAGTGTAAATCATAGGATCTCAAACTCGGTCCTCAGGAGCCCACACAGTGCATGTTTTGCAGGTCTCCTCACAGAATCACAAGTGAAATAATAAGCTGCACCTGTGGGCCTTTTAAAATGTGTCAGTGAGTAATTAATACACCTGTGCACCTGCTGGGTTACCTGCAAAACATGCACCGTGTGGGCTCCTGAGGACCGAGTTTGAGAACCTATGGTGTCAATGGTTAGTATTAGTACCTCACAGCACTGAGGTCATACTTGCCTACCTGACCCTCTCCATGAGGGAGAAAATGCTCTGTTCCTGGACTTTCCTGGTAATGTATGATTGCCATCACCTGTGGTGAAACACCTTTCTTATCAATTACCTAGCTCACCACAGGTGATGGCAATCATACATTACCAGGAAAGTCCAGGAACAGAGCATTTTCTCCCTCATGGAGAGGGTCAGGTAGGCAAGTATGACTGAGGTATAGGGTTCAATTCCAAACACGGCCCTTTTGTGTATTCTCCCCGTGCTTGCGTGGGTTTCCTCCAGGTGCTCCGGTTTCCACCCACAATCTAGGTTAATTAACTCCTGAGAAAAATTAACCCTAGTGTGTAAATGTGCGAGTGTACATAGGCTGACTAGATGGGCCACGTGGTCCTTATCTGTTTTCAAATTCTATGTTTCTGTGCTGCATGCAGAAAAAGTAGGAGCGGAAGCCCATCTGGCCGGCTGCCAGTAGCTGGCACAATAAAATTTGTTTTGTGCTGCGCAGCACGTGTGACATTATGATGTCATGCTGCTGGACAATGAGCATATGAGCAGAGCCGCATCTGAAGATGGAACAGCAGATTCAGCAGTGAATGCAGAGGAGGTAAGTGTCGGCTTGGGAGACATTGGTCTAGTGGCGGAGACACAGGGATTCTGGAAGACACAGAAAGGCTGAGCTGCAAGGGGAAGAGGAGGCTGAGAGACAGCTGGGAATGGGCAGGCTGAGTGGCACAGGAGAAGCCCGAGAGATACAGGGGGGGGGGGGGGAGATGAGGCTGGAGTGAGACCGGGGTGGAGTAATTGGCAGACCAACCTCTACCTATGTCGTCGGATGGGGGTCCCAAAAATTTGTGTGTACCAGGCCCCAAGATTTCTGTTCCCGGCCCCTTCTTGGCACCCCTCCTTCCATATTCTTATTTTTTCTCTCTGCTCTATCCTTTCTTCATAACCCACATCTCTTTGTTTAACCCCCAGCACTCTTTTTACTGTATAACTCAAACTCTCTCTAAGCCAGGGGTGGCCAACCAGTCAGAGACAAAGAGCCAAGAAATCTTGTCAGGTACATCAAAGAGCTGACTTCGAGCTGAAGGTGCACTTGCAAAAATAAAATACATTGAAGAAGCCAGGTCCAACATAAAATACAATGAAAAAGCCACTTCTACATCAAATAATTGAAAAAGCCAGATCCGCATAAAATATATTGAAAAGCTAGATTAACATAATACACTCCAGTTCCCCCATGTGTCACTCCAGCCATCACCCGCCTGTGTCACTCCAGCCATCACCCGCCTGTGTCACTCCAGCCATCACCCGCCTGTGTCACTCCAGCCAGCTCCCCCATGTGTATTTGGCTCCCTCAGTTCTCAGTCTACGTAGTGCTGCTGCATGTCTGGCTGGAGTTCAGCGGTTTACAGATCTCTTGTGGTCACGTGACTTTGAGTGTTGGGAGCCACATTTGAATAAAGAAAGAGCCGCATGTGGCTCAAGAGCCACGCGTTGGCCACCACTGCTCTAAGCTATTAAACCCCCAGCACTGTTCTTACTGCATAACCTCTAGCTCAGGGCTGGCCAAACCGGTCCTCGAGATCTACCAACAGTTCATGTTTTCCAGTCCTCCTGGAGATCTGTAGAATTGTCAGTTAGGAATGAATGCAGCACATCTTAATTAGTAATGACTACACCTGTGCACCAGCTAGGTGTTCTGGAAAATGTGAACTGTTGGTAGATCTTGAGGACTGGTTTGGCCAGCTCTGCTCTAGCTCTTACTATGTAGTCTCCAGCACTTTCCTTACTGTATTACCCCCGGCACATTCCTACTGTATTATATCCCCCAAATCTCACATTACTGTATAACCCAAAACTCTCTCATTGCTGTACTTATCCCCAACTCTCTTTACTGTAAATATCAGATCTCTCTCTTTACTCAATTACACCAGGCTCTCTCCTTACTTTATAAACTCTATCCAGCATCTATCCTGGCAGCTGACTGCTGACATTGTCTTGTTTTTCTTGACTTTGTCCATGAAAGAAACACTTGCTCCAGCTGCCACTGTGAATGACAGAGATGGACAGCCATTCAGGATTATGTTCTGCATATGTAGAAGGGAAACATAAGATAAGCATGCTAAAATAAATCAGGAGTTTTCTCCACTTCTCTTAAGGCTGCTTCTCTTATTCCACATCTATTTCTCTAAATTACAGCAAAACATTTGGATGTCAAAAATACCATATAAATAGTCTGCAACATCTGCTTCCTTAGTTTCAATGCTAAAAGGCTACAATGTATCTTCATATTTTCCACCATTTCAGAGTCTGTAATCAGGATGGGGGGGGGGGGGGGGGTGAGGGGGGCGTGGGCACTGCACAATGCGAACATGACCTTGTCACAGAAAAGAAAACATAATTATTTGGGTAATACCTCCCTCTCCCTGCAAATCGGTCCTATAGCAGGAGAGGTGGGAGGTAGCCTTGGCAGTATGTATCCATGGCAATCCGTTTTCGGACCATGAAATCCTTGTTTTGGATTCCTAGAATTCAGAAGATTAAAAATAAATTAAATATGTACATTTAATTATGTGTAAAGTGAGGTATAGTGGATTATGATAGTAAAACTGGATAATGTTAGAGAATACAAGCTACAGGGTTACATACGTTTTACCGGCAGACCGGCTGCCGGCTGTCAATATCCCAACAGCGACATCCCGCCCGCCAGAATGCCGGCTGCAGGGTGAGCGCTAAGAGTGCCCTTGCGGGCTTAGTGGCTTGATGCGCTCACCACAGGACCTATTCCCATTCTATGGGTGTCGTGGACACTCACGAGTGGGAATGGCTCTGGTGCGCTGGGTTTCCATGTGTCAGTGTTTTTGGTTGTCAGGATTTCGGCGTCGGTATCCTGCACGTCGGCATCCCAGAAGGATGCAATTGCAATGGGAGTGACACATGGCAGACGTTTAGGGGCAGCGAAATCAACTGGGAGACAAAAGACACAATGCCAGCGCATCCCCGAACGCTGCTTGAGGATCCCTTGTCCTTGATCCGAAGACCGGAACCTTGTGATTGTGTTGAGACGCCATCAGGTCTACATTTGGTAGGCCCCAATTGTCCACGAGGAGTTGAAAGACTTCCGGATGAAGACTCCACTCTCCGGTGTGAACGTCCTGACGACTGAGGAAATCCACTTCCCAGTTGAGAACTCCGGGAATGAACACTGCCGGTATTGCTGGCAGATGGCGTTCCGCCCAACGGAGGATTTTTGACACTTCCAGCATTGCCATGCGTCTTCGAGTGCCGCCTTGATGATTTATGTACGCCACCATAGTGGCGTTGTCTGATTGTACTTGAACAAGCCTGTTCTGAACCAGAGACAGGGCCAGTGTCAACGCATTGAACACTGCCCACAATTCCAGAATGTTTATCGGGAGGAGAGATTCCTTCCTGGTCCACCGACCCTGGAGAGAGTGTTGCTCCAACACCACACCCAAACCCCGCAGACTGGCATACGTTGTCAGGAGGACCCAGTTGGAGATCCAGAAGGGACGGCCCCTGCTCAACTGTTGGTCCAGTAGCCACCAGCTCAGTGACAGACGAACCTCCGGAGTCAAGGAGATCATTTGAGACCTGATCCGATGAGGCAGGCCATCCCACTTGGAAAGGATTAACCTCTGCAGAGGGCGGTAATGAAATTGAGCGTACTCTACCATGTCGAAAGCCGACACTATGAGGCCAAGTACTTGCATCGCTGAGTGTATCAACACTTTTGGGCAAGAGAGGAAACATCTGATCCTGTCCTGAAGTTTCAGGATTTTCTCTGGAGACCAGCGAGGACTTTACCAGTTGATGAGCCACCCGTGGGCTTGCAGGAATTGGACCGTCACTTTCAGATGACTAAGAAGAACCGCTTGGGAGTTCGCCAGGATCAGCAAGTCGTCCAGATACGGCAGAGACCCGATTCCCTGATCGCGGAGAAGAGCAGTCATCATGGCCATCCCGTGGCCAATCCAAAAGGCAGGGCCTGGAATTGATAATGTAGGTTGCCAATAGCAAACCGCATATATTGCTGACGCGACATGGCAATAGGTATGTGCAGGTAAGCATCCTGTATGTCCAGGAATACCATATAGTCTTCGGGTTCCATGGCCAGCACAATAGAGCGCAGAGTTTCCATACGGAATTTGGATACTCTCACAAATTTGTTCAATGATTTGAGGTTGAGTATAGGCAGGAAGGACCCATTTGGCTTCAGAACTAGAAATAGGGTCGAATAGTATACCCTTCCTCTCTGAGACAGAGGTACCGGCACTACCACTCCTGTGTCCAGCAGAGATTGCACAGCCAAGTGTAGAGCTTGCACCTTTAACGGATCCACAGGGATAACCGTTGTGCAAAACTGGCGAGGGGGACGTCTCTTGAAAGAGACTGCGTACCTGTGAGAGACAACGTCCCGCACCCAGGCATCCAAAGTGGTCTTTAACCAGGCCTGGGCGAACTGCAGAAGTCGGCCTCCAACCCTGGGGTCCCCCAGGGGGAGGCCCGTCCCTTCATGCAGCAGGCTTGTCATGTTTGGAAGCAGGCTGACGGGCGGCCCAGGATTGTTTAGTTTTGGGCTTAGTGGTTTTGGAAGCACGAGCCTGTCTCGGATACGCCTGACCTTTTGCTTTCCCTGGAGGTCGAAAGGGTCGAAAAGTGGTACTCTTAGCCTTCGGAGTAGAAGGATTGGTACTTGGGAGAAATACAGTCTTGGCAGTCGCCAAGTCAGTCACAATCTTGTTCAGATCCTCCCCAAATAGGATGTCACCCTTAAAAAGGGAGCACCTCCAAGGTCTTTTTGGAGTCCAGGTCCACCTTTCAGGACCTCAACCACAGAATCCGGCGAGCCAGGATAGATGTAGTAGACGCCTTGGCCGCCATTACACCTGCATCAGAGGCCGAATCCTGAATATAGTGGGAGGCTGTGGTAATATAAGACAGATATTGTCTGGCAGTGTCAGAAAAATCCTGAGGCAGCTCATCCTCAATTGCCTAAACCCATGCTTCAATTCCTTTCGCAGCCCAGGAGGCTGCCATAGTGGGTCTTTTCAGGCAACCCTCCACGCGCTTATCAGTCGGTTCCTTCAGTGAGGTGACAGGCAGAGTAGATGACACCACAAGACGGGCGACATGAGAGTTCACCGGCGGTGGAGTTTCCCACTTGTTACTCAACTCCGCAGGGATAGGATAGCGAGCTAGAATCTTTTTAGACAGGGAAAACTTCTTTCCTGGAGACGACCAGGATTCCTGACGTATGTCAATTAAAAGGTGGAAAAACTACTTTAGCAACCTTCTGACGTTTGAACTTATCAGGCTTCTTAGACGTAGCAGTAGGCTCGATCTCATCATCAATTTGGAGAATCAGCTTGATAGCCTCCACTAGGTTAGGAACATCAACCTGGGTTGTAGATTCCTCATCAGAAGCAACTGTATCAGTACATAAGACTGCTCTCAAAAAAGGATTTCTTTTGTCTTTTCTTTCCCTCTATATGTGTAGTTAATCTACAAAAGTATTTGGGAGCACCACCAATAAGTAAAGTGCTGTCTAAAGATTTGATTATTAGCACTGTGTATATTGGTATTTTCAGACTTATCCATACTTAGGTGTGGCTATATAGCTCACGGCTAGTGCGGAACTGACAAACCTTTTCTGCAACTGTATCAGTGTCTGACGGATCAGTATATTCAACATCCTCATCGGAAGAATTATCCGAAATATGAGTGGATTGGGAGGAAGAAATGGCCCGCTTAGATGACCCCTTGGCCCAAGATGGGCGTGGGGTAGACTTGTGTCTAACCAAAGATTGATGTAATTGTTGTAAATGGGTACACAGAGTGTCCGCCCAGGGCGGATTAACTACAGGGACAATATGTGGCTGTAATGGCACAGGAGGTCACACAGGGAGCGTAAGACGTGTTACAAGCGTAGCAAGCACACTTGAAAATGCTGCCCAAGGTGGGTCCTGATTGGCCACAGGTGCCGCAGGTGGACTGGTAGATGTATGGCACCCAGCGCCTGAACCAGCAGCTAACACTTCCCCCACCGGTAAATCCGTGGTGGCAGCACTGTAGGATGCAGAAGCGGCCGTGGATTTCCCACCCTGTGTGGCAGACATTATAGGGAATGTAGCCTTAGAGCGTAACAGTACAATATAGCCAGACAAGCACAATACCTGCAAACAACCCCCTGTGTTATGTGACAGTAAATACAGGGCACAAACAGAGGATGTAAGCGGTATGAGGTGACTAAAATACACAGTAAAAATTACAAAACAGTATATACTGTGTAGCACTATATATATATATAAAAAAAAAAAATATATATATATATATATATATATATATATATATACACATACACACAGAGTAAAAACCACAGCACTCACCGCACCAGAAGCGGGGCACAGCTATGCACTTACCACTCACAGGGTGGGGTGCATGTAGCACTGCACTCTCCACCACAGAAGCGGGGTACACAGCTGTACTTACCACTCACAGGGCGGGGTGCATGTAGCCCATGACCACATCGCTCTAATAAATATAAACAGAGAACCCAGCACTCACCAAAGTAAACTCACTTATCCTCAACAATTCAATAAATAAATGATGGGGGTTTAGTTGGTGGATTGGCCAATGCACGGAAGCCTGTATACCGATTCAAGGTACCCCACCTTCATACAGGTCCTACACTATCACAGAGTCTTAAAACCTGACTACCACACTGCTGCATCATCTGCCTGCTAGATGTAATGTGTACCTGCCACAGACTTTATGGCTTTTAAAGGCACACTAGTCACCTATTGCACTGGCTCAAAGATGATTGCTAAAAAACAGCTGAGACAGGTTCAGGATAATAAAGTCCACACAGGGGTGCATGAGAAAGCTAGTGGCCACGGTTAATAAGAGCTAACCATAGATTAACCCCTTCATATACACACAGAGTAAAAACCACAGCACTCACCGCACCAGAAGCGGGGCACAGCTATGCACTTACCACTCACAGGGTGGGGTGCATGTAACACTGCACTCTCCACCACAGAAGCGGGGTACACAGCTGTACTTACCACTCACAGGGCGGGGTGCATGTAGCCCATGACCACATCGCTCTAATAAATATAAACAGAGAACCCAGCACTCACCAAAGTAAACTCACTTATCCTCAACAATTCAATAAATAAATGATGGGGGTTTAGTTGGTGGATTGGCCAATGCACGGAATCGGTATACAGGCTTCCGTGCATTGGCCAATCCACCAACTAAACCCCCATCATTTATTTATTGAATTGTTGAGGATAAGTGAGTTTACTTTGGTGAGTGCTGGGTTCTCTGTTTATATTTATTAGAGCGATGTGGTCATGGGCTACATGCACCCCGCCCTGTGAGTGGTAAGTACAGCTGTGTACCCCGCTTCTGTGGTGGAGAGTGCAGTGTTACATGCACCCCACCCTGTGAGTGGTAAGTGCATAGCTGTGCCCCGCTTCTGGTGCGGTGAGTGCTGTGGTTTTTACTCTGTGTGTATATGAAGGGGTTAATCTATGGTTAGCTCTTATTAACCGTGGCCACTAGCTTTCTCATGCACCCCTGTGTGGACTTTATTATCCTGAACCTGTCTCAGCTGTTTTTTAGCAATCATCTTTGAGCCAGTGCAATAGGTGACTAGTGTGCCTTTAAAAGCCATAAAGTCTGTGGCAGGTACACATTACATCTAGCAGGCAGATGATGCAGCAGTGTGGTAGTCAGGTTTTAAGACTCTGTGATAGTGTAGGACCTGTATGAAGGTGGGGTACCTTGAATCGGTATACAGGCTTCCGTGCATTGGCCAATCCACCAACTAAACCCCATCATTTATTTATTGAATTGTTGAGGATAAGTGAGTTTACTTTGGTGAGTGCTGGGTTCTCTGTTTATATGTATGTATATATATATATATATATATATATATATATATGAGACCCTGACGTACCTAGCCCCCCAGGGTACAGAATATAGCGATAGCAATACGTGTGATACAGGAAAATGAAATCCACACAACAGCTACAGGGGCAATGCAGAAGTTATTACATGTAAACAATAAATCTGCACTGGACTAGTAAAACTACATATAAATATGTATGAATATAGATATAACAATGCACAGTAGATACTGGATGTATATCACAGAATATTTGTACTAAATATTCAGATAGCAGCACACTTGTTCTTAACACTGTCTAAAATGACATGTAGAATACTTAAGTGCCTGTAAATGCACAGTGCAGATGAGACAGGCGGCTTTACAGAGGAGTCAGAGCCCTGCAGTCCCGGAGATCAGCCCAGCTGGTAGTGAAGATGGCGCCAAAATCTGTCAGGGAGTGAGAAATGCAGCTCCAGGGCGGGAACACCAGCAGTAGATGGTGCCCGGAGCTGGGGGAGGGGCTACAGGTCAGCGCCTTATCCCCTCTGCTGGGCTTCACCACCGGGTACTGTAGAGCCTATTGTAAATGGATTTTAATAAATCCGACCTGTGCTCCCTGCCATGGTGGATATAGTGGGGTCCCTGTACAGTCCAGTGCCAACGCCAGCGGTGTGGTCTGTCTCCTGGGACCGCGATTTACCGGTGGGTTCCATCCTTAGGGGCCCCTCTTTCCTCCTCCCTGATGTGCAGCCACGCGATCCTGGAGAGCGTCAGCGGTGGTGTGCCTGATGACCGGTGCGCCTCTGCTGCAAGTACCCGGGAACCCGGCCGCGGGAGTATGCAGCGTTGCTGGTGGAGGTGATGGAGCCGCAGCACAGCATGTCATAAAGACATAGAAAGTGCTGAAGCCCTTGAAGTCTTCTTAAAAGCTCTTTTCAGGGCTGCCTAGCGCAGCACCACCTGTTAGTGACCGGCTCTGTAGGCACCAACTTACAAACTGAGCTCCAGTGCGTCGGATCAAGATCCAACTCTACACCCCGATGTATTACATGTGAAATCCCAGTGTACCCTGCTGCAGAAAATAAGTTATGGTAGACTTAACCATGGTTAACTCTTTTTCTTCAAGGTCCATAGGATCCACGGGGAAGACATTGGGGTGTAGGTGGTTGGAGAGGACTGGGCACCAAACAGTTAACACTTTAAAAGTCCCAGGATGCTCA
Source organism: Pseudophryne corroboree (assembly GCF_028390025.1). Classification (NCBI taxonomy): domain Eukaryota; kingdom Metazoa; phylum Chordata; class Amphibia; order Anura; family Myobatrachidae; genus Pseudophryne; species Pseudophryne corroboree. The sequence goes on from NC_086449.1 coordinate 292,002,990, forward strand.
GGCCTCTCCTCCCTTATACCCTGCACCCAGACAAGGCTAGCCAGTTTAGTTTTGTGAACAAGCCCAAGGCAGGAGCAGGATAGAAGAGAAGGAAGACTGGTAAACACAAGACACACTCTCTCACAGAATAGAGAAGGGAACCAGTGGCCAAGAGGAAAAAAATAAGATTTTAAACCTACCGGTAAATCTTTTTCTCCTAGTCCGTAGAGGATGCTGGGGACCCCGTAAGGACCATGGGGTATAGACGGGCTCCGCAGGAGACATGGGCACTATAAAGAACTTTTAGTATGGGTGTGCACTGGCTCCTCCCTCTATGCCCCTCCTCCAGACCTCAGTTAGAGAACTGTGCCCAGAGGAGATGGACAATATGAGGAAAGGATTTTGTTAATCTAAGGGCAAGATTCATACCAGCCCACACCAATCATACCATATAACCTGGAATATACGCAACCAGTTAACAGTATGAACAAAAAACAGTATCAGTCAAAGACCGATCACAACTGTAACATAACCCTTATGTAAGCAACAACTATATACAAGTCTTGCAGATTTAGTCCCCACTGGGACGGGCGCCCAGCATCCTCTACGGACTAGGAGAAAAAGATTTGCCGGTAGGTTTAAAATCTTTATTTTCTCTTACGTCCCAGAGGATGCTGGGGACTCCGTAAGGACCATGGGGATTATACCAAAGCTCCAGACCGGGCGGGAGATTGCGGATGACTCTGCAGCACCTACTGAGCAAACGTAAGGTCCTCATCAGCCAGGGTATCAAACTTGTAGAATTTTGCAAAAGTGTTTGACCCTGACCAAGTAGCTGCTCGGCAAAGCTGTAATGCCAAGACGCCTCGGGCAGCCGCCCAAGACGTGCCCACCTTCCTAGTGGAATGGGCCTTCACTGAATTTGGTAACGGCAATCCAGCCGTAGAATGAGCCTGCTGAATCGTGTTACAGATCCAGCGAGCAAAAGTCTGCTTAGAAGCAGGAGCGCCAATCTTGCTGGCCGCATACAGGACAAACAGAGTCTTTGTTTTCCTAACCCTAGCCGTCCTGGCTACATAAATCTTTAAGGCCCTGACTACATCCAGGGACTTGGAGTCCTCCCAGTCCTTCGTAGCCACAGGCACCACAATAGGTTGGTTCATATGAAATGAAGAAACTACCTCAATTCAGCTCTATCCGCATGGAAAATCAAATAGGGGCTCTTGTGGGACAAGGCCGCCAATTCTGACACCCGCCTTGCAGATGCCAAGGCCAATAACATGACCACCTTCCACGTGAGAAATGTTAAATCCACTGTTTGAAGAGGTTCGAACCAGTGAGATCTCAGGAAACTTAACACCATGTTAAGGTCCCATGGTGCCACTGGGGGCACAAAGGGGGGCTGGATGTGCAGCACTCCCTTCACAAACGTCTGGATTCTGGGAGAGAAGCCAATTCCCTCTGGAAGAATATAGATAGGACCGAAATCTGTACCTTAATGGAGCCTAACTTCAGGCCCATATCCACTCCTGTCTGTAGAAAGTGGAGAAACCGACCCAGATGGAATTCTTCCGTAGGAGCCTTCTTGGCTTCACACCAAGATACATACTTCCTCCAAATACGGTGACTCCTTCCTAGCCTTCATCCGAGTAGGGATGACTTCCTCCGGAATACCCTTCCCAGCTAGGATTCGGTGTTCAACCGCCATGCCGTCAAACGTAACCGCGGTAAGTCTTGGAACACACATGGCCCCTGCTGTAACAGGTCCTCCCTGAGAGGAAGAGGCCACGGATCTTCTGTGAGCATTTCTTGAAGATCTGAGTACCAGGCCCTTCGAGGCCAATCTGGAACAATGAGTATTGTCTGCACTCTTCTTTGTCTTATGATTCTCAATATTTTTGAGATGAGAGGAAGAGGAGGAAACACATAGACCGACTGAAACACCCACAGTGTCACTAGGGCGTCTACTGCTACTGCCTGAGGGTCCCGTGACCTGGCACAATACCTCCGAAGCTTCTTGTTGAAGCGTGACGCCATCATGTCTATTTGAGGAATTCCCCAACGACTTGTTATCTCTGCAAAAACTTCCTGATGAAGTTCCCAGTCTCCCGGATGGAGATCGTGTCTGCTGAGGAAGTCTGATTCCCTGATGTCCACTCCCGGAATGAAGACAGCTGACAGGGCGCTTACGTGATTTTCCGCCCAGCGAAGAATCCTGGTGGCTTCCGCCATTGCCACTCTGCTCCTTGTCCCGCCTTGGCGGTTTACATGAGCCACGGCTGTGACGTTGTATGATTGAATCAGAACCGGTAGGTCGCGCATAAGATTCTCCGCTTGTCGTAGGCCGTTGTATATTGCCCTTAATTCCAGTATGTTGATGTGTAGACAAGCCTCCTGGCTTGACCATAATCCCTGAAAATGTCTTCCTTGCGTGACTGCTCCCCACCCTCGGAGGCTCGCGTCCGTGGTCACCAGAACCCAGTCCTGAATGCCGAACCTGCGACCCTCTAGAAGGTGAGCACTCTGCAGCCACCACAGGAGAGACACCCTGGCCCTGGGGGACAGGGATATTTTCTGATGCATTTGTAGATGGGACCCGGACCACTTGTCCAGAAGGTCCCACTGAAAAGTCCTCGCATGAAACCTGCCGAAGGGGATGGCCTCATAGGCTGCCACCATTTTTCCCAGCACACGAGTGCATTGAAGAACAGACACTCTTTTTGGTTTTAGCAGGTCTCTGACCATGTTCTGGAGATCCTGGGCTTTTTCCAATGGAAGAAAAACCCTCTTTTGTTCCGTGTCCAGAATCATGCCTAGGAATGACAGCCGAGTCGTTGGAACCAATTGTGACTTTGGCAGATTGAGAATCCAACCGTGCTGTTGCAGCACTTTCAGGGAGAGCGACACGCTCTTCAGCAATTGGTCTCTCGATCTCGCCTTTATCAGGAGATCGTCCAAGTATGGGATAATTGTGACCCCCTGCTTGCGCAGGAGCACCATCATCTCCGCCAATACCTTGGTGAAAATCCTCGGGGCTGTGGAAAGCCCAAACGGCAAAGTCTGAAACTGGTAATGACAGTCCTGTACAGCGAATCTCAGGTACTCCTGATGAGGGGGGTAAATGGGGACATGAAGGTATGCATCCTTTATGTCTAGTGACACCATCAAATCCCCCCCTTCCAGGCTGGATATTACAGCACGGAGCGATTCCATCTTGAATTTTAACTTTTTCAAGTACAGGTTTAGGGATTTTAGATTTAAAATTGGTCTGACCGAACCATCCGGCATTGGGACCACAAACAGGGTGGAATAATACCCTTTTCCCTGTTGGACCAGGGCAACCTTGACCACCACTTGCTGTTGACACAGCTTTTGAATTGCAGCTAACACCACTTCCCTCTCCGGGGGTGAAGCTGGCAAGGCCGACTTGAAAAATCGGCGAGGGGGCACCTCTTCGAATTCCAGCCTGTAGCCTTGGGAGACAATTTCCATCGCCCAAGGATCCACGTCTGAAAGCATCCAGATCTGGCTGAAAAGTCGAAGGCGTGCCCCGGCGTCATGCAGTGGATTTTGTAGAAGCCGGGGAGGACTTATGCTCCTGGGAACTAGCCGAAGCAGGTGCTCTCTTTCCTCTACCCTTACCTCTGGCAAGGAAGGAGGAGCCCCGACCTCTTCTGGACTTATGCGACCGAAAGGACTGCATCTGATACTGTGGAGTTTTCTTTTGCTGTTGGGGGACAAAAGGTAAAAAGGTAGATTTACCCGTGGTAGCTGTGGCAACCAGGTCCGCGAGCCCCTCCCCAAACAACACTTCACCCTTGTAAGGTAAAACATCCATATGCTTCTTTGAGTCTGCATCACCCGTCCATTGGCGGGTCCATAGAGCTCATCTCGCAGAAATCGCCATGGCATTGGCTCTGGAACCCAGCAGCCCAACGTCTCTTTGAGTGTCCCTCATATATAAGACTGCGTCTTTAATGTGGGCTAAGGTAAATAAAATGGTATCCCTGTCTAGGGTATCAAGGCCAGCTGACAATGTATCTGTCCATGCTGCAACCGCGCTACATACTGATAATGTCAATTATTATCTTTAAACATAAAGCTATACACTATTACGGACTGAGTACGCTATTTGCGCACTGAGTGCCGTAGGGGTACGCACTTAGCATAGCAGACGCTGCGCCGTGAGAGTGAGACACGAGCGGCGCAGACGCTCACAGAATGATATACAGTAAACCTTGTTGATAAAACACAGTAAGAATATACTTATACTCTAAACCTTAGTAGTCAAATACTGTAATGATGTAACGCTTAAAAACCTTAACAATGTGTATGCTTGTTTGAGCGATTAAGACGCTAAGAAAGCCCTTTGCAGGAAAGTGAATACACAACACCGGATTTGGTTATAACCGCAGCAGCTCTAACACTGCCGTGGATTATTTATAATAAAAAGGTACAACAATACAAGTCATACACTACAAACTAACAAGTAAATCTAAACAGAGTGATGGAGAATAATGGCTACAGAGAAATATACATACGTGAGAATGTTTCGCAGGCGCAACCTGAATTCAGTCCTCAGCTATCAGGGAGAAAACCTTCAGAGTCTTGTGTGTCCAAGCCTGCTGCAAGCTCTATTTATTCACTAGCTCAAGACATAATACAATAGACACTATGTGCTCTTCTTCCATTGGTTAGGGGGTGGGACATGTCCTGCACCGGGGACCATTGGTTAGTTCAAGAAGTGGGCGATGGCTAGGACTTGGGATGGGGAGTTCCCGCCCCATAATCAGTTTAAACCCATCGCATTAAACATAAATCTGGTATTATTAATATCTTAATGAGGTAAATTTTAACAATGTTCTTATTCCCACCAGATTAATGTTCACGTGACTCTGAACAATATGAACCCACATATGATATTACTATCTATTTCAATCTTCAAGATATTCATATATCCACATATTCATATATATATATATATATATATATACACACACACATTCCTGCTATTACAATTTGTTAGCAATTATATATTTATTCACATATATATATATATATAACATATATAAATGAATACCTCTATCTCCATGGATTTTGGGCTAGGGCTTGTTAGTATTCTAAATTCCTCTCTGTCTGGTTAAGTTGTGGAAAGCTATTGTTTCTGATCTTCCAAACATACTCTGCTCCTGGTCATTTGTTCACCCTTGTTTGTCTCTTTCTTTGTTGAGACAATGGCAACTCAGCACTCGTTATTCTGGGGAGAAACCTGGCCCTATTCATAAACAAAGGTGTATGCCCTCTTCATAGAATCTCAAAGCTTAGTGTAAATAAGGCCATTGTATCTCAGTCTGTGGGAAATTTATGTGTGTCTGTATTCCATTCTCATCCCCTCCCCATTCGTAATATATTTTAAAATACAATTTATCTATTTTCTACTTCTGCGCATAACTATACGCAGGAACATGCGATTCTTTCCTAACTAACACCGGAATGTTACCCTTAAAATACCCTACAGCTGGATACTAGACACCACCTTTCAACCTTTATCTGACCCTTCCTATCATGCAAAGAGGAATCCCTTTGTCCAGGAACAGTTTAAACTAATCATACTCGCTGACATAGTCTAGGGGAATATTTACTACAAAATGCACTATATGGGTTAAATATGCTACAATCGAGTCGCATGCTACACGCTCACAAACTCCGCCGTAAATACCCACATTATGCGCACGATCGCCGGTGCGATCCTACGCAACTTGCGGATGTGTGCACGTACGGCGGACTGAGTGCACGAGCAGCGCGCACATGCATGAGGTTAGTACATGGGGTATGCATCATTTAATTTTTTTCGACTTTGACAGTCGACCCTTTGGCAGTCAACAATAACTGCCACTATCTAAACAATTAAGCAGAAAAATATATATTACAATGAAATACCTATAAATGATTGGGTGTAGGGAGGAGAGGAGAAGGTGGGAAATGTATGACCTCGTGGGATAGTAAAAAGTGTGTATGTATGAAATTCATGTCTGAGGGGCATGTATCATCGTGCCGTACATGTTCTAAATAAGCTTTGAGGTATTGCGAAGTATACATTAAATCCTTCTTATCCCGTATTAAGGGTCTGTATGTGGGCTAACAAACACTACCGAGCTCTTTTCGGCTTCTTGTTCCAACAAATGGGGTGCACATTAGTTGATGATACATGGGGGGGGGAAACATGTGAGTGCTACTATATGTACCTATATCACCTGTCGACTATGTGTGTCACTACCTGAAGATCGTAGAGATGAAGATAAGAAACATATGTCACAAATACATTCCTATGATAATGTGTGTAATTGTCCTTGGATGTCTGTCGAAGTCTTTTCCGGATAGGTGTGTCTTTGCTGTGGGTGGTAAGCAAAGTTTTTCAAGTGTCCATACGAAGTCTTTTAAAGTCTCTAAAGTGTCTCGCAAAGTCTGTGAAAAAGTTCATCAAATGTCTGTAGAAATGTGCATCAAAATCTTCTTCCGGGTGGATGTCTTTTTACCTTGGAGAAAAACAAAGGAGAAACGGGTGAAAGAAACGGACCGTGGAATCACGTCTTATCACAACATTGTCTCGATTGATGGGTCATAAATTAAACCAGTTGTTGTAACAATGCCCTCGCTCCTCAAACTCATCAATTTGGTACTGCGCTTGCAATGCATTAAAATCCGAACACATCTAAATATCAAACCAATCATTATGACAACTCCTAGGATACAAAGGAGAAATTTCCCTACATTCACAATAACATTTTGAGCCCATTCTCCTAAACCTGAGAACCAATTGCGTGGGTTCAACCATGAAACCCAGCCGGTCAGTTCATTACTCACAGCAGTAAGGGTAAGGTTGTGTCTCCTTCGGAACTCCCACTTCAACTGCAAGATATCGTCCATCTTTTGATCTATGACCTCGGTTGGGTCATCGGTGTTGTTTGTGATATATGCACAACACTTAACACCATACTGAGCTGCTAGGGGGACACAATACCCGCCTGTCACCGCTGTGATGTAATTTAGAACCATCCTGTGCTGGATCAGTTCCGTTTTGTAAGCTTGCAATTCTCTCCCAGTATACCTGAAGGTGTCATCATACATCTCGGTGATATTGTCTATCAGGTTCGCTAGCGCAGTTATATACCTAAAATTTATAACTCCTCTGGCGGTACGGGTGATATCTAGCGCGAGTAGGAGTTGAATCCCGGTGGATTCGTGGATCAAATCAGAGGCTGCGTGCTCTGTCCTATCTATAAGGTGTCTCTTAACGATGTGTTCGTAATGGATGTGAGTGTAAGGAGCTTGAGCATTGCGGTGAATGTCTTTCATTTTATCATGGGTAATGGTCATTACTTCTGGCAACACTCTTCCAATGTAACACAATCCCTCTGAGTTTGGGGCAAGCCACTTATACGCCTTCCTCCCACATATGAAATATGCATCATCGGGGAGGACATATGGGACAGAATATGACATCACCATATTACAAACCTTCCAGGTGAAAAATCCTATCCCTAACTCTCTCATTTGTCTAGTACACGTATCAGGCTGTATGATATGTGCACAGTATCCTGGTGATACTTCTCCAACCCGCATGGTCCTACTTGCTAGAGTGTACCTATACTGAAAATATTTCCCACCGTTGGCTATTTGGCGTATAAGCTCTGAGTCTATGGGCATTCTATCGGCTCTGTGTGAGAATGTCATGGTTTGGTTGTTCCATGTCACTTCCCAATTTCCCGGCTTTCGGGGATTGGAAATGTTAAAACATATTAAGGACCTATCCACATGATATTGGTGGAGCTTCAAACTAGGAGGCTTAGAAATATTAAATTTCTTGTCCACCGGTCTCCCACCCCTTAATTCAAGTACCTCATCTATGGTTGAAGCGTATGGCACTAGTCCTGACTTTCTATGACCTTGAGGTACTTGTGAGCACACCCAGCATTCTGTTTGGTTTAAAACCTTACCCACTAATGAGTGATAGTCACTCAATGGATGACGGTCCATGTTGATATTAAGGCTGGACTGACATCTCTGGATGCACCCGTCCTCAACTATGTTTTCACAATTCCTACAGATGCAATTCTCTTCAGCTAACAATCCTTCACAATGTCTCCTAGTGTCATGACTACCAGATCGTTTTCTGATACTCGCCTTTGCTCGGTGATTGTGTTGCTCTTGGAATTCTACGAGTCCGCCCTTGTCATCAGAACCCATTCCAGATCCTTTCTCGACCTCTCTGGTACTCTCACCGAAATAGACTGCTCTGGTCAACAACAGGGTCAACAGGAAAACCCGGAACGCAGTCTCTTGGGGTAAGTCCATCATGCAGGAGGAAAAAGAAAGAGTGGTAATGGGAGGTAAAGAAAATAATTAGAAGGGAAAGAAAATTGGTACGATAACCGCCTCTAATCTTGTTGTTCTTCTTGCTCAGATGCCATCTCAACAGTGCTGCCTCTCAGTCTTCCCAAAACGGACACTCCAGTGACACGCTGTTCTCTCCGAGTCAGCGACCTTTCTGTAAGGAGCATAAATCTTGCATTACCATTTGTTTAACTGTTGTGTGACATACCATCCGTAGAACATGAGAAAACAAAAAGAGAGAGAATAATAGAAAAAGAGAAAAATTGTCAGATTTCCGTTCACCATCAGGCTGTCACACCAACATGTCTATCGGTATCTCTGCACAGTCTCCCCCACCAGTATTTCCACTCTCCACCCTCTGTGCATGGCCAGGCACAATGATGCTGGTAAGATATACTGGGGTTGGGCAGACCTCTGAAAAGACCAAATAGACATGTGATGTTTGAGCTGTAGTTCTGCTGGTGAACGTCAGAGATGAAGAGGAAACATTTAAAGATAAATCACAGAGTTTACCTGGCCGCCCCTGTATCCACAAGGAATGACCTGCCAATGACATCAACTTGGGACCTCAGGTTTACTTCCACGGCTCGCAATTAATTTCACTGGCTGTAGACTACAGGTGCGGCCCAAAATTTTTCCTATATGATCCCTGATTCCAATTACGTGTGTCATACAGTGTGTCATGTTCAGGTCTAGGGGGTCGATATACCTTATGTGGGTCTCTAAATCTGCAACTCCGTGCATAATGTCCTTCCCTCTGGCAGTTATAACATTTTACCACATACGACTTACCAACAGGGGTCTGGGGTTTAGGCTGATGTGGCTTTGTTGTCAGGACTTTTATACTTATTGTCATCAGCTTACTGTGTTTACTCCCTGTGTTTACTGATGTTCCGATCGTGCTTAACAGCGGACTCTCTTAATGCAGCCACCGAGATACCTCTCCAGTTAGGTTGAGTGGTTTGTACTCTGGTTCTCAACACTTCTTTTAAACCTTCCATTAATACGGACACAGCTACCTCTCTATGATGACTCTACAGTGTGAGGTGCAATTGTGTGTGCATAATGTACAATACCGTACTTACCTGTGGACACGACCTCACCTGACCCTCCGTTAGGGGCTTTACTACTGCCCTTACCGATTGGGCCGTGCTCACCTGGGTGCCCTGTATGGTGGCTGCTGGAGAAAGTGCCGACATCGTGCTGGGCTCACTTTCTTGCTTGTAATCCTGAGGGAAGTTTAAAATGGGGTTCAACTTGCACGGGTTAGAATTTATACATTTATCAGTTTTACTCCTATCGTCATTAATACATTTATTACATTTACTCTTATTGTTATTAATACATTTATTAAGTGCACTATTACCATCATATACCAGTATGCAATTCTCTGTAGCCATATTCTCTCCTGTTATGTACGGTGGTTGTGCAGTTGCTATCAGTTTCCTGCTAGGGTTAGAACCAGCTGTGTAAGCTAATTCCCTCTGTATATCACTCTCTTGTTGCCATAAATGTAAACAGTTTGTGTGTCTGATCCTCTGTTTTTGGGATTTTATGAGACAGATCCTAAGCCTTAGATTATGCAATACCTCTGAGTCAAAACTACCTATCCCAGGAAATGGTGCTTTATCCCCCACAATCATTCGTGTCCATTCATCACAAAAGGTCTCAGTGTGGGGACCATACTTCCCCCACATTACTAACCGAGCAGACCCCCGGGATCTGAAAGTCTCTGCCTGAACCCTGGTGGAGTAACGTCCCTGTGTTGTGCACTTGGCTTCCATTGTGGACCTTTTAAACACAGAAAAACTTCCTAAAATGCACCAAACACAGTAGTCTACGGTGGAAGTTCTCCAAGCTCTTCCACCAGCTTCTTCTGCTCCGAGTATCCCCGGTCCGCCTTCTAGCAGACTCCTGTAGCCGTTGCAGGCCCTACCTCTAGAGATTTTCCTGAGAGACCAGCGAAAATTCCCTAAACTTTTACTTTACACAAATCACGCTTGCATGTGCTCCCTACAACGCGTATGAGGACAAGATTTACGCACGAATGTGCAACCTCATATCATGTTGCGTCACGGGTTTACACATACAACTGTGCGGTCCAATCGTACCACTTATAGACACTTGTTATCTATAAATGGTAGGATTATTGGAGTCTCCCTACTGTGCTCCACAACAGCCGGAGCGTAATACCACGAAAACTTTATCACACTCCGTCGCACGTGTACACCTGGACCGTGCGCGCACGTTTTCACCTAGACCATGCTTCGCCAAGCTTCACCAAGATTCACCAAGCTCACCAAGACCAACAAGACCACCAAGCGGGGTTCAATACACACATACCTTTTTCAGCCCACACTATCATTCTATAGTTTTCTGATCAGAAAAATAATTTCCTGTTAACGGATAGCTTCCCCCAGAGGTAATACAGAAAAAAAGTGTTTTTAAACTAAATATTGGATACTGATCAATTTGTGCTATTATCGCGTGGCTACCGTATCGCCTAAACTAAAACAATGCTATCTGTGATTTGTATTTAGTGGGAGTATCTGTATGCACGTTGCGTAATATACGCCACGTGTGTAGGTCTTGGCGTTGCATACGCAGTCCCGCACGCTGTCCGAGACACGTGTACAAAGGCCGGATACTCCCGCAGTAACACAAATAACACGCTTCTATAAATGTAAACGATATTTAACTATAATCGCTTACCAAGCACCACACAGTATCTCCTGTATAAACCTTTATAACTGGGTCAGGCTGCGTGTGTGTTTTACAATTACTCCCTTAAATATTACTTTTTTTACTTTTAACTAAATAGCAACAAATTTCTCAGCACGTGATCAATGCTAATGGCAACAAGCAAGTAGATATGCAGAATACACAAAATACAGGTCTGAATGAATCTGGTAATCAATGCTTCCAATAGTATGATTCATATTGGATAGCTATCTTGCAGAACATACATTGATATAAACACACACACATAATTATAATATTATATCTATGTACTATTCACTGGTCTCCTGAGACTCATTTACTCATTAAGTGCTTCTAATTTGCATATGAATGTGCTTTTGACTGTCTGTGAAGGTGGTTTTTTCACTGCTAGGAAAAAGCAGTTGCACAGGTTAATTTGCAATTCAATGGCTATCTTACAACAAGCAGAGTCTAACTGAATCCTAGAGGTAAAGAAAAAAAAAACTTTGTTTATCTGTGTGTCGTTCTTACATCAAATATTCATCTTACTATTAACTTTTATTAAGCCCCATCTGAATCTATTTGTAATTGACTATGGCATGGGTTAAATAAATGCATTGGTAACTCATAAATGGTGATTTCTTTTTGACCAAGGATGGCTGATTATTCCGGGCAGTGAAAATCAGCCATTTAGAAAAAAATGACCTTCCCAAAATGGCCGCTGCTCCTCCCCCTTCCACATCCATGAGGGTTACACAAAATGGAGGACAGACCATGCAGCTTCCTTTGTCACAAAAAAAAATCACCATGCAAGCCCCTGAAGTTATTTTAGGCCTGAGTTAAAAAAACAACAACACTATATCAAGGCTTTTGCAGAAACTTTTAAATATATTTTTTAAACCTACTTAAACAGATAAGCAATCCAATCTGAATCAAACACAATATGACTCATTTGAACCTTGTTTTGCAACAATATAATCAGATATGCAGAGTACAGGTGTATGCTTGTATTCAGAAATTCACAGACTTTAAAAATAGCTTTACGTTCTTACCTTCCGGATCCCACCAGCATCCCTTCAAACCAAGCGGAGCAGACGCTTATCTAATCAGCACTAATGTATCCCCGACCACAAAACGGCTAACAGGGGATACTACTTTCCCGACCTTTGCTGATAGATAAAAGTCTGCCTTGTCCTGCTAGGCTGCGGATATGAGGAGAACCGGACGAGCCGTCAATTGATAATGTCAATTATTATCTTTAAACATAAAGCTATACACTATTACGGACTGAGTACGCTATTTGCGCACTGAGTGCCGTAGGGGTACGCACTTAGCGTAGCAGACGCTGCGCCGTGAGAGTGAGACACGAGCGGCGCAGACGCTCACAGAATGATATACAGTAAACCTTGTTGATAAAACACAGTAAGAATATACTTATACTCTAAACCTTAGTAGTCAAATACTGTAATGATGTAATGCTTAAAAATCTTAACAATGTGTATGCTTGTTTGAGCGATTAAGACGCTAAGAAAGCCCTTTGCAGGAAAGTGAATACACAACACCGGATTTGGTTATAACCGCAGCAGCTCTAACACTGCCGTGGATTATGTCTAATAAAAAGGTAAAACAATACAAGTCATACACTACAAACTAACAAGTAAATCTAAACAGAGTGATGGAGAATAATGGCTACAGAGAAATATACATACGTGAGAATGTTTCGCAGGCGCAACCTGAATTCAGTCCTCAGCTATCAGGGAGAAAGCCTTCAGAGTTTTGTGTGTCCAAGCCTGCTGCAAGCTCTATTTATTCACTAGCTCAAGACATAATACAATAGACACTATGTGCTCTTCTTCCATTGGTTAGGGGGTGGGACATGTCCTGCACCGGGGACCATTGGTTAGTTCAAGAAGTGGGCGATGGCTAGGACTTGGGATGTGGAGTTCCCGCCCCATAATCAGTTTAAACCCATCACATTAAACATAAATCTGGTATTATTAATATCTTAATGAGGTAAGTTTTAACAATGTTCTTATTCCCACCAGATTAATGTTCACGTGACTCTGAACAATATGAACCCACATATGATATTACTATCTATTTCAATCTTTAAGATATTCATATATCCACATATTCATATATATATATATATATATATAAACACACATTCCTGCTATTACAATTTGTTAGGAATTATATATTTATTCACATATATATATATATATATATATATATATATAACATATATAAATGAATACCTCTATCTCCATGGATTTTGGGCTAGGGCTTGTTAGTATTCTAAATTCCTCTCTGTCTGGTTATGTTGTGGAAAGCTATTGTTTCTGATCTTCCAAACATACTCTGCTCCTGGTCATTTGTTCACCCTTGTTTGTCTCTTTCTTTGTTGAGACAATGGCAACTCAGCACTCGTTATTCTGGGGAGAAACCTGGCCCTATTCATAAACAAAGGTGTATGCCCTCTTCATAGAATCTCAAAGCTTAGTGTAAATAAGGCCATTGTATCTCAGTCTGTGGGAAATTTATGTGTGTCTGTATTCCATTCTTGTCCCCTCCCCATTCGTAATATATTTTAAAATACAATTTATCTATTTTCTACTTCTGCGCATAACTATACGCAGGAACATGCGATTCTTTCCTAACTAACACCGGAATGTTACCCTTAAAATACCCTACAACTGGATACTAGACACCACCTTTCAACCTTTATCTGGCCCTTCCTATCATGCAAAGAGGAATCCCTTTGTCCAGGAACAGTTTAAACTAATCATACTCGCTGACATAGTCTAGGGGAATATTTACTACAAAATGCACTATATGGGTTAAATATGCTACAATCGAGTCGCACGCTACACGCTCACAAACTCCGCCGTAAATACCCACATTATGCGCACGATCGCCGGAGCGATCCTACGCAACTTGCGGATGTGTGCACGTACGGCGGACTGAGTGCACGAGCAGCGCGCACATGCATGAGGTTAGTACATGGGGTATGCATCATGATATTTTTCGACTTTGACAATACCCATGCCGATGCTATCGCCGGTCTGAGCAAAGCACCTGTATGCGCATAAATAGACTTTAAAGTAGTCTCCTGCCTGCAATCAGCAGGATCCTTGAGGGCTGCCGTGTCCGGAGATGGTAGCGCCACCTTCTTTGACAGGCGTGTTAAAGCCTTGTCCACCCTGGGAGCGGATTCCCAACGTACCCTGTCCTGTGCAGGGAAAGGATACGCCATAAGAACCCTTTTGGGAATCTGCAATTTTTTATCTGTAGTTTCCCAAGCTTTTTCAAATAACTTGTTAAGCTCATGAGATGGGGGAAAGGTTACCTCAGGTTTCTTTTCCTTATACATGCGCACCCTCGTGTCAGGGACAGAGGGGTCATCTGTGATATGCAAAACATATTTTATTGCAATCATCATACAGTGAATACTTTTTGCCACCCTTGGGTGCAATTTAGCATCATCGTAGTCGACACTGGAATCAGAATCCGTGTCGGTATCCGTGTCTACTATTGGGGACAGGGGATGTTTTTGAGACCCAGAAGGGCCCTGTGACCCAGTTCAATCCGAGGATTGACTCCCTGATTTCTCCCTGGACTCTGCTTTGTCCAGTCTCTTATGTAATGCGGCCACACTAGCATTTAACATATGCCACAGGTCCATCCAATCATGCGTCGGCGTTGCCGACGGAGACACACCACTCATCTGCTCCACCTCCTCCTTGGACGAACCTTCCGCTTTAGACATGCCGACACCCCCACACACACAGGGATATATCTATAGGGGGACAATTCCCCAACAAGGCCCTTTGGAGAGACAGAGAGAGTATGCCAGCACATACCCAGCGCCAACTGACACTGGAATAAACCCAGACAGCACTTTTATATATATATCTCAATGTTATACACTCACTGCGCCAATAATTGTGCCCCCCCCCCCCCTCTTTTCCAGCCCTCTGTCACTCGAGTTCAGCAGGGGAGAGTCTGGGGAGCCAGCTTCTCTGCAGCTTCTGTGGAGAAAATGGCGCTGTTAGTGCTGAGGGATCAAGCCCCGCCCCCACTAGCGGCGGGCTTCGGTCCCTCTGTAATTTTCAAAAAATGGCGGGGGATCTCTACATTTACTGCCTAGCAGCCTAATGTGCCCTGAAATGCCAGTCCAGAGGTTTATTGCTGCCCAGGGCGCCCCCCTTGCGCCCTGCACCCATCAGTGCCTGTTCTGTGTGTGTAGCGTGTGGGAGCAATGGCGCGCAGCGCTTACCTCAGTGAAGATCTGAAGTCTTCTGCCGCCTTGAAGTCTTCTTTTCTTCTTATACTCACCTGGCTTCTATCTTCCGGCTCTGCGAGGAGGACGGCGGCGCGGCTCTGGGACGAACGGCGGGGTGAGACCTGCGTTCCGACTCCCTCTGGAGCTAATGGTGTCCAGTAGCCTAAGAAGCAAAGCCTATCATTTAAGTAGGTCTGCTTCTCTCTCCTCAGTCCCACGAAGCAGGGAGCCTGTTGCCAGCAGTGCTCCCTGAAAATAAAAAACCTAACAAAATTCTTTTTCAGAGAAACTCTGGAGAACTCCTCTGTAATGCACCCTATCTCCTCTGGGCACAAAATCTAACTGAGGTCTGGAGGAGGGGCATAGAGGGAGGAGCCAGTGCACACCCATACTAAAAGTTCTTTATAGTGCCCATGTCTCCTGCGGAGCCCGTCTATACCCCATGGTCCTTACAGGGTCCCCAGCATCCTCTAGGACGTAAATGAAATAGGATTTTAATTACCTACCGGCAAATCCTTTTCTCAGAGTCCGTAGAGGATGCTGGGGTTCCATTTAGTACCATGGGGTATAGATGGGTCCTTTGGGAGCCACTGGCACTTTTAAGAGTTTAACAGTGTGGGCTGGCTCCTCCCTCTATGCCCCTCCTGTCCTACCAGACTCAGTCTAGAAACTGTGCCCGAGGAGACAAACATACTTCGAGAGAAGGAAATACAGATAGTGGTGAAATTCACAACAGCTTACACTGAATTGAAAAAACCATGCTGACCAGCATGCAACATGGAGAAACCATGCTAACCAGCATGTACCATGAAGAAATCATGCAAAACCGCATGAAACATGAAGAAACCATGTCAACCAGCAGGTAACGTGAAGAAACCATGCTAACCAGCAGGCAACATGAAGAAATCATGCCAACCATCTTGCAACACGAAGAAAACATGTTATCTAGCATAAAATAGGAAGCAACCGCATGTAACCTGAAGAAACCATGCCGACCATGCATGAAAGAGGAACAGCAACAGCTGAACCAATTCTTAACCAAGTAGCAACGCAGGAAAACGAAGCACTGGACAGGCGCCCTGCATTCTCTACGGACTACGAGAAAAGGATTTACCGGTAGGTAATTCAAATCTTATTTTCTCTTACGTCCTAGAGGATGCTGGGGTTCCATTTAGTACCATGGGGATGTACCAAAGCTCCCAGTACGGGAAGGAGAGTGCTGAGGATCCTGCAGAACGGAGTGACCAAACTTTAGGTCCTCAGATGCCAAAGTATCAAACTTGTAGAACTTCAGCAAACGTATTCGACCTCGACCAAGCAGCTGGTCGGCAAAGCTGCAAAGCCGAGACATCCCGGGCAGCTGCCCAGAAACAACCCACTGTAAGAGTAGAGTGGGCCTTAACAGATCTTGGACACGGCAGGCCTGCCGTAGAATAAGCATGCTGGATTGTAAACCTGATCCAGCGAGCAAATGGAAGCAGGACACCCAACCGTGTTGGGACCATAAAGGACAACAGAGCGTCCGACTACCTGTGACGAGAAGTCCTCTTCACAGAAACTTTCAAAGCCCTCACAACATCCAAGGACTGTGAGGTAATTGAGGAGTCAGTAGCCACTGGCACCACAATAGGTTGGTGATATGAAAAACCGACACAACCCTTGAAAGAAATTGCTGATGCGTTCTGAGCTCAGCTCCATCTTCATGGAAAAACAAATAGGGGCTCTTGCATGACAATGCCCCAATCTGACTGCAGGAACTGCAGCACCACATTAAGATCCCAAGGTGCTATAGGAGGCACAAAGGGTGGCTGGATGTGCAGAATCCCTATCAAGAAAGTCTAAATCTCAGGGAGAGCAGCCAATTGTTTCTGGAAGAAAGTGGACAAGGCCAAAATCTGGACCTTTATGGATCCTAAGCGTAGGCCCACAACCACACCTGCTTGCAGAAAGAAGAGAAACCGTCCTAGTTGAAACTCCACCGTAGGAAACTTCTTGTATTCATACCAACACATATACATTTTGCAAATGCGATGGTAATGTTTAGACGTTACCCCCTTCCTAGGCTGTATCAGGGTAGGAATGACTTAGTTCGGAATGCCCTTCCGAGCTAAGATCTGGCATTCAACCTCCATGCCGCCAAACGTAGCCATTGTAAGTCTTGATAAGCGAACGGCCCCTGTTGCCGAAGGTCCTCACGAAGAGGAAGATGCCTCAGATCTTCCAGCAGTAACTCCAGAAGATCCGTGTACCAAGCACTTCTTTGTCACGCTCGGCGTAGTTGGGGTTCCGACAACCGAGTTTTGGCTGAAGGGACAGCTACCTGTGAGGAGAGTAAACGAGGTGGCTGAATGTAATTCCTCCTCATGGGGTGGAAGCCAAACTAAGTGTTAAAGTTGGCCGGAGGGCGTAAAGAAAAGGACTTCGTAGGAAGATAACTGTAGTTTTAATGAATAATCAGGCTGTACACGAATATTGGAGAAATTTAAGAAACTGGAAGAATTAGAGTCTATGGTTAAATGACTTGAAGAGTGAAGCTGAAGAACTCCGGTAAAGAAGAAATGAAGACTGTGGTTTGTGATTGAAAGACGAGGCTGAAGAACTTGGACTTTGAAGAAATGAAGACTGTGGTTTGTGATTGAAAGACGAGCCTGAAGAACTTGGACTTTGAAGAAATGAAGACGTCTGCGGGAACCGCCATTAGCACCTGGAGCTCCTCTACGACCTGGGACCCCGTGAGTGCTTCCACGAGTGGCAACGGACTTAGACAGCAGGACTGCAGCAGCGTTTAGGTAACCGATGGATGAGAGCAACCAGGACCAGGGAACCAGAAGTAACCTGGGAGCACAGAGCTGGAGAACCTTTCACAAGGAGGTAACTTGAAGCACTGGCACTCTCCCTCTGAGCCAGCCCCCTTTTGTAAGGGGAGAACACACAGGATTGGCTGGACACAGATTGGGAACTTCATTGGTAATACTCTGGTCTCCAACATGGCTGCCCCCAGCACAGGAGACATACTGTACTTAGCTGTTAGCACACATCTTTAGCCAGCTTCTGTCTCTGACACACTATACTGTGTCCCCACCAGAGGACCTTACCGCAGCGATCCCCGCCGCAGCGCCCGGCTCTCCAGACCCTCGGCCCTTGGCAGCCGCACATCCGTCCAGGAGGACCCGCCGCCAGCAGCTCCCTGCCGCCGCAGCCGCGCCAACCAGCGGGACGGTAACCCGCGGGAGCACCCGCCGGAGGTAAGGCTCCGGAGCCTGACATTCTTGGCCAGACCAGAGCAATGAGGATCGCCTGAACTCTTGTTCGTTTTATTAGCTTGAGAATCCATGGGATGAGTGGAAGTGGAGGGAACACATACACTGACTGGGACACCCACGGAGTTACCAGGGCGTCTGCCGCCACTGCTTGTGGTCTCGTGACCTGGAACAGTATCTCCGAAGCTTCTTGTCGAGGTGAGAGGCCATCATGTCTATCTGAGGTACACCCCATCGGCTTGTTACCTCTGCGAATACCTCTGGGTGGAGGACCCATTCTCCTGGATGGAGATTGTGTCTGTTAAGGAAGTCTGCTTCCCAGTTGCCCAGTGCTGGAATGAAGACTGCTGACAGCGCCCGCGCATGCTTCTCTGCCCAGAGGAGGATTATTGTCACCTCTGACATTGCAGCCCTGCTCTTTGTTCTGCCCTGCCTGTTTATGTAGGACACCGCTGTGATGTTGTCCGACTGAACCTGAACGGCTTGATCTCGCAGAAGATGTGCCGCTTGTAGAAGGTCGTTGTACACGGCCTTCAGATCCAGAATGTTTATTGGAAGGAGAGATACCTGAACTGACCGCTTTCCTTGGATGTTTTCCCCCTAAGCGACTGCTTCCCAACCCCTGAGACTTGCATCTGTGGTTAGATTAATCCAATTCTGAATCCCGAACCTGCGGCCCTCGAGTAGGTGAGAAGTTTGCAGCCACCAGAGGAGTGAAATTCTGGCTTTCGGCAACAGGTGTATCCGCTGGTGCATGTGAAGATGAGATCCTGACCATAAGACCAGGCAATCCAGTGGGAAAGACCGTGCAAGGAATCTTCCGTACTGTTGAGCCTCTTAGTAGGCAACCATCTTCTCCAGAAGGCGAATGCACTGATGAACCGATACCCGGGCTGGCATCAGGACATCCCAGACCATTGATTGGTTCACCAACGCTTTCTTCACCGGTAGAAACACCCTCTGCACTTACTTACTGAGAATCATCCCCAGGAAGGAACACCTCCTTATCGACTTCAAATGCGAAATTGAAAGCCTCAGGATCCACCTGAGATCCCGGGACAGTTGATTTGAGAGAGCAA
Organism: Pseudophryne corroboree; assembly: GCF_028390025.1. Lineage (NCBI taxonomy): Eukaryota > Metazoa > Chordata > Amphibia > Anura > Myobatrachidae > Pseudophryne > Pseudophryne corroboree. The sequence goes on from NC_086449.1 coordinate 292,022,687, forward strand.
CACTCCGTAACAACATCTCCCTGGAGGATGTTAGTCACCCAGATATGGAATTATGTCCACTCCTGGTTTGTGGAGCGGGAGTATAAAGGCTGCCATGGCCCTGATGAACACCCCCGGTTTTGCGCAGAAGCCAAGCTCAGTGTTTGGAACTGGAAGTGACATAGTTGTAGTGCAACCTTAGATAGTCCTAGAGAGGTGGTCAGATTGGAATGTGAAGTATGCACCCGATATCCCGGGATACCAGGAATTCCTCAACATCTCGAGCAGATGTCACCACTCCCAGACTCCATCCCGAATTGAACACCCACCAGCAGGGAATCAATTACCCCAGGTTTGAATAGTAACCCCTGTTACGTAAATGAGGTAGAACTGGAATAATGACATTAGTTTGACAAATGATAAGATAGCTTCCAGCAGTAGTGCACTTTCTGCCTGAGAAGCTAATAAGCCTAATTTGAATAATCTGTGAAGCGGGAATACTAGAAATTCTAGTCTGCACCCTTGGGCAACCCAACTGTTTCCAGGGGTCTAGGCAGTATATCGCCCAGATGTGTTACTGAATCTCTTTAGTCTTGCTCCCCCCTGCCTGATCCCCAGACAGTGAGGTTCACCGACAAACCAAAGGGTTTGAAAAAGGCCAAATTTGAAATCCGTCCTTGGGAACTTGGCGGCACAGGTTTTCTGGATTTCCCAAATGCCCTCTAAAGGAAGTGGAGGAATAAGTGGAATCATGTTCGAAGGAATTGTAGTGTAGTATATAATTTCCTGGTCTGTGCAGCTGCGGAAGGAAGACATACCGACTTACCCGCAGTTGACATGGATAATCACGTATCCCGTGCATCCCAACAGGGTCTTACCTGTGAAGGGTGGACCTGTTATACCTTTCTCAGATTCTGTATCCGCAGTCCATTGGTGTAGCCACCGTCCCCTGCGTGTCAAAACTGCCAGAGCGTTATGCAGGTCAATCTCCTTCATGGCGTCTCGCCGTGAAGCCTGTAGAATCCTGTATGTACAAGTCACTTCTACACATAGAATCTAAATCATCAATCAAGGAGCCTGACCACGTTACAATAGCCCCAGAGATGTATCCAAAAGTGGGTCTCCAAGTCACACCTGCAGCAGTGTACAGTATTAGAGATTATTCTCAATAGGTGATCAGCCTTTATGGAGGTTGTACCAGGGACAGGTAAGACAACCATATTTGACAATTTAGACACTCTATAGGCATGTGGATAATAACTCTGGGTGTACTCAGGTTTTCCCAAATAGGGAGTTCAATGCCCTACACAGTGGGAAGGCATTCATTATATACATATAATAACATTCCTTATCCCTAATAGCCTCAAACATATGTTGGACCCCTCATATATATGCATTATATGGCAAGTGTACACTTTCTAGGGTACGGAGATGGGGTGAGAGACAAAGCAGTGGGATTTGAAACCCCACTTTTCTCAAAACTGCGGCTCCTACTCAGTATGGGATATATTGGAAGCAACATATTCTTAAAGTACACCTTATGGAGGCCACCCCAGGGGGATCTGCCACCGAAGCCTGAGATGTGTAAAGTTTTGAGCATGGTATAGACTGCCCAGGAGAAGATATACATTCTGCAGTACAGGACAAAGGGGGTCATTCCGAGTTGATCGCTCGCTAGCTACTTTTAGCAGCCGTGCAAATGCATTGTCGCCGCCAACCGGGGAGTGTATTTTCGCTTTGCAGAAGTGCAAACGCTTGTGCAGCAGAGCGCCTGCAAAATCATTTTGTGCAAAACAAGACCAGCCCAGTAGTTACTCTTCGTGTGCGTTGATTCTCACAAAGCGGGGGGCGGCTTTTGACATCACACACCAGCCCAGCGTTCGCCCAGCCACGCCTGTGTTTTCCCCGACATGCCTGAGTTTTTCTAAGCACTCCCTAAAAACGTTCGATTGACACCCAGAAACGCCCACTTCATGTCAATCTTCCTGCGTTGGGCCGACCCTGTGCAAAACCACAAAGGACTTTGTACATATACGTCGCGCGTGCGCATTGCGGTGCATAAGCGATCAATTCGGAATGACCCCCAAAGTCCCTTAAACATGGTGAAGTGGATTACACATACACAGGAAAATGTCAACAAAGTCCCCCCCCTCCCAGAATATCTTCAGAGAGTCACAGAGCACAAGAAGCCAGCCACAGCTATAAAGATAAAAACCCAGCTGACTAGCGTAACCTTAACAGGGTAGCTAGTACATAATATCACTCCCCCCTTCTATATCACCTTTAACCTCAGTGTAGTTATGTGGAGGACAGTGTTCCCTGTCAGGGTGTGTCTGCAGGGAGAAAATGGCGCTGGTTAGTGCTGGATCCGCTCTGAGAAGCTCCGCCCCCTGTAATGGCGCGTCTTCCCGCACTTAGAGATTATACTGGCCTGAGGTAATTTTTGCAGCAAACAGTGGGTTAGACCTTGAAAGCTGTTTGACCAGTGTAGGGTATCACACTGGCCCAGGACGCCCCTCACAGCGCCGTACACAGTGTGCCGCTGAGCCTTCCAGAGTGCAGCCTGTCAGAGCTGCACTCCCAGCCTTGTGCCGCCATTCCCGCCGGGGACCCGCTTACCGGGACTCCGGAGTCAGATTCACCACTCTTTTTTCTTCTGGCTCTGTTAGGGGGTGGCGGCATGCTGCAGGAGTGGCCGGCTAACGCTCATCACCTTCAGGAGCTCAGTGTCCTGTCAACGGAGATAGGGGCCATTAACCTCAAGGGTTGGATCCTACTTCCCCCCCCCCAAGTCCCACGAAGCAGGGAGGCTGTTGCCAGCAGCCTGCCTGTAAAATAACAAAGTCAATAAAACTAAGAAAACTCCTAGGAGCTCCCCTAGCTGTGACCGATCTCCTCCGGGCACATTTTCTAAACTGAGTCTGGTAGAAGGGTCTGTCGAAGTCGAAAATATTACACACACACACACCACGTGCAAACACTACACAGAGTGCCTCTGTGCGTGCGCGTTTTCACCGTGCGTACGCATACATGCACGCTACATACACTGGTTCGCAAGCCTTTCGTATTGGCGCGTGGTATGAGTAAATACGGTAGCATACGCATTCGCACAGAAAAGCTACAAAGAGATATTCAATATTCAATTCATATAGTGCACAATTTACACATAGGGGTAAATTTACTAAGATTCGTATTTTCCCGTTTCAGGTCAAAGTTCAATCACGAATGACATCGACAGTGTAAAATTGCAACTTTTTGAATTGATTACGTCTAATTTACTAAGCTGCCGTATTTAGCCTTTTCGGGTTTTCCGATGTCGATGTCATTCGTTTTTTTTTTCTGTTTTTTACGGCAGTGATTAGCAAAACACTGCCGACTTTTTTACAATGAATCTCGGCCGGATCTGTGTGATCCGTGCTGGGGTTCATTTTTTTTTTTTTTTAATTAAACACTGTAAAATCCCCCCCAAAAATTGCGTGGGGTCCCCCCTCCTAAGCATAACCAGCCTCGGGCTCTTTGAGCCGATCCTGGTTGCAGAAATATGGGGGAAAAAATGACAGGGGTTCCCCCATATTTAAGCAACCAGCATCGGGCTCTGCGCCTGGTCCTGGTTCCAAAAATACGGGGGACAAAAAGAGTAGCGGTCCCCCGTATTTTTAAAACCAGCACCGGGCTCCACTAGCTGGACAGATAATGCCACAGCCGGGGGTCACTTTTATATAGTGCCCTGCGGCCGTGGCATCAAAAATCCAACTTGTCACCCCTGGCCGGGGTACCCTGGGGGAGTGGGGACCCCTTCAATCAAGGGGTCCCCCCCCCAGCCACCCAAGGGCCAGGGGTGAAGCCCGAGGCTGTCCCCCCCCATCCAATGGGCTGCGGATGGGGGGGCTGATAGCCTTTTGTGATAATGAAAAGATATTGCTTTTAGTAGCAGTACTACAAGGCCCAGCAAGCCTCCCCCGCATGCTGGTACTTGGAGAACCACAAGTACCAGCATGCGGCGGAAAAACGGGCCCGCTGGTACCTGTAGTACTATTACTAAAAAAATACCCAAAAAAAGACAAGACACACACACCGTGAAAGTAAAGATTTATTACATACATGCACACAAACATACATACATACTTACCTTATGTTCACACGAGGGTCTGTCCTCTTCTCCAGTAGAATCCAAGGGGTACCTGTTGAATAAATTCTACTCACCAGATCCCGGGTCCCAGGGTCCTCGGGGCAACCATTTGTAATCCAGGTACTTGAATAAAATAACAAAACGGAGAGCCGAGCCACGAACTGAAAGGGGCCCCATGTTTTCACATGGGACTCCTTTCCCCGAATGCCAGAAACCCACTCTGACTGATGTCTAAGTGGGTTTCTTCAGCCAATCAGGGAGCGCTACGTTGTAGCACCCTCCTGATCGGCTGTGTGCTCCTGTACTGTCTGACAGGCGGCACACGGCAGTGTTACAATGTAGCGCCTATGCGCTACATTGTAACCAATGGTGGGAACTTTCTGCCCTGCGGTTGACCTAAAGTGACGTCACCGCTGAGCAGAAAGTTCCCACCATTGGTTACAATGGAGCGCATAGGCGCTACATTGTAACACTGCCGTGTGCCGCCTGTCAGACAGTACAGGAGCACACAGCCGATCAGGAGGGTGCTACAACGTAGCGCTCCCTGATTGGCTGAAGAAACCCACTTAGACATCAGTCAGAGTGGGTTTCTGGCATTCGGGGAAAGGAGTCCCATGTGAAAACATGGGGCCCCTTTCAGTTCGTGGCTCGGCTCTCCGTTTTGTTATTTTATTCAAGTACCTGGATTACAAATGGTTGCCCCGAGGACCCTGGGACCCGGTGAGTAGAATTTATTCAACAGGTACCCCTTGGATTCTACTGGAGAAGAGGACAGACCCTCGTGTGAACATAAGGTAAGTATGTATGTATGTTTGTGTGCATGTATGTAATAAATCTTTACTTTCACGGTGTGTGTCTTGTCTTTTTTTGGGTATTTTTTTTAGTAATAGTACTACAGGTACCAGCGGGCCCGTTTTTCCGCCGCATGCTGGTACTTGTGGTTCTCCAAGTACCAGCATGCGGGGGAGGCTTGCTGGGCCTTGTAGTACTGCTACTAAAATAAGATTTTACTTACCGATAAATCTATTTCTCGGAGTCCGTAGTGGATGCTGGGGTTCCTGAAAGGACCATGGGGAATAGCGGCTCCGCAGGAGACAGGGCACAAAAAGTAAAGCTTTTCCAGATCAGGTGGTGTGCACTGGCTCCTCCCCCTATGACCCTCCTCCAGACTCCAGTTAGGTACTGTGCCCGGACGAGCGTACACAATAAGGGAGGATTTTGAATCCCGGGTAAGACTCATACCAGCCACACCAATCACACCGTACAACCTGTGATCTAAACCCAGTTAACAGTATGATAACAGCGGAGCCTCTGAAAGATGGCTTCCTTCAACAATAACCCGAATTAGTTAACAATAACTATGTACAATTTATGCAGATAATCCGCACTTGGGATGGGCGCCCAGCATCCACTACGGACTCCGAGAAATAGATTTATCGGTAAGTAAAATCTTATTTTCTCTATCGTCCTAGTGGATGCTGGGGTTCCTGAAAGGACCATGGGGATTATACCAAAGCTCCCAAACGGGCGGGAGAGTGCGGATGACTCTGCAGCACCGAATGAGAGAACTCCAGGTCCTCCTTAGCCAGAGTATCAAATTTGTAAAATTTTACAAACGTGTTCTCCCCTGACCACGTAGCTGCTCGGCAAAGTTGTAATGCCGAGACCCCTCGGGCAGCCGCCCAAGATGAGCCCACCTTCCTTGTGGAGTGGGCCTTTACAGATTTAGGCTGTGGCAGGCCTGCCACAGAATGTGCAAGTTGGATTGTGCTACAGATCCAACGAGCAATCGTCTGCTTAGACGCAGGAGCACCCATCTTGTTGGGTGCATACAATATAAACAACGAGTCAGATTTTCTGACTCCAGCTGTCCTTGCAATATATATTTTTAATGCTCTGACAACGTCCAGTAACTTGGAGTCCTCCAAGTCACTTGTAGCCGCAGGCACTACAATAGGCTGGTTCAGATGAAATGCTGACACCACCTTAGGGAGAAAATGCGGACGAGTCCGCAGTTCTGCCCTGTCCGAATGGAAAATCAGATATGGGCTTTTGTAAGATAAAGCTGCCAGTTCTGACACTCTCCTGGCCGAAGCCAGGGCTAGTAACATGGTCACTTTCCATGTGAGATATTTTAAATCCACCTTTTTTAGTGGTTCAAACCAATGAGATTTTAGAAATTCCAAAACCACATTGAGATCCCACGGTGCCACTGGAGGCACCACAGGAGGCTGTATATGCAGCACTCCCTTAACAAAAGTCTGGACTTCAGGAACTGAAGCCAATTCTTTTTGAAAGAAAATCGACAGGGCCGAAATTTGAACCTTAATAGATCCCAATTTGAGACCCATAGACAATCCTGATTGCAGGAAATGTAGGAATCGACCCAGTTGAAATTCCTCCGTCGGAGCACTCCGATCCTCGCACCACGCAACATATCTTCGCCAAATGCGGTGATAGTGTTGCACGGTTACTTCCTTCCTTGCTTTAATCAAAGTAGGAATGACTTCTTCCGGCATGCCTTTTTCCTTTAGGATCCGGCGTTCAACCGCCATGCCGTCAAACGCAGCCGCGGTAAGTCTTGAAACAGACAGGGACCCTGCTGAAGCAAGTCCCTCCTTAGAGGTAGAGGCCACGGATCTTCCGTGATCATCTCTTGAAGTTCCGGGTACCAAGTCCTTCTTGGCCAATCCGGAACCACTAGTATCGTTCTTACGCCTCTTTGCCGTATAATTCTCAATACTTTTGGTATGAGAGGCAGAGGAGGAAACACATACACCGACTGGTACACCCAAGGCGTTACCAGCGCGTCCACAGCTATTGCCTGCGGATCTCTTGACCTGGCGCAATACCTGTCCAGTTTTTTGTTGAGGCGAGACGCCATCATGTCCACCATTGGTCTTTCCCAACGGGTTACCAGCATGTGGAAGACTTCCGGATGAAGTCCCCACTCTCCCGGGTGAAGGTCGTGTCTGCTGAGGAAGTCTGCTTCCCAGTTGTCCACTCCCGGGATGAACACTGCTGACAGTGCTATCACATGATTCTCTGCCCAGCGAAGAATCCTTGCAGCTTCTGCCATTGCACTCCTGCTTCTTGTGCCGCCCTGTCTGTTCACATGGGCGACTGCCGTGATGTTGTCCGACTGGATCAACACCGGTTTTCCTTGAAGCAGAGGTTCTGCCTGGCTTAGAGCATTGTAGATTGCTCTTAGTTCCAGAATGTTTATGTGAAGAGACGTTTCCAGGCTCGTCCACACTCCCTGGAAGTTTCTTCCTTGTGTGACTGCTCCCCAGCCTCTCAGGCTGGCGTCCGTGGTCACCAGGATCCAATCCTGTATGCCGAATCTGCGGCCCTCCAATAGATGAGCACTCTGCAACCACCACAGAAGAGATACCCTTGTCCTTGGAGACAGGGTTATCCGCTGGTGCATCTGAAGATGCGACCCTGACCATTTGTCTAACAGATCCCTCTGGAAAATTCGTGCATGGAATCTGCCGAATGGAATTGCTTCGTAAGAAGCCACCATTTTTCCAAGGACTCTTGTGCATTGATGTACAGACACCTTTCCTGGTTTTAGGAGGTTCCTGACAAGCTCGGACAACTCCTTGGCTTTTTCCTCCGGGAGAAAAACCTTTTTCTGAACCGTGTCCAGAATCATCCCTAGGAACAGCAGACGAGTTGTCGGCATTAACTGGGATTTTGGAATATTCAGAATCCACCCGTGCTGTTTTAGCACTTCTTGAGACAGTGCTAATCCCATCTCTAGCTGTTCTCTGGACCTTGCCCTTATTAGGAGATCGTCCAAGTATGGGATAATTAATATGCCTTTTCTTCGAAGAAGAATCATCATCTCGGCCATTACCTTTGTAAAGATCCGAGGTGCCGTGGACAATCCGAACGGCAGCGTCTGAAACTGATAGTGACAGTTTTGTACAACGAACCTGAGGTACCCCTGGTGTGAGGGGTAAATTGGAACGTGGAGATACGCATCCTTGATGTCCAAGGATACCATAAAGTCCCCCTCTTCCAGGTTCGCTATCACTGCTCTGAGTGACTCCATCTTGAACTTGAACTTCTTTATGTACAGGTTCAAGGACTTCAGATTTAGAATAGGCCTTACCGAGCCATCCGGCTTCGGTACCACAAAAAGAGTGGAATAATACCCCTTCCCTTGTTGTAGAAGAGGTACCTTGACTATCACCTGCTGAGAGTACAGCTTGTGAATGGCTTCCAAAACCGTCTCCCTTTCGGAGGGGGACGTTGGTAAAGCAGACTTCAGGAAACGGCGAGGTGGATCTGTCTCTAATTCCAACCTGTACCCTTGAGATATTATCTGCAGGATCCAGGGATCTACCTGCGAGTGAGCCCACTGCGCGCTGTAATTTTTGAGACGACCGCCCACCGTCCCCGAGTCCGCTTGAGAAGCCCCAGCGTCATGCTGAGGCTTTTGTAGAAGCCGGGGAGGGCTTCTGTTCCTGGGAAGGAGCTGCGTGTTGCTGTCTCTTCCCTCGACCTCTGCCTCGTGGCAGATATGAATAGCCCTTTGCTCTCTTATTTTTAAAGGAACGAAAGGGCTGTGGTTGAAAAGTCGGTGCCTTTTTCTGTTGGGGAGTGACTTGAGGTAGAAAGGTGGATTTCCCGGCTGTAGCCGTGGCCACCAAATCTGATAGACCGACTCCAAATAACTCCTCCCCTTTATACGGCAAAACTTCCATATGCCGTTTTGAATCCGCATCGCCTGTCCACTGTCGCGTCCATAAAGCTCTTCTGGCCGAAATGGACATAGCACTTACCCGTGATGCCAGTGTGCAGATATCCCTCTGTGCATCACGCATATAAAGAAATGCATCCTTTATTTGTTCTAACGACAGTAAAATATTGTCCCTGTCCAGGGTATCAATATTTTCAATCAGGGACTCTGACCAAACTACCCCAGCACTGCCCATCCAGGCAGTCGCTACAGCTGGTCGTAGTATAACACCTGCATGTGTGTATATACTTTTTTGGATATTTTCCATCCTCCTATCTGATGGATCTTTAAGTGCGGCCGTCTCAGGAGAGGGTAACGCCACTTGTTTAGATAATCGTGTTAGCGCCTTGTCCACCCTAGGAGGTGTTTCCCAGCGCTCCCTAACCTCTGGCGGGAAAGGGTATAATGCCAATAATTTCTTTGAAATTATCAGCTTTTTATCAGGGGCAACCCACGCTTCATTACACACGTCATTTAATTCTTCTGATTCAGGAAAAACTATAGGTAGTTTTTTCACACCCCACATAATACCCTGTTTAGTGGTACCTGTAGTATCAGCTAAATGTAACGCCTCCTTCATTGCCAAAATCATATAACGTGTGGCCCTACTGGAAAATACGGTTGATTCGTCACCGTCACCACTGGAGTCAGTGCCTGCGTCTGGGTCTGTGTCGACCGACTGAGGCAAAGGGCGTTTCACAGCCCCTGACGGTGTTTGAGTCGCCTGGACAGGCACTAATTGATTGTCCGGCCGCCTCATGTCGTCAAACGACTGCTTTAGCGTGTTGACACTATCCCGTAGTTCCATAAATAAAGGCATCCATTCTGGTGTCGACTCCCTAGGGGGTGACATCCTCATATTTGGCAATTGCTCCGCCTCCACACCAATATCGTCCTCATACATGTCGACACACACGTACCGACACACAGCAGACACACAGGGAATGCTCCTAACGAAGACAGGACCCACTAGCCCTTTGGGGAGACAGAGGGAGAGTTTGCCAGCACACACCAAAAGCGCTATATATATATCAGGGATAGCCTTATAATAAGTGCTCCCTTATAGCTGCTTTGTTATATCAAAATATCGCCATAAATTTGCCCCCCCCCTCTCTGTTTTACCCTGTTTCTGTAGTGCAGTGCAGGGGAGAGACTTGGGAGCCGTCCTGACCAGCGGAGCTGTGAGAGGAAATGGCGCCGTGTGCTGAGGAGATAGGCCCCGCCCCTTTTCTGGCGGGCTCGTCTCCCGCTATTTAGAGAAATCAGGCAGGGGTTAAATATCTCCATATAGCCTCTAGGGGCTATATGTGAGGTATTTGTAGCCTTTATATAGGTTACATTTGCCTCCCAGGGCGCCCCCCCCCCCCAGCGCCCTGCACCCTCAGTGACCGCGTGTGAAGTGTGCTGAGAGGAAAATGGCGCACAGCTGCAGTGCTGTGCGCTACCTTTAGAAGACTGCAGGAGTCTTCAGCCGCCGATTCTGGACCTCTTCTGACTTCAGCATCTGCAAGGGGGCCGGCGGCGCGGCTCCGGTGACCATCCAGGCTGTACCTGTGATCGTCCCTCTGGAGCTTGATGTCCAGTAGCCAAGAAGCCAATCCATCCTGCACGCAGGTGAGTTGACTCCTTCTCCCCTCAGTCCCTCGCTGCAGTGATCCTGTTGCCAGCAGGAATCACTGTAAAATAAAAAACCTAGCTAAACTTTTTCTAAGCAGCTCTTTAGGAGAGCCACCTAGATTGCACCCTTCTCGGCCGGGCACAAAAATCTAACTGGAGTCTGGAGGAGGGTCATAGGGGGAGGAGCCAGTGCACACCACCTGATCTGGAAAAGCTTTACTTTTTGTGCCCTGTCTCCTGCGGAGCCGCTATTCCCCATGGTCCTTTCAGGAACCCCAGCATCCACTAGGACGATAGAGAAAAACAATATCTTTTCATTATCACAAAAGGCTATCAGCCCCCCCATCCGCAGCCCATTGGATGGGGGGGGGACAGCCTCGGGCTTCACCCCTGGCCCTTGGGTGGCTGGGGGGGGGACCCCTTGATTGAAGGGGTCCCCACTCCCCCAGGGTACCCCGGGTAGGGGTGACTAGTTGGATTTTTGATGCCACGGCCGCAGGGCACTATATAAAAGTGACCCCCGGCTGTGGCATTATCTGTCCAGCTAGTGGAGCCCGGTGCTGGTTTTAAAAATACGGGGGACCCCTACTCTTTTTGTCCCCCGTATTTTTGGAACCAGGACCAGGCGCAGAGCACGATGCTGGTTGCTTAAATATGGGGGAACCCCTGTCATTTTCCCCCCCATATTTCTGCAACCAGGATCGGCTCAAAGAGCCCGAGGCTGGTTATGCTTAGGAGGGGGGACCCCACGCAATTTTTTTTGAGAAAATAATCACTTTACCACCCCTTCCCACTGATATACATGCACGGATCTCATGGATCCGTGCATGCCTATCCAATCACGAATAAAAAAAGCAGGTCTGTTTTTTTTAAGCACTTTTTTACGAGTTGTAATTTTTCACGGCAGTGTTTTGTTTTTTTTTGCTTTGCACTTCTTAGTAAATTACCGAGATTCATAGTTAAACAGCCGCGTTTTGACCGATGGTGTATTCATTCGTAATTTTTTTGTTGGACTTCCAAAAAATTACGAATGCCCTCATCACTGCCGTGATTATTGCTTAGTAAATTACCGAGATGACACTTTGATGAAAAAACGGCATCTCGGTCAAAATCGGGACCTTAGTAAATTTACCCCATAGTCTCCACACACATTGCCAGCAAGTTACGTTTACTCAAAGGGTAGAACAATAGAGTTATTCAGCTTTACAGGATGTGAGGGGACAGAGCAAGGTTAGGACTTAGTGTGTGGTATCCAGATCTGCAGTATTTTGAGATCTACATTCCGGTTGTTATGTGCAGTATATCGCATGTTTCTGCGCATAGATATGTGCAGAATTGTAATATTCACAAATACTGTAAATAGTGTACTCTTGATATTCGGCGGGAACCCGGTGGTGGAGACCTGCAAGCACACCTGGACCAAGCGTCGCCCACTCATTCAAACCAACCTATGACCCCTCATGTACTGTAAATGACCTGCCCCATAACCTATGGAAGAAGAGCTTACATTTCCCATTGTATTGAATTTGGACCCATTGTATAAAAGTGAGGCTTCCTGACCAGGCACATTCTATTCTCTGAAGGTCATCTTGCTAAGACTGACTGAGGCCTGGACCCGGAAGCGCTCGCGAACAAACGTACGCACTATTAGTTGCTATTCTCTGAAGGTCATCTTGCTAAGACTGATTGAGGCCTGTATCCGGGAGCGCTCGCGAACAAACGTATGCACTATTAGTTGTAGCTCTTCTCTGTAATGTTGTTGTATCTTTTATATGTATCTTTGAGTAAATAATGTTGATGCTTTGGACCACAACATAACATTTAACTACTGGTGTCGCATTCCATTCTTGTTTGGGGAATAAGGTGTATTCAGCCACACGTGTCGCTGCATTGTGCGCACAGCGTCTCGGCGTGAATACTCAACGTGCATACACATCTTAGCGGTTATTGTTTACGTTTAGCAGCTGCAGCGGCCGAACCACAGTGTGATTAGGTATTGCTTTTCCCTGTAAGTAAATAGAACTTTACAGGGCATAGAGGGAGGAGCCAGCCCACACTGTTAAACTCTTAAAGTGCCAGTGGCTCCCAAAGGATCCGTCTGTATCCCATGGTACTAAATGGAACCTCAGCATCCTCTATGATGTAAGAGAAACCTATAGAAGCCAGGTGCATCAGGGTGGGCGCCCTGTGGATCCTATGGACCTTGAAGAAAAAGAGTTAATCATGGTAAGACTACCATAACTGTTATTTTCCTCTTCAGCGTCCATAGGTATTTACAGGGAAGACATTGGGATGTCCCAAAGTAGTTTGTTTAAGGAAGGGGACGCTCCTGAGCAGAGAGATGAATCCAGTGCCCAAAGGAAGCATCCTGAGAGGCAGAGGTATCAAAGGCATAGAAACTAAGAAAGGTTTGGACAAAGGACCACGTGGTCATCTTGCACAAATCCTCAGCAGAAGCATCACGACGGACTGCCCACGAAGGGCACACAGAGCAAGTAGAATGGGCACAGACTACATACGGTACTGGAAGTTCAGCATGCGTGTAAGCCAGTGAATTAATCATGCGAAGACATCTAGCCAGAGTCTGCTGGTTAGCTGGCCAGCTCCTGTTGTGAAACCCATTCAGGACAAAGGAGGAATCTGTTTTCCTGATGGAGCTGGTAGGATCCACGTAAATCCAAAGAGCACAGACCACATGAGGCTACCCCTTGTGAAAGGTCCAGTGATTGGAAGGCCGGAACCACAATTTCTTTGTTAAGATGGAACCTGGACAACATCTTGGGGAGGTAGTCAGCCCGGGTCTGTAGAACAACCCTGTCCAGATAAAAAATCAGAAAGAGGGAGCGACTGGAGAGCGCCTTCAAATCTGATACCCTACAGGCAGAGGCAATGGTCAGAAGGAAAAACGTTTTCGCCTTCAGCCACTTGAGGTCCACCGAGTCCAGAGGTTCAAGCAGGGAGCCTGTAGAACCAAAGAAAAATCCCAAGGAGCCACCGGAGGGACAAAGGGAGGTAGAATGCAAAGGACTCCCTGAAGGAAAGGAAGGGTGCGATTCTTTGCTGGAACCAGTCTGTCAGAGCAGAGACATGCACATTAAAGGATGCCAGATGGAGGCCGTGATCTACCCAAGCTTTGATAAACTAAATCACCCTGGAAACTCAAAAAACCAGAGGGTCATAGCGTCTTGCAGAACACCACTGGAAGTAAGCGTGCCAAACTCGGTAACAGATGCAGGCTTCTGTACCTTGAGCATCATTTGAATCACTAAGAGGGAGAAGCCTTTAGATCTTAGGAGGGATGACTCAAGAGCCACGCTGTCAAAGACGAGCTAGGTCTGGGTGAAGACAGGGACCTTGAGACAATAGGTTTGGTCACAGAGGAAGTGGAAAAGGAGTATCTATGGAGAGACTCTGTAGATCGGTGAACCAATGGCGCTTGGGTTAGGCCAGAGCTATCAGCAGCACGGTGCCTCATTACTGTTTGAATTTGCAAAGAACCCTGGGAAGGAGGGAGACCAGAGGGAAGAGATTCACCAGATGGAAAGTCCACTTCACTGCCAGAGAGTGTCCACAAGGGCTGCTGTAGGGTTTCTGGTCATGGACCCATATATACGGGAACTTTGTGGTTGTGTTGTAAGGTCATGAGGTCCACGTCTGGTAGGCCACGTTTGTATACCAGGAGCTGGAAGACTTCTGCATGTAGAGCCCACTCTCCGGCATGTACATTGTGACAGCTGAGGAAATCCGGAAGATGACGTTCAACCCATCTGAGAATGTGTGTCACTTCCTTCATTGCCAACAAACTGTGAGTGCCCCACTGATGCTTGAGGTAGGCTACCACAGTGGCATTGTCGGAACTGGACTAGGACAGGCTTGCCCTGGAGAATGTCCCGTGCCAGAGTGTATACAAATCGAAGCTCTAGGACGTTGATTGGCAGGGAACTCTCAATAGGATTCCAACGGCCCTGAAAGGAGTGTTAACCTGTTACTGCACCCCACCCACGGAGGCTGGCATCTGTGGTGAGGAACACCCACTCTGGGATCCAGAAGGAGGGACCCTTGTCCAAGTGGGACATCTGTAGCCACCAGGGGAGGGACAGGCAAACTTCCGTAGAGAGGACCATTGTCTGGGACCTGATCAGATGATGTTGTCCATTCCACCTGGAGAGGAGCAGGTGTTGAAGGGGTTTGGAGTAGAATTGGGCATATTCAACCATGTCAAAGGTGGAAACCATGGACCCAAGACCTGCATATCTGAGTGGATGGACATTCGGTGACTGTGAAGTAACTTGTGTACTCACATGTTTCCAGTGCGGTAATTTTGTCTGCTGGCAGGAAAATCCTTTGTACCTGAGAATCCAGGAGAGCTCCCATATACAATATCCTTTGAGAAGGAGCCAGAGAGGACTTCTTCCAGTTGATGAGCCAGCCATGTCTTTGCAGGAAGGCAATGGTCAGCTGAAGACTGCAGTGAAGGCCCTCTGGACACTGTGCTAGAATCAGCAGGTCGTAAAGGTATGGGAGTATTCTGACCCCCTAGTGACGGAGATGGGCCGCCATAACTGCCATGATTTTGGTAAAGACCAGAGGAGCTGCAGAAAGACCAAAAGGCAGTGCCCAAAATTGGTAATATTGCTGAAGGACAGCAAACCGGAGAAACCGTTAATGAGTGGTCGTAATAGGTACATGCAGGTAGGCATCCTGAATGTCCAGAGGCACCATAAAATCCCCTGGCGCCAACTCCAGGACAATGGAGCAGAGGGTTTCAATACGAAACCTGGGCACTCGGATAAACTTGTTCAGTGACTTTTGATTGAGGATAGGTCAATGAGACCCGTTGGGTTTCTGAACTAAAAAGAGGGTGCAGACATTACAAACCATGAATGCAGTAGAGACTGAATGGCTGTCTGGAGACTCAGGGCTTTGATTGACTCTGTTGGTGGAACGGTATGAAAGAACGGTTGGGTAGGGGCGCCTTGGGAAAGTGAGAGTGCACCTGTGAGAGACCACTTCTCGTACCCAGGCATGTGAGGTGGTCTGACGCCAGGACCGGACAAGTTAGTCTCCCACACTGGGATTTCCCAGGAGAAGGCCTGCCCGATCAGGCGAAGGGTTTGTTATCGGACTTGTTGGTTTGGATGTCTGGTAGCCCAAGCCTGTTTAGCATGGGGCTTGGAGGCCTTGTTGGAGGTAGACTGCAGAGGAAAGGATTGTCCTTTAGCTTTACCTTGGGGGCGAAAGGACTGCAAGGAAGATGTCCTAGGATTTGGGGTAGTTGCTGAGGGCAAGAAAGCAGATTTAGATGCTGCCATAGTAACCACCATTTTGCGCCAGACTGTCCCCAGCGAAGGGCAGGGATTTGAGGGCCTTCTTGGAGTCAATATCCACTTTCCAGGAGTGTAGTCAGTGACCACAGAGGTAGCAGCCACTTTGGAAGCCAGGAGACCAGTATCCAAAGCCATTTCTCCTAGATAAGAGACCACTTCCCTGATACGGGAGATGTGGGACAGCTGTTCCCTGGTAGCATCAGAGGGGAGACTGTCTTCCAGGGCATCTGCCCAGCCCTCAATAGCCTTAGTCGCCAATTCCATAGCCGATTGTATAATCGCTCCTGTTAGAGAATAGACAGACTTTAGACAAGTTAAAATTTTTCTATCCGTAGCTTCCTTCAGTATAGGCAAAGTAAAGCTTCGCACAAGGCGAGCTACATGAGAATCCACCATCGGGGGAACCTCCATCTTAGCACATTCCCCAATGGGATGGGGTAAACAGAAGCTAGTTATTTTGGTATCTGAAACGTCCTACTAGGGGTACTCCATGCTCCACGCATGAGGTCAATGAGCTGATCTGATTGAGGGAATTCTGCCTTAACAACCTTCTGCCATTTAAATACCTGGGTTTTTTACTTAGGAGCTGGCTCCTCCTCTTCAATTTCCAGAATGGATTTGACTGCCCTCCCTAACACGGGTACATCCACTGTAGAATGACGCTCCTCCTCACCTAAGGGTGACTCAGGGAGAGAGACATCTGCATCATCTGGCTTCCCAGATGACATGTCAGAATCCAAAAGCTGTGTAAATGGAGGATGACACAGTACACCTATGTGCTTTGGCAGCTACAGGTCTGTTACCCTGTAGCATTTGCTGAAAGGCGGCAGATGTTTGAGCTAGATTCTAGACCGAGTGTGAAAAAACATCCACCCAGGGAGGATGCATAGGGCGGACTGGCAGAGCAGGCTGTAACTACTGTGGGGGCTGATAAGCGGTCCGCTATCTGCGTCCAAACCAATGAGAGGGAAGACAGCCATGGTGGTTCCTGGACAGAGGCTGGTGCAGCAGGCTGGGGAGGTGGAATAAAGCAATTTGCACAACAACCGTCCTGGACAGGGTCCTGAGGGGATAATCCTGCGGAACAGGACCTGCAATTGACCAGCACAGGAGCAGTTGCCTCCTTGTTACCTTTGTCCATGGCAGACATAGTAACAAAAATATATTAGCACACAATAAATGTATAGCTACTAATGTAATGTGACACCCTTCACAGATACCAGTAAATGTGAAGTACTGTTGATCCTTATACACCTGTATTTAGGGTTAGAAGAACAGAAGGGATAAGTATAACGGACAGGAGAAAGACAGCAGAGCTAGCACAAGTCACATACAATACATATAAAATATACAGTTGCAAAGGGCACTTAAATCAACTACTCAGACCGCAGTGGCTGGTAGGATCAGGGAGACTGGACCCAGTGTTCTAGGAGACCTGCAGCTTCAGTACTGTTCAGAAAATGGCTGAGCGTCTCACAGTGGGAGGAGGGTGAAATAGGAGCAGCTCAGAAGCAGCCGCAGTGGAATTGCGCTTAGCTGGGGGAGGGGCCACTGGGGGAGAGCTGACCTGATGTAAACCTCCGGGGCCACTGGTCCATATAATGTCCCCTAGTGCCAATATAAGGTGCCCTGGTGGACTCGTGGGGTCGCTAATGGAGCGGCGCCCACATCAGCACCACCGGTCTGTGGCCCTCATTCCGAGTTGTTCGCTCGGTATTTTTCATCGCATCGCAATGAAAATCCGCTTAGTACGCATGCGCAATGTTCGCACTGCGACTGCGCCAAGTAACTTTGCTATGTAGAAAGTAATTTTACTCACGGCTTTTTCATCGCTCCGGCGATCGTAATGTGATTGACAGGAAATGGGTGTTACTGGGCGGAAACACGGCGTTTCAGGGGCGTGTGGCTGAAAACGCTACCGTTTCCGGAAAAAACGCAGGAGTGGCCGGAGAAACGGTGGGAGTGCCTGGGCGAACGCTGGGTGTGTTTGTCACGTCAACCAGGAACGACAAGCACTGAACTGATCGCACAGGCAGAGTAAGTCTGAAGCTACTCTGAAACTGCTAAGTAGTTAGTAATCGCAATATTGCGAATACATCGGTCGCAATTTTAAGAAGCTAAGATTCACTCCCAGTAGGCGGCGGCTTAGCGTGTGTAACTCTGCTAAATTTGCCTTGCGACCGATCAACTCGGAATGAGGGCCTGTATCCGCAACTGGAGGAAAAGGCTGCACAAAGACGTGGTTTCCCCCGCAAGCGGTGTTCCGCCTTACCTGTCCCCCGTTCTCCGACTGCAGCCTGGGTACCCATGGTGCTTGCTAGCTGGGCTCCGTGGCGCCTGCCGTAATCACTGGTCCACTCACCAGTGTTGCAGCGCTGGCAGCCTATAGGACTGCCTAGCACTGCTTGCTCAGTAGAATAAAAGATAAATAAAACATAAAAGGAAAAGCTTGGGGCTGCTTAAAAGCAGCCCCATTGTTAACAAGTGCATTCAGCTCCTGCTGGCACCAAAGCAAAACTGGGTAGCCTTGGTTCGGGGCCAGGTATATGGTAGGAGAGTCCGAAGCATCCTGGGAAAAGCTTAAACTGTTAGGTGCCCGGACCTCTCCAACCTCCTACACCCCAATGTCTTGCCTGTGGATGCCTATGGACCCTGAAGAAAAAAAAATTCTATAAGCTGGACCACCCCTCATTACTTAAGTCTTCTAGAGTCTATTTCCATAGCAATACCCACACGTTTTACCCATTTATTTATTCCACCCACTCTGCTAAGCTTTCCACTCTCACCCAATTCATTAACCATATAAAGGTGAAAAAGTTTATACTAAAATTATTCATTTAGATTAATTTGTACAATCTTGTAACAAAAGTATTCTTTTTTGGCTATGTACTTACATTCTTGGAACCAATAGACTGAAATACCTCAAATACATAATGTGCATGTATTCCATTGTTAGAGTCTCAGGGTCACAAATAAGCAGATGCAAGGTTAGGTCAGTATCAAAACGACAAATAGAATATGTATGACATATCCACATCATTGCTAGCACTTTGTACATTTAAGTTTGCAACTCGCATTATATTTCCCATTGTGTATCTACTCAGAAAAAAGGGCCTGATTCAGACCTGATTGCTGCTGTGTGTTTTCGCACAGCAGGCAATTATTGAACTACTGTACATGCATATGCACTGCAATGCGCAGGTGCGTCACCAAACAGCGACAGGATGGTGCGAAAATTTTGATTGCGCGGCCATTTTCAAGGTGATTGACAGGAAGAGGACGTTTGTTGGTGGTAACTGGCCGTTGTCAGGAAAAACGCAGGCGTTCCCAAGCGTTTTAAGGGAAGGTGTGTGACGTCAGCTCCGGCCCCGATCAGCCTGATTTCTTCGCACTGGAGGAGTAAGTATTGAGCTACGCACAGAGTGCACAGAATGGGAAAAACATTAGATGGAGAGTGTGATGCGAACGGTTTTGCAGCCGTACGCTGACTGAGGGAATTTTTCACACAGTGTACACATGCAATCGCACACTTGCATGAGGCGAATTTTCACTCCCCCTGGGCGGCGACTATCTGATCGCAGGACAGTGTAATTTGCAGCACAGCGATCAGGTCTCAATAAGGCCTAAAGTGAGGTAGATTATCATTTTGAAGGTATATTAAACCCATGTGCTTTCTGTATAAATAAAAAAATATGGATATACAGTGAGCATGGTACTGAACAAGGAACAACTCAGATTCAATTTGATTTATTTATTCATTTTTTTTATAGAAACCAGCACAGTCAGTAGATTTTTTTTTATTATTCATTGTTGCTTTTATAAATATTAACACATAACAAAAAGCAAGTAATTATGTGGAGACGGGAAATGGTTACAATACCGCTAGTAACTGGATCCCAGCTGTCACAACACTGACGTTGGAATCCCGACTAGTGGTGAAATGCCGCAGCTGGATCCCGACAGCCAGAAAGTTAACTGCATCCCATAAAAACTTGTGATTCACTACTGGAATTAACTCTTCTTGCTGCTGCACTTGAACAGATATTCTTTCAGCAACTGCTATAAAAAGGAGATTTATGGTAAGAACTTACCTTTGTTAAATCTCTTTCTGCGAGGTACACTTGGTTCCACAGGGATAACATCGGGGTGTAGAGTAGGATGTTGATCCGAAGCACCAACAAGCTAAAAGCTTTAAAAGTTCCCAAGATGCTCAGCGCCGCCTCCTCTATAACCCCGCCTCTGTGCACAGGAGCTCAGTTTTATTAACCAGTCCAATGCAGTAGCAGGTAAAAGAGACGACAACCGTTAGTAGCCACATACACCACATTCTCACGACAGGAGAAGGTATCAGCGGCTAATGCCATACAAACTCAAAGAAGCTAAGTGCGTCAGTGTGGGCGCCCTGTGGAACCCAGTGTACCTCGCAGAAAGATTTAACAAAGGTAAGTTCTTACCATAAATCTCCTTTTCTGCAGCGGGGTACACTGGGTTCCACAGGGAATGACATCAGGGATGTCCTAAAGCAGTTCCTCATGGGAAGGGACGCACTGTAGAGGGCATAAGAACCCGGCGTCCAAAGGAAGCATTCTGGGAGGCGAAAGTATCGAAGGCATAGAACCTTATGAACGTGTTCACTGAGGACCACGTAGCCACCTTGCACAATTGTTCAAGGGTCGAACCACGGTGGGCCGCCCAAAAAGGTCCTACCGACCGAGTAGAATGGGCCTTAATGGTAGCAGGAGCTGGAAGACCAGCCTGTACATAAGCATGTGCAATCACCATTCTAATCCATCTAGCCAGGGTCTGCTTAGAAGCAGGCCAGCCACGTTTGTTAAAACCAAACAGTACAAAAACAGAATCAGATTTCCTAATTTGAGGATGTTCTCTTCACATAGATACGGAGAGCCCGTACCACATCCAAAGACCTTTCTTTGGAAGACAACTCAGGAGAATTAAAGGCCGGAACCACAATCTCCTGGTTAAGGTGGAAGGAAGACACCACCTTAAGTATATAACCCGGACGCGTTCTAAGAACCGCCCGGTCACAGTGAAAAATCAGATGGGGGGACTTACAGGATAAGGCACCCAAGTCCAAGACCCTTCTAGCTGAATCAATAGCCAGCAAAAACAGCACCTTAAGGGAATGCCACTCAAACGGAGACTCTTGCAAGGCCTCCAGAACCACCGACAGATCCCAAGGGGCCACAGGTGGTACATAAGGAGGCTGAATCCGCAACACGCCCTGAGTGAATGTATGAACATCAGGTAGGGCAGCAATCTTTCCCTTTAACCAAACCGACAAGGCAGAAATGTGAACCTTGAGGGAGGCCAGACGAAGGCCTAAGTCCAGGCCCTGTTGTAGGAGGGCCAATAATTTGGCCGGGCTAAACTTGAAAACGTCATGATTGTGAGACGAACACCAAGTAAAGTAAGCATTCCAGACCCTATGGTAAATCCGAACAGAAGCCGGCTTACGGGCCTTCAACATAGTTTGAACGACCGCCTCAGAAAAACCCTTGGCCCTCAGGACGGAAGCTTCAAGAGCCATGCCGTCAAAGCCAGACGGGCCAAGTCCTGGTAAACACAAGGGCCCTGAACGAGGAGAGCTGGTCATTGTGGAATTAGAACGGGACGATCCAACGAGAGGCCCTGTAGATCGGAGAACCAGTGCCACCTGGGCCACGCTGGAGCGACCAGAAGTAGGTTTCCTCCTTCTTGCTTGAACTTACATATTACTCTGGGCAGGAGTGACACCGGAGGGAACACATATGGCAGCCAAAAGTTCCATGGGATTGACAGAGCATCCACGAACGCTGCTTGAGGATCCCTTGTCCCTGTTCCGAAGACCGGAACCTTGTGATTGTGTCGAGACGCCATCAGGTCCACATCTGGAAGGCCCCACTTGTCCACGAGAAGTTGAAACACCTCTGGATGGAGGCTCCACTCTCCAGCGTGTACGTCCTGACGACTGAGAAAGTCCGCTTCCCGGTTTAGGACCCCCGGAATGAACACTGCGGATATGGCCGGCAGATGGCGTTCTGCCCACTGAAGAATCCGTGAACTTCCCTCATTGCCATGCGGCTTTGAGTGCCGCCTTGATGATTGATGTACGCCACCATGGTGGCATTGTCCGATTGTACTTGAACAGGTCTGTTCTGTATTAGATGATGGGCCATTGTCAACGCATTGAACACTGCCCGCAGTTCCAGAATATTTATCAGGGGTAGAGACTCCTCCTTGGTCCACCGACCCTGAAGAGAGTGTTGTTCCAACACTGCGCCCCAACCTCTCAGACTGGCATCCGTCGTCAGCAGGACCCAGTTGGATATCCAGAAGGGATGGCCTCTGCTCAATCGTTGGTCTTGAAGCCACCAACTCAGAGACAGGCGGACCTCCGGAGACAGGGAGATCATGTGAGATCTGATCTGGTGAGGCAGGCCATCCAACTTGGCCAGAATTAACTTCTGCAGAGGGCGAGAATGAAATTGAGCATACTCCACCATGTCGAAAGCCGACACCATGAGACCTAGCACTTGTATTGCCGAATGTATCGACACTTGCGGACGAGATAGGAAGCATCGAATCCTGTCCTGAAGCTTCAGGACTTTCTCCTGAGACAAGAACAACCGTTGGTTGTGAGTGTCCAATAATGCTCCCAGGTGCACCATGTTCTGAGCAGGAACCAGGGAGGATTTCTTCCAGTTGATCAGCCACCCGTGGGCTTTCATGAACTGGACCGCATGATCTAGATGACACAGGAGAGGTTCTGGGGAATTTGCCAGGATCAACAAATCGTCCAACTACGGTAGGATCCTGACCCCTTGACGGCGGAGTGTAGCCGTCATGACCGCCACTACTTTGGTTTGACAACGGCTCCCAGAGTTTCCACCAAAGGGTAACACCCGAAATTGGTAATGAAGGTTGCCCACTGCAAAACTCAGGTACTGCTGATGAGACACTGCATAAGGAATATGCAGGTAGGCATCCTGTATGTCCAGGGAGACCATATAGTCCCCAGGCTCCAAGGCCAGAACAATAGAGCGCAGAGTTTCCATACGAAACTTGGAGACCCGCACATACTAGTTCAAGGACTTCAGATTGAGAATGGGCCGCGAGGACCCGTTCGGTTTCAGGACTAGAAACAGCGGTGAATAGTACCCTTTGCCTCTCTGAGCCAGAGGCACCTGTACTACCACTTCTGTGGTCAGGAGGGAATGTACCACCAAATGCAGAAAGTTTGCCTTTGTCGGGTCCAGTGGAACATCTGTCAGGCAAAATCGATGAGGGGGACGATTCTTGAAGGGTACGGCGTAACCTCGAGTGACGACTTCCCTTACTCTGCAACCATTCCTGGGCAAAACCTAGAAGTCAGCCCCTCACCCTGGGATCCCCCAGAGGGAGGCCCACCCCATAATACGGCAAGCTTGTCAGTTTTGGAAGCAGGCTGATGGGCAGCCCAGGCTCGCTTCGGTCTGGGCTTGGCAGGTCTGGAAGCACGAGCTTGCTTTGGGTACGCCTGACCTTTTGCTTTACCTGGGGGACGAACGGTCAGGGGGAAAGTACTTTTAGCCTTCTGCGTGGAAGGATCCATACTAGGTAGGCAAGCTGTTTTAGCAGTAGCCAGATCAACCACAGTCTTACTGAGGTCTTCTCCAAAGAGAATGTATCACTTGAAAGGAAGCACCTCCAGGGTTTTCTTTGAATCCATATCCACCGACCAGGATCTCAACCAAAGGATACATCTGGCCAAGACGGACGTAGTAGCAGCCTTGGCCGCCAGCACCCCGGCATCGGAAGCTGCCTCCTTAAGGTACAGAGAAGCTGTGGCAATATATGAGAGACATTGTCGAGCATGCTCAGATGCGTTGAAAGGCAGTTCTGCCTCTAGCCTCCTGAGCCCACGCCTCAACAGCTTCAGCAGACCAAGTTGCTGCAGTGGTTGGCCTATGCACAGCCCCCGTTAGGGTGTAAATCGCTTTCAAACAACCCTCCACACATCTATCCGTCGGTTCCTTCAGAGAGGTGACGGTAGTTACTGGCAGAGCAGAGGAAACTACCATGCGTGCCACATGAGAATCTACAGGCGGAGGAGTTTTCCAATTTTTACATAGCTCCGCAGAGAGAGGATAGCGAGCCAACAGTCTCTTATGCGGTGTGAATTTCGTTCTCGGATTTTCCCAGGATTCCTGACGTATGTCAGCCAGGTGTTGAGAATGAGGTAAAACTTGTTTAACCACCTTCTTACGTTTAAATCTGTCCGGATTTTTAGAGACAGCCGCAGCCTCAGGTTCATCAGAGACTTGAAGAATGAGCCTGATAGCCTCAATCAAATCAGGGACATCCACCATTGACTTCCCTTCCCCATCAGAAGCATCTGAGTAGAAACATCACCTTCCGATGGTAAAAAATGCATTGAAGGAAGGACACCTGATCAACTTACTGGTGAGCTACTATTAATGGCATTTGTGTACCTCCTAGGGAGCTATACTGGTGAGACTGGCCATTAGTTCCATATTCTACAACTTCTCACCACCTACTGTATGTAAAAGTCTGGATTATTGATAGAGCAGCTAATTGTCTGTCTACATGATTAGATAATATATTACTCTATTAAGCAGAACATTTTGTTTCACTGAGAAATTATCCTATTAAAAGGTCAAGATAAACATGGACCCATCTGTATATAATAATAGAAAATGTAGAGCTCTTAGTTACATATATTTAGCAAAAAATATGATAAGCCTCCAGTCCACTTCACGGTGGCTCTATATACTAAGTATAAGTCCAGGGCGTGGACCCCACACAGTCGGCTCAGGCCCAACCACCCCAGGGCAGCACACCATTGAAATACTAAAGTGTTACTATGTGTTAATTAGAAAGAAACAGGAGCTATGTGTTAGAAAGTGATACAAAAACAAGGGTGTTCGCAAAATACTCAAAAGAGTAGTATTAGTTGAAAAATAAGAGTGTTAAACAAGTGCAAAATAAATATTATGGTGTGCTACCCCAAGGTAGCCCGGTCACACCAGACCTGGGGGGTACCACTCCCCAAACCCACACACAGCATAATAATAATTATATCCACTGTGGGTCATATAATTGCTTAATGTACGGCCACATGATAATGGCATATACAATAGTGTTCTCTTGCAGTGTTGTCCCTTTTTATTCTTGTTAGATTATTACTTTGGATATATGCGTTTTGATGTTTCCAAGTGCACTTTAGCACCCAGCTACAGGTTAGGGGTCCTATTGAGAGTTAAGACCAATTCAGATAATAGGTGCAATTCAGCAACAAGCTAAACCATGTTTTCCATACAAAGGAAGCACTTTTTTTTGTTGTTGGACACAGTAAAGATACTGTTAGTTTTGCACACAAAGAGCCTGAGTTGGATGTAAAGTTGCTGCAAGCCCTGATATCCGCTGCAGCCAGATTTACTATAACTTTATGCCAATGGGAATATCCATCTGTCTTCATTGGTATGATCGCATTACCCACTGTTTTTCCATCCGAAGCAATCATCACTAGTATCGCCAATAACAACTTTGATGTAAACGATTCATCTGACAAAGGCGTCTCGTTTCTTTCCACACACAACAGGCACGGTAGTCGGCTTACATACCCAAGATACTCCCATAACACTCTGTGAGAGAGATGGATCTGTGCGTCTATGCAGTAAGCACTCAAAATGCCAATTTCACAGATGGAGAGAAGCGGCCATGCAGGGAGACAACGGTCCGCTATCGTATCCTCTGTCAAAGTGCGTATTCAAAGTACGGTGCATAAGCAGACTGTGAATGCTTTCATTGGCACATGCACACTCTGCTGATAAATGCAGGATGTGCCCACTTTTGAACTTACGTCCGTTTCAAAATCAGGCCCAAATGCTGCATTACTTGGAGACTCCTACACACAACTCTGTGTCTGCACAACGATTTTTCCACAATGCTAAGCTACACTTCCCACACTAATGCATTTCTGTCTCCAAATGAGACCCTATGGGCCAGATGTAATGACGTCTGAGTTCAGCGGCCATGCGGAATGCTGGCTGAACTCAGGCGTTTCTTTAAAGGGGCAATCACTGACAAGGTATGGTTTTGCCTTGTAAGTGATTGCCCCTTTAAAAAAAAAGTCCAAGTTCAGCCAGCATCCATCACGCACGGCCGCCAAACTCGGGCAACTTTACATCTGGCCCTATGTCTTTCTTGCTCATGTGTCTATTCTGTATTTGAAAATTTGCTTTTTAAACACATACAGTAATGCAGTCCAAACTTCCATATATTGGGCTGGATTCAGAGCTGTACATTAAATCATTCACAGCTGCGATCCCATACTCATAAGATATGTGAAAGTATGCAAATAACATAATTTCTATTGAGACGGCCCCCCCGGCAGCTTCCTATATCCAAGCAACTGTGTACAAATATGCAGTGGCAGTCACAGATCCTTCAGTAAATCAATTAACTGAGTAACCCTATAGTCGCGCAGAATGGGCGCTAGAATTGAGTTGCTGGAGCCATGTTTTCTGCCTACAGGATTGCAGTTATAGGCTGAGACACAAGCTCTGAAACCGGTTGTGACACACCTACGTTTTTTCCGCCACTCCCTGTTACCTCCCCCAAACTGTCCCTGACTGCCAATAAATCCTCACTGCGAGCAACATCGCTACGGAACCTTGGAGTGTGTTCAGTGTGACCGTGACACAAGTGTAGTCAGACGATAATAGCTCAGCTCTGTATAAATATCAGCATTGCGTACTGTTTGGTTTTTGTTTGGCTCACTTTAATCTTTCATTTCTTAAGGTGAAATGATTTGGTTTTCTTCTTTGTAACAGTGATGAATTGATTCCTTTGGAAAACATTCTCTTTTTGTGTCACTACTGTGATGAGTTCACTTTATAGACACACTGCATGACTGTGGTGTAACATTGGGCCTGCTAACCCAATGGTTATCTCTGATGGTGGGGGGACTGCGCATGCAGTCCGCTCGCAATGTCTCCCAACCACAGCTTGACTGACAAGCTACGGCGTTTGGAAGGCAGAGAGGGGTCATTCCTGGCCAGCGTTTCCAGTAGGGACAAGGCCAGGGTCTGTGCATGCATATTTCCTGGCCAGGAACCGGTCAGGCTGAGTAAAGCCTTGTCTAACGCAGCCTGGCCAACCCTGCAACCACCGCAACTGATGGTCGCAATGGCGATCAGAGGCAGCATCTATGGACACTGCACTCGGATCGCCAATGCAATGCAGAAAGTGTCTATTTCATATAGATACCTTGTGCTGCATTTGCATTTTGGTGGACGGAATTGAAAAGCGGCTTGTGTGCGGCTCTGCAATTCCGTCCATCTCTGAATCAGGCATATTGTTTTACAAAACAAAAAAATAACCAAAATGTTTTTTATTTCACTGTTAAAATTTGAAATACTGAACACACAATTAGACAACTGCTTTATTCATTACCTTTTTCAACATCAGTAGTTTTAACATCACTTTGCAACTTTTTCTGTTTATACAGGTACTGTTCAAAAACTGGCCTATAAATATATATACCACCGGTAAATCCGAGTAAAACTGCCAAGAAGAGCTGGCCGAAAGGAAGTCGACGACTCATCTTCAGTGTAACAACTTTAACCTCTAAATCCTAATGAATTACTTTCAAATGCAGGATACCTGTAATGGATTAAGGAAAAATACAATTAAATGTACAGCAAAAAGTCAGAAGGCATATTAATGTAATGGTATACACTGAATTGTGACTGAGCATTATGACCCCCCCACACCCTATCCTCCCACACAAACACACACTTTCAACCCCCTAGAGCAACATGATCTTTCCTTTAGGGGCCCATTTATCAATAAATATTTGTGGCTTATTGGGGGGGGGGGGGGTAACCGCAAATATTTCGTATCACCGAGGAACAGCAGCAGATGTCTCGTAGGAGGTGCTACTTCAGCACACCAATGTTTTGGGATATGAGGACCATGACATGGCTGGACCTGATGAGATTTACTGTGTACTTACTTTCTCCAGATTTTTGCTTTTGCAATACTGAGACTTATACACACAGTGCATCCGCATGTATATAATAGCGAGCCATCTGGAATCTATCAGAGAGAAGAAATGGATGATAGTGTGCACGTTACATACAGAGCTATTAGGCAAAAAGTGCAAAACATGGGGTACACTAAGTACTGTAAGTAACCTAAGTAACATAAGTAAATGTTTTATATATATATATATATATATATATATATATATATATATATATATATATATATATATATAACAGCAGTCAGGCGGAACTCACGGCGAGAGGAAAAAAAACACAGACACCTTGCAGAGCTGTCAACGTTTCAATGCATACAATACATTTTCGTCAGGACAACAGGGCATAAGAAACCAACATACCTAAATAGTCTTCTCCGTCTGTGCATGGCGCCGTCCGCCCGCCGCGTCCCGCTCAGCCGAATGACGTCATCCGCAGGCGCCGGCGTCATGACAACCAGACAAGATTCACCGTAGTGGATGCTGGGAACTCCGTAAGGACCATGGGGAATAGACGGGCTCCGCAGGAGACTGGGCACTCTAAGAAAGAATTAGATCTACTGGTGTGCACTGGCTCCTCCCTCTATGCCCCTCCTCCAGACCTCAGTTAGGGAAACTGTG
This sequence comes from Pseudophryne corroboree, assembly GCF_028390025.1. Taxonomy (NCBI): domain Eukaryota; kingdom Metazoa; phylum Chordata; class Amphibia; order Anura; family Myobatrachidae; genus Pseudophryne; species Pseudophryne corroboree. The sequence continues at coordinate 292,051,153 of NC_086449.1, forward strand.
CCCGGAAGAGCCGACACAATAAGGAAAGGATTTGGAATCCCGGGTAAGACTCATACCAGCCACACCAATCACACCGTACAACTCGTGATACTATACCCAGTTAACAGTATGAATAACAACTGAGCCTCACGAACAGATGGCTCATAACAATAACCCTTTAGTTAGGCAATAACTATATACAAGTATCGCAGACAATCCGCACTTGGGATGGGCGCCCAGCATCCACTACGGACTACGAGAAATAGATTTACCGGTGAGTAAAATCTTATTTTCTCTGACGTCCTAGTGGATGCTGGGAACTCCGTAAGGACCATGGGGATTATACCAAAGCTCCCAAACGGGCGGGAGAGTGCGGATGACTCTGCAGCACCGAATGAGCAAACTCAAGGTCCTCCTCAGCCAGGGTATCAAACTTGTAGAATTTTGCAAACGTGTTTGATCCCGACCAGGTAGCAGCTCGGCAAAGTTGTAAAGCCGAGACCCCTCGGGCAGCCGCCCAAGAAGAGCCCACCTTCCTCGTGGAATGGGCTTTGACTGATTTAGGATGCGGCAGTCCAGCCGCAGAATGTGCAAGTTGAATCGTGGAGCAGATCCAGCGAGCAATAGTCTGCTTAGAAGCAGGAGCACCCAGCTTGTTGGGTGCATGCAGGATAAACAGCGAGTCAGTTTTTCTGACTCTAGCCGTCCTGGAGACATAGATTTTCAGGGCCCGGACTACGTCCAGCAACTTGGAAGCCTCCAAGTCCCGAGTAGCCGCAGGCACCACTATAGGTTGGTTCAAATGAAACGCTGATACCACCTTAGGGAGGAATTGGGGACGCGTCCTCAATTCTGCTCTGTCCATATGGAAGATCAGATAGGGCTTTTACAGGACAAAGCCGCCAATTCTGACACCCGCCTAGCCGAAGCCAAGGCCAAAAACATAACCACTTTCCACGTGAGATATTTTAAATCCACGGTCTGAAGTGGCTCAAACCAATGTGATTTTAGGAAATCCAACACAACGTTGAGATCCCAAGGTGCCACTGGGGGCACAAAAGGGGGCTGAATATGCAGCACTCCCTTAACAAACGTCTGAACTTCAGGCAGTGAAGCCAGTTCTTTTTGAAAGAAAATCGACAGGGCTGAAATCTGGACTTTAATGGATCCCAATTTTAGGCCCATAGTCACTCCTGACTGTAGGAAGTGCAGAAATCTACCCAGCTGAAATTCTTCTGTGGGGGCCTTCATAGCCTCACACCAAGCAACATATTTTCGCCATATACGGTGATAATGCTTTGCTGTCACATCTTTCCTAGCTTTTATCAGCGTAGGAATGACTTCAACCGGAATGCCCTTTTCCATCAGGATCCGGCGTTCAACCGCCATGCCGTCAAACGCAGCCGCGGTAAGTCTTGGAACAGTAGCAGGTCCTGTCTGAGAGGCAGAGGCCAAGGGTCCTCTGAGATCACCTCTTGCAGTTCCGGGTACCAAGTCCTTCATGGCCAATCCGGAACGATGAGTATAGTTCTTACTCCTCTTTTTCTTATTATCCTCAGCACCTTTGGTATGAGAGGAAGAGGAGGGAACACATAAACCGACTGGTACACCCACGGTGTCACTAGAGCGTCCACAGCTATCGCCTGAGGGTCCCTTGACCTGGCACAATATCTTTTTAGCTTTTTGTTTAGGCGGGACGCCATCATGTCCACCTGTGGCCTTCCCCAACGGTTTACAATCAGTTGGAAGACTTCTGGATGAAGTCCCCACTCTCCCGGGTGGAGGTCGTGCCTGCTGAGGAAGTCTGCTTCCCAGTTGTCCACTCCCGGAATGAACACTGCTGACAGTGCTATCACGTGATTTTCCGCCCATCGGAGAATCCTTGTGGCTTCTGCCATCGCCATCCTGCTTCTTGTGATGCCCTGTCGGTTTACATGGGCGACCGCCGTGATGTTGTCTGACTGAATTAGCACCGGCTGGTTTTGAAGCAGGGGTCTTGCCTGACTTAGGGCATTGTAAATGGCCCTTAGTTCCAGAATATTTATGTGTAGGGAAGCCTCCTGACTCGACCATTGTCCCTGGAAGTTTCTTCCCTGAGTGACTGCCCCCCAACCTCGGAGGCTTGCATCCGTGGTCACCAGGACCCAGTCCTGTATGCCGAATCTGCGGCCCTCGAGTAGATGAGCACTCTGTAGCCACCACAGCAGAGACAGAAAATAAGATATACTGTGTGTATTCTGGCGCAAATTTAAAGTGTCAGCCCAATTTCACTCCTCTTGTGGTCTACCCAATCTTAAACCACACACAATAATAGAAAATACAAGTCGTTTGAGGGGAAATCAAAGGCGATACTAAATAATTAAAACAAAGTAAAAAAATTAGTTAGATATACATCACATATAACCTCGACGGACTGGTGATATTTGAATTTCTTTAACATCCAATGTAGACAATAGTTCTTTTTTTCTTCTTTCAATTCAAATCAATCTCCAACGTGAAATTCATAGGAAACAAAATTGGGAAAGAGGCATACAATGTGTAATATTGTTTGTCATCCGACAATAAAAACAAGTCCTGTGACTTTTCCAGAGGGAAAAGAGCCCTATAAGGTGAAATTCTTGATAGTTGAGAAAGGGATAGTTCCTCACCACCTTTTCATTAGAAGATACACGTACCAAAACTCACTTAAATAGTGTAGAGACAGACTTATCAAGGTATCTTTAAAAGTAGGGGACAGTACTAGAAGGTAAAGATTTGTTCAATTTGAACGTACCACACTCACTTTCTTGGAGTGTGGGTATCCTCACATAACGGTTTCTTTAGAATGGATATGAAGACAGCCGTTTCTTTCCAAAAAAAGGTTTGTTTATTGTTATACAATTAAAAAAATTCTAAAAAAGTTTTTTTTCTCCTTATATATTACCATTACAAGGTATGTACACATAAGGTGGGTCAGATGAAATGAGACTAACAAAGGTGAATTCCGGACTAACACCTTGGTTACACCTGTGTACTATACCTTCACAATTTGGATGGCAACAGGAGGATGCTGTAAAAACACGTATAAGTCACTGTCTGGGAGCACCACCAACGACGTTTCGACCCAATGGTCTTTTTCAAGGTATGTGCCCAGGCAGTGATAGACAGGATATTTATACCATAAAACAGGAAGTAGTGAAGGAACATGGGTAATTACTTCTATTACACTTACAAACTTGCATTAACATTAATAAGTCTTATCATTAAACCAAATTCCAAATTCCTGCCCTCTGTGACAGGGTGATCAGCCGATGCATCTGAAGATGCGATCCGGACCACCTGTCTAACAGATCCCACTGAAAGATCCTTGCATGGAACCTGCCGAATGGAATTGCTTCGTAAGAAGCTACCATCTTTCCCAGGACTCGCGTGCAGTGATGCACCGACACCTGTTTTGGTTTTAGGAGGTCTCTGACCAGAGATGACAACTCCTTGGCCTTCTCCTCCAGGAGAAACACCTTCTTCTGTTCTGTGTCCAGAATCATACCCAGGAACAGCAGACGCGTCGTAGGAACCAGCTGCGACTTTGGAATATTCAGAATCCAGCCGTGCTGTTGTAGCACTTCCTGAGATAGTGCTACTCCGACCAACAACTGCTCCCTGGACCTCGCCTTTATAAGGAGATCGTCCAAGTACGGGATAATTATAACTCCCTTCTTTCGAAGGAGTATCATCATTTCGGCCATTACCTTGGTAAATACCCTCGGTTCCGTGGACAGACCAAACGGCAACGTCTGGAATTGGTAATGGCAGTCTTGTACCACAAAACGGAGGTACACCTGGTGAGGTGGATAAATGGGGACATGCAGGTACGCATCCTTGATGTCCAGTGATACCATGTAATCCCCTTCTTCCAGGCTTGCAATAACCGCTCTGAGCGATTCCATTTTGAACTTGAACCTTCTTATATAAGTGTTCAAGGATTTAAAATTTAGAATGGGTCTCACGAACCGTCTGGTTTCGGTACCACAAACATTGTGGAATAGTAACCCCGTCCCTGTTGAAGGAGGGGAACTTTTATTATCACCTGCTGGAGGTACAGCTTGTGAATTGCCGCCAGTACTACCTCCCTGTCCTGGGGAGTAGCTGGCAAGGCTGATTTGAGGTAACGGCGAGGGGGAGACGTCTCGAATTCCAGCTTGTATCCCTGAGATACCACTTGTAGAACCCAGGGATCCACCTGTGAGCGAACCCACCGGTCGCTGAAGTTCTGGAGACGGGTCCCCACGGCACCTGGCTCCACCAGTGGAGCCCCAGCGTCATGCGGTGGATTTAGTGGAAGCAGGGGAGGATTTCTGTTCTTGGGAACTGGCTGTATGGTGCAGCTTTTTCCCTCTACCCCTGCCTCTGGGCAGAAAGGACGCGCCTTTAACCCGCTTGCCTTTCTGGGGCCGAAAGGACTGTACCTGATAATACGGTGCTTTCTTTGGCTGTGAGGGAACCTGGGGTAAAAATGTCGACTTCCCAGCTGTCGCTGTGGAAACGAGGTCCGAGAGACCATCCCCAAATAATTCCTCACCCTTGTAAGGCAAAACCTCCATGTGCCTTTTAGAGTCCGCATCACCTGTCCACTACCGAGTCCATAATACTCTCCTGGCAGAAATGGACATTGCATTTATTCTAGATGCCAGACGGCAAATATCCCTCTGTGCATCTCTCATGTATAAGACTACGTCTTTAATATGCTCTATGGTTAGCAATAGTGTCCCTGTCAAGCGAATCAATATTATCAGACAGGGAATCAGACCACGCAGCTGCAGCACTGCACATCCATGCTGAAGCAATAGCAGGTCTCAGTATAGTACCTGAGTGTGTATATACAGACTTCAGGATAGCCTCCTGCTTTCTATCCGCAGGCTCCTTTAAGGCGGCCGTATCCTGAGACGGTAGTGCCACCTTTTTTGACAAGCGTGTGAGCGCTTTATCCACCCTCGGGGATGTCTCCCAACGTACCCTGTCCTCTGGCGGGAAAGGGTACGCCATTAGAAACTTTTTAGAAATCACTAGTTTCTTATCAGGGGAAGCCCACGCTTCTTCACACACTTCATTTAACTCATCTGAAGGGGGAAAAACCACTGGTTGTTTTTTCTCCCCAAACATAATACCCTTTTTTGTGGTACTTGGGTGAATGTCAGAAATGTGCAACACATTTTTCATTGCCGTAATCATGCAACGGATAGCCCTAGTGGAATGTACATTAGTCTCGTCGTCGTCGACACTGGAGTCCGACTCCGTGTCGACATCTGTGTCTGCCATCTGAGGTAGCGGGCGTTTTTGAGCCCCTGATGGCCTTTGAGACGCCTGGGCAGGCACGGGCTGAGAAGCCGGCTGTCCCACGGCTGTTACGTCATCCAGCCTTTTATGTAAGGAGTTGACACTGTCGGTTAATACCTTCCACATATCCATCCACTCTGGTGTCGACCCCGCAGGGGGTGACATCACATTTATCGGCACCTGCTCCGCCTCCACATAAGCCTCCTCATCAAACATGTCGACACAGCCGTACCGACACACCGCACACACACAGGGAATGCTCTGACTGAGGACAGGACCCCACAAAGTCCATTGGGGAGACAGAGAGAGAGTATGCCAGCACACACCACAGCGCTATATAAACAGGGATTTACACTACACAAAGTGATTTTCCCTATAGCAGCTATAATACACAGTATTGCGCCTAAATTTAGTGCCCCCCCTCTCTTTTTTTACCCTATTGAGCCTGGAAACTGCAGGGGAGAGCCTGGGGAGCGTCCTTCCAGCGGAGCTGTGAAGAGAAAATGGCGCCAGTGTGCTGAGGGAGATAGCCTCGCCCCTTTTTCGGCGGGCTTCTCCCGCTCTTTATATCAATATTAAGGCAGGGGATTTGTACACATATATAGTTTATGAGATTATATTATGTGTTTTTTTAGCCTTTTTAAGGTAATCTAATTGCAGCCCAGGGCGCTCCCCCCCCAGCGCCCTGCACCCATCAGTGACCGGAGTATGTGGTGTGCATGGGGAGCAATGGCGCACAGCTGCAGTGCTGTGCGCTACCTTAATGAAGACCGGAGTCTTCAGCCGCCGATTTTCTCCTCGGAATCTTCCGTCTTCTGGCTCTGCAAGGGGGACGGCGGCGCGGCTCCGGACGACCGAGGCTGGGCCTGTGTTCGATCCCTCTGGAGCTAATGGTGTCCAGTAGCCTAGAAGCCCAAGCTAGCTGCAAGCAGGTAGGTTCGCTTCTCTCCCCTAAGTCCCTCGTAGCAGTTAGTCTGTTGCCAGCAGATCTCACTGAAAATAAAAAACCTAATAAATACTTTCTCAGGAGAGCCCCTAGTGTGCAACCAGCTCGAGCCGGGCACAGATTCTAACTGAGGTCTGGAGGAGGGGCATAGAGGGAGGAGCCAGTGCACACCAGTAGATCTAATTCTTTCTTAGAGTGCCCAGTCTCCTGCGGAGCCCGTCTATTCCCCATGGTCCTTACGGAGTTCCCAGCATCCACTAGGACGTCAGAGAAATATAAAATATATGTTGGCCCTTGAGAGCGTCACATCAGACAAGCCAGTAGCCAAACTCTTTTGTGCGGCACATCATTCACAGGCAACACTGAGGTGCATGGTCACTGTCTACATCCTACCTCCATCTCAGGGAGGTGACCATGCCAAAATGCTTCTACGTAGAGAGGCCATGTGGATTAGTAAATTGGAGGTCTGAATGACTCCAAACATTATGGGATCTTTTTGGGCACATAAGGACTCCTCTGATTTGGAAGTGTGTCATATAGTGAAAGAATAATAGATTATCTGGATTATTATAATCTTTGTACACCTTATTATTTTTTCTTTTTATTATTTTTTTACAATCTGGTCTTTTGGTTTCTGAGTAGTCTGTGCTTTCTTATTGATACATATATCCTACTTGTACTGAGATATAGGACCTATTTATATTGTACATACTGCTGCATGCTGTGAAATTATGTGTTCTTGTTGGCACTATTTGTGATCAATAATACGCATTATGGAAAAATGGTATCTTTTTGAATGGTATCGTATTCGTGACAAAGGTATCATTGGTTAAGCATTTAATCAGCTAATAAATAGTTAGATTTATCTTTACAGCAACCATGGCGATACATGTTGCTAGGCAAACATGCACTAATTATATATCCTCTTTTGGGCATATTCCCAGACCCGACGCATCACTTTGTAGTGTTCCCTCTAAAAATGAAATAGGGCAGGGCGCCGGACTCCGGGGGCATATTTGCGCACGGCCGAAACGGGACGCGACCATGTAAATTAGGGGGCGTGGCCACGCTAACGTCATTTTAGTGGGCGGTGCGGCCCACAGACGTTGCTGTAGGGGGCGTCCATGGCCGGCGGCGTCACTGTTGGGGGCGTGCTTAGCACCTCCGTCGGTGCTGGGCTTCCCCCAGCTCTCTCCCATAGCGTGAATGGATGCCGTGCGCACGGCATCTTTACACGTTGGGAGGGCAGGAAGCGGGCGGCTGTTCTAGCAGGGTGCCGCAAAAGGGGCAGGGTGGGTTTTGCCTTTTAAAACACGGGCAGGCGTGGCGCCCTGCTAAAACAGCCTAGAGTGAACACTAACTTTGATGTGAGTTACTGGGTAGTGTGTTCCGGACCTTGTGCTGGTTTCGGATGACGCAGTGTTGCAAACAGAGGACGAGTATCAGCACGTTGTCAGGCAACGGTGACTGGGGAATGCGCCCCAGACCTCTGTTTGAGCTCCGGATGATGCACTTCTGATCTCCATACCCTGGTGCACCGATGGCCACAATTTTTTAATCCTGGATTCAACATACATATCAGAAACTACTATATAATTGATTATAAATATCTTAACACAGTGTATTATTTTCTAATAATGATGCTACTGTCACTTTTGGTCATAGAAAATAAGATTTTACTTACCGGTAAATCTATTTCTCGTAGTCCGTAGTGGATGCTGGGGACTCCGTAAGGACCATGGGGAATAGACGGGCTCCGCAGGAGACAGGGCACTTTAAGAAAGAATTTGGATACTGGTGTGCTCTGGCTCCTCCCTATATGTCCCTCCTCCAGACCTCAGTTAAAGAAACTGTGCCCGGAAGAGCTGACAGTACAAGGAAAGGATTTTGGAATCCAGGGCAAGACTCATACCAGCCACACCAATCACACCGTATAACTTGTGATAAACTTACCCAGTTAACAGTATGAACAACAACAGAGCATCAGATCAACCCTGATGCAACTATAACATAACCCTTATGTAAGCAATAACTATATACAAGCATTGCAGAAGAAGTCCGCACTTGGGACGGGCGCCCAGTATCCACTACGGACTACGAGAAATAGATTTACCGGTAATTAAAATCTTATTTTCTCTAACGTCCTAGAGGATGCTGGGGACTCCGTAAGGACCATGGGGATTATACCAAAGCTCCCAAACGGGCGGGAGAGTGCGGATGACTCTGCAGCACCGAATGAGCAAACACAAGGTCCTCCTCAGCCAGGGTATCAAACTTGTAGAACTTTGCAAAAGTGTTTGAACCCGACCAAGTAGCTGCTCGGCAAAGCTGTAATGCCGAGACCCCTCGGGCAGCCGCCCAAGAAGAGCCCACCTTCCTTGTGGAATGGGCTTTTACTGATTTTGGCAGCGGCAATCCAGCCGCAGAATGAGCCTGCTGAATCGTGTTACAGATCCAGCGAGCAATAGTTTGCTTTGAAGCAGGAGCACCCAGCTTGTTGGGTGCATACAGGATAAACAGCGACTCAGTTTTCCTGACTCTAGCCGTTCTGGCTACATAAACCTTCAAAGCCCTGACCACATCTAGTAACTCGGAATCCTCCAAGTCACGAATAGCCACAGGCACCACAATAGGTTGGTTCATATGAAAAGATGACACCACTTTTGGCAGAAATTGTGAACGGGTCCGCAATTCTGCCCTGTCCATATGGAAAACCAGATAGGGGCTTTTATGTGACAAAGCCGCCAATTCTGACACACGCCTAGCTGAAGCCAAGGCTAATAGCATGACCACCTTCCACGTGAGAAATTTTAACTCCACAGTTTTAAGTGGCTCAAACCAGTGTGACTTCAGGAAACTCAACACCACGTTAAGATCCCAAGGTGCCACTGGAGGCACAAAAGGGGGCTGAATATGCAGCACTCCCTTTACAAACGTCTGAACTTCAGGCAGAGATGCCAGTTCTTTTTGAAAGAAAATAGACAGGGCTGAAATCTGGACCTTAATGGAACCCAATTTTAAGCCCAAAGTCATTCCCGACTGTAGGAAGTGAAGGAAACGGCCCAGCTGGAATTCCTCCGTAGGGGCATTCCTGGCCTCACACCAAGCAACATATTTTCGCCATATACGGTGATAATGTTTAGCCGTCACGTACTTCCTAGCCTTTATCAGCATAGGAATAACCTCATCCAGAATGCCTTTTTCTGCTAGGATCCGGCGTTCAACCGCCATGCCGTCAAACGCAGCCGCGGTAAGCCTTGGAACAGACAGGGCCCCTGTTGCAACAAGTCCTGTCTTAGAGGCAGAGGCCATGGGTTCTCTGTGAGCATTTCTTGCAGCTCTGGATACCAAGTCCTTCTTGGCCAATCCGGAACAATGAGTATTGTTCTCACTCCTCTTCTTCTTATGATTCTCAGCACCTTGGGTATGAGAGGAAGAGGAGGAAATACATAGACCGACTGGAACACCCACGGTGTCACTAGTGCGTCTACAGCTATCGCCTGAGGGTCTCTTGACATGGCGCAATACCTCTTTAGCTTTTTGTTGAGGCGGGATGCCATCATGTCTACTTGTGGCAGTTCCCACCGATTTGCAATCTGCGTGAAGACTTCTTGATGAAGTCCCCACTCTCCCGGGTGGAGGTCGTGGCTGCTGAGGAAGTCTGCTTCCCAGTTGTCCACTCCCGGAATGAACACTGTTGACAGTGCTCTGACGTGATTCTCCGCCCAGCGAAGAATTCTGGTGGCTTCCGCCATCGCCACCCTGCTCCTTGTGCTGCCTTGGCGGTTTACATGAGCCACTGCGGTGATGTTGTCTGACTGAATCAGCACCGATCGGTCGCGAAGCAGGGTCTCCGCTTGCCGTAGGGCGTTGTATATGGCCCTTAGTTCCAGGATATTGATGTGAAGGCAAGTCTCCTGACTTGACCACAGACCTTGGAAATTTCTTCCGTGTGACTGCTCCTCACCCTCGGAGGCTTGCGTCCGTGGTCACCAGGACCCAGTCCTGAATGCCGAATCTGCGGCCCTCGAGAAGGTGAGCACTCTGCAGCCACCACAGGAGAGACACCCTGGCCCTGGGGGATAGGGTGATCAGCCGATTCATTTGTAGATGTGATCCGGACCACTTGTCCAACAGATCCCATTGAAAGGTCCTCGCATGGAACCTGCCGAAGGGAATGGCCTCGTATGATGCCACCATCTTTCCCAGGACTCGCGTGCAGTGATGCACCGACACCTGTTTTGGTTTTAATAGGTCTCTGACCAGTGTCATGAGCTCCTGAGCCTTCTCCATTGGGAGATAAACCCTCTTCTGGCCTGTGTCCAGAATCATGCCCAGGAAGGGCAGACGAGTCGTAGGAATCAACTGCGACTTTGGAATATTTAGAGTCCAGCCGTGCTGTTGTAACACTTCCCGAGAGCGTGCTACGCTGATCAGCAACTGCTCTCTGGACCTCGCCTTTATGAGATCGTCCAAGTATGGGATAATTGTGACTCCTTGCTGTCGCAGGAGCACCATCATTTCCGCCATTACCTTGGTATTCTCGGTGCCGTGGAGAGACCAAACGGCAACGTCTGGAATTGGTAATGACAATCCTGTACCACAAATCTGAGGTACTCCTGATGAGGTGGATAAATGGGGACATGAAGGTAAGCATCCTTTATGTCCAGAGACACCATAAAATACCCCCCTTCCAGGCTTGCGATGACCGCTCTGAGCGATTCCATCTTGAACTTGAACCTTTTCAGGTATATGTTCAGGGATTTTAAATTCAATATGGGTCTGACCGAACCGTCCGGTTTCGGTACCACAAACATGGTCGAATAGTAACCCCTTCCTTGTTGAAGGAGGGGAACCTTGACCACCACCTGCTGAAGATACAATTTGTGAATTGCAGCTAACACTATTTCCCTCTCTAAGGGGGAAGCTGGCAGGGCCGATTTGAGGTAACGGTGAAGGGGTATCTCTTCGAAATTCCAGCTTGTATCCCTGAGACACAATCTCTATAGCCCAGGGATCCACCTGGGAGTGAACCCACTTGTGGCTGAAATTTCGGAGACGCGCCCCCACCGGGCCTAGCTCCGCCTGTGGAGCCCCAGCGTCATGCGGTGGATTTAGTGGAAGCCGGGGAGGACTTCTGTTCCTGGGAACTAGCTGTATTGTGCAGCTTCTTTCCTCTACCCCTGCCTCTGGCAAGAAAGGACGCACCTCGGACTTTCTTGCCTTTTTGTGATCGAAAGGACTGCATCTGGTAATACGGTGCTTTCTTAGGTTGTGAGGGAACATATGGCAAAAAATTTGACTTTCCAGCCGTAGCTGTGGAGACCAGGTCCGAGAGACCCTCCCCAAACAACTCCTCACCCTTGTAAGGTAAAACCTCCATGTGCCTTTTTGAGTCGGCATCGCCTGTCCATTGCCGAGTCCACAGGACCCTTCTGGCAGAAATCGACATTACATTTATTCTAGAGCCTAGTAGGCTAATGTCTCTTTGAGCATCTCTCATATACAGGACAGCGTCTTTTATATGCCCCAGGGTCAGCAATATAGTATCCTTGTCCAAGGTATCAAGTTCCTCAGATAAGGTATCTGTCCATGCTGCTACAGCACTACACATCCAGGCCGACGCAATCGCCGGCCTTAGTAAGGTACCTGAATGTGTATAAATGGACTTCAGGGTACCCTCCTGCTTTCTATCCGCAGCATCTTTTAGGGTGGCCGTATCCTGTGACGGCAGGGCTACCCTCTTGGATAAGCGTGTTAAAGCTTTGTCTACCCTAGGGGAGGATTCCCAGCGTAACCTGTCCGTTGGCGGGAAAGGGTACGCCATAAGCATCCGTTTGGAAATCTGCAGTTTTTTATATGGAGATTCCCAAGCCTTTTCACATAACTCATTTAGCTCATGTAAAGGGGGAAAGGTCACCTCTTGCCTTTTTTCCCCATACATATAAACCCTCTTGTCAGGGACTGGGGTTTCCTCTGTGATGTGCAACACATCCTTCATTGCTATAATCATGTAACGGATGGCTTTAGCCAATTTAGGCTGTAACTTTGCATCATCGCAATCGACACTGGAGTCAGAATCCGTGTCGATATCTGTGTCAACAATTTGGGATAGTGGGCGCTTCTGAGACCCTGACGGCCTCTGCGACATAGGATCAGGCATGGGCTGAGACCCCGGCTGTCCTAAGGCTTCAGCTTTATACAACCTATTATGCAAGGAAGTAACATTATCATTTAAAACCTTCCACATATCCATCCAATCGGGTGTCGGTGGCGACCCCACATTCATTTGTTCCCGCTCTGCTTCCACATAGCCTTCCTCGTCAAACATGCCGACACAAGCGTACCGACACATCACACACACAGCGGATGCTCTTTTTGAAGACAGTTCCTCCACAAGGCCTTTTGGAGAGACAGAGAGAGAGTATGCCAGCACACACCCCAGCGCTATATGTCCCAGGAATCACACAGTAACTTAATGTTAACCCAGTAGCTGCTGAGTGCTGAGGAAGAAGCCCCGCCCCCTCAGCGGCGGGCTTCTGTCCCGCGTTTCTGTGTAAAAATATGGCGGGGGCCCATGCATATATACAGTGCCCAACTGTATATATGCCCACTTTTGCCAAGAGGTCTCTAATTGCTGCCCAGGGCGCCCCTTCCCCTGCGCCCTACAGTGACCGGAGTATGTGGGTGTAGTGTGGGAGCAATGGCGCACAGCTGCAGTGCTGTGCGCTACCTCAGTATGAAGACTGGAGTCTTCTGCCGCCGATTTCGAAGTCTTCTTGCTTCTTTCACCGGCTTCTGTCTTCCGGCTCTGCGAGGGGGACGGCGGCGCGGCTCCGGGATCGGACGACAAAGGGTGAGATCCTGTGTACGAACCCTCTGGAGCTAATGGTGTCCAGTAGCCTAAGAAGCAGGACCTATCTTCAGTGAGTAGGGCTGCTTCTCTCCCCTCAGTCCCACGTAGCAGAGAGTCTGTTGCCAGCAGATCTCTCTGAAAATAAAAAAAACCTAACAAAATACTTTCTTTTATAGCAAGCTCAGGAGAGCTCACTAAGTAGCACCCAGCTCGTCCGGGCACAGATTCAAACTGAGGTCTGGAGGAGGGACATAGAGGGAGGAGCCAGAGCACACCAGTGTCCAAATAATTTCTTAAAATGCCCTGTCTCCTGCGGAGCCCGTCTATTCCCCATGGTCCTTACGGAGTCCCCAGCATCCACTAGGACGTTAGAGAAACATAGAATTTGACGGCAGATAAAAACCACTTGGCCCATCTAGTTTGCCCATTTTTTATCCTTAGGTAAACTCAACCCTTTTTGAACCTTTTTTGTCATGTTAAGATGATGCAGCCCTCTCACAGGTGATGTGGGTGGTGCCTGTAATCTAGTTGTCTGTGATACCATTGGTCCATGTATAGTATATATGAGGGACCTGGGGCAATCAATAGATATCTTGACAAAAGTCTGTGAGGGGACAGAAACATTGATAATCTATACTTCTATGCCTGAATAAAATTCCAATTCATCTACAAGTCTGGCGAGTGCATCCCCTGTGGACTTTTATATATATATTTGGCTTTTGTGTTTATGGCTCTCCTCTGGATTTCCTAATATGGGTAGCTACCCCAGCAACTAATAGAACATGGTGTGAGATATCGACCACTTAGACATCTATGATCTATGGCGGTATTAAGAGTTGCTAGCAAACCAAAAAAGCTAGCAATTGGGCAAAACCATGTTGATCTGCAGGTGGGGCAGATGCAAAATGTGCACAGAGAGTTAGATTTGGGTGGGGTGTGTTTTGCAGGATAAAAGTAAAGCAGCCAGTATTTACCATGCACAGAAACAATATAACGCATCCAAATCTAAATGTCAGTTGTAGACAATTAGAATGGCGGTTGAATCTATATTTCATTGTGCACAGTTCCCAGATGTGAGGTTAGGTGAGGGCGGAAGTTCTGTTATGCCCTTACAGCATTTTTATTTTGTCAAATGTAGGTTTCTTTGTAGGTTATTTGTCCTACATTGCTGAGTTTTGGGCTCCGTGGCTCCTCACAGTTTACTATTCCCAATAGATGACAACCTTTACCCAGTGCCTGATGGCAATGGTCTTTTCGGCGAAGGGAATCTAGACGCTACCCTAGAATAGCAGAGGCTGGCATGGCAGCATGCTGGCACTTGTTGTTCCTCAGTAATGTACAAACTGGGAGATCTGGAAAACATGAGCTGTCAGCAGAGCCAGTGCAAACCGCTCAGCAGATCCTGCAAAGCAGGGAGGTGCCATGCTGGAGAGGTGCTCTCCCTGCTCTGCTACTCTACTGATGTGTCTGTCAAAGTGTATGACTGCCGGCAGCGTGAATCATTGCACCCTTGGCTGTGGCGCTGGCAGCAGCGGCTCTTTAGTCCTTCAGTGATCTCCCTGTAAATACAGCACTCCCCCTCTCTCCCGTCCTGTGGGAATAAAGTGTAAGGGGCACTACTACTGTAGTCATTATGTGTGGCACTACTACTAAGGGCATTAAGTGTAAGGAGTACTAGTGCCATTATTGTGTATAGGGGCACTACTGTGTGTTATAATGTGACTAAGGTGCACTACTATGTGGTGCAATGTGTGTGAGTGTAGGGGGGCAAATGTATCATTTGCAGTGGCCCAGGGCATACTTGCCTACCTGACCCTCTCCGTGAGGGAGAAAATGCTCTGTTCCTGGACTTTCCTGGTAATGTATGATTGCCATCACCTGTGGTGAAACGCCTTTCTTATCAATTAACTAGCTCACCACAGGTGATGGCAATCATACATTACCAGGAAAGTCCAGGAACAGAGCAATTTCTCCCTCATGGAGAGGGTCAGATAGGCAAGTATGGCCCAGGGACGCCAGACACCCTAGCACCGGCCGTGACTGTCTGGGCTCCTGAGGAACGAGCCTGAGACACACACATACAACGTGCCTCCCAACATGACCCTCTCCGGGAGAGACAGAATGCTCTACTCCTGGACTTCCCTCTTAATCTATAAATTGCCTGTAGTGATGCACTTTTCTTATTCATTAACCTGTTCAAAACAGGTGCTGGCAATCATACATTAAGAAGGAAGTCCAGAAGCAGAGCATTGTGTCCCTCCTGGAGAGGGTCATGTTGGGAGGTATGTATACAATACTATCACACACACGGCAGCTGCTGGGCACAGGCAACACCGCCCTTACCGCTCAGAGTCAGAGAGGACAGAGGCGCATCTGATGATGTCACGGTTACGGCGTCTCACAAGAATCAAACTATCGTAGATAGCGAACGTGTTTCATGCGCGACTCTGACATCTTACGTTGCCAAGCAGCAACCAACGAGTTACTTTGTTTTAATCGTCTACGTTATATTAATGCGACCAGAGGTCTGAGGGTGCGGCCCGGTGACCATACACTGAAAGTGATATATTTGTCTACAACAAAATGTCTCCGTCACTGTGAGCTGCGCACCTGACAAGCTGTTCTTAAGATTGGTCACTGTATTACACTGCAAGAAACATTTTTTTGTGGTGGGGGCCAGAGTTACTGCGAACAGCCAGAGTGTCTCTCATTCTCCGGGAAAATGGCCGCTGCCGCCAGTAACTGTGGCAGACAGGAGCTGGGAGAGAGTGACAGCGGGGCGCGGTGTCAGTAACAGTATGGAGAAGATAAGAAGCCGGGCAATGGCCTCCTTTAGGAGACCGAGCTCATCACCGGGCTCCGTGCAGCTGCGGAAGAGAAAGTCCAAACTGTACAGCAAGGAGAGCGGCGGGGAAGCGGGAGGAGGTAACACAGCAGCGCCCCCCCCCCCGGAGGCCGGCCGCGCCCCATCCTCCTCCCTGTCTATAACCACCTGCTAGACCTGTCACCGCTCCTCTATGTATGCGGTGTACTGGGGCGCCTAGGGCCGCCACTCTGCACAGTGCAATCACCATGTGACGCAATGATAGGAGATATGATATATATATATATATATATATATATATATATATATACATACAGCTAATAGTTGCTGTATGTCACATTTACATTGGAAATTTTATATATGTGTATATATATATATCTATATCTATATATAAATAAAATAAAACATGAAAAACTATGCCTTCTATGCACAGGAAGGTACTGCTGCACACCTGAAATGTGACACCAGATACAGTGTATAGTAGCTTCCACACTATGGATAAGTCTTCAAAGACTTTGGGGCCATTCATACCCCTTTTCCATTACGATGCGGGTCGCAGCCGGGAGCCTGACACGGGTGCGACCAGCATCAATGGCCCCTTTCCCATCAGCAGTCACCATCCCGGCATATTGCCAGGTTGGTGACGCTGCTAGTGACGCGGCAGGGGCGGCGCTGGGAGATCACATGATCACCCAGCGCCACCCTTCCATACAGTGTAAACAGGAACCGTGTTGCATTGACATGGCTTCCGTTTACACTACAACCCTACCTGGATCATTCCCGTGTCCTACCCAGATAGCTACCCGGGTAGGATTCATGGGTCACTTGATCCGGGTTTTTGCGGAGGGACAGTTTTCCACTAGCAAAACACACAGGTAAATGCGCGCCCCGTGCGTTTACCCGTGTTTTATGAGCTAGTGGAAAAGGGGTATCAGTTAGCGTCCCGGCCTTGTTGCTCCATCCCAGAACAGCACAGCACGGCCAGCATTGTTGCAGGAAAATTAGACCGAAGTAGGCGGATGTCCGCAGCCATGTATCGCTGGCACATTGCCGCTAATAGAATCTACCCTTTATTTTATTAATCTCTGAAATTGTTTCACAGTTTTCTTCCTGTTTCTGGAACTAGTTACTATAAGAATTAAATATTATACAAATAAAAGGAAGCCACTAGGTAATATCACTGAGTAAAAATATCAATAGAGAAGTCACACGAGGTGTTTAAGTACCATATAAGCAAATTTGGCATATTTAGGCATTCTGTCAATTAATCAACCTGTTCCATTTTAATATTTTATTTTATCATGAAAAAGGACAGAGTATTTTCTCTATCGTCCTAGTGGATGCTGGGGTTCCTGAAAGGACCATGGGGAATAGCGGCTCCGCAGGAGACAGGGCACAAAAAGTAAAGCTTTAGGATCAGGTGGTGTGCACTGGCTCCTCCCCCTATGACCCTCCTCCAAGCCTCAGTTAGATTTTTGTGCCCGGCCGAGAAGGGTGCAATCTAGGTGGCTCTCCTAAAGAGCTGCTTAGAAAAGTTTAGCTTAGGTTTTTTATTTTACAGTGAGTCCTGCTGGCAACAGGATCACTGCAACGAGGGACTTAGGGGAGAAGAAGTGAACTCACCTGCGTGCAGGATGGATTGGCTTCTTTGGCTACTGGACATTAGCTCCAGAGGGACGATCACAGGTACAGCCTGGATGGTCACCGGAGCCTCGCCGCCGGCCCCCTTGCAGATGCTGAAACAAGAAGAAGGTCCAGAATCGGCGGCATGAAGACTCCTCAGTCTTCTTAAGGTAGCGCACAGCACTGCAGCTGTGCGCCATTTCCTCTCAGCACACTTCACACGGCAGTCACTGAGGGTGCAGGGCGCTGGAAGGGGGGCGCCCTGGGAGGCAATGAAAACCTATTTTTGGCTAAAAATACCTCACATATAGCCTCCGGGGGCTATATGGAGATATTTAACCCCTGCCAGAATCCGTTAAGAGCGGGAGACGAGGCCGCCGAAAAAGGGGCGGGGCCTATCTCCTCAGCACACAGCGCCATTTTCCCTCACCGAAAGGCTGGAGGGAAGGCTCCCAGGCTCTCCCCTGCACTGCACTACAGAAACAGGGTTAAAACAGAGAGGGGGGGCACAAATTTGGCGTTAGAAATATATAAAAAAGATGCTATAAGGGAAAACACTTATATAAGGTTGTCCCTATATAATTATAGCGTTTTTGGTGTGTGCTGGCAAACTCTCCCTCTGTCTCTCCAAAGGGCTAGTAGGTCCTGTCCTCTATCAGAGCATTCCCTGTGTGTGTGCTGTGTGTCGGTACGTGTGTGTCGACATGTATGAGGACGATGTTGGTGAGGAGGCGGAGCAATTGCCTGTAATGGTGATGTCACTCTCTAGGGAGTCGACACCGGAATGGATGGCTTATTTAGGGAATTACGTGATAATGTCAACACGCGGCAAGGTCGGTTGACGACATGAGACGGCCGACAAACAATTAGTACCGGTCCAGACGTCTCAAAAACACCGTCAGGGGTTTTAAAACGCCCGTTTACTTTAGTCGGTCGACACAGACACAGACAGGGACACTGAATCCAGTGTCGACGGTGAATAAACAAACGTATTCCTTATTAGGGCCACACGTTAAGGGCAATGAAGGAGGTGTTACATATTTCTGATACTACAAGTACCACAAAAGAGGGTATTATGTGGGATGTGAAAAAAACTACCGTAGTTTTTCCTGAATCAGATAAATTAAATGAAGTGTGTGATGATGCGTGGGTTCCCCCCGATAGAAAATATGGGCGGTATACCCTTTCCCGCCAGAAGTTAGGGCGCGTTGGGAAACACCCCTTAGGGTGGATAAGGCGCTCACACGCTTATCAGAACAAGTGGCGGTACCGTCTATAGATAGGGCCGTCCTCAAGGAGCCAGCTGACAGGAGGCTGGAAAATATCATAAAAAGTATATACACACATACTGGTGTTATACTGCGACCAGCGATCGCCTCAGCCTGGATGTGCAGAGCTGGGGTGGCTTGGTCGGATTCCCTGACTAAAAATATTGATACCCTTGACAGGGACAGTATTTTATTGACTATAGAGCATTTAAAGGATGCATTTCTATATATGCGAGATGCACAGAGGGATATTTGCACTCTGGCATCAAGAGTAAGTGCGATGTCCATATCTGCCAGAAGATGTTTATGGACACGACAGTGGTCAGGTGATGCAGATTCCAAACGGCACAAAGGTGTATTGCCGTATAAAGGAAGAGGAGTTATTTGGGGTCGGTCCATCGGACCTGGTGGCCACGGCAACTGCTGGAAAATCCACCGTTTTTTACCCTAAGTCACATCTCTGCAGAAAAAGACACCGTCTTTTCAGCTTCAGTCCTTTCGTCCCTATAAGAGTCATATCTGCCCAGGGATAGAGGAAAGGGAAGAAGACTGCAGCAGGCAGCCCATTCCCAGGAACAGAAGCGTTCCACCGCTTCTGACAAGCTCTCAGCATGACGCTGAGACCGTACAGGACCCCTGGATCCTACAAGTAGTATCCCAGGGGTACAGATTGGAATGTCGAGACGTTTCCCCTGCGCAGGCTCCTGAAGTCTGCTTTACCAAGGTCTCCCTCCGACAAGGAGGCAGTATGGGAAACAATTCACGAGCTGTATTCCCAGCAGGTGATAATTAAATTACCCCTCCTACAACAAGAAAAGGGGTATTATTCCACACTATATTGTGGTACTGAAGCCAGAAGGCTAGGTGAGACCTATTCTAAATCTAAAAAAATTTGAACACTTACAAAGGTTCAAGTCAAGATGGAGTCACTCAGAGCAGTGATAACGAACCGGGAAGAAGGGGACTATATGGTGTCCCGAGACATCAGGGATGCTTACCTCCATGTCC
Organism: Pseudophryne corroboree; assembly: GCF_028390025.1. Lineage (NCBI taxonomy): Eukaryota > Metazoa > Chordata > Amphibia > Anura > Myobatrachidae > Pseudophryne > Pseudophryne corroboree. Next base: position 292,070,970 of record NC_086449.1, read on the forward strand.
CAAATTTGCCCTTATCACTAAGGGTACCTCAGGTTCGTGGTACAGAACTGTCACTATCAGTTTCAGACGCTGCCGTTTGGATTGTCCACGGCACCCCGGGTCTTTACCAAGGTAATGGCCGAAATGATGGTTCTTCTTCGAAGAAAAGGCGTCTTAATTATCCCTTACTTGGACGATCTCCTGATAAGGGCAAAGTCCAGGGAACAGTTGGAGGTCGGAGTAGTACTATCTCAGATACTGTTACAACAGCAGGGGTGGATTCTAAATATTCCAAAATCGCAGCTGATCCCGACAACAAGTCTCCTGTGCTTAGGGATGATTCTGGACACAGTCCAGAAAAAGGTGTTTCTCCCGGAAGAGAAAGCCAGGGAGTTATCCGAGCTAGTCAGGAACCTCCTAAAATCAGTGCATCATTGCACAAGGGCCATGGTAAAAAAATGGTGACTTCCTTCGAAGCAATTCCAGTCGGCAGATTTCATGCAAGAACTTTTCAGTGGGATCTGCTGGACAAATGGTCCGGATCGCATCTTCAGATGCATCAGCGGATAACCCTATATCCAAGGACAAGGGTGTCTCTCCTGTGGTGGTTACAGAGTGCTCATCTTCTAGAGGGCCGCAGATTCGGCATTCAGTTTTGGATGTTGGTGACCACGGAGGCCAGCCCGAGAGGCTGGGGAGCAGTCACACAAGGAAAAAATTTCCAGGGAGTGTGATCAAGTCTGGAGACTTTTCTCCACATAAATATAGCTAAGGGTAAATTTATAATGCTCTAAGCTTAGCAAGACCTCTGCTTCAAGGTCAGCCGGTATTGATCCAGTGGGATAAAACATCACGGCAGTCGCCCACGTAAATAGACAGGGCGGCACAAGAAGCAGGAGGGCAGTGGCAAAAACTGCAAGGACTTTTCGCTGGGCGGAAAATCATGTGATAGCACTGTCAGCAGTGTTTCATTCCGGGAATGGAAACTGGGAAGCAGACTTCCTCAGTAGGCACGACCTCCACCCGGCAGAGTGGGAACTTCATGGGGAAGTTTTCCACATGATTGTAAACCGTTGGGAATTACCAAAGGTGGACATGATGGCGTCCCGTCTGAACAAAAAACGGGACAGGTATTGCGCCAGGTTAAGAGACCCTCAGGCAATAGCTGTGGACGTTCTGGTAACACCGTGGGTGTACCAGTCGGTGTATGTGTTCCATCCTCTGCTTTTCATACCTAAGGTACTGAGAATTATAAGACGTAGAGGAGTAAGAACTATACTCATGGCTCCGGATTGGCCAAGAAGGACTTGGTACCCGGAACTTCAAGAGATGCTCACAGAGGACTTATGGCCTCTGCCGCTAAGAAGGGACTTGTTTCAGCAAGTACCATGTCTGTTCCAAGACTTACCGCAGCTGCGTTTGACGGCATGGCAATGGAACGCCGGATCCTAAGGGAAAAGGCATTCAGGAAGAGGTCATTCCTACCCTGGTCAAAGCCAGAAAGGAGGTGACCGCACAACATTATCACCACATGTGGCGAAAATATGTTGCGTGGTGTGAGGCCAGGAAGGCCCCACGAAGAAATTTCAACTCGGTCGATTCCTGCATTTCCTGCAAACAGGAGTGTCTATGGGCCTCAAATTGGGGTCCATTAAGGTTCAAATTTCGGCCCTGTCGATTTTTCTTCCAGAAAGAATTGGCTTCAGTTCCTGAAGTCCAGAAGTTTGTCAAGGGAGTATTGCATATACAACCCCCTTTTGTGCCTCCAGTGGCACTGTGGGATCTCAACGTAGTTCTGGGATTCCTCAAAACACATTGGTTTAAAACCAGTCAAATCTGTGGATTTGAAGCATCTCACATGAAAAATGAACATGCTCTTGGACCTGGCCTGGACCAGGCGAGTGTCAAATTGGTGGTTTTTTTCTCAAAAAAGCCCATATCTGTTTGTCCATTCGGACAGGGCAGAGCTGCGGACTCGTCCCCAGTTCTCTCCCTAAGGTGGTGTCAGTGTTTCACCTGAACCAGCTTATTGTGGTGTCTTGCGCCTACTAGGGACTTGGAGGACTCCAAGTTGCTAGATGTGGTCAGGGCCCTGAAAATATAGGTTCCAGGACGGCTGGAGTCAGGAAAACTGACTTGCTGTTATCCTGTATGCACCCAACAAACTGGGTGCTCTTGCTTCTAAGCAGACTTTTGCTAGTTGGATGTGTAATACAATTCAGCTTGCACATTCTGTGGCAGGCCTGCCACAGCCAAAATATGTAAATGCCCATTCCACAAGGAAGGTGGGCTCATCTTGGGCGGCTGCCCGAGGGGTCTCGGCTTTACAACTTTGCCGAGCGGCTATTTAGTCAGGGGCAAACACGTTTGTAAAATCCTACAAATTTGATAACCTGGCTAAGGAGGACCTGGAGTTCTCTCATTCGGTGCTGCAGAGTCATCCGCACTCTCCCGCCCGTTTGGGAGCTTTGGTATAATCCCCATGGTCCTTTCAGGAACCCCAGCATCCACTAGGACGATAGAGAAAATAAGAATTTACTTACCGATAATTCTATTTCTCGGAGTCCGTAGTGGATGCTGGGCGCCCATCCCAAGTGCGGATTATCTGCAATACTTGTACATAGTTACAAAAATCGGGTTATTATTGTTGTGAGCCATCTTTCAGAGGCTCCGCTGTTATCATACTGTTAACTGGGTTCAGATCACAGGTTGTACAGTGTGATTGGTGTGGCTGGTATGAGTCTTACCCGGGATTCATAAATCCTTCCTTATTGTGTACGCTCGTCCGGGCACAGTATCCTAACTGAGGCTTGGAGGAGGGTCATAGGGGGAGGAGCCAGTGCACACCACCTGATCCTAAAGCTTTACTTTTTGTGCCCTGTCTCCTGCGGAGCCGCTATTCCCCATGGTCCTTTCAGGAACCCCAGCATCCACTACGGACTCCGAGAAATAGAATTATCGGTAAGTAAATTCTTATTTTTATTGTTAAGGAAGTAGTGAGTATGTGATGTAAACAGTTATATTTTATATGACTAGGGGAACACTAAGGGGGGTATCCAATTATCCGCAATGACGTGATTGCGGCTAATGTTATCGCAAATATCTGGCAAAAAATCGGCTTATCGCAGCCAGCAAGTTCCAGTTTATCGCACTTATCCTATTCCAAAACAGCGATATCGAGATCACACGATACTAGCCAGCAAAAGCTCAGATAAGTATAGGAAGAAGTGGGGACATCTGCCTGTACTTACAAAAAAGCCAAACAAACATAGGAAAATGTTATAGTAGTCTGTTAGTGGGCATAATAAAACTATTTTGTGTCATTAAATTGGGTCAAATTGCTGTTATGCATTTTTTAAAAATGTGGCAAAATGATAGCTACTTTTCTGCTGCAGGGTACACTGGGCTCCACAAGGATGGACAATGGGGTGTAGAGTAGGATCTTGATCCGAGGCACCAACAGGCTCAAAGCTTTGACTGTTCCCAGAATGCACAGCGCCGCCTCCTCTATAACCCCGCCTCCCAGCGCAGGAGCTAAGTTTTGTAGTTGGTGCTGCAGTAAGCAGGTACATAACAGAGGGGCTGCTCCAGGCAGCCCTAAGAAGAGCTTTTTTTGAAGAAAAAAGTGAAGAGGGGCCATCCCTTCTGGATATCCAACTGGGTACTGTTGACGACAGATGCCAGTCTAAGAGGTTGGGGCGCGGTGCTGGAGCAACACTCCCTTCAGGGTCGGTGGACCAAGGAGGAGTCCCTCCTCTCAATCAACATTCTGGAATTGCGGGCGGTCTTCAATGCATTGACCGTAGCCCAGCATTTAATTCACAACCGTCCTGTTCAAGTGCAGTCAGACAACGCCACCACAGTGGCTTACAAAAATCATCAAGGCGGCACTCGAAGCCGTCTGGCAATGAAGGAAGTCTCACGGATTCTACATTGGGCGGAACGCCATCTACTGGCCATATAGGCAATATTCATTTCAGGAGTCCTGAATTGGGAAGCTGACTTTCTCAGTCGTCAGGACGTGCATGCCGGCGAGTGGGGCCTCCATCCAGAAGTGTTTCAACTCCTAGTGGAAAAGTGGGGTCTTCCAGACGTAGATCTGATGGCGTCTCGACACAATCACAAGGTTCCGGTCTTCGGAGCAAGGACAAGGGATCCTCAAGCAGCATTCAAGGATGCGCTGGCGGTGCCGTGGAGGTTTCGGCTGCCGTACGTGTTCCCTCCGGTGTCACTCCTGCCCAGGGTAATTCGGAAGTTCAAGCAAGAAAAAGGAATTCTGCTTCTCATAGCTCCAGCGTGGCCCAGACGGCACTGGTTCTCAGACCTGCAGGGCCTATCGTCAGAACGTCCAATTCTACTTCCACAACGGCCAGACCTCCTCGTTCAGGGCCCCTGTGTCTACCAGGACCTAGCCCGGCTGTCTTTGACGGCGTGGCTCTTGAAGCTTCCGTCTTGAGGGCTAAGGGTTTTTCTGAGGATGTCATTAAAACTATGTTGCGGGCCCGGAAACAGGTTTCTGCCCGGATTTACCATAGGGTCTGGCATTCCTACTTTGTTTGGTGCGCATCTAACAATTATGACGCTTCCAAGTTTAGTACAGCCAAACTTTTGGCTTTTCTGCAGCAGGGCCTGGATTTAGGCTTGCGTCTGGCCTCCCTTAAGGTTCATATTTCTGCCTTGTCGGTGTGGTTTCAGAGAAAAATTGCGACTTTACCTGATGTTCATACTTTCACTCAAGGTGTGTTGCGTATCCAGCCTCCCTATGTCCCGCCTCTGGCTCCTTGGGACTTGTCTGTGGTTTTGGAGGCGTTGCAGCAGCCTCCGTTTGAACCCCTTGGTTCAGCTGATCTTAAGTGGCTTTCCCTTAAGGTGGTGTTCTTGCTGGCTATTGCCTCTGCTAGAAGAGTGTCGGGTGCCCTTTCCTGTAGTTCCCCATATCTGATTTTTCACCGTGAACGGGCGGTACTTCGGACTCGTCCCGGTTATTTACCGAAGGTGGTTTCCTCGTTCCACCTTAATCAGGAGATTGTGGTTCCGGCCTTTGTCTTTCCTGACTTGTCTTCCAAAGAGCGGTCTTTGGATGTAGTACGGGCTCTCTGTATCTATATGAAGAGAACTGCTTCTACTCGAAAATCTGATTCTCTCTTTGTTTTGTTTGGATTTTACAAACGTGGCTGGCCTGCTCACAAGCAGACCCTGGCCAGGTGGATTAGAATGGTGATTGCACATGCTTATGTGAAGGCTGGTCTGTCAGCTCCTGCTCACATTACGGCCCATTCTACTCGGTCTGTTGGACCTTCTTGGGCGGCCCAACGTGGTGCGACCCTTGACCAATTGTGCAAGGCGGCTACGTGTTCCTCCGTGAACACGTTCATAAGGTTTTATGCCTTCGATACTGCCGCTTCCCAGGATGCTTCCTTTGGACGCCGGGTTCTTGTGCCCGCTACAGTGCGTCCCCTCCCATAAGGAACTGTTTTAGGACATCCCCATTGTTCATCCTTGTGGAGCCCAGTGTACCCCGCAGCAGAAAACGAGTTTTATGGTTAGAACTTACCGTTGTTAAAACTCTTTCTGCGAGGTACACTGGGCTCCACAAGGCGCCCACCCTGACGCACTTAGCTTCTTTGGGTTGGTATGACATTAGCCGCTGACACTTCTCCAGTCGTGAGTGTGTGGTGTATGTGGCTACTAACCGTTGTCGTCTCTTTTACTGCTACTGCATTGGGCTGGTTAACTAAAAACTGAGCTCCTGTGCAGGGAGGCGGGGTTATAGAGGAGACGGCACTGTGCATTCTGGGAACAGTCAAAGCTTTGAGCCTGTTGGTGCCTCGGATCAAGAGCCTACTCTACACCCCATTGTCCATCCTTGTGGAGCCCAGTGTACCTCACAGAAAGAGTTTTAACAACGGTAAGTTCTTACCATAAAACCCATTTTTTTTCAGCAAAATAAGTGCTCTCATTAAATTTGGGGTACATAAAAAGGGGTATAAGTATATATCTGGGTCATTTTAGGGAACTTAAAAATAAAAATAAAAAGTGGAAACAGATTACTCCCACTTGCAAGTCTGAAAACACGTCCCATTCATAAAGCACCCCAATATACCTGTCTCAAACCTTTTACCCCAATTTCCGTCACTTTGCATTTTGTGATCCCAAAAATTACATGTCATTATTGGATAAGTAAAAATAATTAAAAACGTATAAGTGCCTAATTAGTAATTCACAGGGTTACCAGGGGCTCAGAACCAAATCCTGAAATTTTCCCCTTAAAATAGGGATTTTTGCACTACTTAGCACCAGCTCCGCGATGGTGAAGACAAATCCGCAATAAACCCTATGGAGACTTATTGCCATGTTTGCGATAATTTATCGGGAAACCGCGATATTGCAGCTAATTTGATACCCCCATAATTCTAAATACACCCTACCCACAGGTCTTTACAAAAAAAAATACGCCAGTATTCACTATATATGTATTTTATATGGTGCTACATAAATTTTTAAACTCATTATTTAAACATCAAAATATGTAAACCATGGTAAGAGAACCCCAATATTAAATTACTATGTTTAGCAGTGTGTAATAAGACTTTATTATTATTTTCAAGTTACTATTAATATATAATATATAATTTATTTACTTTTAATGAGCTCTCTTGTTTTGTTTCCATAGGTCTCTTTGGAGAAAACATTTACCTTGTTTTGCTGACAATTTGTTTTCGTGTTGTTAACTGCATCTTGGTACAAACCAGCTTTGTTCCAGATGAATACTGGCAGTCACTTGAAGTTGCACATAATATGACTTTTAAATATCCTTTATTTTAATAATAGTACAGAGTTTTTATTGTTAAAGTACCTTTTGTAATTCTATGGTAAATGTTTTTATAAAAGTTTGACTGATATATTATATAGCAAGTCCCTGTACTGGTGCCTGTATTTTGGCGTACTTTGCAGGTGTTTTGCATGTTGCTTAGTGAAAAACAGAGGCCTCATTCCGAGTTGTTCGCTCGGTATTTTTCATTGCATCGCAGTGAAAATCCGCTTAGTACGCATGCGCAATGTTCGCACTGCGACTGCGCCAAGTAACTTTACTATGAAGAAAGTATTTTTACTCACGGCTTTTTCTTCGCTCCGGCGATCGTAATGTGATTGACAGGAAATGGGTGTTACTGGGCGGAAACACGGCGTTTCAGGGGCGTGTGACTGAAAACGCTACCGTTTCCGGAAAAAACGCAGGAGTGGCCGGAGAAACGGTGGGAGTGCCTGGGCGAACGCTGGGTGTGTTTGTGACGTCAACCAGGAACGACAAGCACTGAACTGATCGCACAGGCAGAGTAAGTCTGGAGCTACTCTGAAACTGCTAAGTAGTTAGTAATCGCAATATTGCGAATACATCGTTCGCAATTTTAAGAAGCTAAGATTCACTCCCAGTAGGCGGCGGCTTAGCGTGTGTAACTCTGCTAAATTCGCCTTGCGACCGATCAACTCGGAATGAGGGCCAGAGAACATTCCTAACACTTGCAAAGTCCTTTCTACAGCAGCCATAAAGCAACCAAGAGTATTTATTTTAAAGCTCTTAAAGGGCCAATACTCCCCAGAACCTGATATTTGACATTGCATTTACAGTACACATACATTGTAAGACGCTGTTCACTATTATCAGTCAACCCAAACTAGATGACTAGAGAGTGAGAATTTATTATGGTTGTGTACTGTTGTTTCTCTGACGTCCTAGTGGATGCTGGGTACTCCGTAAGGACCATGGGGAATAGACGGGCTCCGCAGGAGACTGGGCACTCTTTAAAGAAAGATTAGGTACTACATCTGGTGTGCACTGGCTCCTCCCTCTATGCCCCTCCTCCAGACCCCAGTTAGAATCTGTGCCCGGCCAGAGCTGGATGCACTTAGTGGGCTCTCCTGAGTTCACTAAAAAGAAAGTATTTGTTAGGTTTTTTATTTTCAGTGAGATCTGCTGGCAACAGACTCACTGCTACGTGGGACTTAGGGGAGAGAAGCAAACCTACCTGCTTGCAGCTAGCTTGTGCTTCTAAGGCTACTGGACACCATTAGCTCCAGAGGGATCGAACACAGGGCCCGACCTCGATCGTCCGTTCCCGGAGCCGCGCCGCCGTCCCCCTTGCAGAGCCAGAAGACGGAAGATACAGGAGAAAATCGGCGGCTGAAGACTCCGGTCTTCAATAAGGTAGCGCACAGCACTGCAGCTGTGCGCCATTGCTCCCACAGCACACCACACGCTCCGGTCACTGGTGGGTGCAGGGCGCTGGGGGGGGGCGCCCTGGGCTGCAATTAGTATACCTTAAGTGGCAAAATGCACATAATACAGTTCTAAACTGTATATGTGCCTAATCCCCCGCCGTAATTATTATTAAAAAAGCGGGAGAAGCCCGCCGCTGAAGGGACGGGGCTATCTTCCTCAGCACAGCCAGCGCCATTTTCTCTTCACAGCTCCGCTGGAAGGACGCTCCCCAGGCTCTCCCCTGCAGTATACACTACGGAAAGGGTAAAAAAGAGAGGGGGGGCACATAAATTTAGGCGCAAATTGTGATAATAAGCAGCTATTGGGGGAAAATTCACTTTGTACTAGTGTAAATCCCTCTGTTATATAGCGCTCTGGTGTGTGCTGGCATACTCTCTCTCTGTCTCCCCAAAGGACTTTGTGGGGTCCTGTCCTCAGTCAGAGCATTCCCTGTGTGTGTGTGCGGTGTGTCGGTACGGCTGTGTCGACATGTTTGATGAGGACGCTTACGTGGAGGCGGAGCAGGAGCCGATAAGTGTGATGTCGCCCCCTGCGTGGCCGACACCAGAGTGGATGGATATGTGGAAGGTATTAACCGACAGTGTCAACTCCTTGCATAAAAGGTTCGATGACATAACAGCTTTGGGACAGCCGGCATCTCAGCCCGCGCCTGCCCAAGCGTCTCAGAGGCCATCAGGGGCTCAAAAACGCCCGCTACCTCAGATGGCAGACACAGATGTCGACACGGAGTCTGACTCCAGTGTCGACGTGGATGAGACAAATGTACAATCCACAAGGGCCATCCGATGCATGATTACGGCAATGAAAAATGTGTTGCACATTTCTGACATTAACCCGGTTACCACAAAAAAGGGTATTATGTTTGGGGAGAAAAAGCAGCCAGTGACTTTTCCCCCATCTGATGAGTTAAATGAATTGTGTGAAGAAGCGTGGTGTTCCCCAGATAAGAAGCTAGTGATTTCTAAGCGGTTACTAATGGCGTACCCTTTCCCGCCAACGGATAGGTTACGCTGGGAGACATCCCCTAGGGTGGACAAGGCGCTCACACGCTTATCAAAAAAGGTGGCACTGCCGTCTCAGGATACGGCCGCCTTAAAGGAGCCTGCAGATAGAAAGCAGGAGGCTATCCTGAAGTCTGTGTATACAGACTCATGTACTATACTGCAACCTGCTATTGCTTCAGCATGGATGTGTAGTGCTGCAGCAGCATGGTCTGATTCCCTGTCAGATAACATTGATTCTCTTGACAGGGATACTATTTTGCTAACCATAGAGCATATTAAAGACGTAGTCTTATATATGAGGGATGCACAGAGGGACATTTGCCGGCTGGCATCTAGAATTAATGCAATGTCCAATTCTGCCAGGAGAGTATTATGGACTCGGCAGTGGACAGGTGATGCTGATTCTAAAAGGCACATGGAAGTTTTGTCTTATAAGGGTGAGGAATTGTTTGGGGACGGTCTCTCGTACCTCGTGTCCACAGCAACAGCTGGGAAGTCGACCTTTTTACCTCAGGTTCCCTCACAGCCTAAGAAAGCACCGTATTATCAAGTACAGTCCTTTCGGCCCCAGAAAGGCAAGCGGGTCAGAGGCGCGTCCTTTCTGCCCAGAGGCAGGGGTAGAGGGAAAAAGCTGCACCAGTCAGCCAGTTCCCAGGAACAAAAATCCTCCCCTGCTTCCACTAAGTCCACCGCATGACGCTGGGGCTCCACAGGTGGAGCCAGGTGCGGTGGGGGCCCGTCTCCGGAACTTCAGCGACCGGTGGGTTCGCTCACAGGTGGATCTCTGGGTTCTACAAGTGGTATCTCAGGGATACAAGCTGGAATTCGAGATGTCTCCCCCTCGCCGTTACCTCAAATCAGCCTTGCCAGCTACTCCCAAGGAAAGGGAGGTAGTACTGGCGGCAATTCACAAGCTGTACCTCCAGCAGGTGATAATCAATGTTCCCCTCCTTCAACAGGGACGGGTTTACTATTCCACAATGTTTGTGGTACCGAAACCAGACGGTTCGGTGAGACCCATTCTAAATTTGAAATCCTTGAACACTTATATAAGGAAGGTCAAGTTCAAAATGGAATCGCTAAGGGCGGTTATTGCAAGCCTGGAAGAGGGGGATTTTATGGTATCACTGGACATCAAGGATGCTTACCTACATGTCCCCATTTACCCACCTCACCAGGAGTACCTCCGATTTGTGGTACAGGACTGCCATTACCAATTCCAGACGTTGCCGTTTGGTCTGTCCACGGCACCGAGGGTATTTACCAAGGTAATGGCCGAAATGATGATACTCCTTCGAAAGAAGGGAGTTATAATTATCCCGTACTTGGACGATCTCCTTATAAAGGCGAGGTCCGTGGAGCAATTGTTGGTCGGAGTAGCACTATCTCAGGAAGTGCTACAACAGCACGGCTGGATTCTGAATATCCCAAAGTCGCAGCTGGTTCCTACGACGCGTCTGCTGTTCTTGGGTATGATTCTGGACACAGAACAGAAGAAGGTGTTTCTCCCGGAGGAGAAGGCCAAGGAGTTGTCATCTCTGGTCAGAGACCTCCTAAAACCAAAACAGGTGTCGGTGCATCACTGCACGCGAGTCCTGGGAAAGATGGTAGCTTCTTACGAAGCGATTCCCTTCGGCAGGTTCCATGCAAGGATCTTTCAGTGGGATCTGTTAGACAAGTGGTCCGGATCGCATCTTCAGATGCATCGGTTGATCACCCTGTCCCCGAGGGCCAGGGTGTCTCTGCTGTGGTGGCTGCAGAGTGCTCATCTTCTCGAGGGCCGCAGATTCGGCATTCAGGACTGGGTCCTGGTGACCACGGATGCAAGCCTCCGAGGGTGGGGAGCAGTCACACAGGGAAGAAAATTCCAAGGTCTGTGGTCAAGTCAGGAGACTTGCCTTCACATCAACATCCTGGAGCTAAGGGCCATATACAACGCCCTACGTCTAGCGGAGACCCTGCTTCGCGACCAACCGGTTCTGATTCAGTCAGACAACATCACCGCTGTGGCTCATGTAAACCGACAAGGCGGCACAAGGAGCAGGGTGGCAATGGCGGAAACCACCAGAATTCTTCGCTGGGCGGACTGTCAGCAGTGTTCATCCCGGGAGTGGACAACTGGGAAGCAGACTTCCTCAGCAGGCACGACCTCCACCCGGGAGAGTGGGGACTTCATCAAGAAGTCTTCACGCAGATTGCAAGTTGGTGGGAACTGCCACAGGTGGACATGATGGCATCCCGCCTCAACAAAAAGCTACAGAGGTATTGCGCCAGGTCAAGGGACCCTCAGGCGATAGCTGTGGACGCACTGGTGACACCGTGGGTGTTCCAGTCGGTCTATGTATTTCCTCCTCTTCCTCTCATACCCAAGGTGCTGAGAATCATAAGAAAAAGAGGAGTGAGAACAATACTCATTGTTCCGGATTGGCCAAGAAGGACTTGGTATCCAGATCTGCAAGAAATGCTCACAGAGGAACCGTGGCCTCTTCCTCTAAGACAGGACTTGTTGCAACAGGGGCCCTGTCTGTTCCAAGACTTACCGCGGCTGCGTTTGACGGCATGGCGGTTGAACGCCGTCCCCTAGCAGAGAAAGGCATTCCGGATGAGGTTATTCCTACGCTGATAATGGCTAGGAAGGACGTGACAGCTCAACATTATCACAGTATATGGCGAAAATATGTTGCTTGGTGTGAGGCCAGGAATGCCCCTACGGAGGAATTCCAGCTGGGCCGTTTCCTTCACTTCCTACAGTCAGGAGTGACTTTGGGCCTAAAATTGGGTTCCATTAAGGTCCAGATTTCGGCCCTATCCATTTTCTTTCAAAAAGAGCTGGCTTCTCTACCTGAAGTTCAGACGTTTGTAAAGGGAGTGCTGCATATTCAGCCCCCTTTTGTGCCTCCAGTGGCACCTTGGGATCTTAACGTGGTGTTGAGTTTCCTGAAATTCCACTGGTTTGAACCACTCAAAACGGTGGAGTTGAAATATCTCACGTGGAAGGTGGTCATGTTACTAGCCTTGGCTTCGGCTAGGCGTGTGTCAGAATTGGCGGCTTTGTCACATAAAAGCCCCTATCTGGTTTTCCATGCGGATAGAGCAGAATTGAGGACCCGTCCACAATTCCTGCCGAAAGTGGTTTAATCTTTTCATATAAACCAACCTATTGTGGTGCCTGTGGCTACTACTGACTTGGAGGATTCAGAGTTGCTTGATGTGGTCAGGGCTTTGAAAGGTTTATGTAGCCAGAACGGCTAGGGTCAGGAAAACAGAGTCTTTGTTTATCCTGTATGCTTCCAACAAGCTTGGTGCTCCTGCTTCAAAGCAAACTATTGCTCGCTGGATCTGTAACACGATTCAGCAGGCTCATTCTGCGGCTGGATTGCCGCTGCCAAAATCAGTTAAGGTCCATTCCACTAGGAAGGTGGGCTCTTCTTGGGCGGCTGCCCGAGGGGTCTCGGCATTACAGCTGTGCCGACCGGCTACTTGGTCAGGTTCAAACACTTTTGCAAAGTTCTATAAGTTTGATACCCTGGCTGAGGAGGACCTTGTGTTTGCTCAATCGGTGCTGCAGAGTCATCCGCACTCTCCCGCCCATTTGGGAGCTTTGGTATAATCCCCATGGTCCTTACGGAGTCCCCAGCATCCACTAGGATGTTAGAGAAAATAAGATTTTACTTACCGGTAAATCTATTTCTCGTAGTCCGTAGTGGATGCTGGGCGCCCGTCCCAAGTGCGGACTTCTTCTGCAATACTTGTATATAGTTATTGCTGCAATAAGGGTTATGTTATAGTTGCATCAGGGTTGTACTGATGCTCTGTTGTTGTTCATACTGTTGACTGGGTAAGTTTATCACAAGTTCTACGGTGTGATTGGTGTGGCTGGTATGTATCTTGCCCTGGATTACCAAAATCCTTTCCTTGTACTGTCAGCTCTTCCGGGCATAGTTTCTCTAACTGAGGTCTGGAGGAGGGACATAGAGGGAGGAGCCAGAGCACACCAGAATCTAAATTATTTCTTAAAGTGCCCATGTCTCCTGCGGAGCCCGTCTATTCCCCATGGTCCTTACGGAGTCCCCAGCATCCACTACGGACTACGAGAAATAGATTTACCGGTAAGTAAAATCTTATTTTTTTTATGGGTTTAAAATGATAGAAATTCCATAGAATTTTTGAACTAATAAGGAAGTTCAAACATCTCTAACGCTTACCACATGCTGCAAATTAACTGGATATATTGGGCTATTGGCCCCAAAATAATCATGATGCTGAATAATAATCCTATTAAAATCAAAGGGATGATTATTGAGCATGTTGGCAATTCAGGTCAGATCATGACCAATATTGTCCAAAGGGCCGATTCAATTGTTGTGGGCATCTAAAAATCCTGTCTAAACAGGTCCTTTTAGACACCCAAACAATTGTCACAATTCAGTTGTGTTTGGGCACCCATGCACATCGGGCATGTCGCGCCTAAACAGACTGGGTTTAGCCATCTAAAACGGCAAAACCCGTCTAAACGCCCATTTGGATGGCCAAAGTGCCCAGTTTCAACACTTTTTTTTTCCTTGCACCTCAGGAGGCTGCAAGAAAAAAAATGTCTCCTCTGCGGCCCCTGGGAGCCCAAACGGCAGAACAATTGAATTGCTGCCGCTTGGCGCCCTCTTGTGGTGGCCGCAATAATAACAATTGAATCGGCCCCCAAGTGCACCAACAGGCTCCAGTGAAGCTGAAGGAATCTGTTCAATGCGACATCCCACCTGTGTGTCCCAATACGGTAGTGACATAGTACAGCATCTTGGTGCTGAGGCCTGTTTTACTGACATTGGGTGAAGTACCCCCTCCACATGCTTAATTGATCACTATCAACAAAAACATGTTTGGTGTGCCTAATACAAAAAAACTTTCTTCACAACTTTAGCTCCAGTTCTGATCAATGCTAAGGGTTTTATAAAAGTAATTTGTATTTTAAATTTAGTAGCCCTGTATTTAATGGATACAGTAAAATACTTTTGTGTTTATATTTGTGCATACCATAAAAGCCGTAACTGATGATTTTCATTATTATTTAACTTTAACAATAGTAATTATGGCTATTTAACGTGGGAGTGGAATGAAGGATTGAGGGGCTTCGCATACCCACTGCTTTTTGCTAGTGTTTATAAAGTATTATATTGGATTGGCCAGGATGATGTTTTCTTCTTGGTAAGTATACCCAAAGAAGACTGAATTATTTGAATGTAAGGATTTTAGAGTAACATTTTAAACTGTGTATGGAAATCAAAGCTTATATATTTTGAAGTACAGGTTTGGGGTCTTGTCAAAAATTGTGACATAGGATTTACTGGATAAAATAATTTCTGTAATTTGGAGTACTGTCTGTAAAACTGAATAGCTACAAGTGTTTAATGGTTCACCTTGCCTTTACTGCTGTATCCCATAACAAAGTATAATACTTTTTTCTGGGTTTGAATGCATTAAATATTTAATTATGCTAAATGATTATGTAGTTTAGTATGGGAATCAAGCTTTTGGTTATGGCTAGGAAATGTTTGTTTTGTACCATGAGTACAGTAAATACACATTTGTATGTATTTTCTGTGCTGTCATGTGCTTGGAATACCATAGATAAAGGAAATTTATTTATAAGAGAACTTTAAAAGTTTACCCAACACACAAGACTTTATTATTATTATTATTATTATCCTTTATTTATATGGCGCCACAAGGGTTCCGCAGCGCCCAATTACAGAGTACATAAACAAATAATCAAGCAGGAAAACAGCAACTTACAGTTGACAATATAGGACAAGTACAGGGTAAATAAACACAGTTACATCAGCAGATGACACTGGAATAAGTATCAGGTGGCAGAAGACTGCTGGATTTGGTGCAGTTGAATATTATTAAAGTAAGAAAAGGATAAGCACATGAGAGCTTACATTCTAAAAGGAAGGGTAGACAGACAGGGGTGAGACAGATGGGGTACATAGAGAGCATGGAACAGAGGTTTAGGATGAGATTTGGCTGGGTTTGGTGAAGAAGTGGGTCTTGAGAGCCCGTTTGAAGTTTTGTAGAGAGGTGGAGAGTCTGAGGGGGAGAGGTAGGGAATTCCAGGGAAGTGGTGCAGCACGTGAAAAATCTTGGAGGTAGGAGTGGGAGGAAGTAATCCGTAGGCAGGAGAGTTGATGTGCATTAGCAGAGCGAAGAGGATGGGTGGGAGTGTAAAGGGAGATAAGGTCAGAGATGTAGATGGGAGAAGAGTGGGTGAGGGCTTTGTAAGCAAGTGTGAGAAGCTTGAAATGGATTCTGAAAGGGAAGGGGAGCCAGTGAAGGTCTAGTAAGAGAGGAGAGGTGGACGTAGTGCGTTTGGTGAGGAAGATGAGCCGGGCAGCAGCATTGAGTATAGATTGGAGTGGAGAGAGGTATGTCAGGAATGCCAGTTAGGAGGAGATTACAGTAGTCCAGTCTGGAGATGACCAGTGAGTGGATAAGAGTCTTAGTAGCATCCTGGGTCAGAAAGGGTCTGATCCTGGAAATATTTTTTAGATGAAAACGGCAGGTTTGTGAGAGGTGCTGAATGTGTGGTTTGAAGGAGAGGGAGGAGTCAAGGATTACTCCAAGACAGCGCACTTGGGGGCTAGAGGAGATAGTAGTGCCATCAATAGATAATGAGATTGTAGGAGGTGAGGTTATGCGGGAGGGAGGGAAGATGATCAGCTCGGTCTTAGACATGTTAAGTTTAAGAAAGAGCTGGGACATCCAGGAAGAGGTAGCAGAGAGACAGTTGGAGATACGAGTGAGGAGAGCAGGGGAGAGGTCTGGAGAGGAAAGATAGATTTGAGTGTCATCAGCATAGAGATGATATTGGAAACCAAAAGAACTAATGAGCTTACCTAGAGAGGACGTGTAGAGAGAGAGAAGAGTAGAGGACCAAGGACAGAATCTTGGGGTACCTCTACAGTTAGTGGAAGTGAGAGAGAGGTAGAGTCATAAGAGGAGACAGAGAATGAACGGTCAGAAAGGTAGGAGGACAGCCAAGAAGGGGCAGTGTCACGCAGACCAATGGAGTGAAGGATTTGCAGTAGGAGAGGATGGTCCACAGTGTCAAAAGCAGCAGAGAGATCCAGTAGAATAAGTAGAGAGTAGTGTCCCTTAGATTTAGCAGCATGGAGGTCATTGCATACTTTTGTAAGGGCAGTTTCAGTGGAGTGGAGAGGACGGAAGCCAGAGTGGAATGTGTCAAGCAGTGAGTGTGAGGAAAGAAAGGAAGTAAGGCGGTTGTAGACAATACGCTCAAGGAGTTTGGAGGCAAAAGGGAGGAGAGAGATGGGTCGGTAGTTGGAGAGAGTATTTGGATCAAGGGTAGGTTTTTTTAAGAGTAGGAGAGATGAGTGCATGCTTGAAGGCAGAGGGGACAGTGCCTGATGAGAGGGATAGATTGAGAAGGTGGGAAAGATGGGAACAAGCAGAAGGAGAGAGGTAGCGGAGGAGGTGGGAGGGGATAGGGTCAAGTGGGGAGGTGGTGAGGGGACAGGAACGAATGAGGGCCATGACTTCCTCTCCAGTTGCATGGGAGAAAGATGTCAGAGTTGGTGCGAGGGATGGGAGAAGGCTGGTTACTGATGGTCTGGTGTGATGTGATGTCCTGACGTATGGAGTCAATTTTGGATGTGAAGTAAGTGGCAAAGTAAAGAGCAGAGAGTGAGGCAGGGAGACGAGGTGGAGGTGGGCAGAGGAGTGAGTTGAGAGTGGTAAAGAAGCGCCGGGGGTTGGAACACTGGGAGGAGATGAGGTTCTTGAAGTATGACTGTTTAGCAAGAGAAAGGGCAGCACTGAAGGATGAGAGCATAAGTTTGAAATGGAGAAAGTCTGCCTTAGAGCGTGATTTCCTCCAGTGTCGCTCAGCAGTACGTGAGCATTTTTGCAGATATCTGGTGCATTTGGTGTGCCAGGGTTGAGGTGTTAATTTGCGAGGGTGAATAGTGGTTGGTGGAGCAACAGAGTCAAGAGCAGAAGTAAGGGATGCATTGTATGTAGAAGTGGCTTGTTCAGGGCATGAGAGAGAGAGAATAGGAGAGAAAAGTGAGTCAAATAAGGAGGAAAGGAATGTGGTGTCAATAGCTTCAATGTTACGCTTAGTGATGGTAGCCTCAGGAGGTAGAGATGGGGAAGTCGAGAGAGATAGGTTAAAGGAGAGCAGGTGGTGGTCAGTGAGGGGAAATGGGGAGTTGGAAAAATCAGAAATATCACAGCGGTGAGTGAAGACCAGATCCAGTGAGCTCCCATTAACATGGGAGGGTGAGGAGGTCCACTGGGAGAGACCAAGTGAAGAGGTGAGGTTAAGGAGGTTTAGAGGCAGGGGATTGTGTGGAGATGTCAATAGGGATGTTGAAATCACCTAGGATAATGGAGGGAATGTCAGAAGAGAGGAAGTGAGGAAGCCAGCAAAGTTGTCGAATTTGGAAGCAGTGCCAGGGGGGCGGTAAATGACAGCTACTCTAAGATGTACTGGTTGGAAGAGGTGTATAGTATGGACCTCAAATGTAGAGAATGTAAGGGATGGTTCTGGTGGTATGAGTTGGTAGGAGTAACTAGAAGGTAAAAGGACCCCAACACCACCCCCATGGTGACCCCCAGGTCGGGGTGTGTGTGTGAATGCGAGGCCCCCAGCAGAGAGAGCAGCAGGAGAAGTAGTGTCAGAGGGCGTAATCCAAGTTTCAGTAATGGCTAGTATGTGTAGGGAGTTGGAAATGAAAAGGTCATGAGTGGGGACCAGTTTTTTACAAACAGATCTGGCATTCCAGAGGGCACAGGATAGGGGGTATGAGTTTGTGGGAGAGATGTGAATGAGATTATCAGGGTTGCTGTAGCGATGAGGTGAGATTAACTTTGAGGGCAGGGATGATTAGAGAGTGGTAATGGTATGGGTGCCAGAGCTAGGAGGGGAAACTGCAGGAGGTGGGCAGGGAGGGAGGTCAGTGTGATGTGGATGGGGATATGGGGAGGTGACAGGGAAGGGAGAGAGGGAGCAGGGCTGAGTTGTGGGGTAGCAGGACCATGGGGCAGAGGTGAATGAAAGTGGGGTAACAGGAAAGGAGGGGGAAGGAAACAGGGATGGAGGGGAGACAGAGGAGGAGGTGTAGGAGACTAGGGTGGAAGGATAAAGATACATTATTAGGTAGACACTGAGTGATGTGGGGAGTATAAGAAAGCCTTAACACAGTGTTAAGTAGGTAAATAGGTTGAGGGAAAGTGGAAGTAGGAGAGGAGAGTGTAAGGGAATCCGAGCAGAAGAATTGCAGAAATGCAGGTGAGAAAAGCAGTGTAGGTTTAATGGGTGTAGATTTAGTATGAAAGGAGTCAAAAGCGTAGAGAAAGTGGGTGCAGAAATGTATCTGGAGTGTAAGAAATGAAAGGATTGTGAGAGGTTTAATAAGCGATGGTAATTATGTTAGATGTTTTAAGTGTTTGCAGGTAAAATTGCATTGGTGCAGCTGGGCTTAAAAAACAAAATTATAATAATACAGATACAGGTTGAGTATCCCTTATCCAAAATGCTTGGGACCAGAGGTATTTTGGATATGGGATTTTTCCGTATTTTGGAATAATTGCATACCATAATGAGATATCATGGTGATGGGACCTAAATCTTAGCACAGAATGCATTTATGTTTCATATACACCTTATACACACAGCCTGAAGGTCATTTTAGACAATATTTTTTTATAACTTTGTGCATTAAACAAAGTGTGTGTACATTCACACAATTCATTTAGGTTTCATATACACCTTATACACACAGCCTGAAGGTCATTTAATACAATATTTTTAATAACTTTGTGTATTAAACAAAGTTTGTGTACATTGAGCCATCAAAAAACAAAGGTTTCACTATCTCACTCTCACTCAAAAAAGCCCGTATTTCGGAATATTCCGTATTTCGGAATATTTGGATATGGGATACTCAACCTGTACAAGCATTTGTAGTTGAAATGGATGGTTTTTGAATTGTCCAAGTAAGGTAGTTCCGTGCTATTTAATCAGATGGAACAATCAGGAGGTGAGTGATCTGAGAAGTGACTCACATTTGTTATTAGTTCTTCAGTTTTCTTTGTTTTGTTAGATTGGTGTCCTTCTGTTTTCACTTCGATTGAACGCTGATAGAACGCTGCTGTTATGTGGCAATTTTATCACGCTTTGATACAATGCACGCTTAGTAAATGCACAGCCAAACGGCTTTGCACAGCATACACCATTGAACTTAACTAGAGGACTACTACAAGTGAAACCAATAATTGAAATCTGTAGCCACACCCCACCCCCTCAAATGCCAAGCAGTAAATTACCTTACAAAAACAACCATGCATTCCACAAACATTAAAATGGGTCTATATCATTCATACCTAGCAGAATTAGCTTTGCATAAACAGTTATAGTGCAGCAGAATATGTTGGTGGTTGTAGTATTAGACTATAAACTAATACATACAGTAAACTTACAGCAGACAATGGGAGTTTTCATCATTTGTAGGTTACACTGTTCTACTAAAGTGTATTGAGAGTTTACTGGTCACATGTTTAGCTAAGAATAATCTTTCTGCAGATCTGGATTCCTAGACTGATCCAGGCTGTGTTCTCTAGCCTAGCCGACGTAAAATTATACAGCCTTCTGAGGCGCATGGAAAATGGAGATGTGGCAAAGTGGGTAGTAAGTAAAAACATTTTAATTTACAATCTGTGTCAATGATATTTCAAAAAATGTGATAAGTGAACATGGCAGGGACTTTCTTTTTACACTAATTTATAATTATTAGGAGACATTTATGCAAATTGTGGCACATTTAACTGTACAAAGATTCCTGTAGCCAAAATTGGCAACAACAGACATCAGATTGTATCCTTTTATCAAGAGCATTTTAGAATTGAAAATAAATGTCTGATTGTTGCGGGTGCAGAAAATTGCATCCTGTAATTGAGAATGTATCACTAATTCAATGTACAGGTGCAAATAATGACCTTGCATGCAGGGAAAATGATGTCTGTTTCTGCATATAGGGGGTAATTCCAAGTTGATCGCAGCAGGAAATTTTATAGCAGTTGGGCAAAACCATGTGCACTGCAGGAAGGGCAGATATAACATGTGCAGAGAGAGATAGATTTGGGTGTGGTGAGTTAAATCTGCAATCTAAATTGCAGTGTAAAAGTAAAGCAGCCAGTATTTACCCTGCACAGAAACAAAATAACCCACCCAAATCTAACTCTCTCTGCAAATGTTATATCTGTCCCACTGCAGTGCACATGGTTTTGCCCAACTGCTAAAAAAAATTCCTGCTGCGATCAACTTGGAATTACCCCCATAGTGAACAAATATAGGTCTGCTTTGTGTTTACACTGAAATGTAGAGGTAAGCTAGGACACACGCCTTCCAACGAGAGGCAGAACTAGAGGGTGGTAGGCCCAGGTGTAACAATATGCTCTTTATTTATTTTTTTGTGTTATCATACCAGTTAAATTCTACATCAGCCCTGTATTATGAACCCCAAATTAATGTTTATAAATATTTAAACGCTGACAAATACATTTCCATTCATTATAATTTCACACATCAAAGGCCTATGCACACAGCCGATGATCATCCTAAACTACAGTGTTTATGATGTGAACACAGTATGTGCTTAGAATAAAAATAGGAGAAATACTAGTACAGTACATACGCAGTACATGATGAAGGCAGATGAAAATGCACAAGCCTGTATTATGTGGAAAATATTGTCTTTGTTTATAAGAGATTGCCACTAAAATGAATCTGTACAACTTTAATAAGTCTCCTCGTTTCTCTTTGCAGTACTTCTGTCAGCTGTGCTCCTGGTTTACATGGTACTGCTCCACAAGAACTCTTACAAACACAATGGAAACCATACTTGGTACTCTGGCCTTGTACTATTACCCCCTGGAAGGTTCACACACAAAGAACAGGTATAAAGCTTGCTAGAAGACTTATGACATTCTTTATTACAGTGCAGCTCTCAAATTTTTTTTTTTTTTTTTTTTTTTTAGTGTCAGGTATATCTTGTTTGTTGCACTGGCATTCCTTGTCCGACCAACTGCGATTATACTTTGGATTCCTCTGCTTTTCTATCATTTTTTCAAAGAGCAGAAGAAGTTTGATTTGATCGTACAACAATGTATCCCTGTTGGGTAAGTATTTACATTCCCCCCAAAATATTAATATAACACACATTTACTTATACATAGGTATGTAGCTTTGTCCTCACAGGCTCATGAGTTCCACAAGAGACACAGAATACACTAGATTAAAGTGTATTTTAATCCGAAAAATGTTTCCAAGATTTTGGTACAAAAATGAAATTTCTCTAACGTCCTAAGTGGATGCTGGGGACTCCGTAAGGACCATGGGGAATAGCGGCTCCGCAGGAGACTGGGCACATCTAAAGAAAGCTTTAGGACTATCTGGTGTGCACTGGCTCCTCCCCCTATGACCCTCCTCCAAGCCTCAGTTAGATCTCTGTGCCCGAACGAGAAGGGTGCACACTAGGGGCTCTCCTGAGCTTCTTAGTGAAAGTTTTAGATTAGGTTTTTTATTTTCAGTGAGACCTGCTGGCAACAGGCTCACTGCATCGAGGGACTAAGGGGAGAAGAAGCGAACTCACCTGCGTGCAGAGTGGATTGGGCTTCTTAGGCTACTGGACATTAGCTCCAGAGGGACGATCACAGGCCCAGCTTGGATGGGTCCCAGAGCCGCGCCGCCGGCCCCCTTACAGAGCCAGAAGGCAGAAGAGGTCCGGAAAATCGGCGGCAGAAGACGTCCTGTCTTCAACAAGGTAGCGCACAGCACTGCAGCTGTGCGCCATTGCTCTCAGCACACTTCACACTTCGGTCACTGAGGGTGCAGGGCGCTGGGGGGGGGGCGCCCTGAGACGCAATAAAAACACCTTGGATGGCAAAAAAATGCATCACATATAGCTCCTGGGCTATATGGATGCATTTAACCCCTGCCAGAATCCATAAAAAAGCAGGAGAAAAGTCCGCGAAAAAGGGGCGGAGCCTATCTCCTCAGCACACTGGCGCCATTTTCCCTCACAGCTCCGTTGGAGGGAAGCTCCCTGTCTCTCCCCTGCAGTCACTACACTACAGAAAGGGTTAAAAAAAGAGAGGGGGGCACTAATTAGGCGCAGTATTAACTATACAGCAGCTATAAGGGGAAAAACACTTATATAAGGTTATCCCTGTATATATATATAGCGCTCTGGTGTGTGCTGGCAAACTCTCCCTCTGTCTCCCCAAAGGGCTAGTGGGGTCCTGTCCTCTATCAGAGCATTCCCTGTGTGTGTGCTGTATGTTGGTGCTTTTGTGTCGACATGTATGAGGAGAAAAATGATGTGGAGACGGCGCAGATTGCCTGTAATAGTGATGTCACCCCCTAGGGGGTCGACACCTGAGTGGATGAACTGTTGGAAGGAATTACATGACAGTGTCAGCTCTGTATAAAAGACAGTGGTTGACATGAGACAGCCGGCTACTCAGCTTGTGCCTGTCCAGACGTCTCATAGGCCGTCAGGGGCTCTAAAGCGCCCGTTACCTCAGATGGCAGATATAGACGCCGACACGGATACTGACTCCAGTGTCGACGGTGAAGAGACGAATGTGACTTCCAGTAGGGCCACACGTTACATGATTGAGGCAATGAAAAATGTTTTACACATTTCTGATAATACGAGTACCACCAAAAAGGGGTATTATGTTCGGTGAGGAAAAACTACCTGTAGTTTTCCTGAATCTGAGAAATTAAATGAGGTGTGTGATTATGCGTGTGTTTCCCCCGATAACAACGGATAATTTCTAAAATGTTATTGGCATTATATCCTTTCCCGCCAGAGGTTAGGGTGCGTTGGGAAACACCCCCTAGGGGGGATAAAGCGCTCACACGCTTGTAAGGGCTCTACCTTCGCCTGAGATGGCCGCCCTTAAGGATCCTGCTGATAGAAAGCAGGAGGGTATCCTAAAAGGTATTTACACACATACTGGTGTTATACTGCGACCAGCAATCGCCTCAGCCTGGATGTGCAGTGCTGGGTTGGCGTGGTCGGATTCCCTGACTGAAAATATTGATACCCTAGATAGGGACAGTATATTTTTGCCTATAGAGCATTTAAAAGATGCATTTTTATATATGCGTGATGCACAGCGGAATATTTGCCGACTGGCATCAAGTCTAAGCGCGTTGTCCATTTCTACCAGTAGAGGGTTATGGACACGTCAGTGGTCAGGTGATGCGTATTCCAAACGGCATTTGGAAGTATTGCTTTATTAAGGGAGGAGTTATTTGGGGTCGGTCTTTCAGACCTGGTGGCCACGGCAACAGCTGGGAATTCCACGTTTGTACCCCAGGTCGCCTCTCAACATGAGAAGACGCCGTATTATCAGGCGCAGTCTTTTCGTGGACAAGCGGGCAAAAGGTTCCTCATTTCTGCCCCGTGACAGAGGGAGAGGAAAAAGGCTGCAGAAATCAGCCAGTTCCCAGGAACAGAAACCCTCTCCCGCCTCTGCCAAGCCCTCAGTATACGCTGGGGCTTTACAAGCAGAATCAGGCACGGTGGGGGGCCCGTCTCAATGAATTTCAGCGCGCAGTGGGCTCACTCGCAAGTAGACCCCTGGATCCTTCAGGTGATATCTCAGGGGTACAAATTAGAATTCGAGACGTCTCCCCCTCGCCGTTTCCTAAAGTCGGCTTTACCGATGTCTCCTTCTGACAGGGAGACAGTTTTGGAAGCCATTCACAAGCTGTATTCCCAGCAGGTGATAATCAAGATACCCCTCCTGCAACAGGGAACGGGGTATTATTCCACACTGTTGTGGTACCGAAGCCGGACGGCTCGGTGAGACCGATTCTAAATCTAAAATCTTTGAACACTTACGTACAGAGGTTCAAATTCAAGATTGAGTCACTCAGAGCAGTGATTGCGAACCTGGAAGAAGGGGACTACATGATGTCTCGGGACATCAAGGATGCTTACCTTCATGTCAAAATGTACCCTTCTCACCAAGGGTACCTCAGGTTTATGGTACAGAACTGTCACTATCAGTTCAGACGCTGCCGTATGGATGGTACACGGCACCCCGGGTCTTTACCAAGGTAATGGCCGAAATGATGATATTCCTTCGAAGGAAGTGAATTTTAGTTATCCCTTCCTTGGACAATTCCCTGATAAGGGTAAGTTCCAGGGAACAGTTGGAGGTCGGTGTAGCACTATCTCAGGTAGTGTTGCGGCAGCACGATTGGATTCTCAATATTCCAAAATCGCACCTGGTTCCGACGACGTGTCTTCTGTTCCTAGGGATGATCCTGGACACAGTCCAGAAAAAGGTGTTTCTCCCGGAGGAGAAAGCCAGGGAGTTATCCGAGCTAGTCAGGAACCTCCTAAAACCGAGCCAAGTCTCAGTGCATCAATGCACAAGGGTTCTGGGTAAAATGGTGGCTTCCTACGAAGCAATCCCATTCGGCAGATTCCACGCAAGAACTTTCCAGTGGGACCTGCTGGACAAATGGTCCGGATCGCATCTTCAGATGCATCAGCGGATAACCCTGTCACCAAGGACAAGGGTGTCCCTCCTGTAGTGGTTGCAGAGTGCTCATCTTCTAGAGGGCCGCAGATTAGGCATTCAGGACTGGGTCCTGGTGACCACGGATGCCAGCCTGTGAGGCTGGGGAGCAGTCACACAGGGAAGGAATATCCAGGGCTTATGGTCAAGCCTGGAGACATCACTTCACATAAATATCCTGAAGCTAAGGGACATTTACAATGCTCTAAGCTTAGCAAGACCTCTGCTTCAAGGTCAGCCGGTGTTGATCCAGTCGGACAACATCACGGCAGTCACCCACGTAAACAGGGTGGCACAAGAAGCAGGAGGGCAATGGCAGAAGCTGCAAGGATTCTTCGCTGGGCGGAAAATCATGTGATAGCACTGTCAGCAGTATTCATTCCGGGAGTGGACAACTGGGAAGCAGACTTCCTCAGCACGACCTCCACCCGGGAGAGTGGGGACTTCACCCAGAAGTCTTCCACATGATTAAAAACTCGACAGGTATTGCGCCAGGTCCAGGGACCCTCAGGCAATAAGCTGTAGACGCTCTGGTAACACCGTGGGTGTACCAGTCAGGGTATGTGTTCCCTCCTCTGCCTCTCATACCCAAGGTACTGAGATTGATAAGATGGAGAGGAGTAAGCACTATATTCGTGGTTCCGGATTGGCCAAGAAGGACTTGGTAACCGGAACTTCAAGAGATGCTCACGGAGGATCTGTGGCCTCTACCTCTAAGAAGGGACCTGCTCCAGCAAGGACCCTGTCTGTTCCAAGACTTACCGCGGCTGCGTTTGACGGCATGGCGGTTGAACGCCGGATCCTGAAGGAAAAAAGGCATTCCGGATGAAGTCATCCCTATCCTGATCAAAGCCAGGAAGGATGTAACCGCAAAAACATTATCACCGCAATTGGCGAAAATATGTTGCGTGGTGCGAGGCCAGTAAGGCCCGACGGAGGAAATTCAACTGGGTCGATTCCTACATTTCCTGCAAACAGGAGTGTCTATGGGCCTGAAATTGGGGTCCATTAAGGTTCAAATTTCGGCCCTGTCAATTTTCTTCCAAAAAGAACTAGCTTCAGTCCCTGAAGTTCAGACGTTTGTAAAAGGGGTACTGCATATACAGCCTCCTTTTGTGCCTCCAGTGGCCCTTTGAGTCACATTGGTTTGAACCACTTAAATCTGTGGAGTTAAAATATCTCACATGGAAAGTGGTCATGCTGTTGGCCCTGGCCTGGGCCAGGCGCGTGTCAGAATTGGCGGCTTTATCCTGAAAAAGCCCTTATCTGATTTTCCATTCGGACAGGGCGGAATTGAGGACTCGTCCTCAGTTTCTCCCCAAGGTGGTTTCAGCGTCTCACCTGAACCAACCTATTGGTGGTGCCTGCGGCTACTAGGGACTTGGAGGCCTCCAAGTTGCTAGACGTTGTCAGTGCCCTGAAAATATATGTTTCCAGGACGGCTGGAGTCAGGAAATCTGACTCGCTGTTTATCCTGTGTGCACCCAACAAGCTGGGTGCTCCTGCTTCTAAGCAGACTATTGCTCGTTGGATTTGTAGTACAATTCAGCTTGCACATTCTGTGGCAGGCCTGCCACAGCCAAAAATCTGTAAATGCCCACTCCACAAGGAAGGTGGGCTCATCTTGGGCGGCTGCCCGAGGGGTCTCGGCTTTACAACTTTGCCGAGCAGCTACTTGGTCAGGAGCAAATACGTTTGTAAAATTCTACAAAATTGATATCCTGGCTGAGGAGGACCTGGAGTTCTCTCATTTGGTGCTGCAGAGTCATCCGCACTCTCCCGCCCGTTTGGGAGCTTTGGTATAATCCCCATGGTCCTTACGGAGTCCCCAGCATCCACTTAGGACGTTAGAGAAAATAAGAATTTACTTACCGATAATTCTATTTCTCATAGTCCGTAGTGGATGCTGGGCGCCCATCCCAAGTGCGGATTGTCTGCAATACTTGTACATAGTTATTGTTACAAAAATCGGGTTATTATTGTTGTGAGCCATCTTTCAGAGGCTCCTCTGTTATCATGCTGTTAACTGGGTTCAGATCACAGGTTATACGGTGTGATTGGTATGAGTCTTACCCGGGATTCAAAATCCTTCCTTATTGTGTACGCTCGTCCGGGCACAGTATCCTAACTGAGGCTTGGAGGAGGGTCATAGGGGGGAGGAGCCAGTGCACACCAGATAGTCCTAAAGCTTTCTTTAGATGTGCCCAGTCTCCTGCGGAGCCGCTATTCCCCATGGTCCTTACGGAGTCCCCAGCATCCACTACGGACTATGAGAAATAGAATTATCGGTAAGTAAATTCTTATTATTACAAATATGGACAAACAGATTATATTGCATTAGTTGCAAATAAAAACCAAACAAAAAAAACCTGGAAATAAAAGAAACGCAAACCCAGAGTACCAACATCACGTAAATTAGGAGCTATTATCATAAAGAAGTCACGTCAAAATCGTTCGATACATAACCAGTCTCCAGGACTTTCCTCAAGGTAATACACACATGAAGCTGGCTGTAGCTCATACATATCCTCTCATTGCTTCTAGGGCCCCAACCCTTGAGCATTTTATAAATCTACATGTCGTAACTCTTATTATAAAAATGTAGTATCTAGTCATAAAGGAATGCAACACTTTAATCCAATTTGATATATAAGTAGAAAACTACAGTGGAGTAGAAGCAAGAGCGGGGGGTGGGCACCATTTAAGACTTTTCAGTGAACATTCGAGGGTCCGAACACAATATATCTTGCATTTACATTGCCTGTTAAAAAAAAAAAAAAGACAGATTTTTATAAACAATCTTTTTGTTAAGCATTTTATAAGGCAAACGGAATGGAACAATCAACACTGATAATCTATAGAACACATTAGTCAGGAAAGCTGAGGACTGGAAAGTATGAAGAGCTTGTTTGTAGCGTGTTTCAGACTGATCTTTGATTTACACCGCAAACCGGTGTAAATCAAACATAACATCTATTTCAAACTGTCTTTATCGTGTTCTCTTATATACTATATGAAATAATTTCTTTTTCAGACTGTTTACCTTTGGGACCTCATTAATAATTGACCGGGTGTTTTTTGGTAAGGTATGTTTTAAGTAAAGTTTAAGAAATGAGGTTCTCTTTTACTGATCGCTAATATTAAGAATATGTTAATTCATAAAATGCTTTAATGGTTCATAATTTAAAGCTTTTGATGAATTACCTTACAGACTTAAACCATGTACTTGATTATATCTTTAAACTGATATTTGAAGCTATGAGGCACAAGAGTTGACAGTATTTGATAGTAAAAAGGCTAGCCATTTAACTGGCTAATATTTTTCCAAATATGTTCCAATTTTGTTTTTTTAATTTATATTAGGAAATTATATAAATAGTTGTTTAAACTGTAGTATAACTTTATTAACAAATATGCAAATGTGTTAACATTATACTGAATCAGGATAATACAGCAATTTTCTCTAACGTCCTCGTGGATGCTGGGGACTCCGTAAGGACCATGGGGAATAGACGGGCTCCGCAGGAGACAGGGCACTTTAAGAAAGAATTAGGATACTGGTGTGCACTGGCTCCTCCCTCTATGTCCCTCCACCAGACCTCAGTTTGAATCTGTGCCCGGACGAGCTGGGTGCATCTTAGTGAGCTCTCCTGAGCTTGCTAAAAAGAAAGTATTTTATTAGGATTTTTTATTTTCAGAGAGATCTGCTGGCAACAGACTCTCTGCTACGTGGGACTGAGGGGAGAGAAGCAGCCCTACTCACTGACGATAGGTCCTGCTTCTTAGGCTACTGGACACCATTATCTCCAGAGGGATCGTACACAGGAACGCACCCTTGGTCGTCCGATCCCGGAGCCGCGCTGCCGTCCCCCTCGCAGAGCCAGAAGACAGAAGCCGGCGTGAGAAGAAGACTTCGAAATCGGCGGCAGAAGACTCCAGTCTTCATATGAGGTAGCGCACAGCACTGCAGCTGTGCGCCATTGCTCCCACACTAAACCCACACACTCCGGTCACTGTAGGGTGCAGGGCGCAGGGGGGTGCGCCCTGGGCAGCAATTGGGAACCTCTTGGCAAAAAGCAGCATATATACAGTTGGGCACTGTATATATGCATGAGCCCCCGCCATTATTTTACACACAAAACGCGGGACAGAAGCCCGCCGCTGAGGGGGCGGGGCTTCTTCCTCAGCACTCACCAGCGCCATTTTCTCTCCACAGCTCCGCTGAGAGGAAGCTCCCCAGGCTCTCCCCTGCAGAATCACGGTAGAAAGAGGGTAAAAAGAGAGGGGGGGTCATATAAATTTGGCGCAAAAAAAAAAAAACAGTATATACAGCAGCTACTGGGTTAACACTAAGTTACTGTGTGATTCCTGGGTCATATAGCGCTGGGGTGTGTGCTGGCATACTCTCTCTCGGTCTCTTCAAGAGGCCTTGTGGGGGAACTGTCTTCAAATAGAGCATCCCCCGTGTGTGTGGTGTGACGGTACGCTTGTGTCGGCATGTTTGACGAGGAAGGCTATGTGGAAACAGAGCGGGTACAAATGAATGTGGGGTCGCCGCCGACACCCGATTGGATGGATATGTGGAAGGTTTTAAATGATAATGTTAATTCCTTGCATAAAAGGTTGGATAAAGCTGAAGCCTTGGGACAGTCAGGGTCTCAACCCATGCCTGATCCTACATCGCAGAGGCCGTCAGGGTCTCAGAAGCGCCCACTATCCCAAATTGTTGACACAGATATCGACACGGATTCTGACTCCAGTGTCGATGGCGATGATGCAAAGTTGCAGCCTAAAATGGCTAAAGCCATCCGCTACATGATTATAGCAATGAAAGATGTGTTGCACATCACAGAGGAAACCCCAGTCCCTGACAAGAGGGTTTATATGTATGGGGAGAAAAGGCAAGAGGTGACCTTTCCCCCTTCACATGAGTTAAATGAGTTATGTTAAAAAGCTTGGGAATCTCCAGATAGAAAATTGCAGATTTCCAAACGGATGCTTATGGCGTATCCTTTCCCGCCAGCAGACAGGTTACGCTGGGAATCCTCCCCTAGGGTAGACAAAGCTTTAACACGCTCATCCAAGAGGGTAGCCCTGCCGTCACAGGATACGGCCACCCTTAAAGATGCTGCGGATAGAAAGCAGGAGGGTATCCTGAAGTCCATTTATACACATTCAGGTACCTTACTACGGCCGGCGATTTCGTCGGCCTGGATGTGTAGTGCTGCAGCAGCATGGACAGATACCTTATCTTAGGAACTTGATACCTTGGACAAGGATACTATATTACTGACCCTGGGGCATATAAAAGACGCTGT
Source organism: Pseudophryne corroboree (assembly GCF_028390025.1). NCBI lineage: Eukaryota > Metazoa > Chordata > Amphibia > Anura > Myobatrachidae > Pseudophryne > Pseudophryne corroboree. The sequence continues at coordinate 292,101,167 of NC_086449.1, forward strand.
CCTATATATGAGAGATGCTCAAAGAGACATTAGCCTACTGGGCTCTAGAATAAATGCAATGTCGATTTCTGCCAGTAGGGTCCTGTGGACTCGGCAATGGACAGGCGATGCTGACTCAAAAAGGCACATGGAGGTTTTACCTTACAAGGGTGAGGAATTGTTTGGGGACGGTCTCTCGGACCTGGTCTCCACAGCTACGGCTGGAAAGTCAAATTTTTTGCCATATGTTCCCTCACAACCTAAGAAAGCACCGTATTACCAAATGCAGTCCTTTCGATCACAAAAAGGCAAGAAAGTCCGAGGTGCGTCCTTTCTTGCCAGAGGCAGGGGTAGAGGAAAGAAGCTGCACAATACAGCTAGTTCCCAGGAACAGAAGTCCTCCCCGGCTTCCACTAAATCCACCGCATGACGCTGGGGCTCCACAGGCGGAGCCAGGCCCGGTGGGGGCGCGTCTCTGAAATTTCAGCCACAAGTGGGTTCACTCACAAGTGGATCCCTGGGCTATAGAGTTTGTGTCTCAGGGATACAAGCTGGAATTCGAAGTGATGCCCCCTCACCGTTACCTCAAATCGGCCCTGCCAGCTTCCCCCATAGAGAGGGAAAGTGTTAGCTGCAATTCACAAATTGTATCTCCAGCAAGTGGTGGTAAAAGTTCCCCTCCTCCAACAGGGAAGGGGTTACTATTCGACAATGTTTGTGGTACCGAAACCGGACGGTTCGGTCAGACCCATATTGAATTTAAAATCCCTGAACATATACCTGAAAAGGTTCAAGTTCAAGATGGAATCGCTCAGAGCGGTCATCGCAAGCCTGGAGGAGGGGGATTTTATGGTGTCTCTGGACATAAAGGATGCTTACCTTCATGTCCCCATTTATCCACCTCATCAGGAGTACCTCAGATTTGTGGTACAGGATTGTCATTACCAATTCCAGACGTTGCCGTTTGGTCTCTCCACGGCACCGAGAATACTTACCAAGGTAATGGCAGAAATGATGGTGCTCCTGCGAAAGCAAGGAGTCACAATTATCCCATACTTGGACGATCTCCTCATAAAGGCGAGGTCCAGAGAGCGTAGCACGCTCTCGGGAAGTGTTACAACAGCACGGCTGGATTCTGAATATTCCAAAGTCGCAGCTGATTCCTACGACACGTCTGCCCTTCCTGGGCATGATTCTGGACACAGACCAGAAGAAGGTTTTTCTCCCGACGGAGAAGGCTCAGGAACTCATGACACTGGTCAGAGACCTCTTAAAACCAAAACAGGTGTCGGTGCATCACTGCACGCGAGTCCTGGGAAAGATGGTGGCGTCATACGAGGCCATTCCCTTTGGTAGGTTCCATGCGAGAACCTTTCAATGGGATCTGTTGGACGAGTGGTCCGGATCGCATATCCAGATGCATCGGCTGATCACCCTATCCCCCAGGGCCAGGGTGTCTCTTCTGTGGTGGCTGCAGAGTACTCACCTTCTCGAGGGCCGCAGATTCGGCATTCAGGATTGGGTCCTGGTGACCACGGATGCAAGCCTCCGAGGGTGGGGGGCAGTCACACAGGGAAGAAATTTCCAGGGTCTCTGGTCAAGTCAGGAGACTTGCCTTCACATCAATATCCTGGAACTAAGGGCCATATACAACGCCCTAAGTCAAGCGGAGACCCTGCTTCGCAACCAATCGGTGCTGATTCAATCAGACAACATCACCGCAGTGGCTCATGTAAACCGCCAAGGCGGCACAAAGAGCAGGGTGGCGATAGCGGAAGCCACCAGAATTCTTCGATGGGCGGAGAATCACGTACGAGCACTGTCAGCAGTGTTCATTCCGGGAGTGGACAACTGGGAAGCAGACTTCCTCAGCAGGCACGACCTCCACCCGGGAGAGTGGGGACTTCATCAAGAAGTCTTTGCGCAGATTGCAGGTCGGTGGGAACTGCCACAGGCGGACATGATGGCATCCTGCCTCAACAAAAAGCTACAGAGGTATTGCGCCAGGTCAAGAGACCCTCAGGCGATAGCTGTAGACGCACTAGTGACACCGTGGGTGTTCCAGTCGGTTTATGTGGTTCCTCCTCTTCCTCTCATACCCAAGGTGCTGAGAATCATAAGAAAAAGAGGAGTGCGAAAAATACTAATTGTTCCGGATTGGCCAAGAAGGACTTGGTATCCAGAGCTGCAAGAAATGCTCACAGAGGACCCATGGCCTCTGCCTCTAAGACAGGATCTGTTGCAACAGGGGCCCTGTCTGTTCCAAGACTTACCGCGGCTGCGTTTGACGGCATGGCGGTTAAACGCCGGATCCTAGCAGAAAAAGGCATTCCGGATGAGGTTATTCCTACGCTGATAAAGGCTAGGAAGGACGTGACGGCTAAACATTATCACCGTATATGGCGAAAATATATTGCTTGGTGTGAGGCCAGGAATGCCCCTACAGAGGAATTCCACCTGGGCCGTTTCCTTCACTTCCTACAGTCGGGAGTGACTTTGGGCCTAAAATTGGGGTCCATTAAGGTCCAGATTTCGGCCCTATCCATTTTCTTTCAAAAGGAACTGGCTTCTCTTCCTGAAGTTCAGACGTTTGTAAAGGGAGTGCTGCATATTCAGCCCCCGTTTGTGCCTCCAGTGGCACCTTGGGATCTTAACGTGGTGTTGAGTTTCTTGAAATCACACTGGTTTGAGACACTTAAAACCGTGGAGTTAAAATTTCTCACGTGGAAGGTGGTCATGCTGCTAGCCTTGGCTTCAGCTAGGCGTGTGTCAGAATTGGCGGCTTTGTCACATAAAAGCCCCTATCTGGTTTTCCATATGGACAGAGCGGAATTGCGGACCCGTCCGCAATTTCTGCCAAAAGTGGTGTCATCTTTTCATATGAACCAACCTATTGTGGTGCCTGTGGCTACTCGTGACTTGGAGGATTCCGAGTTGCTAGATGTGGTCAGAGCTTTGAAGGTTTATGTAGCCAGAACGGCGAGAGTCAGGAAAACTGAGTCACTGTTTATCCTGTATGCACCCAACAAGCTGGGTGCTTCTGCTTCAAAGCAAACTATTGCTCGCTGGATCTGTAACACGATTCAGCAGGCTCATTCTGCGGCTGGATTGCCGCTACCAAAATCAGTGAAAGCCCATTCCACAAGGAAGGTGGGCTCTTCTTGGGCGGCTGCCCGAGGGGTCTCGGCATTACAGCTTTGCCGAGCAGCAACTTGGTCGGGTTCAAACACTTTTGCAAAGTTCTACAAGTTTGATACCCTGGCTGAGGAGGACCTTGTGTTGCTCATTCAGTGCTGCAGAGTCATCCGTTTGGGAGCTTTGGTATAATCCCCATGGTCCTTACGGAGTCCCCAGCATCCACTAGGACGTTAGAGAAAATACGATTTTACTTACCGGTATATCTATTTCTCGTAGTCCGTAGAGGATGCTGGGCGCCCGTCCCAAGTGCGGACTTCTTCTGCAATACTTGTATATAGTTATTGCTTAAATAAGGGTTATGTTATGGTTGCATCAGGGTTGATCTGATGCTCTGTTGTTGTTCATACTGTTAACTGGGTAAGTTTATCACGAGTTGTACGGTGTGATTGGTGTGGCTGGTATGAGTCTTACCCTGGATTCCAAAATCCTTTCCTTGTACTGTCGGCTCTTCCGGGCACAGTTTCCTTAACTGAGGTCTGGAGGAGGGACATAGAGGGAGGAGCCAGTGCACACCAGTATCCTAATTCTTTCTTAAAGTGCCCTGTCTCCTGCGGAGCCCGTCTATTCCCCATGGTCCTTACGGAGTCCCCAGCATCCACTACGGACTACGAGAAATAGATTTACCGGTAACTAAAATCTTATTATTTTTATAATTTAAACATGTAAAAAAATCCACAATTTTGGGGTAATTTTTTGGAAAATATAGTTCTTTACAGTTAAAAAAAACAAAAACAAAAAAAACTTTACAGTGCTTATAGGTTGGGGAGAAAAGGGACTCAGGCTGCAGGAAGACTATAATCCTGGAGCTGCAGGTGGATTGCCCCACTTCTGTAGCAGAAGGAGCCTGGGAGGAGTTTGCTGCGGCAACCGCAAGGCAGGACAGTTAGGCTGAGCCTGGTGGCTGCCAGAAGATTAGCTTACCATCTCTGACACGGTCACATCAAATACGACCAGGTCAGGTAAAGCCCAGCTTGATGTGTTTGCATCTCATGTTACCATGCAGGCAAGTGGTTAACAAAATCATTTTTGGACAATGGCCTGAAGATGTGACAGGGGCTTCAGCTGTAATTAAGTGGGAAGAAAACACTAGACTTTTAACAAATGTGCACAGCATGGCCATTTAATGCTAAACAATAATGTTTTACCTTCACAGTTTATATCACAAAATCTTAATGCGTAGTGGAAGTAGTCATGGTAAGATTAAAATGTAAATTAAATATACAATTTCTATCATGTTTTTCTTCTTCTAGTGGACTTTTGTTCAGTGGAACTTTTTGAAGTTTAATGTGCTGAAAAATATTGGCTCATTCTATGGCTCTCACCCTTGGCACTGGTACATCACTCAGGGATTTCCTGTCATCATTGGCACTCAACTGCCATTCTTTTTACACGGCTGTATAGTAGCGCCAAGAAGATACAGAGTTCTACTAGCAGCTGTGATTTGGACTGTGCTAATATATAGGTAAGCAGAATGTATAACAGAACAAGGAAATTATGCACACCAGTATATACGATATAAACATTGTTTTAATGCATGGGTCATCAACCTGCAGCCCTCCAGCTGCTGTGGAACTACACATCCCAGCATGCCCAGCCTCAGTTTTAGCATACCTTAATAGCAAACCTGTGGCAGGGCATGCTGGGATTTAACTACTACACTGTTACAATTGAATGTAGCTTATCAATTCTCTGAAGTACACCTAGCAGCTTATTTTCTAAGGAAGAAAGACAGTTTTTGACATGTCTGTATGAACTAGAGGTATAAAAGCTATACCTGAAATGACTGAAGTGTATATACTTGGGTGAAAGTGTTCAGGTTGTTACTTGTTCCAGCCACATATTGTCAATTGTCCAACTGCATCGGAGAACCGAATTTCTCTACTTTGTATCTCTGGACCACTGCAAATTTTACAAGACAAGCTTGCAGTGCCCTAGGTAACATAAGTTCTGTACTAGTTGAGTGACTTATTGGGCTATAGATGTCATAGTAAAATTTTAATATTGGGTATTCTGTATTCTGACAACTGATTTTCTTTTCTATATTGGCAGTATTTAGTAATTGTCCATTAATTAAGTTGCGGTGGACCTTGAACTAAAGTGTAATAAATCTACATTTTTAATAAGAGATGTTTTATTGAACAACCCATTTATTATGCACAATAATTGAAAAACATCAGTATAGCAAATTTAAATGATGTATTTTGTGTATAAACTTATCACATTACAAATTTAAAAAGTGCACTGATTTAAAACCTAAATCGTAATGAGTTTTCTCTAACGTCCTAGTGGATACTGCGGAATAGTATATTACCATGGGGTATAGATTGGGTCCACTGGAGCCTGGCACTTTAAGAAATCAATAGTGTGTGCTGGCTCCTCCCCTCTATGCCTCTCCTAGCAGACTCGGTTTAGAAAATGTGCCCAAGGAGCCAGGTGCATTCTGTTGCTCTCCAAAGAGTTTTCTTCAGAAATTTCTGTTAGTTTGTTATTTTTAGGCAGCACTGGTTGGCAACCAGTCTGCCTGCATCGTGGGACTTAGGACTTAAGGGGGGGACCGAACCAACTTCCTAAGAGTTAATGGTTCATAATTCCAGCTGACAGGACACTGAGCTCCTGAGGTGATGTTTCACACACTCCCAGAGTGTGAGCCCACGCCGGCAGCATGCCGCCACCCCTTAACAGATGCCGAAGAAAGACGCGGTGCGGTGAGTGTTACAGCTAACTGGGTCCCCGGTGCAAATTGGCGACATGAAGGGACGGTGATCACCCGGCTACGGGCCGCGGTGCCCACTGGTAACCCAGACTGGCAACATGGTAAACGGGGGTTGCGTGCACTCATTTTACACTTTAAATGGAGAAAGCCAGTATAAAGGGTCCGCGCGCCATTATGGGGGCGGGGCTTCCCGGACAGGGGGGCCAGAGGCTAAACCGCGCCATTTCCTGCTGCTGCTGATACAGGCTGCATGCGGAGACTGCTCCTCTACAGGACCCACTGAATCACCATTGTAACTGGTACCAGGGGGTTGTAGTGAAGGGGGGAGCGCATAATCAGCGGTTATACCGCTGTGTGGAAAATTACATATAAGAAGACATCCAGCAGGGCACTGCTCGGTCTGGGGTGTAGTGTGCTGGTTCCAATCTTCTTTGTGTCACTCAATTCAGGGTAGTCTGGGATAAGTGTGCATAGCTCACTAATACTACACGGTGCTATCATACTGTGTGTTTTCTGCTCAGCATGTATGCCAGGCATTCCCAACCACGGTCCTCAAGGCACACCAACAGTGCAGGTTTTAGTGATATCCAGGCTGCAGCACAGATGGTTAAATCAAAATAACTGAGCTACTAATTAAGTCACCTGTGCTGGAGCCTGGATATCACTAAAACCTGCACTGTTGGTGTGCCTTGAGGACCGTGGTTGGGAATGCCTGATGTATGCAAATAAGTCTGTGTGTACTTGATGCAAGGCTAGGTTTACACCTTCCTCACAGGGGTCCCTCATGTGTACCCAGTGCTCAGTTCCTTCACAGGGTAGTAATGTGCAGGAACCTGAGTTAATGGAATCCTTTAAAACTATGATTACCAGTAATAATTCAGAGTTAGCTACAGCTAAACAAGAAAGACAAACTCTGAAACTATGGACACATTTATGGTTGCTGCTGCAGACCACAGACAGACTCTTCAGCCCCCCCCCCCGTTGGTCTCTCACAAACGCACTCTCCCTCAATTATTACAGTCTGACTCTGATTCTGAACTACCAGAGTTTGATGAAGGAGAGGCTGCGTTGGACGAGGATAATTCCCTGTCCCCAGGAGTTGAGGCTCTCATTTATGCCATTACAGAGGTGCTCAATATTCCCGATAAGGAGGAAGAACAGACAGAGGAATTGTTTTTTAATGTGAAACCAAAGTCCTCTGCAACCTTCCCAGTTTCTAAAGAACTAGATTCCCTGGCTAAGGCAGCATGGATAAATCCTGACAAAGTTTATTACCCCTAAATGGGTGTTAAATTCTTTCCCTTTCCCTACAAAGGATAGGAAAGTCTGGGAAACCCCACCGACAGTGGATACAAGATGCAGGACAGCAATGCGAGAGGTGTCAAGAATCCTCCTCTGGGCGGAAGCCAACGCAAGGGCCATCTCAGCCATTTACATTCCAGGAGTAGACAACTGGGAAGCTGACTTCCTAAGCAGGCACGACCTCCATCCTGGGGAATGGGGCCTCCACCCTCAGGTGTTTCAACAACTTGTTCACCGGTGGGGTTGTCCATAGATAGACCTGATGGCTTCTCGTCTCAACAAAAAGCTCCGTCATTACTGCACCAGAACAAGGGACCCACAAGCGATGGCGGTAGACGCTCTGACGACGCCTTGGACTTACCAGTTCATTTACCTGTTTCCTCCAATTCCTCTAATCCCAAGAGTTCTCAAAAGACTCAAAAAGGAAAGAGTTCAGGCAATTCTCATTGCTCTGGATTCGCCTCGAAGGGCCTGGTATGCGGACCTCCTGACCCTGTCGTTGGAGGATCCCTGGCCTGTGCCGCTTCTCAAGGACCGTTCGTTTATCCAGACTTACAGCAGCTACGTTTGACGGCCCTGAAGTTGAGAGGGAGATCTTGACCAGAAAGGTGGTTTTCACTATGGTTCAGGCCCGTAAGGTGGTTAAAAACTTCTGATGAAACAGCCCCAGGATTGAGGCTGAGAAACGCGTCAAGCATTCCTCCAAGTATCCCCCCCGGTATCCTGCTTCTTGCTATCACCAGAGACTGATTATATCTACAAGCACGTCTTTGACGGCTCCTGCTACATCACCGCAAGTGAGCGGTATATGGTTTGGATCTATACGCCTCTTGGTTGCCATCTCGAGTGTCCTGTCCACTATCACATTCTGCTCGTTTCAACTTCCTCGGTGCCGCAGCTTAGCGGTGTGGGCAGCCGGCGCCCACCACTTGAAAGGAATTACCGATCAATTGTATTTCAGCAGAGGCTGGGGTAAGCACAACACTAGACTGTCAAAATAGCGGTTTAAGCTTAAATGTCATCGTGCTGTGCATTGAACTGCGCTTATTAAAGCTACCCGATAAAAGCTTCTCACACATTGAATAAGATTATTGGGAGCTGATATTTGTTAAGTGGACAACACAAACGTGAACTGCCTATATATTTACACTATGGATGGACTTTCAAATTTATAAAACATCTAACGAGCTTATACGTCCAAATAGCCCACATGTGGAGCTTTCAGCAAGGAGCTTCTTATAATTACAAGTGCTGTAATACCGTCTGAAGCACAGGTGGTTATATTATTTTAGGGGAGCTTTTGAATGTGCCATTTATTTGCTGTTACCGTATATCTAAGCTATTGATGTTTGGTACATAATACTTGTTGTGTTTTTAAGCCACAGGATACCAGGTTTTATTCACTAACTTGTGATAATTACTTTTTTAATAAATTGTATAATACTTTCAATGACAGCGCTTCTCTGTGTTTTTTACCATTTTTCTATGATTTTTTGAGGCTCAGCACCTCAATTTGTGAAGTTGCAGTCAGTGTGAATGAAGTATTTTTATAGCTGTCTCATAGCCATTTTACTAGCGCTCACCTGTTTTATTTTTCTTGTGCATTTTGGTACCGTAAGGTGGTTACCTCCAAACATTACCACCGGATTCGGAAGAAATAGGTTTCTTGGCGTGAGGGTCGAAAATGTTCTCCTGTGGAGTTTCGTTTGGGCCGGTTTCTTCTGTTCCTGCAAGCAGAAGTGGATAAGGGACTAAGTTTAGGCTCCATCAAGGTCCAGATTTCGGCTCTCTCCATCTTCTTCCAGAAACAACTGGCGGTACTTCCTGAAGTACACACCTTCTAAAGGGGGTGTTGCACATTCAACCACCCTCTTTTCCTCCCACTGATCTGTGGGACCTCAATGTGGTATTGACCTTTCTCCAATCAGATTGGTTTGAACCCTTACATAGGGTTGACTTAAAATACCTAACATGGAAGATTGTTATGTTATTGGCCTTGGCTTCGGCTCGGCGAGTGTCGGAATTGGGGGCCTTGTAATTACTTAGTATTCCATGAGGATAGGGTGGAGCTCAGAACTCTCCCACAATTTTTGCCGAAAGTGGTGTCAGCCTTTCATGTGAATCAACCTATTGTTCCTGCGTTATCCGACACTTCTGTTGCTACAAAGTCCCTGGACGTTGTGAGAGCTTTGAGGATTTACATCAAAAGGATTGCTCGTCACAGGAAGTCTGACCCGCTTTTTGTCCTTTATGATGCTACGAAAATTGGTCGTTCTGCCTCCAAGCAGTCCATTGCTCGTTGGCTCAGATTGACTATCCAACAAGCCTATACCTCGGCGGCTCTGCCGCTGCAGAGTTCTGTTCAGGCCCACTCCACAAGGTCAGTGGGTTCTTCCTGGGCCGCTGGCCGGAGCGTCTCGGCCTTACAGTTGTACTGTGCAGCTACTTGGTCTGGTGTGAACACGTTTGTTAAGTTCTACAGGTTTGACAGCTTGGCCAAGGATGACCTTCAGTTTGGTCAGGCGGTTTTGCACGGGTCTCAGCACTCTCCCACCTGTTCTGAGAGCTTTGGGACGTCGCCATGGTAATATACTATTCCCCAGTATCCACTAGGACGTTACAGAAAATATGAATTTAATACCTACCGGTAATTCCTTTTCTCGTAGTCCGTAGTGGATACTGGGCCTCAGTGCTTCGTTTCCTGCTTACCTGCTTGTAAGAGTTCATGGTTGGGTCTGCTGTTGCTTCCCTGTTCCATGTTTGGTTAGCATTGCTATCCTTTTTATAGTTGGCGTTGCTTACCTCTGTTATGGTTAGCTCTGCTATCCTTATTGTTATTGTGTGTTGGTTTGTTACCTCACCGCTTTATGGGCCCAATTCAGACCTGATCGGCAGCCGATCAGGTCTGAATTGCGCATGCTGCGCTGGCACATGCCAGATAGCAGACGTGATTGACAGGCAGAGGCATTCACTGGGTGGGAGGGACGGCGGCGTTTGCCCGCCGTTTAGGGGGGCACGGTCCGGGCAACGTAGGTGTGTCCGGACCATGGGGGGGGCAGGCCGGCGGCTGTGTGATATCACACGCAGCCGCTGTGACCCTCACAGCGACGATTAGCTCCCTGCCAGCGTGCATGAGCTGCGCTGGTAGGGAGCTACTCCTAAAGTACAAAAACATTGCCACTGTGCGATGCTTTTGTACTTGTGCAGGGGGGTCAGGCCTGACATGCGGGGCGGACTAGCCCTGTGCTGGGCATCCCCCCGCATGACTGTGTGACTTATCGTAGATGTGCTAAATTTAGCACATCTACGATCAGGTCTGAATTAGGCCCTATGTGTTATATCCTTCTATCAAAGTATGTCCATCTCCTCGGGCACAGTTTCCTACACTGAGTCTGCTAGGAGGGGCATAGAGGAGAAGAGCCAGCACACACTATTGATTTATTAAAGTGCTAGGCTCCAGTGGACCCGATCTATACCCCATGGTAATATACAATTCCCCAGTATCCACTACGGACTACGAGAAAAGGAATTACCGGGAGGTATTAAATTCCTATTTTTATCCTCAAGCTGTAGCAGTCTAAAATAAATGATCCCACAAAGAAGGAATAGAAACAAAGATTAGTGTAAACCAGAGAATTAGTTTTTCATGCTGCAGAAAATACCAGAATACGAGTTACACAAAAAGCAGATCATAAGACTTTCTGCTGTAACTTACAAATAATCGTCAGATTATGTTGTTCTCTAGTGTGGTTTATCAACTAGAGCAAACATCTTTTTGGTTGCTATGTATTACAGAACCACTTTCTGACCATTATGCAACTGCAATGAAGATTGCAAACAGTTCAAGGAGTTGCTATGGGGATCCAATTTTAGTGCAGTGCAAGGGTACCTGATCACTGCATGCATAGTGTTTGTATCCAGTGTGGACGCGATACTCTTGCATTGGGGTTAAGCCAGGCACTACATTGATAAAAGACAATCTTGGCATGTTGCTGACTGGCACGTCAGTTTACATTAGATCACCATTACAAGTGATCAACATAGACAGGGAACTCTTGGATTAGGTTATTTCCGCACAGGAGTTGTGTACACAAATATAAAAGGGAAAAACTGATTGGCTGGTACTTCATTTCTCTACAGGTTTGATACATCTCCCCAAAAAGTACAGTCAGTCAGTTCCTAACTGCTATGTTACAGGCTGTGTTTGAAAAATGATAGTAGCTGGTTGGTTAGTACTTTATCTCTGTTCACTTTATCTGTCTCTCCAAGCTTAGTACATAGACCCCTTAAGTGTGTAAATACGCCCAACTGTTTAAAACTGCTTGAAGTAAATATGTTCAGAGGGCATCATTACACTTATGGACAATATTTACTAAAGATCGTTTTTTCAAAGCCAATGAGTCTCAGCAACTTTGACGGACGGATTTAAATTGGCAATGGTAATACATGAAAAACATGGCTGATTTTTACATGTAGTACAATTGTCACTATAATTCCTTTTGAAAAACTAACATTTAATAAATATATCCTTAGAAATAAGCAATGTGAAAGTTTGAGAACACGATTATTAAGGGCTTGCGTGGTTCAACATTGTTGTAATATGCTGGGAACTCTTGCTGCATTTCGACACGACCTTACAGCATCTTCCCAAGGACTAAGTGCTGGAATTTATACGCTTTCATTGTCCCCCACATACTATTCCAGCACTTGAATTGGGAGTGTGTAATGCCTGGGCATAGTTTCCTTGAGGCTACATTTATCCAGAATACTGTTTAGTTGGTATGGAACCTGGTAGAACATGCTCTGAGGTGTAGTTCAGTAACTGTTTAAAGTGTGTGTGTGTGTGTGTGTGTGTGTGTGTGTGTGTGTGTGTGTGTGTGTTAGCTAGATAGATAGAGGTTGAGTATCCCTTGTCCAAAATCCCACATTTTTGGGTCCCCTACTGAGATACTGACGTGTATTATAAATATATATTATCTTTAAATATATGTAGTCGTCAGGTGCCTGGATCCCGACCGCCAGAATGTCGTCAGGTCGCCCAGGGCTATTCCCACTCGTGGATGTCCACTACACCCATAGAGTGGGAATAGAACCTGTGGCAAGCCCGCAAGGGGCTTTGTTGCGCTCGCGCCCTTGGTGTTGGTATGCTGACCACTGGGATCCCAACTGCATATAAAATAAATATATATATATATATATATATATATTTATTTATTTTTTGCTCAGCACTACACAGTAATGTTTTGTTTTTTATCTGTTCAAAGCCATCTTAAAATCCAAAGCAACTTTTACTCTACTGACATAATTTGTTGTTTTTGTTCTAGCACTCTGAGCCATAAAGAGTTTCGCTTTATCTACCCGGTGCTGCCACTCTGCATGGTGTTCTGTGGTAAGAAGAGTTTTGTTTCAGTGTTTGTTTCTTATTGCAGTGGGCTGGCATTTGTATTAAGGAAGAAGGTTTGTACTTCGGTAATACCACTTCTGTAATACTCCTGGGGCTGACCCAGTATTTGGAATGCGACTCTCCAGATGCTGCGAACAGGACCTGGGTTACCCGTTATCATTGCTACCTAACACAGGTCCTTCCTTGAACCAACTCTACAAGCTAGCCTGTTTGGATTCCCGGGTCACTGCAGTGGTGTAAAAGGGGTATTACCTCTGCTAGAACATTACACCCACCTGCATTGCATGGAGTTCTTACGTGGGGGGTCATTCCGACCCGTTCGCACGCAGCGGTGCAAACGGGTCGGAACTGCGCTGCCCAACGACCAGAAGAAAGTGATCACTAGCGCGATCGCAAGAAGATTGACAGCGGGGAGGCGTTCCGGGGCGGATACTCGCCGTTTTCTGGGAGTGGAGATCCGAACGCAGGCGTGTCCAGACGTTTGGAGGGCGGTTGTCTGACGTCAATTCCGGGACCTTCATCGCACAGGGTAAATAACTGCAGGGCTAGTCTTGTTCTGCACAAAACTTTTTTAGCATAGCAAGGCTGCACAAGCGATTGCAGCCCTATGCTAAAATACACTCCCCCATAGGCATGGACTAGTTGATTGCACAAGCAGCAAAAAGTTGCTATGTGCGATCAACTCAGAATGACCCCCTTAGTTCAGAATGTGAATCTAAAAAGAAACATAATATCCCTTTATTATGATTTACACAAGTTCTGTGACTTGCTACTGCATTTCACCTGGTTTAATTAGCCACAGAACCTGTGTAAATCATAGGTGTCCCGTATTAATGGAATTTTATTTTATGGCAAGCCTACATGTGTAGCTTATTAGTAAAGCTCTTTTCTGAAGACTTGCCAATTCTGAGAGTTTATTTAATAAAACTCATTAATTTAAACGTTCGGTATAGATTGTTGGGCCCCGCGGTTATATATTGTGAAAATCAGCATTGTTTACTGTGTAATAATTCTATTCAACAGGATTTTCGTTCTCACATATAAAACGTTGGAAGAAACCAGCTGTTGGCTTTTTGGTTTTATCAAATCTAGTTCCTGCCCTCTATACTGGGTTAGTCCATCAAAGAGGAGCACTTGACTTAATGTCCAGAATTCAACATTTATGCAAAGTGGAGAATCCCTCCCTATTAGTTCTGATGCCTTGTCACTCCATCCCCCACTACAGGTGAGTAGTTTATCAAAAAGTAATGTGATATACCCATGTTTACCTCACAGCATAGAGATAGCTTTGTAAAAAATAAAATAAAAAAAACATTTAAAGAGAAGTGAGGAAGAGCATACCTGAATTCACAGAGGAATCTGACCGAACATATGGAGCAATAATCAACATTATCATTTAACTTTGTATGCAATCATGTAATGTCATTATTTTCTGCAGAATTTTTCGGTTTCCAATTGTATAACTGTTTATTCCAGCCACGTTCATTGCCATATAAAGATGGATTTCCTTGAGTGCCCTCCAGATCTTGACGACCATGACACATATGTAGACGAAGCCGAGCTGTTTTATGTGAGCCCTTCAGCCTGGCTCAATGCAGAATTTTACAATACATCTTGGCTGCCTACACACTTGGTAATGTTTGACGTTCTAGAAAAGGTGAGGTTATTGGATTCAAAACACCTTCTCGTAACTGGAATCTTTGCACTGCTTCCTACTTTCTAAATGTAAATCAGTCGTTTAAGGAAGAGAAATTGTTGACTATCCAATAAATAACAAAACTGTCCCAATCTCACACACACACACACACACACGAGTGTGTGTGTGTATACATACACACTCCTGATAAAGTTGATATATGCAGTTTAAAAATTACCACTAATCTTACAAACAAATGTAGCCTGCCTCAGTGATGCCATGGTAGATGTAGCTGCATCCAATTTAGCCAGCTACATGTGTTCCAAGTTTAAACACTAAGGGGCGTATGCAATTAGTTCCGATTACATTTCGGAGCTAATGAATTCGCCCCACTCGTATTCATTTAGGGCAGTTTTGAAGGCATTTTCGCCAATGCCTTTTCACCTTCTTTTATTAAGTGAAAAGGAATTGGTAAAAAAATGCTTCAAAATCAGCGAAAATGGGCCGCATTTTAGACGGGAAAACAAGTGGATTCGCTGAACCATGTGTTCTCCGCCCGTCACATTTTTCGCCTAGGCGAAAATATTGCATAGGCCAAATCTCCATTTACCCTAAAAATAGCAAAAAAGCTCCGTTTTTTCACCTAGGCGAAAAAACTGAGCTAATTGCATACGCCCCCAATCCTATCACTTGACCCTCAGGCCAAATGGTGTGGTTGACTCATGGCTTACTGTGGCATGCCAGTAGCCTAACCAATGGGCTTCCCAAAATTATCAGTGGTCAGTGCTTGTACCACTGGCTTGTTTATAATAGGCAGTGGCGTTTGATGTTCCTCCACTAAGAAATTGTTATTCTCGTGCTCAAGGGAGTAATATCCATGAAAAGTGCTATTACACTCTGGCCTGGCAACCATGTGTTGCCCTTTCTGGTGGTAATGGTGTAGATGGCTATAAACCAGGACCTCAGCAGTCACATTAAAAATGTTGTCTATGCTTTGAAAACTTGGTTTGTTTATAGGTCTTAAAATAAGGAGAGTATGTACAACAACAAAAATGAATGTCTCCGTCTGCTGACCTAGTGCAATAAATGTTGATTCTTGTTTTGAGATTAAATAACTTTAGGGGGGGTCAAAGTAAATTGAGCACAAATAGGATTTTAATTACCTACCAATAAATCCTTTTCTCGTAGTCCGTAGAGGATGCTGGGGTCCATATTAGTACCATGGGGTATAGACGGGTCCACCAGGAGCCATTGGCACTTCAAGAGTTTAACAGTGTGGGCTGGCTCCTCCCTCTATGCCCCTCCTCCCAGACTCAGTCTAGAAACTGTGCTTTTTCTCTTACGTCCTAGAGGATGCTGGGGTCCATATTAGTACCATGGGGATGTACCAAAGCTCCCAGAACAGAAGGGAGAGCACACAGGCTCCTGCAGAACTGCTTGACCAAATTTGAGGTCATCAGAGGCCAAAGTATCGAACTTGTAAAACTTAGCCAACGTGATCGAACTAGACCAAGTAGCTGCTCGGCAAAGCTGTAAGGCCGAGACACCCCGGGCAGCCGCCCAGGAGGAACCCACTTTACGAGTAGAGTGGGCCTTAACCGATTTTGGACATGGCAATCCTGCCGTAGAATAGGCATGCTGGATGGTGAACCTGATCCAGCGAGAAATCGACTGCTTAGAAGCAGGACACCCAATTTTCTTGGGATCATATAGGACAAACAGAGTCAGATTTCCTGAGATGAGCAGTCCTCTTCACATAAATCTTCAGAGTCCTCACAACATCCAAGGCCCTTGAAGCAATTGAGGAGTCAGTAGCCACTGGCACCACAATAGGTTGGTTGATATGAAAAGCAGACACAACCTTAGGAAGGAACTGTTGACGAGTCCTGAGTTCCGCCCTATTTTCATGGAAGACCAGATCGGGACTTTTACAGGATAAAGCCCCCAATTTCGACACATGTCGAGCAGAAGCCATGGCCAACAAAGTTACCGACTTCCATGTGAGAAACTTGATTTCAGCTTCCTGTAGAGGCTCAAACCAATCTGTTTGCAGGAACTGTAACACCACATCAAGATCCCATGGTGCCGGTAGCGCCACAAAAGGGGGCTGAATGTGCAGAACCCCTTTCAAAAAGGTCTGAACCTCAGGGAGGACAGCCAATTGTTTCTGGAAAAAAATGGATAAGGCCGAAATCTGGACTTTGATGGAGCCCAATCTCAGCCCTAAATCCATACCTGCTTGCAGGAAAAGGAGAAACCGTCCAAGTTGAAACTCCACCGCAGGAAACTTCTTGGATTCACACCAAGACACATACATTTTCCAAATTTGATGGTAATGTTTAGACGTTACCCCCTTCCTAGCCTGTATCAGGGTAGGAATAACTTTACTCGGAATACCCTTCCGAGCTAAGATCTGGTGCTCAACCGCCATTCCGTCAAACGTAGCCGTGGTGTAAGTCTTGATAAGCGAACGGCCCCTGTAGTAGAAGATCCTCCTGAAGAGGCAGCAGTAGATCTAGCAGATCCGCGTACCAAGCCCTCCTTGGCCAGTCCGGAGCAATGAGGATTGCCAGAACCCTTGTCCTTTTTACAGGTTGTAGAACTCTTGGGATAAGAGGAAGTGGAGGGAACACATACACCGACGTGAACACCCATGGCGTTACTAGTGCGTCCACCGCCACTGGCTGTGGGTCTCTCGACCTGGAACAGTACCTCCTCATCTTCTTGTTGAGGCGGGAGGCCATCATGTCTATGTGAGGAACCAACCGGTTACCTCCTTGAACACCTGCGGGTGGAGGCCCCACTCTCCTGTATGGAGATCATGTCTGCTGAGGAAGTCCACTTCCCAGTTGTCTACTCCCGGAATTAAGATTGCTGACATTGCTACAGCATGCCTTTTTGTCCAGAGGAGGATCCTTGTCAACTCTGACATTGCAGCCCTGCTCTTCGTTCCGCCTTGTCGGTTTATGTAGGCCACTGTGGTCACGTTGTCAGACTGCACCTGAACAGCCCGATCCTGTAGAAGGTGTGCCGCTTGAAGAAGGCCGTTGTATTACGGCTCTTAGCTCCAGGATGTTTATCGGAAGAAGGGATTCCTGACTTGACCACCTTCCTTGGAAGGTTTCCCCTTGAATGACTGCTCCCCAACCTCTTAGACTTGCATCCGTGGCTAGAAGGATCCAGTCCTGAACCCCAAACCTTCGGCCCTCCAGAAGGTGAGGTAGTTGCAGCCACCAGAGGAGCAAAATCCTTGCTTTCGGCGACAGAAGTATCCTCTGGTCCATATATAGGTGAGATCCCGACCACTGGTCCAAGAGATCCAGTTGAAAGGACCGAGCATGAAACCTTCCGTACTGCATAGCCTCGTAGGAGGCAACCATCTTCCCCAGAAGGCAGATTGACTGATGATCCGATACCCGGGCCAGCTTCAAGACATCCCGGACCATTGTTTGAATCACCAATGCTTTCTCCACCGGTAGAAACACCCTTTACACCTCTGTGTCGAGATTCTTCCCCAGGAAAGACAGCCTCCTTGTCGGCTCCAGATGAGACTTTGGAAGGTTCAGGATCCAACCGTGCTCCTTGAGCAGATGCGTTGTGAGAGCAATGGATCTTTACAACTTTTCCCTGGACGATGCCTTGATCAGCAGGTCGTCCAGATACGGAATTTATTGACCCCTTGCCTGCAGAGGAGAACCATGATCTCTGCCATCACCTTGGTGAAGATCCTCTGTGCTGTGGAGAGGCCGAATGGCAGTGCCTGAAACTGATCGTGATCGTCTAACAGTGCAAACCTGAGATAAGCCTGATGCGGCGACCAAATGGGAATGTGGAGGTACGCATCCTTGATGTCCAGGGACACCAGGAACTCCCCCCTCCGTCAGTCCTGAGATAACCGCTCGCAGAGACTCCATTTTGAATTTGAAGTCCCTGAGATAAGGGTTCAATGATTTCAAGTTCAGAATTGGCCTGACCGAATCATCCGGCTTCGGTACCACGAAAAGGTATGAATAGTAACCTTTGTTCACCTGATGAGGTGGAACTGGAACAATGAACTCCGACAATACCAATTTTCAGATAGCGTCCAATAAAATAGCTGTCTGCCGGCAAAGCCAGCAAGCCTGATTTGAAGAATCTCTGAGGTGGGAGAGTTTGAAACTCCAGCCTGTACCCCCGGGACACAATATCCTGTATCCAGGCCGGACGACACCCAGACGTGGCTGAAATGCCGGAGTCTCGCTCCCACCTGACCTACTTCCAGGCTGTGCGGTCCACCGTCATGCTGAGGACTTTGAGGCACCAGAAGCAGGCTTTTGGTCCTGGGAACCTGCAGGAGCAGGCTTTTTGAATTTGGTACGACCATCTCTAAAGAAGGTGTGAGAGGCCTTGTTCTTTCTCGTCCTAGTGGGCCGAAAAGACTGTCAGGTGTTGGGAGAAAAAGGCTTCTTCGTAGCCGATGCAGCTGAGGGGAGAAAAGGAGACTTACCCGCTGTAGCTGTGGCCTGTATAGGGTAGGCTCTCCACACTTTTCCTGGATTCCGCGTCCGCTGACCATTGGCGCAGCCAGAGACCCCTGTGAGCTGAGACGGACATGGAGGAGATCCCCGCAGCCAAGGAACCCAGATCCTTCATGGATTCCACTAGAAACCCTGCAGAATCCTGTGTGTTACGTAAAAACAAATCAACGTCACCTTTATCCATCGTAGTCAAGTCCTCCTGCAGAGTGATTGACCACTTTGCTATTGCTTTTGAAATCCATGCACAGGCAATGGTAGGTCGCAGTATCGCCCCTGAAGCCGTGTATATGGATTTGAGCGTAGCATCCACCTTGCGATCCGCCGGGTCTTTCAACGCAGTAGATCCCGGGACAGGTAAAACCACTTGTTTTGACAGCCTGGAAACAGAGGCGTCAACTATAGGCGGGGACTCCCATTTTTTTCTATCGTCCTCTGGGAAGGGAAAAGCAACCAGAACCCTTTTAGGGATCTGGAATTTTTTCTACGTGTTTTCCCAGGCCTTTTCAAAAATGGCATTTAATTCCTTAGAAGCAGGGAAGGTGAGAGGGGCTTTCTTACTGACTGTGAAAAAAGCCTACTCAACCTGCTCAGGAGGTGTGTCAGAAATATTTAACACATCCCGCATGGCCTCAATCATCAACTGCACCCCCTTAGCAAGTGATGCCATCCCCCTTGACACATCCCCATCACGTCTGCTGTGTCAGAATCGGTATCCGTGTCATCCTGCGTAATTTGGGCAAGAGCACGTTTGTGAGAATATACCACAGGGGGCCCCGGGGGAGCAGTATCGGACCATACTGCCATAGAGGACTGCAATACCTGAGTTGCATGCTCAGTCCTTGCAACCCTTTCAGAAATCTGAGAAATAGCCCCCCTGCGCTACAACAGTGCAATCCTGATTACATGGGATGGGATCTTCCTGAGAAGATATATCCTCTGCAGCATATGAGACAGAGTATCTAGACATGGCTGCTTGCACACCCCACATACACACAGGGTACAGGGCAGAGTTTCCCCCCCAAGAATGGTAGAGAGACACAGAGATTGGAGCCAACCCACACACAGCGCTATACAGGTATAGGGAGACCCTTAACCAGCACTGACTGTGTCCCTTAATAGGTGACACAGTCTATATTCAGCCTCCCCTCTACAACCCCCTGGTACCGTACAGATAGCTGGAGTTGCTCTGGAGGGACTGTTCTTCACAGGCAGCATGTCTGCAGGCAGGAAAATGGCGCTGAACGCTGCTGGGTCCGCTCTGAGGAGAAGCTCCGCCCCCTTAATGGCGCAGTCTTCCTGCTCTTCCAAGATTATACTGACCTGAGGATTTTCTGCTGGCTGAGATCAGAGGACCCCGACAGGCTTTCTGGTCAGTGTAGGGTTAAGGCGCCGGCTCAGGGTGCCCCTTACAGCACCGCACCGTGTACCGCTGAGCCCCCGGAGCGCAGTCAGTACTGCGCTCCCTACCCTGTAGCCGCCATCTTCACATTGGCTCCCCGCTTGCCAGGGAGCCGATTACTCACTCGCCACACTTCAGCTCTGCCGGGGTGAGCGTTCCCCTGTGGCGGGGAGCGATCTATCCCCTCTGGAGCTCAGTGTCCAGTCAGCGGAGACAGTGGCTCAGACCCCGCAGGGCGGACACTGCTCCCCCCCTCAGTCCCTCGATGCAGGGAGGCTGTTGCCAGCAGCCTCCCTGTAAAATAACGAACTCTAAAAAAAACGTTTACTGAAGAAGCTCTGTAGAGCTCCCCTAGCTGTGACCGGCTCCTCCAGGCACATTTTCTAAAGTCTGGTAGGAGGGGAATAGAGGGAGGAGCCAGTCCACACTGTTAAACTCTTAGAGTGCCAATGGCTCCTGGTGGACCAGTCTATACCCCATGGTACTAATATGGACCCCAGCATCCTCTAGGACGTAAGAGAAATATAGTTAATTTGTATAGTCTATTGGTTTTAAGATTAGGCTCCCTTTAATACGGTTTGTATACGCTTGCATGCCCTATTGAAATTCAGCCTTTCCTGCTTGTTTATACTCTGGATAAATTGGTCTCTCTTGCTGGTCAAAGAATGTTCTGTATACTCTTTATATTGAAAAAGGGGTAATGTTATAAGCCCTACTCGCTCCAGAAACTACAGTACAGACATTTTTAAAAGATAGAGCAGATGCACTCTTCCATCTATCTGGCACCCACAGGCTCAGGGTTACCGTGGTTTGAAAGCAGAGTGTCCCTCTATTCTCTAGCAATCATGTGTAATCACCAGGGAACAACACTGCAATCTGCATTCACTATAAAGTTTGGGGATAAGCGAATATTTGGCCCATTCTAGCTTTAATAAGCTCAGGGTCACCCTCATTTGAAATAGGAGAGTCTTTAATCTCTTAAGGGGGGTACACACGGAGCGATAATCTAAGCAATCTGACTAGATTGCTTAGATTTTCAGCAAGATCGCTCCGTGTATAGCCCTAACAGCGAGCTGCGCATCGCTATCGCTGGTGCTAGATTGGCCAATCTAGCAGGTCGCTCACTTCACCCGCTGGGTGAAATAAGCTAAGCTGTCCGCCCCCCCCCCCCCCCCCCACGCTCAGCACACATCTCTCCCGCATCGGGCCGTGAGTACTGGCCTATAGTAATTACTGCTGATCACCAGACAATATAAGCCTCTGCTGCAGAAATACTAGAATATGGGGACTAATAGAGTTCTAGGAGTCTCCCACCATCTTGCAACCTACTCACCCAGGGAAGATCTTGGCATCAGTAAAAATAGGGTGTTCCCCCACTTGAGGCAGCAGGTTGTATACTTTTCAAAATGGTAAACTTTGTTGGAGCATCATATTATTCCTACACCTTTTGATTGAAAACATCTAAAAAATATTACAATATCAAGAGCAGAATTTATTATGAAAACCGTGTGTAGAGTTTGAATTTTTGTTGTTTTGGAAAGGTGGATTAATGTGGAAACAAGAGCCACAATGTATTTGTTAGTGATGGTTATCATTCATGCAGTTTCAGTTTTTTAAAAAAGCGCTTGTTTTTCTGCTATTGTGGGCTGTCTTTTGCTGTGTGGGGAGTATTAGGCAACTAATGCTATTTTCTGAAAGCTCAAAGCAGTCTGGGAAAAAATTAATAATTTATGTTGGTACTGCATAAATAATTGATATTGGACTGCGACCAGCTAAAATAAGCTCAGCTGCAAAGAGGTTGAAATAAGGCTTCGGAGTCTCTCAGACCAATGCTGGAGATTAAATTCCGCATTTAAAACTACATCTTCAATATAGTACGGTAAAAAGTAATTTTGCATTAAGGTGTCAACTATCAACCCCATCCAATGGGACTGGACTTTCTTTAGATTACTATAACTGCAAAGCTGTCACCAAGACACATTATTACATTTTTATTATGTAATTTTATACTGTGATTAGTGTGACACAAGGGATTGGTTGGTTAATATCAATTAATCAATTTAGTACTTTCACTACACATAAATCTGAAATCATTATAGGCTTACTCTTCATTTAAGAAAGTTATGCCAGTACATTGTTCTATTGACTGTGTATATGCTAAAGGCTTCCCTGTTTTCTCAACAGAAATATTTCGGGCCTAACGAGCTTTACATACACTTTGGATCAGCAGCTCTTTTCAATGACACAACCTGAATTAATATGGCAGTGAGGTTTTTTCCCCCCATCTAATTATATTGTGTGTTAAAATAATAACCCTAGATTTTCAAGTCTAACCATTCAGTATGGCAGGTTTTGCAAAACAGGAAAATTCTGAAGCCACAGCTTAGTTCCAGCTTGATATAATAATTGAATGCTTACCCAACCACGTTTTATCTTGTTTATAGGAAATCAGTTCATTTCTAGCAATAAACAGTTATGTGAGGACAGCATCCATATTCCATTCTCATCTGCCAGCGGGTCGAACTGGAAGCCAGATATACATGTATGAACGGAAACCAAAGTGAAGGTCTTCGTCTTTTGCACTACTAGATATAACCATTTAATGACTTTATGGGCCTGTGAATATCCACCCGGAGAAGATGTGAAGAGAAGACTCAGTGGCTACAGTGCAAGTGCCAAAGTTATGACAATAAAACGGACAGCCATTCCTCCAAAGTTATGTAAATCTGTTGCTGTAAATAGTTTGATATTGAGTCACTCTAAGCGATTTTTCGTAATGAATTATTTAGAATGATCAGAAGTGCAGCTGCTTAGTGCAGCCTAGGTATATATTACTTACCGACATTCCCTACCTCCTCTCTGGGAAAAGCCTGGAGAGGAGAAGCTGCCGAAACACATCATCCATGCTTTCCCAGTACCTCCAGACAGCACCATGTCTAAGCTAACTGATTTAAGCTTTCTGCTTTAAATTCAGCAAAAGTATAATCACATGAAATTGCTCAGCAAATACACAGAGAAGCTGTATTACAGTCTGTTAATTTATCTCAAAGTAGCAGGATATCAGTGGATATATATGCCTGTCACCCACACACTGCACCTGTAGTACAGTGCTGGTCACACACACTGCCCAGTTTCAGTACAGGTACAGCTTAGATGTATATTACTAGCTTACCGACATTCTTTGTCTCCGCTGTGGGAAAAGCCTGGAGAGGGGAATCTGCCGGACACTATGGCATCAGGACTGGACTCACGTGTCATTAAGCTGTGCCCTCACCATGACAGATTTAGAGGAGGCAAGGCTAAAATGATGCCAGTTGCATCATTAAGCCCCTCCAATACACTACTGCACAGGTTCTCAAACTCGGTCCTCAGGACCCCACACGGTGCATGTTTTGCAGGTCTCCTCACAGAATCACAAGTGACATAATTAACTCCACCTGTGGACCTTTTAAAACGTGTCAGTGATTAATTAATACACCTGTGCACCTGCTGGGTTACCTGCAAAACATGCACTGTGTGGGGTCCTGAGGACCGAGTTTGAGAACCACTGCACTACTGTGATCCTGCCCGCTCCACTAGTATCTGCTTACTCTTCCAAGCTTAAGTATGGTACATTATGTATGATACATTGAATTGAACCTAGTTTATTAACCATTTGATAAAAAATATTTGTTAAATTGGCATGTTCTGATGAATGTACAGAGTACATGCTAAATCAGTTATATAAAACTGCCATATTGCGCTAAACTGTATAAAGAATATTTAATAATTCCCATCTGACCCATTGGAGTCTAAATTTCCTAACACACAAATGAATAAATACAGGTTTTCATCATAGCTTGTGCGTTCTAGTAATAACATAAATTATTCCAGATATCACTACGGAATTGTGTCATTTGTATAGGAACACTTGGGCTGCTTTTTATATGCTCATGCAATTTACAGTAAGCAGTACATTTCTCTAACGTCCTAGTGGATGCTGGGGACTCCATCAGGACCATGGGGAATAGCGGCTCCGCAGGAGACAGGGCACAAAAGCAAGCTTTTAGGATCACATGGTGTGTACTGGCTCCTCCCCCTATGACCCTCCTCCAAGCCTCAGTTAGGTTTTTGTGCCCGTCCGAGCAGGGTGCAATCTAGGTGGCTCTCTTAAAGAGTTGCTTAGAAAAAGTTTTTAGGTTCTTTATTTTCAGTGAGTCCTGCTGGCAACAGGCTCACTGCATCGAGGGACTTAGGGGAGAGAAGTGAACTCACCTGCGTGCAGGATGGATTGGCTTCTTAGGCTACTGGACACCATTAGCTCCAGAGGGAGTCGGAACACAGGTCTCGCCCTGGGGTTCGTCCCGGAGCCGCGCCGCCGACCCCCCTTGCAAATGCTGAAGATTGAAGAGGTCCGGAACCAGGCGGCAGAAGACTTTCAGTCTTCATCAGGTAGCGCACAGCACTGCAGCTGTGCGCCATTGTTGTCAGCACACTTCACACAGCGGTCACGGAGGGTGCAGGGCGCGGGGGGGGGGGCGCCCTGGGCAGCAATGTATAATACCTGTATGGCGAAAAATACATCACAAATAGCCCTTGAGGCTATATGGATGTATTTAACCCCTGCCAGATATCACAAACTCCGGAGAAGAAGCCCGCCGAAAAGGGGGCGGGGCCTATTCTCCTCAGCACACAGCGCCATTTTCCCTCACAGAAATGCTGGTGGGAAGGCTCCCATGCTCTCCCCTGCACTGCACTACAGAAACAGGGTTAAAACAGAGAGGGGGGGGCACTGATTTGGCGATATGAATATATATTAAATGCTATAAGGGAGGAACACTTATATAAAGGTTGTCCCTATATAATTATAGCGTTTTGGTGTGTGCTGGCAAACTCTCCCTCTGTCTCCCCAAAGGGCTAGTGGGTCCTGTCCTCTATCAGAGCATTCCCTATGTGTGTGCTGTATGTCGGTACGTGTGTGTCGACATGTATGAGGAAAATGTTGGTGAGGAGGCGGAGCAAATTGCCTGTAATGGTGATGTCACTCTCTAGGGAGTCGACACCGGAATGGATGGCTTATTTATGGAATTACGTGATAATGTCAACACGCTGCAAGCCGGTTGACGACATGAGACGGCCGGCGAACAAATTAGTACCTGCCCAGGCGTCTCAAACACTGTCAGGGGCTGTAAAACGCCCATTTACCTCAGTCGGTCGACACAGACCCAGACACGGACACTGATTTCAGTGTCGACGGTGAAGAAACAAACGTATTTTCCTTTAGGGCCACACGTTAAGGGCAATGAAGGAGGTGTTACATATTTCTGATACTACAAGTACCACAAAAAAGGGTATTATGTGGGATGTGAAAAAACTACCTGTAGTTTTTCCTGAATCAGATAAATTAAATGAAGTGTGTGATGATGCGTGGGTTTCCCCCGATAGAAAATTATTGGCGGTATACCCTTTCCCGCTAGAAGTTAGGGCGCGTTGGGAAACACCCCTTAGGGTGGATAAGGCGCTCACATGCTTATCAGAACAAGTGGCGGTACCATCTACAGATAGGGCCGTACTTAAGGAGCCAGCTGATAGGAGGCTGGAAAATATCCTAAAAAGTATACACACACATGCTGGTGTTATACTGCGACCAGCGATCGCCTCAGCCTGGATGTGCAGAGCTGAGGTGGCTTGGTCGGATTCCCTGACTAAAAATATTGATACCCTTGACAGGGACAGTATTTTATTGACTATAGAGCATTTAAAGGATGCATTTCTATATATGCGAGATGCGCAGAGGGATATTTGCACTCTGGCATCAAGAGTAAATGCGATGTCCATATCTGCAAGAAGATGTTTATGGACACGACAGTGGTCAGGTGATGCAGATTCCAAACGGCACAAAGATGTATTGCCGTATAAAGGGGAGGAGTTATTTGGGGTCGGTCCATGGGACCTGGTGGTCACGGCAACTGCTGGAAAATCCACCGTTTTTTACCCTAAGTCACATCTCTGCAGAAAAAGACACCGTCTTTTCAGCCTCAGTCCTTTCGTCCCTATAAGAGTCATATCTGCCCAGGGATAGAGGAAAGGGAAGAAGACTGCAGCAGGCAGCCCATTCCCAGGAACAGAAGCCCTCCAACGCTTCTACCAAGTTCTCAGCATGACGCTGGGACCGTACAGGACCCCTGGATCCTACAAGTAGTATCCAAGGGGTACAGATTGGAATGTCGAGACGTTTCCCCCTCGCAGGTTCCTGTAGTCTGCTGTACCAATGTCTCCCTCCGACAGGGAGGCAGTATTGAAAACAATTCACAAGCTGTATTCCCAGCAGGTGATAATCAAAGTACCCCTCCTACAACAAGGAAAGGGGTATTATTCCACACTATATGGTGGTACTGAAGCCAGAAGGCTAGGTGAGACCTATTCTAAATCTGAAATATTTGAACACTTACAAAAGTTCAAATCCAGATGGAGTCACTCAGAGCAGTGATAGCGAACCGGGAAGAAGGGGACTATATGGTGTCCCGGGACATCAGGGATGCTTACCTCCATGTCCCAAAAATTTGCCTTTCTTACCGAGGGTACCTCAGGTTCGTGGTACAGAACTGTCACTATCAGTTTCAGACGATGCCGTTGGATTGTCCAAGGCACCCCGGGTCCTTACCAAGGTAATGACCGAAATGAGGATTCGTCTTCAAAGAAAATGGACGACTTCCTGATAAGAACAAGGTCCAGAGAACAGTTGGAGGTCGGAGTAGCACTATCTCAAGTAATTCTACGACAACACGGGTGGATTCTAAATATTCCAAAACCGCAGTTGTTCCGACGACACGTCTGCTGGTCCTAGGGATGATTCTGGACACAGTCCAGAAAAAGGTGTTTCTCCCAGAGGAGAAAGCCAGGGAGTTATCCGAGCTAATCGGGATCCTCCTAAAACCAGGAAAAGTGTCAGTGCATCATTGCACAAGAGTCCTGGTAAAAATGGTGGCTTATTACGAAGCGATTCCATTCGGCAGATTTCACGCAAGAACTCTTCAGTGGGATCTGCTGGACAAATGGTCCGGATCGCATCTTCAGATGCATCAGCGGATAACCCTATATCCAAGGACAAGGGTGTCTCTCCTGTGGTGATTACAGAGTGCTCATCTTCTAGAGGGCCGCAGATTCGGCATTCAGGATTGGGTGCTGGTGACCACGGAGGCCAGCCTGAGAGGCTGGAGAGCAGTCACACAGGGAAAAAATTTCCAGGGAGTGTGATCAAGTCTGGAGAATTCTCTCCACATAAATATACTGGAGCTAAGAGCAAATTTATAATGCTCTAAACTTAGCAAGACCTCTGCTTCAAGGTCAGCCGGTATTGATCCAGTGGGATAACATCACGGCAGTCGCCCACGTAAACAGAAAGGGCGGCACAAGAAGCAGGAGGGCAGTGGCAAAACTGCAAGGATTTTTCGCTAGGCGGAAAATCATGTGATAGCACTGTCAGCAGTGTTCATTCCGGGAGTGGACGACTGGGAAGCAGACTTCCTCAGCAGGCACGACCTCCACCCGGGAGAGTGGGAACTTCATCGGGAAGTTTTCCGCATGATTGTGAACCGTTGGGAAAGACCAAAGGTGGACATGATGGCATCCCGCCCGAACAAAAAACGGGACAGGTATTGCGCCAGGTCACGAGACCTTCAGGCGATAGCTGTGGATGTCCTGGTAACACCGCGGGTGTAACAGTCGGTGTATGTGTTCCCTCCTCTGCTTCTCATAACCAAGGTATTGAGAATTATAAGACGTAGAGGAGTAAGAACTATACTCGTGGATCCGGATTGGCCAAGAGGGACTTGGTACCCGGAATTTCAAGAGATGCTCACAGAGGACTAATGGCCTCGGGAGCTAAGAAGGGACTTGCTTCAGCAAGTACCATGTCTGTTCCAAGACTTACCGCGGCTGCGTTTGACGGCATGGCGGTTGAACGCCGGATCCTAAGGGAAAAGGCATTCCGGAAGAGGTCATACCTACCCTGGTCAAAGCCAGGAAGGAGGTGACCGCACAACGTTATCACCACATGTGGTGAAAATATGTTGCGTGGGTGAGGCCAGGAAGGCCCCACGAAGAAATTTCAACTAGGTCGATTTCTGCACTTCCTGCAAACAGGAGTGTCTATGAGCCTCAAATTGGGGTCCATTAAGGTTCAAGTTTCGGCCCTGTAGATTTTCTTCCAGAAAGAATTGGCTTCAGTTCCTGAAGTCCAGACATTTGTCAAGGGAGTATTGCATATACAGCCCCTTTTGTGCCTCCAGTGGCACCGTGGGATCTCAACGTAGTGTTGGGATTCCTCAAATCATATTGGTTTGAACCGCTCAAAGCTGTGGATTTGAAATATCTCACATGGAAAGTGACCATGCTGTTGGCCCTGGCCTCGGCCAGGCGAGTGTTAGAATTGGCGGCTTTGTCTTACAAAAGCCCATATTTGATTTTCCATTCGGACAGGGCAGAACTGCGGACCCAGTTTCTTCCTAAGGTGGTGTCAGCGTTTCACCTGAAACAACCTATTGTGGTGCCTGCGGCTACTAGGGACTTGGAGGACTCCAAGTTGCTAGACGTTGTCAGGGCCCTGAAAATATATATATATATATATATATATATATAATTCCAGGACGGCTGGAGTAAGAAAGTCTGACTTGCTGTTTATATTGTATGCACCCAAAAAGCTGGGTGCTCCTGCTTCTAAGCAGACTATTGCTCGTTGGATTTGTAGTACAATTCAGCTTGCACATTCTGTGGCAGGCCTGCCACAGCCAAAATCTGTAAATGCCCATTCCACAAGGAAGGTGGGCTCATCTTGGGCGGCTGCCCGAGGGGTCTCGGCTTTACAACTTTGCCGAGCAGCTACGTGGTCAGGGGGGAACACGTTTGTAAAATTCTACAAATTTGATACCCTGGCTGAGGAGGACCTGGAGTTCTCTCATTCGGTGCTGCAGAGTCATCCGCACTCTCCCGCCCGTTTGGGAGCTTTGGTATAATCCCCATGGTCCTGACGGAGTCCCCAGCATCCACTAGGACGTTAGAGAAAATAAGATTTTACTTACCGATAAATCTATTTCTCATAGTCCGTAGTGGATGCTGGGCGCCCATCCCAAGTGCGGATTGTCTGCATTACTTGTACATAGTTATTGTTACAAAAATCGGGTTATTATTGTTGTGAGCCATCTTTTTTTAGAGGCTACTTCTTTGTTATCATACTGTTAACTGGGTTCAGATCACAAGTTGTACGGTGTGATTGGTGTGGCTGGTATGAGTCTTACCCGGGATTCAAGATCCTTCCTTATTGTGTACGCTCGTCCGGGCACAGTACCTAACTGAGGCTTGGAGGAGGGTCATAGGGGGAGGAGCCAGTACACACCATGTGATCCTAAAAGCTTGCTTTTGTGCCCTGTCTCCTGCGGAGCCGCTATTCCCCATGGTCCTGACGGAGTCCCCAGCATCCACTACGGACTATGAGAAATAGATTTATCGGTAAGTAAAATCTTATTTTTCCCAACAACAATGACAAATTACTAAAATCCTTGTATCCAGTTTCTTTATTATTTTCTTACCAACAATGCGAGAACAACTTTTTAAAATCTCATGGAAGAAATCCGTTAAGAAAGGGCTTCAAAATGTAATATGCAATAATCCATTCTTAAAAAAAGGAATTGAACAAGGCATGCCTAATAGGACACTAAACAGACGTGATTACTTCTTGTGATGCAGAGATCATTGATGGCATAGAATCATGCAACCAGACAAAAGTAATCTGTTCATTACTAAAATAAAACATTTGCAAAGCATTAACAGATTGCACATACGAGAACACCAGACATTACTAGCATAACAAACCAGTGACTAGCCGTTAGCGGGATGGTGGGACTGTTATTCAGCAACAGTTACGGAGACACAGGATGCTGGCTCTAATCTAATTATAATTTCTACAATACAGAGTGTTCCATGCTGGTTAATATTTAGGATCGAAGGGCAGCTGTCCTAATTCTATTTCAAAATTTGCCATGTGTCTTCCATTGGCACGCCCATGCTTATGCCACTTACATTCCTTTTTATACCGTGGTTGTTGCTTCTCATCCTGTTTTCTGTGTTTGTTACTTTCTGGATCCATGGAAGGAGATATACTTTCAGGTTTTCTAGAAGAAAATATTGTTTTTAATATAAGTAGAAAGACTTTACAAGGATGAAAACATGTATTTTATTATGTTTGAAAACTACAAGTACATTCCATTTGAAGTTCTTGAAAACATAAATGTAAAACCAAGACTTTCTAGTGTAGAGTTCATTGGTCACAAACTTTCCACCCTTGCCAGAGTTTATACTGGAACGCAAAAACATATTCCAGGCCTTAATATCCACAACGTAACTACAACTTTTACAAACAGAATGGATTAATAGTGTTGCTGCATGAAAGTGGGTATGTCTTCTGGATGTATATTTATAATCTATAGCAATATATTGCAGTGAGGAATTTACCAAACAAAACAATAAAGTTTAGCAGTTTGTGCAATGGAGATCCATAGACTGTACCATTTCCATGAGCAGTTTTAATCTACGTTTGAAAAGCTACACATTGTGTTAGGAACGAATATGGAAATAAAGTGCAGTTATGAGACTAAAAGTACAGCATTTTGAGGGGTCTATTTAACAAGCCTCAGGTTCTAACAGTCCACATTTCCGATTGTATTTATGCCCAAAATGTAAGAGAACAATGCTTTTACTAGCGAAACATGGCGAATAAGAGCAATGCATTTCTACATTTTGGGCATAAACACGATTGGAAGCGTCAGGTTTTGGAACCAGACGCTTAGGGGGGAATTCAATTGTTATCGCCACCCGATCTCCCACCTAAAGTAATGGGACATTGCAGAGGGAATATTCAATTGATGCTGTTTATCGCGCCCATTAGTGTCTGTCTGGTTTAGCTGCATAAAGCGGCTAAACCAGACTAAACTAATGTGCTCCATCCCATCACAAGGAGTGCCGTTTGGGTGTCCGAATTGGTCACTCTTCACACATTTCAGCTCGCCAGCACAGGGGGCTGAAAGCTGAAATGCTTCTCCCCCGCAGCTTATCGCGCCTGAACGAAGCAACAACTGAATTGCTCATCTGGGTGCCATCTAGTGGCGGCCGCGGGGAGAAACCATTGAATTCCCCCTTAGTAACTAAACCGTGGAGACTTTTCTTTAGCACAAGCAAATAATATAAAAAAGTGTGTATTTCCTCCTTTGCTACCAGATCTGTTAAATAAATCTATTTTTGAATCCAGTTCCAGACTCTTTATTAAATTTGAGAGATCCTTCGACTTCTAAGTTGTTTTTTGTATTGTTTTTTGTTTTACTAAAAGTTATCTACCCCCAACACAGAACACAATAGCTACCTACTGCTAAAGCCCACCTCGTATAGCAAATTTAGTATTCATTCACCAATTGTTTGTATCAGTGCTAGAATACAACAACATTATGACAGTGGGTCATTTATAATGGTTGTATCATGTTTTGATTCCACTATAATACTACAACACAGGCAAAACATTGCTTCCAGACAAACAAAAGTATTGGCGCACTTCTGCCTCCACCATCAGTGATTTATATTAGGTGTTGCAATGTATGACATAATAGGAATAATCTACTCATCTTTCTTTTGTGCTGAAGAGGTGAATAAAATGAAGAGTTCAGGAGTGCTGCAGGCAACATCAAAACTGAACAATGTCCATTTAATTACAAGATACTTTGGACTATCAAAGTCCGATCATATTTAGCAGGCTTTAAGAACATAAGCTTTTCCAGCCTCAAGAGGCAAACAGAAATCCGTGATAAGTGCTGCCGGCGGGCTGTAATTGAATAGCACCATGTACTGCATTGTAGCTAATTCTAACTTTGAAGCAAATTGAATTTGGCCCATGTTTGAGGCCTTAGGGGGACATCCAATTAGCCCCGGTAATTTACCGGGGCTAATTGTCCCACCGGGGACTATCCTATTACCTCCGATAAGCCAGCTCTAGCGGTGGCATATCAGGGGTTACATGAAGCTAAACGGGTACTGGCTGCTGACAGCTCCCGGTGCAGCGCTGGTCCTCCGGCTCGCCTGGTCACATGGGTGCTCCTCCGTCATGTGCGCGGCGGAGAGGGGAGGATGCGGTCACGGCGCTGCCCCGGCTTCTCCACCGGGGGTCACCGCGCCGAGGGCAGCTTCCGGGCCGCGGCGCCATGCCTGCAGTCCCAGCCTGTTGCTGCTGCAGCGGGCATGGGACACTGCAGGTTGTCCTGGTCATCGGGGATTTTGTTTCGCCTGCCTCAGGCGCTGTATACTCCCATGTCCCTAGTTGCCGGGTACTTACAGCGGAGGCTCCAGTTTTACACATCAGGCACAAACACCAGCCGCCACACTCAGGGAGGAGGTAAGAGGGTTCCCTAAGCGGGACCCGCTGCAAATCGCGATCCGGTGGGAGGCGGGCCGCGCGCGCTGGCGTGGACACTGTGGTAGTACAGGGACCCCACTACGCCACCAGGGTAGGGGCACAGGTCGGTTTTACTAAAAAAATTTTTATATATGGCCCGCAGTACACGGTGGTGAAGCCCAGCAAGGGGATAAGGCTCTGACCTGTAGTCCCTCCTCCAGCCACAGGGCGCCATTTAGAGTGGATGTTCGTGCCCTGGAGCTGCATCTCCCTCACTCCGTCAGCGTTTGGGGGCGCCATTACCGCATGCTGAGCTGATCCTGGGACTGTTTGGGCAAAGCCTCCTCTGTAAAGCCGCCTGCATGTCAGCGCTGTGCATTTTACAGGACACTTGAGTATTCTACATGTCTGTCATGACAGTGTTAGTTAAGAAATAGTGCATTACTTCAGGGTTATGTAGTACAAGTACCCTGTGATATACATCCAGTCTTTACTGTGCATTGATATATCTATTGATCTGTATAGCTTTACTTAGTATTGCTAGTCCAATGCAGTTTTATTGCTTATTATAATTTCTGCATTGTACAGATCTTGGCCTTTTAATAGGATTAAGTGAGCCAGGGCAGTCAGACTTAATCCCCTGATGTCTTGTTCTCTCTGTATTGTATTGCAGATGAGAACAATAGATGAAGGGTTTATGCTAATAAACCATGGTGTGCCTAGGCGCAGCAGAGAAGCCAAGAGAATCGTGGCTCCATCTGTACATGTGACTATGTGTGTGTGTGCATATAGCTGCTGCGTGATTTCTATTCAGTGTATCTCGCTCAGATTGCTATCCCTATATTCTGTACCCTGAGGGGGGCTAAGTGCGTCAGGGTTATTTGATATAGGTATTTCACAGGATATACTTACTGTGTATTTCTCTAACGTCCTAGAGGATGCTGGGACTCCGTAAGGACCATGGGGATAGACGGGCTCCGCAGGAGACATGGGCACTTTAAGAAAGACTTTGGATCTGGGTGTGCACTGGCTCCTCCCCTCTATGCCCCTCCTCCAGACCTCAGTTTCATACTGTGCCCAGTGGAGACTGGGTGCATTTCAGGGAGCTCTCCTGAGTTTCCTGTAAAGAAAGTATTTTAGTTAGTTTTTTTATGTTCAGGGAGCTTGTTGGCAACAGACTCCCTGCATCGAGGGACTGAGGAGAGAGAAACAGACCCACTTCTCTGAGTTTCAGGGCTCTGTTTCTTAGGCTACTGGACACCATTAGCTCCAGAGGGATCGGTACGCAAGTCTCACCCTCGCCGTCCGTCCCAGAGCTGCGCCGCCGTCCTCCTCGCAGAGCCGGAAGATAGAAGCCGGGTGAGTATGAGAGGAAAAGACTTCAGAGGCGGCAGAAGACAGCTTGATCTTCATAGAGGTAACGCACAGCAGTGAAGCTGTGCGCCATTGCTCCCATTCACCTCACACACATCGGTCACTGTAAGGGTGCAGGGCGCAGGGGGGGCGCCCTGGGCAGCAATATAAACCTCTCCTGTGGCAAATGTACATATATACATGTACAGCTGTGCACTGTACATGTATATAAAGAGCCCCCGCCATGTTTTTAAGAATTTTGAGCGGGACAGAAGCCCGCCGCCGAGGGGGCGGGGCTTCTCCCTCAGCACTCACCAGCGCCATTTTTCTCCACAGCACCGCTGAGAGGAAGCTCCCCGGACTCTCCCCTGCTTGATACCACGGTGAAAGAGGGTTTTAAAGTAGATGGGGGGCACATAATTGGCGCATATACATACTTGAAAAGCGCTACTGAGTAAACATTCTGTGTTTTTTCCTGGGTCATATAGCGCTGGGGTGTGTGCTGGCATACTCTCTGTCTCTCCAAAGGGCCTGGTGGGGAACCTGTCTTCAGAAAAGAGCTTCCCTGTGTGTGTGTGGTGTGTCGGTACGCCGACACCTGACTGGATGGATATGTGGAATGTTTTCAGTGCTAATGTTAATTTATTGCACAAAAGATTAGACAAAGCTAAAGCTAGGGTACAGTCAGGGAGTCAACCCATGTCTGTCCAAATGTCGCCGGGACCTTCGGGGTCTCAGAAGCGCCCACTATCCCAAATAGTAGACACAGATACCGACACGGATTCAGACTCCAGTGTCAACTACGATTATGCAAAATTACAGCCAAAAGTGGCTAAATGTATTCGATATATGATTATTGCAATAAAAGATGTTTTGCATATCACAGAGGAACCCCCTGTCCCTGACACGAGGGTACACATGTATAAGGGAAAGAAACCTGAGGTCACCTTTCCCTCCTCACATGAGCTGAACGAATTATGCGAAAAAGTGTGGGAAACTCCAGACAAAAAAACGGCAGATTCCCAAAAGGATTCTTATAGCGTATCCTTTCCCGCCAAAGGACAGAATACGGTAGGAATCCTCCCCTAGGGTAGACAAGGCTTTGACACGCTTATCAAAAAAGATAGCGCTCCCATCCCAAGATACGGCTACCCTCAAGGATCCTGCTGACCGCAAGCAGGAGGTTACCTTGAAGTCCATTTACACACATTCTGGTACGTTACTCAGACCGGCAATTGCGTCGGCCTGGGTTTGTAGTGCTGTAGCAGCATGGACAGATTCCTTATCAGTGGATATTGAGACCCTTGATAAAGATACCATTTTAATGATCCTAGGGCACATAAAAGATGCTGTCTTATATATGAGGGAATTTACTGGGTTCCAGAATAAACGCTATGTCTATTTCTGCTAGGCGAGTCTTATGGACCCGACAGTGGTCAGGTGATGCCGACTCAAAGAGACATATGGAGTTTGCCTTACAAGGGTGAGGAATTGTTTGGAGAGGGCCTCTCGGACCTCGTCTCCACAGCTACGGCAGGTAAATCAAATTTTTTGCCTTATATTCCCTCACAATC
Organism: Pseudophryne corroboree; assembly: GCF_028390025.1. Lineage (NCBI taxonomy): Eukaryota > Metazoa > Chordata > Amphibia > Anura > Myobatrachidae > Pseudophryne > Pseudophryne corroboree. Next base: position 292,136,654 of record NC_086449.1, read on the forward strand.
TAAGAAAGCGCCTCATTATCAAATGCAGTCCTTTCGTTCAAATAAAAGCAAAAGAGTACGTTGATTGTCCTTTTTTGCCAGAGGTAAGGGCAGAGGGAAAAAGCTGCACAACACAGCTAGTTCCCAGGAACAGAAGTCCTCCCCGGCCTCTGCAAAATCCACCGCATGACGCTGGGGCTCCCCTGAGGGAGTCCGCTCCAGTGGGGGCACGTCTTCGACTTTTCAGCCACATCTGGGTTCACTCACAGGTGGATTCCTGGGCAATAGAAATTGTTTCCCAGGGATACAAGCTGGAATTCGAAGAGGTGCCTCCTCGCCGGTTTTTCAAATCGGCGCTACCGACTTCTCCCCTGAAAAGGGAGATAGTGTTACATGCGATTCACAAATTGTGTCTTCAACAAGTGGTGGTCGAGGTTCTCCTGCTTCAAAGAGGGAAGGGGTACTACTCAACTCTGTTTGTGGTCCCGAAACCGGACGGTTCGGTCAGACCCATTTTGAATTTAAAATCCCTGAACCTTTACTTAAAACGGTTCAAATTCAAAATGGAATCGCTCAGAGCGGTCATCGCCAGCCTGGAAGGGGGGGATTTTATGGTATCTCTGGATATAAAGGATGCATACCTGCATGTTCCCATATATCCTCCTCATCAGGCGTACCTGAGATTTGCGGTACAGGATTGTCATTACCAGTTTCAGACGTTGCCGTTTGGGCTTTCCACGGCCCTGAGAATTTTCACCAAGGTAATGGCGGAAATGATGGTGCTCTTGCGCAAGCAGGGTGTCACAATTATCCCGTACTTGGACGATCTCCTCATAAAAGCGAGATCACGGGAGAAGTTGCTGAACAGCGTATCACTTTCACTGAAGGTGTTACAGCGACACGGCTGGATTCTCAATATTCCAAAGTCGCAGCTGAATCCTACGACTCGTCTGCCCTTCTTGGGCATGATTCTGGACACAGACCAGAAAAGGGTTTTTCTTCCGATAGAAAAAGCGCAGGAACTCATGACTCTAGTCAAGAACCTGTTGAAGCCAAAACAAGCGTCAGTACATCATTGCACTCAAGTCCTGGGAAAAATGGTGGTGACGTACGAAGCCATTCCCTTCGGCAGGTTCCATGCAAGGACTTTCCAATGGGACCTATTGGACAAATGGTCCGGGTCACATCTGCAAATGCATCATTCTCCTGTGGTGGCTGCAGAGTGCTCACCTTCTAGAGGGCCGCAGGTTCGGCATTCAGGATTGGATCCTGGTGACCACGGACGCGAGCCCCTGAGGTAGGGGAGCAGTCACACAGGGAAGAAATTTCCAAGGCCTTTGGTCAAGTCAAGAGACTTGTCTTCCCATCAACATCCTGGAACTAAGGGCCATATACAACGCCCTACGTCAAGCGGAGACCTTACTTCGCGACCGACCATTTCTGATCCAGTCAGACAACGTCACCGCAGTAGCTCATGTAAGCCGCCAGGGCGGCACAAGGAGCAGAGTGGCGATGGCGGAAGCCACCAGAAATCTTTGCTGGGCGGAGGAATCATGTAAGCGCACTGTCAGCAGTGTTCATTCCGGGAGTGGACAACTGGGAAGCAGACTTCCTCAGCAGACACGACCTGCATCCGGGAGAGTGGGGTCTTCATCAGGAAGTCTTCGCACAGATTGCAAGTCGGTGGGGACTGCCCCAAATAGACATGATGGCGTCCAGTCTCAACAAAAAGCTACAAAGGTATTGCGCCAGGTCAAGAGATCCTCAGGCGGTAGCTGTGGACGCCCTAGTGACACCGTGGGTGTTCCAGTCGGTCTATGTATTTCCTCCTCTTCCTCTCATACCCAAGGTGTTGCAAATAATAAGAAAAAGAGGAGTGAGAACAATACTCATTGTTCCGGATTGGCCACGAAGGACCTGGTATCCGGATCTGCAGGAAATGCTCACAGAAGATCCGTGGCCTCTTCCTCTAAGACAGGACCTGTTGCAACAGGGTCCCTGTCTGTTCCAAGACTTACCGCGGCTGCGTTTGACGGCATAGCGGTTGAACGCCGGATCCTAGCGGAAAAAGGTATTCCGGATGAGGTAATTCCTATGCTAATAAAGGCTAGGAAGGACGTGACATCTAAACATTATCACCGAATATGGCGAAAATATGTTTCTTGGTGTGAGGCCAGGAATGCTCCTACGGAAGAATTCCATCTAGGCCGTTTTCTTCACTTCCTACAAACTGGAGTAAACTTGGGCCTAAAATTAGGCTCCATTAAAGTTCAGATTTCGGCCTTATCCATTTTCTTTCAAAAAGAATTGGCCTCTCTACCTGAAGTACAGACTTTTGTGAAGGGAGTACTGCATATTCAGCCTCCTTTTGTACCTCCGGTGGTGCCTTGGGAACTTAACGTGGTGTTAAGTTTCCTTAAGTCACATTGGTTTGAACCACTTAGAACAGTGGAGTTGAAATATCTCACTTGGAAGGTGGTCATGTTGTTAGCCTTGGCTTCGGCTAGGCGAGTTTCGGAATTAGCGGCTTTATCACATAAAAGCCCCTATCTGGTTTTCCATATGGATAGAGCGGAATTGCGGACCCGTCCTCCATTCCTACCGAAGGTGGTCTCATCCTTTCATATGAACCAACCTATTGTCGTGCCTGTGGCTACACGTGACTTGGAGGATTCCGAGTCCCTTGATGTGGTCAGGGCTTTGAAAATTTACGTGGCCAGAACGGCTAGGATCAGAAAAACAGAAGCACTGTTTGTCCTGTATGCAGCCAACAAGGTCGGCGGCCCTGCTTCACAGCAGACTATTGCTCGCTGGATCTGTAACACGATTCAGCAGGCGCATTCTACGGCAGGATTGCCGTTACCAAAATCGGTTAAGGCCCATTCCACTAGGAAGGTGGGCTCGTCTTGGGCGGCTGCCCGAGGGGTCTCGGCACTACAGCTGTGCCGAGCTGCTACTTGGTCGGGGTCAAACACCTTTGCAAAGTTCTATAAGTTTGATACCCTGGCTGAGGAGGACCTCCTGTTTGCTCAATCGGTGCTGCAGAGTCATCCGCACTCTCCCGCCCGTTGGTCCTTACGGAGTCCCAGCATCCTCTAGGACGTTATAGAAAATAAGATTTTAAACCTACCGGTAAATCTTTTTCTCGTAGTCCGTAGAGGATGCTGGGCGCCCGTCCCAAGTGCGGACTTCTTCTGAAAGACTTGTATATAGTTTTGCTTACATAAGGGTTATGTTATAGTTTTCATCGGTCTTGGACTGATGCTATGTTGTTTTCATACTGTTAACTGGTTAGTATATCACAAGTTATACGGTGTGATTGGTGTGGCTGGTATGAATCTTGCCCTTGGAATAACAAAAATCCTTTCCTCGTACTGTCCGTCTCCTCTGGGCACAGTTTCTCTGACTGAGGTCTGGAGGAGGGGCATAGAGGGAGGAGCCAGTGCACACCCAGATCCAAAGTCTTTCTTAAAGTGCCCATGTCTCCTGCGGAGCCCGTCTATTCCCATGGTCCTTACGGAGTCCCAGCATCCTCTACGGACTACGAGAAAAAGATTTACCGGTAGGTTTAAAATCTTATTTTTTCTCTGTGATTTTCAGTCACGACATACCTCTTGAATCCTCTGTTTGTGCTATCACAGGGGGTTCTTGCTTAGGTATTATGCTGCTAATATTGGGGGTCATTCAGAGTTGATTGCTCGCTGACGTTTTTCGCAGCATAACGATCAGGCTAAAAAATAAGATTTTACTCACCGGTAAATCTATTTCTCGTAGTCCGTAGTGGATGCTGGGGACTCCGTAAGGACCATGGGGATTAGCGGCTCCGCAGGAGACTGGGCACAACTAAAGAAAGCTTTAGGACTACCTGGTGTGCACTGACTCGTCCCACTAAGACCCTCCTCCAGACCTCAGTTAGGATACTGTGCCTGGAAGAGCTGACATAATAAGGAAGGATTTTGAATCCTGGGTAAGACTCATACCAGCCACACCAATCACACCGTGTAACTCGTGATACTATACCCAGTTAACAGTATGATAACAACTGAGCCTCTCAACAGATGGCTCAACAATAACCCTTTAGTTAGGCAATAACTATATACAAGTATTGCAGACAATCCGCACTTGGGATGGGCGCCCAGCATCCACTACGGACTACGAGAAATAGATTTACCGGTGAGTAAAATCTTATTTTCTCTAACGTCCTAAGTGGATGCTGGGGACTCCGTAAGGACCATGGGGATTATACCAAAGCTCCCAAACGGGCGGGAGAGTGCGGATGACTCTGCAGCACCGAATGAGCAAACTCTAGGTCCTCCTCAGCCAGGGTATCAAACTTGTAGACTCTTGCAAGAGTGTTTGAACCCGACCAAGTAACAGCTCGGCCAATTTGTAAAGCCGAGACCCCTCGGGCAGCCGCCCAAGAAGAGCCCACTTTCCTCGTGGAATGGGCTTTCACAGATTTAGGGTGCGGCAGTCCAGCCGCAGAATGTGCAAGTTGAATCGTGCTACAGATCCAGCGACCAATAGTCTGCTTAGAAGCAGGAGCACCCAGCTTGTTGGGTGCATACAGGTTAAATAGCGAGTCAGTTTTCCTGACTCCAGCCGTCCTGGAAACATATACTTTCCAGGGCCCTGACTACGTCCAGAAACTTGGAATCCTCCAAGTCCCAAGTAGCCGCAGGCACCACAATAGGTTGGTTCACATGAAAAACTGCTACCACCTTAGGAAGGAATTGGGAACAAGTCCTCAATTCCGCCTTATCCATATAAAATACAGATAAGGGCTTTTGACAAAGCCGCCAATTCTGATACACGCCTGGCCGACGCCAAGGCCCACAGCATGACCACTTTTCACGTGAGGTATTGTAGCTCCACGGATTTAAGTGGCTCAACTCAATGCGACTTCAGGAAATCCAACACTACGTTGAGATCCCACGGTGCCACTGGAGGCACAAACGGGGGCTGCCTATGCAGCACTCCCTTAACAAAAGTCTGAACTTCTGGCAGTGAAGCCAGTTCTATTTTGGAAGACAATCGATAGAGCCGAAATCTGGACCTTAATGGAACCCAATTTTAGGCCCATAGTCACCTCTGACTTGTAGGAAGTGCAGAAATCGACCTAGCTGAAATTCCTCCTTTGGGGCCTTACTGGCCTCACAGCACGCAACATATTTCCGCCATATGCGGTGATAATGGTTTGCGTTCACTTCTTTCCTAGCTTTAAATAGCGTAGGGATAACTTCCTCCGGAATGCCCTTTTCCTTCAGGATCCGGCGTTCAACCGTCATGCCGTCAAACGCAGCCGCGGTACGTCTTGAAACAGACAGGCCCCCTGCTGCAGCAGGTCCTGTCTGAGCGGCAGAGGCCATGGGTCCTCTGAGATCATTTCTTGAAGTTCTGGGTACCAAGCTCTTCTTGGCCACCCGGAACAATGAGTATAGTTCTTACTCCTCTCCTTCTTATTATTCTCATTACCCTGGGTATGAGAGGCAGAGAAGGGAACACATACACCGACTGGTACACCCACGGTGTTACCAGAGCGTCCACAGCTATCGCCTGAGGGTCCCTTGACCTGGCGCAATATCTTTGTAGCTTTTTGTTGAGGCGGGACGCCATCCTGTCCACCTGTGGCCTTTCCCCACGGTGTACAATCATTTGGAAGACTTCTGGATGAAGTCCCCACTCTCCCGGGTGGAGGTCGTGTCTGCTGAGAAAGTCTGCTTCTCAGTTGTCCACTCCGGGAATGAACACTTCTGACAGTGCTAACACATGATTTTCCGCCCATCGGAGAATCCTTGTGGCTTCTGCCATCGCCATCCTGCTTCTTGTGCCGTCCTGTCGGTTTACATGAGCGACCGCCGTGATGTTGTCTGACTGGATCAGCACCGGCCGGTGTTGAAGCAGGGGTCTAGCCTGACTTAGGGCATTGTAAATGGCCCATAGTTCCAGAACATTTATGTGTAGGGAAGTCTCCTGACTTTTCCATAGGCCTTGGAAGTTTCTTCCCTGTGTGACTGCCCCCCAGCTTTGAAGGCTGGCCTCCGTGGTCACCAGGACCCAGTCCTGTATGCCGAATCTGCGGCCCCCTAGAAGATGAGCACTCTGCAGTCACCACCACAACGACACCCTGGCCCTTGGAGACAGGGTTATCCGCCGATGCATCTGAGGATGCGACCTGGACCACTTGTCCAACAGATCCCACTGGAAGATCCTTGCATGGGACTTGGCGAATGGAAATTCTTCGTAAGAAGCTACCATCTTTCCCAAGGCTCGCGTGCATTGATGCACCGATACCTGTATTTGTATTAGGAGGTCTCCGTCTAGAGACGCCAACTCCTTGGACTTCTCCTCCGGGAGAAACCCTTTTTATCCTGTTCTGTGTCAAGAACCATACCCAGGAACAGTAGACGCGTCGTAGGAACCAGCTGCGACTTTGGAATATTCAGAATCCAGCCGTGCTGTTGTAGCACTTCCCGAGATAGTGCTACTCCGACAAACAACTGCTCCCTGGACCTCGCCTTTATAAGGAGATCGTCCAAGTACGGGATAAGTACTTCGGCCATTACCTTGATAAATACCCTCGGTGCCGGGGACAGACCAACGGCAACGTCTGGAATTGGTAATGACAATCCTGTACCACAATTTTGAGGTACACCTGGTGAAGAGGGTAAATAGGGACATGCAGGTAAGTATCCTTGATGTCCAGTGATACCCTGAAATTTTTCAGGCTTGCAATAATCGCCCTGAGCGATTCCATTTTGAACTTAAACCTTCGTATATAAGTGTTCAAGGATTTCAATTTTAGAATGGGTCTCACCGAACCGTCTGGTTTCGGTACCACAACATTTTGGAATAGTAACCCCGGCCTTGTTGAAGGAGGGGTACCTTGATTTCACCTGCTGGAAGTACAGCTTGTGAATTGCCGCCAGTACTACCTTTCTCCGAGGGCAGCAGGCAAGGGTGATGTGAGGCAACGGCGAGGGGGAGTCGTCTCGAACTCCAGCCTGTATCCCTGTGATACTACTTGCAGAACCTAGGGATCCACCTGTGGGCAAGCCCACTGGTCCCTGCAGTTCCCGAGACGCGCCCCCACCGCACCTGTCTCCACCTGTGGAGCCCCAGCGTCATGCGGTGGACTCAGAGGAAGCGAGGGAAGATATTTGATCCTGGGAACTGGCTGACTGGTGCAGCTTTTTCCTTCTTCCCTTGTCTCTGTACAGAAAGGAAGCGCCTTTGACCCGCTTGCTTTTCTGAAGCCGAAAGGACTGTACCTGAAAATACGGTGCTTTCTTAGGCTTTTGTGAGGAAACCCGAGGTAAAAATTTTTCTTCCCAGCTGTTGCTGTGGATACGAGGTCCCTGGCGGGAAAGGGTACGCCATCAGTAACTTTTTAGAAATTACCAGTTTCTTATCGGGGGAAACCACGCTTCTTTACACACTTCATTCATTCATCTGATGGGGGAACAAAACACTGGCTGCTTTTTCTCCCCAAAAATAAAACCCCTTTTATGTGGTACTTGGGTTCATGTCAGAAAATGCGTAACACATTTTTCATTGCCGAGATCATGTAACGGATGTTCCTAGTGGATTGTGCATATGTCTCAACCTCGTCGACACTGGAGTCAGACTCCGTGTCGACATCTGTGTCTGCCATCTGAGGTAACGGGCGTTGTTTGAGCCCCTGATGGCCTTTGAGACGCCTGGGCAGGCGCGGGCTGAGAAGCCGGCTGTCCCACAGCTGTTACGTCATCCAGCCTTTTATGTAAGGAGTTGACACTGTCGGTTAATACCTTCCACCTATCCATCCACTCTGGTGTCGGCCCCACAGGGGGCGACATCCCATTTATCGGCCTCTGCTCCGCCTCCACGTAACCTTCCTCATCCAACATGTCGACACAGCCGTACCGACACACCGCACACACACAGGGAATGCTCTGACTGAGGACAGGACCCCACAAAGTCCTTTGGGGAGACCGAGAGAGAGTATGCCAGCACACACCAGAGCGCTATATAATGCAGGGATTAACACTATAACTGAGTGATTTTTTCCCCCAAATAGCTGCTTGTATACATATATTTGCACCTAAATTTAGTGCCCCCCCTCTCTTTTTAACCCTTTGAGCCTGAAAACTACAGGGGAGAGCCTAGGGAGCGGTCTTCCAGCTGCACTGTGAAGAGAAAATGGCGCCAGTGTGCTGAGGGAGAAGCCCCGCCCCTTTTTCGGCGGACTTTCTCCCGCTTTTTCTGGAATACTGGCAGGGGTAATTTTACATCTATATAGCCTCTAGGACTATATATGATGTAGATTTGCCAGCCAAGGTGTCATATATCGCCCTCAGGGCGCCCCCCCCAGCGCCCTGCACCCATCAGTGACCGGAGTGTGAGGTGTACATGAGGAGCAATGGCGCACAGCTGCAGTGCTGTGCGCTACCTTGGTGAAGACCGAAGTCTTCTGCCGCCGATTTTCCGGACTCTTCATGCTTCTGGCTCTGTAAGGGGGACGGCGGCGCGGCTCCGGGAACGAACACCAAGGTCGGGTCCTGCGGTCGATCCCTCTGGAGCTAATGGTGTCCAGTAGCCTAAGAAGCCCAAACTACCACCTGTTAGGTAGGTTCGCTTCTTCTCCCCTTAGTCCCTCGCTGCAGTGAGTCTGTTGCCAGCAGATCTCACTGTAAAATAAAAAACCTAAATATACTTTCTTTCTAGGAGCTCAGGAGAGCCCCTAGTGTGCATCCAGCTCAGCCGGGCACAAGAATCTAACTGAGGTCTGGAGGAGGGTCTTAGTGGGAGGAGCCAGTGCACACCAGGTAGTCCTAAAGCTTTCTTTAGTTGTGCCCAGTCTCCTGCGGAGCCGCTAATCCCCATGGTCCTTACGGAGTCCCCAGCATCCACTTAGGACGTTAGAGAAATCGTCTGTTCTGCGCATGCGTATGGGCCGCAGGGTGCACGCGCCAAGTAATTGCACACAAAAGTAAGCAATTTTACACAGGGGCGAGCAACGCTTTTCAGTCATGCTGCTGATCGGTGAGTGATTGACAGGAAGTGGGTGTTTCTGGGCGGAAACCGACAGTTTTCCGGGAGTGTGCTAAAAAACGCAGTCAGGCTAAAACGCAGGAGTGGCTGGAGAAACGGGGGAGTGGCTGGCCGAACGCAGGGCGTGTTTGTGACGTCAAACCAGGAACTAAACAGTCTGCAGTGATCGCAATCTAGGAGTAGGTCTGGAGCTACTCAGAAACTGCAGGAAAAGATTTTCGAGCAATTCTACTAATCTTTCGTTCGCACTTCTGCTAAGCTAAGATACACTCCCAGAGGGCGGCGGCTTAGCGTTTGTACTGCTGCTAAAAGCAGCTAGCGAGCGATCAACTTGGAATGTGGGCCATTGTTCTGTGTTGCCCGTGGTTCTCGCTTTCATATCATGTCAGCTTCCAGGGGCGACGGTTCTGCGGCTGATCCCACACTACGTGGTGGTGACGCTGCAGACATATTGGAGGAAAACATAACTGGCACTTTAAGAGTTTAACAGTGTGGGCTGGCCCCTTCCTCTATACCCCTCCTACCAGACTCAGTCTAGAAACTGTGCCCGAGGAGACAGACAACTTCGAGAGAAGGATTTTACACAGATAGTGGCGAGACTCACACCAGCTCACACAAACTAGGCAAACCAAGCTAACTAGCTTCAAAACTCAGTAACAGCTGAATAACATTACTGAACCCAGTAATAACGCAGTACTCAACGAAGAACAAAGCAGTACTGAATCAAGTAACCACTGCAGGATAACGAAGCGCTGGGCAGGCGCCCAGCATCCTCTACGGACTACAAGAAAAGGATTTATCGGTAGGTAATTAAAATCCTATTTTCTTTTACGTCCTAGAGGATGTTGGGGTCCACATTAGTACCATGGGGATGTACTAAAGCTCCCAAAACGGGAGGGAGAGTGCGGAGGCTCCTGCAGAACTTATTGACCAAACCTAAGGTCCTCGGAGGCCAAAGTATCGAACCTGCAGAATTTTGCAAATGTGTTCGACCCAGACCAAATAGCCGCTCGGCAAAGCTGTAAAGCCGAGACACCCCAGGCAGCCGCCCAGGAAGAACCCACCTTACGAGTAGAGTGGGCCTTAACAGATTTTGGACACAGCAGTCCTGCCACAGAATACGCATGCTGGATAGTGAACCTGATCCAGCGAGAGATCGTCTGCTTAGAAGCAGGACACCCAAGTTTCTTGGGATCATACAGGACAAACAGAGAGTCCGATTTTCTGTGACGAGCAGTCCTCTTCGCATAGATTTTCAGAGCCCTTACAACATCCAAGGACTTTGACGGAATTGAGGAGTCCGTAGCCACTGGCACCACAATAGGTTGGTTGATATGAAAAGCCCAAACAACCTTCGGAAGAAACTGCTGACGTGTCCGGAGCTCAGCTCTATCTTCATGGAAGATCAAATAGGGGCTTTTACAGGCCAAAGCCCCCAACTCCAACACACGTCGAGCAGAAGCTAAGGCCAAGAAAGTGACAGCCTTCCACGTGAGAAACTTGACTTCAACCTCCTGTAGAGGCTCGAACCTTTTCGATTGGAGGAACTGTAACACCACGTTAAGATCCCATGGCGCCGTCGGCAGCACAAAGGGAGGCTGGATGTGCAGAACTCCTTTCAAGAAAGTCTGACCCTCAGGGAGGGAAGCCAGCTGTTTCTGGAAGAAAATGGATAAGGCCGAAATCTGGACCTTTACATAGCCACACCTGCTTGCAGGAAGAGGAGAAACCATCCCAGTTGAAACTTCACCGTAGGAAACTTCTTGGATTCACACCAAGATACATACTTTTTCCAAATGCTTTAGTAATGTTTAGACGTTACTCCTTTCCTAGCCTGTATCAGGGTAGGAATAACCTTCCGAGCTAATATCTGGCGTTTAACCTCCATGCCGTCAAACGTAGCCGCAGTAAGTCTTGATAAGCGAACGGCCCCTGTTGTAACAGGTCCTCCCGAAGAGGAGGAGGCCTCGGATCTTCCAGCAATAGCCCCAGAAGATCTGCATACCAAGCCCTTCTTGGTCAGTCCGGAGCAATGAGGATTGCCTGAACTCTTGTTCTCCTTATGAGCTTTAGAATCCTTGGAATGAGTGGAAGTGGAGTAAACACGTACACCGACTGGAACACCCACGGAGACACCAGAGCGTCCACTGCCACTGCTTGCGGGTCTCTCGACCTGGAACAATACCTCCGAAGCTTCTTGTTGAGGCGGGAGGCCATCATGTCCATCTGAGGAACCCCCCAAAGATGTGTCACTTCTGTGAACACCTCTGGATGGAGGCCCCACTCTCCTGGATGGAGATCGTGTCTGCTGAGGAAGTCCGCTTCCCAGTTGTCCACTCCCGGAATGAAGACTGCTGACAGCGCCAACGCGTGTCTTTCTGCCCAGAGGATGATTCTCGTTACCTCTGACACTGCAGCTCTGCTCTTCGTTTCACCATGTCGGTTAATGTAGGCCACCGTCGTTACATTGTCCGACTGCACTTGAATGGCACGATCTCGCAGAAGATGTGCCGCTTGGAGAAGACCGTTGTACACAGCTCTTAGTTCCAGAACGTTTATTGGAAGACTGGATTCCAGACTTGACCACCTTCACCACTTGACCACCTTCCTTGGAAGGTTTCCCCATGAGTGACTGCGCCCCAACCCCGTGATCAGAAGGATCCAGTCCTGAATCCCGAACCTGCGGCCCTCGAGAAGGTGAGACATTTGCAGCCACCAGAGGAGTGAAATCTTTGCTTTCGGCGACAGACGTATCCTCAGGTGCATATGTAGATGAGACCCCGACCACTTGTCTAGGAGATCCAGTTGGAAGGATAGAGCATGAAATCTTCCGTACTGTAGAGCCTCGTAGGAGGCAACCATCTTCCCCAGAAGGCGAATGCACTGATGAACAGATACCTGGGCTGGCTTCAGGACATCCCGGACCATTGTTTGAATCACCAACGCTTTTTCCTCCGGTAGAAACACCCTCTGCACTTCCGTGTCGAGGATCATCCCCAGGAAAGACAATCTCCTTGTCGGCTCCAAATGTGACTTCGGAAGGTTCGGGATCCAACCATGTTCCCTGAGCAGACGAATCGTGAGAGCAATGGACTACAACAAGGTTTCCCTGGTCGATGCCTTTATCAGCAGATCGTCCAGATATGGAATTATGTTCACTCCCTGTCTGCGGAGGAGAACCATCATCTGTGCCATCACCTTGGTGAACATCCTCGGTGCCGTGTAGAGACCGAATGGCAATGCCTGAAACTGATAGTGACTAACAGTGCAAACCTGAGATAAGCCTGGTGCAACGGCCATATCGGAATGTGGAGGTACGCATCCTTGATATCCAGGGATACCAGAAACTCTCCCTCCTCTAGACCGGAGATCACCGCTCTTAGAGACTCCATTTTGAACTTGAACTCCCACAGATAAAGGTTTAACGATTTCAAGTTCAAAATCGGTTTGACCGAACCATCCGGATTCGGTACCACGAAAAGGTTTGAATAGTAACCCTTGTTTTGCATATGTGGAGGAACAGTAACAATGACTGCTGACCTTTCCAATGTTTGAATAGCTTCCTGTAGGACAGCCCTGTCTGTCAGTAAAGCTGGCAAGCCTGATTTGAAGAATCGGTGAGGCGGGACGTCACCCAGACGTGGCTGAAACATCTGAGCCTTGCACCCACCAGACCGTCCTCCAGGCTGTGCGGTCCACCGTCATGCTGAGGATTTTGAGGAACCAGAAGCAGGCTTCTGGTCCTGGGAGCCTGCAGGTGCAGACTTTTTGGATTTTGCAAGCCCACCTATAAAGAAAGTCGTAGGGGGCTTGGACTTTCTTGTCTTAGCGGTCCGAAAGGAATGCAACGCAGATGAAGAAAAAGGTTTCTTCGTAGAAGGCGTAGCCGAGGGAAGAAAAGGTGACTTACCCGCGGTTGCCGTGGAAATCCACGCATCCCCAATTAGAGCCTGACCTGTGTAGGGTAGGTTCTCCACACTTCTCCTGGATTCCGCGTCTCCCGACCATTGGCGTAGCCAGAGTCCCCTGCGAGCTGAGACAAACATGGAAGATATCCGTGCATTCAGCGTACCCAGGTCCTTCATGGATTCCACCATGAACCCTGCAGAATCCTATATGTTACGTAAAAATAGTTCAATGTCACTTCTATCCATTGTATCCAAGTCTTCTAGTAACGTGCCTGACAACTTTACTATAGTTTTTGAGATCCATGCAAAGGCAATAGTAGGCCTTAACGCCACCCCTGAAGCAGTGTATACGGATTTGAGCGTAGTGTCAATCTTACGATCAGCCGGTTCTTTTAACGCAGTAGATCCTGGGACAGGTAAAACCATCTTTTTTGACAGTCTGGAGACAGATGCGTAAACTATGGGTGGGTTTTCCAATCTCTTACTATCCTCCTCAGGGAAGGGAAAAGCAACCTCCTCTCTTGGGGATGTGGAATTTTTTCTCCGGGATTTCCCAGGATTTTTCAAATAAAGCATTTAATTCTTTAAGGTGTGTACACACGGTAAGATCTTTTCTTCCGATTCTGACTGTATAGTCAGAATCGGAAGAAAAGATAGTGCAGATCGCAAGGTGACAGTCACCTTGGGATCCCGATCCGATGCCGATGCGCGGCCCCGCGCGGTCGGCATCGGCCGAAAAAATAGGCTGTGCAGGCAAGTCAATCCTGACTATCTCTATAGAAGAGATAGTCAGGATTGACACTTAGCCAAAATCGCACAGAACCAGGATCGCAAGCACACTCATTATGTGCTTGCGATACTGGCTATGTGCCGACCCGGCCCCCCGTCGCACAGTGAGAATCGGATAAGTCCGAATCTCACCGTGTGTACACGGCCTTAGACGCAGGAAAGGTTAGCGAGGCTTTCTTATGGTCTATGAAGTAAGCCTCCTCAACATGCTCAGGTGGTGTGTCAGTAATGTTTAACACATTTCTAATGGCCTCAATCATGAGCTGCACCCCCTTAGCCAGGGATGCCGCCCCCCTCAGCACATCCCCATCACTGTCTACTGTATCAGAGTCGGTATCCGTGTCATCTTGCATAATATGGCCAAGTGCACGTTTCTTTAGGAATATGCTAGGGGATTGAGATGGAACAGAACCTGACCAAACAGCCATAGAATTCTTTCAAACCAGAGTTTCCGTCTCAGTATGAGCTACCCTAGTAGAGATCTGAGAGATCATTCCCTTAATAGAAGTTAGCCATTCTGGCTCTTTAATAGGAATCTGAGACAATACATTACATTCCTGGGTACATGGAATGGATTCCTCTGGGGAAGAAATATCCTCTGCAGCATAAGACACAGAGTCCCTGGACATGGCTATGTGAGAGAGCATACACCCACAGGAAATGTCAGACACAGTTTTTTCCCCAAGAACTTTCAGAGAAACACAGAGCTTGGAGCCACCACACACACAGCGCTTAATTAGGTAGATATAACAAAATACCTGGCGCTGACTGTGTACCCTTAATAGACTACACAGAAATTTACAGCCTCCCCTCCCCTTCTACAACCCCTTGGTACTGCACAGGATAGCTGGAGTCGTGTGGAGGGACAGCACTCCCTGTCAGCGTCTCCAGATCTGTCTCTGCAGGGAGAAAATGGTGCTGAACGCTGCTGGGTCCGCTCTGAGAAGCTCCACCCCCTGGAAATGGCGCATCTTCCCGCACTTACAACAGATTATACTGGCCTGATGATTTTGCTAACAGCGTCACCGAGGTCCCTGATAGCCTTGAGTGACCAGTGTAGGGTATCTGCGCTGGCTCAGGGCGCCACCTCACCGCGCTGTGTACCGCTGAGCTTTCCGGAGTGCAGTTAGTACTGCGCTCCTACCCTGTTGCCACCATTCACACTGGCTCCCCGCTTGTCAGGGGCGCCGGTGACTCACTCACCACCGGAATCTTCTGGCTCTGTTAGGGGGTTGCGGCTTGCTGTGGGAGTGAGCGGTCGCCTCGGGCGGCTAATAATCATTACCCTCAGGAGCTCAGTGTCCTGTCAGCGGAGATAGTGGCCATTAACCTCTCAGGGTTGGACACTACTCCCCCCATTTGTCCCACGAAGCAGGGAGGCTGTTGCCAGCAGCCTCCCTGTGCCTAAACTCTAATGAAAAAAATAAAACTAGAAAAACTCCTATGGAGCTCCCCTAGCTGTGACCGGCTCCTCCGGGCACATTTTGTAAACGGAGTCTGGTAAAAGGGGCATAGAGGGAGGAGCCAGCCCACACTGTTGAACTCTTAAAGTACCAGTGGCTCCTAGTGGACCCGTCTATTCCCCATGGTACTAAGGTGGACCCCAGCATCCTCTAGGACGTAAGAGAAATAATGTTATGTCTGATAGATACAAAGGCCTTGGTGAAACATTCCAAGATACACAATGATGCTGTATGAAGGTGGACAGTGCCTTAAATATCATCAAACCATAGTATATAGTAGATATTTTATGCTACGTTACGTTTAGATCATTATGACATAAAAATATAAACCAACCTTGGTCCATATGGTGCAGAATAAGTACTCCCAAAGAAGTGTCTGTACACAAATTCATCAAGGTCTTCAAACACTCCACCAGTGTTAGTCTGATATTGCTTCATATCTTCAAGGTAATCCTCAACATCCTTCACAAAATCAGTAAAGAGCATCTGATCATGAATGAAAATACCATTAGGAAAAAATCTATTAATGAACTGCTCTAGTTCCTTCCAGTGTTGGAAGTTATCTACTTGTTCCTGTAAAAACACATGCATCAAATCATGAAACTCTTCTACTCTCACTGGGTCCACCACCTTGTTGAAGAGGCTAAAAGATTCTTGGTGAGCACAGTCGAAAACTCCAGAACAACCCTTTTGGTTAGTGAATTGGTGAATGCTGCTCTTTTTTGCACTATTGAATTGCCAGGCAGCTTTATCTTCAAAGTCATCACTGTTCTGGTCACTTTTTGAGTCTTCGTATTCATGTTGATTGGCTGTTGGCTTGTTCACATTCTGAGACTCATGTTTGTACTCACGACGTACCGTGTGTGCTTCTTTGGCTTCTTCCCTCTTCCTGTCTGCTTGTTTTCTAAAGCGGTTTTTATCAAACATATTTTTGGTCGAATCTTTAAAGTGCCTGAAAGTGGTTTTGACAGAATCAGAGAACTTCTTCAAATTCTCCTTTACAGCTTGTTTTGCTTGTTTGATTTTTTCCTTGTGATGCCTTACAAACTCCTTGGTTGAATTCTTCATTGCATCAAATGTGTCTTTTACGGAATTAAAAAATGTATCCTTCGAATTCTTTTTTGTTTTACCTTTTGAGTTTCTTTCATCTGATTGATCTTGGTGAGTATATCTATTTTTAGCTTCCTGTTCCTTATTTTGTTCCTTTGCTTCGATGTAAAGTCGTTCCCACAAATCTGAACGCTGTTGCTCAAAAGTTAGTTTCCTTTCTAACTCAGAAAGTCGGTCCTTCAAATGCTCAATTTCTCGGTTGCTATCATAGGTGGCATCTGACGATCTCCTGTTGCTTATTTCCTCAAGCTCCATCTTTAAAGAATCTGTAATCTGTCGTTCTTCGTCCAGTTTGTTCCTTAGTAATTGTGCTTCACTTAGAAGGGTCTCTTTCTGTGTGCGGAAACTACGAACCTTTTGCCTTTCCTCTTTCAAATGTTCTTTCAGCTTCTGATTTTCTGTCAGCACAACATCATGCCTTCCTTTCGTGTCCAGGTTTCGGATTTGTTCTCTTAACTTCCGGAGCTCTTCTTTCAGTGAGGATAACGCTTGCTCTTCTTTCTCTAAGGACTCCTTAAGCTGCTGGTTTTCCAGTGCAAGGTTTCTATTTTGTACTTCAGTAGTTTTCAAACTGGTTGCAAGGTCATCCGTCTCTAACTGCAATAGTAAATAGGGAAAAACATTTACAATTTGGCTATTTCTCATCTGCTGTAAAAACTAGTTATAAATTACTGGTTCAATAAAACAAACTATATGTAGAAGGATATCTGAATTGAATTGCTGCCCTACTTAAAATACATGTAAAATGGAGTCATTATATCAATCCACATTTCTTTGTGTAATTGTGGGAAAGAAGAATTTTTATTTTTATTGGATCTACTGCATTGTGTACTAACCATTTCCATAAATCTGAAGTCCAAAGAGGAGGGTCCCTAATAAGAAAGGCTTGAAACAAGCAATACTGTGAGTGGGGAATAGATGGGCCATGAGAGACTTTGGAGGGACCAGTCAGATTGCGTGGGAGTCAGCTATTGGAATTTAACAGCATATTTACCCGCCCCCAAAAAAGGCATCTGCCTAAGTAAGAAAGTAACGCTGGGCATACTTTATACAATAATCTGGCCGATCCAGCTAATATCGGTGGATCGCCCAAATAATCTTGCAGTGTATGTGTGCGACCAATGCAAAAATATCGGTTGGATAAGCCATCCAGCATGTCCATCCAATTCAATGTTTAAAGTTACAAGTCGGCTGCATATGCACTGCTGCGGCCAATCAATGGATATTTTGTTCCTTCACTGGGGAGAAACCCAGATATCATGTGGCCATACAGTGTGAGATACCTCACATTTTATGCATACGATATCGAATGGGTATCAGGCTGTTTAGGATGGGTTTCGGATGTCTGTTGGCATTTTATTGGACTGTGTACGACTAACATAAGAGTGAATTTCTGGACTATAACAGGCATCTGGCAGTACAGATCCTGGGTCTTCGGACGCAGTACGGCTGGCAGTACAGATCCTGGGTCTTCGGATGCAGTACGGCTGCAGAGGTCAAGTAATTAACAGTCTGTAGCAATGGCAGCAGTTTCACAAAAATAGGATTTTGGTACTTACCAGGTAAATCCTTTTCTTTGAATCCATAGGGGGCACTGGAGTACTCTTGGGATATGGACGGGCGTAGCCGAACAAAGGCACTGAATATTCAAATTTAGGACTCTCCCCCCCTCCATATCCCCGAGTACCTCAGTGTACTTTGTCAGTGTTTTTTACTGAGCGAACAGGATATAGAGAGGTTGACAATGGAGAATACCTATAACATAACGGACAACAACAAAGTTGACCCATAACCTTATTGTCAACTAAACAGTTGACACCTTAACCGATAGAACCTTATAATTTGAACCAATCGGTGAAAATGTGTTACCACAAGCTCCTCTGAGCTTAATATAAACCAAGTAAAACTTGTGACCCTAAGCTCCCTTGAGCTTAAAACAACCCAGGTAAAACTGCTCTGGGTGGGCGTCCAGTGCCCCCTATGGATTCAAAGAAAAGGATTTACCTGGTAAGTACCAAAATCCTATTTTCTTTATCATCCACTAGGGGTCACTGGAGTACTCTTGGGACGTACCAAAGCTTCCCTCGTGGGCGGGAGAGCTGTTTGATACTTGTAACAGTAGGCAGACCAAAGCTAGATGCTGATGGCGCCACCATTATAACGTGTAAACGTGCACAAACGTGGTGCACTGAAGGCTATGTAGCCGCGTCGTAGACGCTCCCCGACCCGCTGGGTCTGACATTCCCACAGAACCTGTGGGATGAGCTATTACTGACGTAGGCGATTGTAACTTAGCCTTAAAGGAACCCTGACTTGTAGTCATTATTATTATTCAACTGGATAATGTCTGCTGAGAAACTGGTTAACCCCAGTTGGCAGTATCATAGAGAACAAACAACGTATTCATATCACGTACTGTAGACGTTCGGGACATATATAAACGCGTAATGCGTGTACCACATTCAGAATTCTAGAATAGAATGTGCTGTCCACACAGGAACCACTATTGGTATATAGATGTGAAGGATACGAAAGCGGAATTCGTCGGAAGATCTGCTTTGTCATGAGAAAACTCAAATACGGTGGCTTGGAATACAAAGCACCCAAATATGAAAACTAAACCCTTGCCGAAGCCAAGGCTAGAAGAAAAATGTTTTCCAAAGTGAGAAACTTAATCCCCATTTGTTGTAAGGGTTCAAAATATGAAAACTGTAAGAAATCTGAACTCAACCTCAAGTCGCCTGGCGCTGTAGGTGAGATAAATAGAGTCTGAACTTTGGTGACACCTTGTATAATGGTGTGTACAGACGCAATAAAGACAAACGTCTTTGAAGATAAGTTTACTACACAGATACCTGCACCCTCCGTGCAAGTAAACGCAGTTTTCCATACCACCCCGTTTAACAAAATACGGGTAACTTCGAAGGATGATGTCGGAAACTTCCGAGGTTTACGACTTATGTAAGCACACGAAATTTTGTAATAATGAGCTGCCTTAAGCGGTCTACTAGCTGGTAACATGGTTGGTATAACCGATATTTTAATGCTCTATTTCTTAAGAGGGCGGTTTGAACCCTCACCCCATCAACCGCAGCTGCGGTACATAGGTAATAGGCACCTAGGTAACTATGGGTAAAAGAACGTTCCCTGATGTAACAGGTTGGACGTATTATGAGCGCCCCAAGATCGTGTGCAAGTATTCCTTGGAATTTCGAGAAACAACTTCTCCGACACACATGAGATACCATCAGTATGACTGTGACGAACTGTCTTATGATCCGTTTTGACAACGGAGAGAGCAGCGGAAAATGGTGGAGCCAGATACACGATGCTGAATGACCACATGAATGTGAGAGACTCCACCGCCACTGCCCTTGTGATCTGTTGTTTTGTACACATACTGAGCTTTTGTAATTGTGGCGAGATGCCATCATGTATACCTGAGGGTAACTCCCTTCTGTGGACTCACATATGAAACACCTCTGGATTTAATGTCCAGTTTTCAGGATCCCAATTCTGACGGGTGAGATCATCTGTCTAACAGATGTCCACTCACGGAATAATCTCTTGACATTTTCACATAATAGTGTTCTGAGCCATTGAGGATTGGAGTTACCTGCCGCATTGCCATGCGGCTTTTTTCTCTGTATGCAACTGCCGTTGCGTTGTTTGACTGCCCGTGGTCAGACTGAAAGCGAAGCATGTAGTGCATTGTAAAATTCACGTAGTTCCAGAACATTTATCGACAGCAATCTATCGTGTTTTAGAACCTCTGTCGCTGATCTTTTGTAAACTACAACTCCTGAACCTCTGCGACTCTCGTCCAGAGTATTATACACCCTCGGCCCTCTGTGGGAACGGCGAGTGAAGGGCGGCGACCTAAAGCGCTTTAAAACGCATTATTATCTTAACTAGGTGAATACACCAATGTACCGTTAGTGTGCGTGATTTGCACTAATTACTAGATGTACATTTGTTCTTGCTGGTGTAGTAGGTAAATGCTTTGATTTACTGTATTTATAATATTACCTAGGATTTGAGATCGTTTAGACGGAATTGTATTTTGAACGTGATCTGCCACCGCAGTATACCTTAGTAGCTCAAGTTAGAGGAACTTTGTTGAGACAGAGTTCTTATGAGCAGATCATCTAAGATAGAGAAACTCTGTTGCGACAGAGTTCTTATGTGAGATGAACTATCATCTTCCAACATCACTTTGGTAAATACCAGAGTATAAGAAACGGTAGACCTGAAATGGTTAATGGTTGTGGCGATCTGCAAACGCTAAACCTGTGATGAGCAAACCGGAATGGATATATATGCATTGTGAAGATCAAGTGCAAAATATGCAATTTTGTGGCTCCAATATGCCAATACTAACCGCAGCAAATCCATTTTCAACCTGCAGTAAGTGACTTGCTGATTGAAACTGCGACGGAGCTGTATGGTTTTGTTACCCCAAACAGAGGGGAATAAACAACCCTGACTCTGTTGTTGTACTACTGCCTGTATTATAAAGACAGCTGAAACCCAGCAGAGACCAAATGGCCACCTGCCAAACCGTTCGACTGAGGCAGTCATGTTCTTCATGAGTTGAAGTTTGGAAACCCCTCCAAAAGTAACATTTAAAGACACGCTTCCACAATTGGAAAAGAGGTCATGAAACTACTGGCTTGCTGACCGTAGCGTCCTGTCGTTACAAAGCGTGAGTGTTTTGTACCAACGCCTTGAAAAACTGAAGTCTAAAGGGATTAAATGCCGGGCCAAGTATTCTGTTTTGATACTGAATGCGGTAATGGCTGAATAACAAATTTAGGACCAACAAGCTGTGGCCTTGTCGTGCTGAACTAGCGACAATGAAAAGTGAGATTCGCAGTACCGTCGTTAGAAGAAGCTTTACAGATATACTCTGCAGCTTCTTTTAACAGAAATCTCATTGTTTCCATACATAGTCTAGTGACCCAAATGTTTCTTGGGCCTTTATAATGTTTGACACAGACGCATTTAGCAATGGCGTATGGCGTCATCTTGGAAACGATTAAATAGTGGTCAAAGTGTACTAAGTGTAAAAATGGAGACATTGACTCACTGTAATTTAGCAATGTATGTTGGCAACAACCCTGCACTATCTGAGTGCTGGTTTAATGTAGCCTTCTCACTCGTAGTTATCGGTGTGAGATTTGACATAGAATCGTGCATTATATTATAAGATCAGTTAAATAAACACTGTGATACCCAAAGGAAAATTGGCCCTTTGGAAAGACTGTCTTTTGTTAGAGCTGGCGGAATAACTTCCGAGACTCCTATGTTTATTTGAATTGCCAATGCTTAAAATAGGTTTAAAATTATTTTTGGTCTGCGCTAGAGCCTTACTCGCTATGCAGACAGACACCACAATAGGCAACGGACAGACATTGCACGCCTATGACGTTATTATGTCATATATATATTTTATTGCTGAACAGCATATTTATATTAAACTCCTGGTTGTTTCTCTCTACGGAAATCTTTAGTAAAAAACGAAAGATTTATTCGCTGTGAAGAGAAACCAGTAATCTTTATGAAAAGCAGTTGATATTCATATGAAACCCGAACCAAATTCCTACTAACACCCCTGCGCCTTCTGGTGGCTTAGAGATGTAGGGCAGGAATGTTCTAGAATTATGTAGAAATACAGTTTACATGGCTAACTTATGCTGACCAAAAAAAATTCCTACTAACACCCCTGCGCCTCTGGTGGCTCAGAGATGTAGGGCAGGAATGTTCCAGAATTACAAACTGGAAAACAACAGGAAGAATGTTTAAAATGGCCCCTTTGCCATGCTGACTGTGATAATCACAGAACAAATTACAACTGTTCCCGTGTTAATCTAGACTATTATACAGTATAATCACAGGCCGGGTACAACACATGCTCTATGAATAAATAAATATATATATTCCAGATTAATATATTTATACAGCATGAATATAGGCTCAATAGCCTTTTTACAATGTTAATAACAGCCATTAATATATAGGCTCAAAAGCCTATTTCCATTATATATATATGCTGAAAAGCCTATTATACTGCCCTCACAGACAGTAATATAGATACATTTATATATATTTAATATATATAGGCTCAAAAGCCTATTTACAACACACATAGGCTCTCAAAAACCTATTTCCATTATATATATATGCTCAAAAGCCTATTATACTGCCATCACAGACAGTAATATAGATTAATATATATATATTTAATATATCTATATATAGGCTCAAACCTATGTACAATATATATATATATAGGCTCAAAAGCCTATTACTGTCAGGACTTCTTTTACCTGCCAGCTCTCTTCCCCCCACCGTCTCTGTACTGAGACTGCTGCGGCGGCCGACAGCCTCTGAGAAGAAATCATCCCTGCACTGAGGTCTGCTGTGGCCGTTGGGAGGGCTCCTGAGTAGGGAGATCAGCTGCGTGCCTGGAGCGCTTCTACCGCTGGCTAAACCCGGACAGAGCGGCTATAAGTATTATCCCCCTGCTCTGCTGCCTTTGAGTGAGGAGAGCAGCCACGTGTTGCCGAACGGAGCGCTCTGCGTAGCGGCTGGGCATAGCGCGTCTGAGCTCCCCCTGCTGTGCAGCCGGACGGAGCTCAGTATAAGCGCGAGGCACTTAACCCCCTCATAGCGGGGCGGCAGCCTGCGCTGACCGCCCCGTTCCCCAGCCTACCTTTGCGACGCTGTAACTCCTGGCTGTGACGGGGCTTCTTGTGTGTAAGCTCCGTTTCAGTGAAGTGAGTCATGGCTGTGACGGGCTTCTTCTGTGTAAGCTCCGTCCAGTCTTCATTGATGTGACTCATGCTGTTCCAGTGTGAGTCATTCTGTAGTCCTGGCTGCAACGGGGCTTCTTTGTGTAAGCTCCGTTCAGCTCTGTAGTCCTGGCTGTGACGGGGCTTCTATGTGTAAGCTCCGTTCCAGTCAGCGTCCCAGTGATCTATGGCTGCGACGGGCTTCTTCTGTGCAAGGCCGTCCAGCTCTCTAGTCCTGGCTGCTCTTTTAGAAGCAGTGGGCTGTCTGTGGCTGTGAGGGTGCTCTTTGTGAGGACCGACACGCCATGCTGTCTGTGGCTGTGAGGGTGCTCTTTGTGAGGACCGACACGCCATGCGCTGTCCCTGCAGCGGCACTATCCCGGACCCATGTTTTTCCAGAAACTGGGAAGGGATGTGTAAAATTAAAAATTAAAAATAAAAATGAAAAATAAAAATCCAAGTGTGGGTATACCACAAGCCTATGTTCGTGCTGTGAGCACCGAAAAAACACTGACAAAGTACACTGAGGTACTCGGGGATATGGAGGGGGGGAGAGTCCTAAATTTGAATATTCAGTGCCTTTGTTCGGCTACGCCCGTCCATATCCCAAGAGTACTCCAGTGACCCCTAGTGGATGATAAAGAAATGTGGGAGTGTCGCCACCGTTTTGTAGGAGCGCCAAGGCCAGGGTCTCAGTCTTCCGATGGAGACTTCCTGACCTCTTGGTAGAGCTGCAGCGGCCAGCCTGCGTGACCTCATGGGTCACTCAGCCAGCCAATGGTGTTGCAAGTGCACTGGATCACACGTGTATGCAGGAGGTGTCTACTTATACCAGACGTCTCCTGCTGTATTACTATATTTGAGCATCGTTGCTGCTTCCAAGTAAGCAGCAGTGATCATCACCACATCTTAAATAGGCCCCGTTCCAGATAAAAGCACCAGGTTGGGTACGAAATCATGGCAGTTGGGGTCCTGACAGTCAGATTACCAACAACGGGATCCAGACAGTCAGAATGAGGTAAGTATTTTAACCCTACCGCTAATCCTGAACCTAACCACCCCTCCCGCAGCCTAACCCTAACAACCCCCCCACCCTAACCTCCCCCACTGCTTAACCCTAAGCCCAAGGCCAGTACTTACCTTCAGGATCCACCTGGATTCTGATCATCGGCATCCTGACTGACGGGATCCTGACAGCATCCCAAGTCATCATTAGACAGACAAATTATCTTTCCCTGCCTTACACTGTCAGATAATTGGTCTGTCTGATGGTAAGTATATCTGAGCACAAATTATTGCAACTGTCATGCATGCTGAAAGATTTTTTTAGGCCTGACCGATCAATTAAAGCTCAGTTGCGACCATACACCGGGGATCATTCAGGTGCAGTTGCCCCTGCAACCATTGGCGCAAAGTACAGACTTTCTGTATTTTGCACATGCGCATGACCCGTTCTGCACATGCGCAAATGGGGCTTACTGCATAATACGCAGCCCAGCATCGGACTGTCTATGATTGACAGTCTGATGCCGTTTCAGGGGGTAGGGGCAAGGGGAATGGGCGGCGATGGCCTCCATTTGTGAAAACAGGCCGCCGCCGTTTTGGGAGTGGGAAGAGGCCAGGGATCTCTGTCGTAGGACAAAGATTTCCTGGCCTCTGCGATGGGCGACTTGGGCGGCACCATGGGTGCCATAAGCCGCCCGATGGTATGTGGTTTCATCAGATGCTGTGTCCTACGATGCAGCTCAGATCACTAGTGCAGCAAGAGGCATCTGCATGTAATAGACGCCTCCTGCTGCATCTGCATACAATGCTATCACTGTTGCTTCCAAGGGAAAGGCAGTGACAGTTAAACCACCCACACCTGAATGACCCCCAATGTGCAATTACTGCCCTAATTGACCGATAATTGCACAATGTATGGCTTCCTTTAGTCTGGTAGACCAAATCAAAATTAAGTAGATTGCTGTTTTCTAGAATAACTCACTGAACTAAAAATCTAATTTTGGGTAGAATGTTACTTCATTTGTAGGAATCTTATTTTATCCTCATATTAATCTTTACTTGATGAACTTTTTATTTTATTATTATTTTTATTTATTAGCAGTTTCTTATATAGCGCAGCATATTCCGTTGCGCTTTACAATTAGAACAACAGTTATTGAATAAAACTGGGCAAAAACAGACAGACATAGCGGTAGGAAGGCCCTGCTCGCAAGCTTATAATCTATAGGGAAAATAAGAATTTACTCACCGGTAATTCTATTTCTCATAGTCCGTAGTGGATGCTGGGAACTCCGTAAGGACCATGGGGAATAGACGGGCTCCGCAGGAGACTGGGCACTCTAAAAGAAAGATTAGGTACTATCTGGTGTGCACTGGCTCCTCCCTCTATGCCCCTCCTCCAGACCTCAGTTAGGGAAACTGTGCCCGGAAGAGCTGACACAACAAGGAAAGGATTTGGAATCCAGGGTAAGACTCATACCAGCCACACCAATCACACTGTACAACTTGTGATAACCATACCCAGTTAACAGTATGAACAACAACTGAGCCTCATTTAACGGATGGCTCATAACAATAACCCTTTAGTTAAGCAATAACTATATACATGTATTGCAGAGAGTCCGCACTTGGGACGGGCGCCCAGCATCCACTACGGACTACGAGAAATAGAATTACCGGTGAGTAAATTCTTATTTTCTCTGACGTCCTAGTGGATGCTGGGAATTCCGTAAGGACCATGGGGATTATACCAAATCTCCCAAACGGGCGGGAGAGTGCGGATGACTGTGCAGCACCGCATGAGCAAACTCAAGGTCCTCCTCAGCCAGTATCAAACTTGCAGAACTTAGCAAACTTGTTTGACCCCGACCAAGTAGCAGCTCGGCAAAGCTGTAAAGCCGAGACCCCTCGGGCAGCCGCCCAAGAAGAGCCCACCTTCCTTGTGGAATGGGTTTTCACCATTTTGGATGCGGCAATCCAGCCGCAGAGTGAACCAGCTGAATCATGCTATAGATCCAGCGAGCAATAGTCTGCTTCGAAGCAGGAGCGCCAACCTTGTTGGCTGCATACAGAATAAACAGCGAGTCAGACTTTCTGACTCCCGCCATTCCGGAAACATAAATTTTCAAAGCCCGGACTACGTCCAGCAACTTGGAATCCTCCAAGTCCCTAGTAGCCGCAGGCACCACAATAGGCTGGTTCAAATGAAACGATACCACCCTAGGGAAAAATTGGGGACGAGTCCTCAATTCTGCCCTGTCCATATGGAAGATCAGACATGACATGACAAAACCGCCAATTCTGACACACGCCTAGCCGAAGCTAAGGCCAATAGCATGACCACTTTCCACGTGAGATATTTTAGCTCCACGGTCTTAAGTGGCTCAAACCAGTGGGTTTTCAGGAAATCCAACACAACGTTAAGATCCCAAGGTGCCACCGGTGGCCCAAAAGGAGGCTGAATATGCAGCACCCCCGGAACAACGTCTGAACTTCAGGCAGTGAAGCCAGTTCTTTTTGAGAGAAAATGGATAGGGCCGAAATCTTGACCTTTATGGATCCTAATTTTAGGCCCATAGTCACTCCTGACTGTAGGAAGTGCAGGAATCGACCCCGCTGGAATTCCTCTGTAGGGCCTTCCCGGCCTCACACCAAGCAACCTATTTTCGCTATATACAGTGAAAAAGTCTTGCTGTCACGTCTTTCCTAGCCTTTATCAGCGTAGGAATAACTGCATCCGGAATGCCCTTTTCCGCTATGATCCGGCGTTCAACCGCCATGCCGTCAAATGCAGCCGCGGTAAGTCTTGGAACAGACAGGGCCCCTGTTGCAACATGTCCTGTCTGAGAGGCAGAAGCCCTGAGTCCTCAGAGCATTTCTTGCAGCTCCGGGTACCGAGTCCTTCTTGGCCAATTCGGAGCAAAGAATATTGTTCTCACTCCTCCTTTTATTACAATTCTCAGCCCTTGGGTATGATAGGAAGAGGAGGGAATACATAGACCGACTGGAACACCCACGGTGTTACTAGTGCGACCACAGCTATCACCTGAGGGTCCCTTGACCCGGCGTAAAACCTTTTTTAGCTTTTTATTGAGGTGGGACGCCATCTAGTCCACCTGAGGCAGTTCCCATCAATTTGCAAACTGCGTGAAGACTTCCTGATGAAGTCACCACTTTCCCGGGTGGAGGTCGTGCCTGCTGAGGAAGTCTGCTTCCCAGTTGTCCACTCCCGGAATGAACACTGCTGACAGTGCGCTTACTTGATTCTCCGTCCAGCGAAGAATTCTGGTGGCTTCTACCCTCGCCACCCTGCTCCTTGTACCGCCTTGGCAGTTTACATGAACCCCTGCGGTCTGACTGGATCAGAACCGGTTGGTCGCGAAGCAGGATCTCCGCTTGACTTAGGGCGTTGTATATGGCCCTTAGTTCCAGGATATTGATGTGGAGGCAAGTCTGTTGACTTGACCACAGACCTTGGAAATTTCTTCCCTGTGTAACTGCCCCCCACCTTCGGAGGCTTGCATCCGTGGTCACCAGGATCCAGTCCTGAATGCCGAATCTGCGGCCCTCGAGAAGGTGAGCACTCTGCAGCCACCACAGGAGAGACACCCTGGCCCTGGGGGATAGGGTGATTAACCGATGCATCTGAAGAGGTGATCCGGACCACTTGTCCAGTAAGTCCCATTGGAAGGTCCTCGCATGGAACCTGCCTAAGGGGATGGCCTCGTATGATGCCACCATCCTTCCCAGGACTCGAGTGCAGTGATGCACTGACACCTGTTTTGGTTTTAATAGATTCCTGACCAGTGTCATGAGCTCCTGAGCTCTCTCTATCGGGAGATAAACCCTTTTCTGGTCTGTGTCTAGGATCGTGCCTAGGAGAGGCAGATGAGCTGTAGGAACCAACTGCGACTTTGGAATATATAGAATCCAGCCGTGTTGCCGTTACACTTCCAGAGAAAGTGATACGCTGTTCAGCAACTGCTCTCTTGATCTCGCTTGTATGAGGAGATCGTCCAAGTACGTGATAATAGTGACACCTTGCTTCCGCAGGAGCACAATCATATCTGCCATTACCTTGGTTATGACAATCCCGCAACGCAATTCTGAGGTACGCCTAATGATGTGGATAAATGGGGACATGAAGGTATGCATCCCTTATGACCTGATTCACGATAAAGTCTCCCTCTTTTTAGGCTTGCCCTGACCGCTCTTAGCGATTCCATCTTGAACTTGAACCTTCTCAGGTATATGTTCAGGGATTTTTAATTCAATATGGGTCTGACCGAACCGTCTGGTTTCGGGATTACAACATGGTCGAATAATAACACCCTCTTGTTGAAGGAGGGGACCCTTGACCACCACCTGTTAAAGATACAATTTGTGAATTGCAGTTAACACTGGCTCCCTCTCTTGGGGGGAAGCCCGCAGGGCCGTCGGTGAGGGGGCATCTTCTCACAGTCCAGCTTGTATCCCTGAGACACAATATCTATTGCCCAGGGACCTAACAGGGAGTGAACCCACTTGTGGCTGAACTTACGAAGGCGTGTCCCTACCGGGCCTAGCTCTGCCTGTGGAGCCCCAGCGGCATAGGTGGATTTTTGTAGGGGCCGGGGAGGACTTCTGTTCCTGGGAACTAGCTGTGTTGATCCCGGCTCTGACAAGAAAGGACGCACCTCAGACTTTCTGGTTTCTTTATTCAAAAGGCTGCATTTAATAATGTCGTGCTTTCTTAGGCTGTGCAGGAATATAAGGCAAACTAGCAGAATTACCAGCTATAGCTGTGGAGACCAGGCCCGAGAACCCTTCTCCACACAATCCTCAGCCTTCCATATGCCTCTTAAGTCGGCATCATCTGTCCAATGCATATTCTACAGGACACGTCAAGCAGAGATCGACATAGCTTTGACTTTAGGACCCAGTATACTCATGTCTCTTTGGGCATGCTTTATAACTATATATCTATCACTTAAGACAGCATCTTTAATATATTTACTAGGGTCTCAATCTCTGCTAAGGTACCTGTCCACGCTGCCACAGCGCTATAAACCCATGCCGACACAATCGCCGGTCTGGGTAGTATATTAGAATGTGCACGCTATCTGCAGGATCCCTGAGAATAGCAAGTGCTACCGTCTGTGCAAACAGGACACCCTAGGGGAAGATTCTCAACACATCCTGGCCCTAGTGGGGAAAGAATACAGCCTGAGAATTCTCTTGTAGGATGCTGCCGTCTCTTGTCTGGAGATTCCCGCTCTTTTTCCTCATGAGAGGAGGGAAATTTACCTCAGCATTCTTCCCCTTAAACATGTGTACTCTCGTGTCAGGGACAGAGGAGTCATCAGTGATATGCAAATCATCTTTTATTTCAACAATCATATATTGAATACCTTCTAGCCATCTTGGCTGTAACTTTGCATTATCGTAGTCGACAGTGGAGTTAAACTCCGTGTCGATACCAGTGTTTGTTATTTTGGATAGTGAGCATTGTGAGACTCTGAAGGTCTCTGTGACATAGGGACAGACATGGGTAGATTTCCTGTCTGTTCCCTAACCATTTGTGCAATAAATTCACCTTAGCACTTACACATATCCAAACAGGTGTCGGCGTTGTCGACGGAGACACCCTCTCACACACATATCCGCTCTATCACCTCCTTAGAGGAGCCTTTTACCTCAGACATGTCGACACACGCGTACCGACACACCACACACACAGGGGATGCTCTATTTGAGGACAGTTCCCCCACAAGGCCCTTTGGAGACACAGAGAGAGAGTATGCCAGCACACACCCCAGCGCTATATAACCCAGGGATTACACTACAACTCAGTGTTTACCCAGTAGCTGCTGTATATACAATTTTTGCGCCTAAATTTATGTGCCCCCCCTCTCTTTTCACCCTTTGTGTACCAGGATACTGCAGGGGAGAGCCTGGGGAGCTTCCTTCCAGCGCATGTGAAGAGAAAATGGCGCTGGTGTGCTGAGGAAGAAGGCCCCGCCCCCTCAGTGGCGGGCTTCTGTCCTGTTTCTGACTAAAAATGGCGGGGGTTTTACACATATACAGTCACAGACTGTATTATGTGTATTTTTATGCCAAAGGTATTTTTATTGCTGCCCAGGGCGCCCCCCAGCGCCCTGCACCCTACAGTGACCGGAGTGTGTGGTGTGCTGTGGGAGCAATGGCGCACAGCTGCAGTGCTGTGCGCTACCTTAATGAAGACAGGATTCTTCTGCCGCCGATTACATCGCTTCTCTTCTGTCTTCTGGCTCTGCAAGGGGGACGGCGGCGCGGCTCCGGGAACGGACGATCGAGGTCAGGCCCTGTGTTCGAACCCTCTGGAGCTAATGGTGTCCAGTAGCCTAAGAAGCACAAGCTAGCTGCAAGCAGGTAGGTTTGCTTCTCTCCCCTCAGTCCCACGTAGCAGTGAGTCTGTTGCCAGCAGATCTCACTGAAAATAAAAAACCTAATAAATACTTTCTTTCTAGCAAGCTCAGGAGAGCCCACTAGGAGCACCCAGCTCTGGCCGGGCACAGATTCTAACTGAGGTCTAGAGGAGAGGCATAGAGGGAGGAGCCAGTGCACACCAGATAGTACCTAATCTTTCTTTTAGAGTGCCCAGTCTCCTGTGGAGCCCGTCTATTCCTCATGGTCCTTACGGAGTTCCCAGCATCCACTAGGACGTCAGAGAAATAGGCATTGATACACAAGGATAGATGCTACCTATTGCATAATGGTTCACCAGATTGCTAGGTTCTTAATGCGTTGTATAATATGATACCCAGCATTTTGGAAGACAAAATATTTGAGGTTATGTGGACTGTACAGGATGTAATCAGATAGGGAAGCATTGAAGGTTATGTGGGTGGGTCTGGAATTAGATAGACTTGTCTGAAGAGGTGAGTTTTCAGGGAATGTTTAAAAGGTTTGGAGACTAGAGGTGAGTCTTATTGTGCATGGGAGGGCATTCCAGAGAGTGGGGGAAGCCCGGATAAAGTCCTGTAATTTTGAGTGGGAACAAGTAATACGTGTGGATGAGAGACGCAGATCTTGTCCAGAGCGGAGAGGTCTGATAAGGAGATATTTTGAGATGAGTGAAGAGATGTCAGATGGTGCAGTTTGGTTAATAGCCTTGTGTGTAAGTAAAAGTATTTTATATTTAAGACGGTAAAATACCAGTAACCACTGGAGGGACTGTGCTGTATTCTAAATCATTTAGAATGCCCACCTTAGACCCAGTATATTAGCTATACCTCACATGGGGGCACGGGTCTTATGAAAAAGCAGATGGGGTTTCTCTCAAAAGTGTTTAGAAGAGGACAGAGTTTGGTCTGATCAGTGTGAGGCTTATTTTAGGAGGTATATATAAAATAAATAAAGCTTTCCCAGAGGTGGAAATGTTTTAACACTTCCACAGTGAACTAGACCACTTTGCAGCAATCTCTGAAATTACATGTTTTCAGCTGACATTTGCACATTTATATCCATCAAGAAAAATCTGTGCAAGAGTGACATCATTTGATAACAAAGTGCAGGCTGTGAAGCATGATGCTGTAGTTTCAGGATTGCTGGATTCTGCCATGTGACCTCTACATTAAATGATACAGAAATAATGGCCTGTACGGTACAGAAGAAAATTTTTCTAGTCTCATCACAAAACCTATGCTGTACGGCAGACAAAACCGCAAGAAACGTAAAGTATGCTGGTCAGGGCTGCATTAATGTTTGTGGGTTCCCGGAAGGCAACTAACTTGTGGGGTCCCTACCAATTAAACAGTCAATATGTTATGCTAGTGGTAAACACACTTTAGTATCCCCAGTTCACATTGTGGCACACAGTTCACATACACGAAAGTGCACCACTAACACTGGTGATGTATCTATGTATGGGAGGTGGGGCTGTGTGTTGCGGCACCTGAGCGGCCTCCATAGCTACCCTGTAAATCCAGCACTGAGGTTTATGAAAGGTAATATAGACTTAAATATCAATTCAATTGCCTGACGATTAGTGAAAATCATAAGTGTTCACTGCACACGAGGCGTAGGGATATTTCAGAGCTAGAAACATATAGATTAAAAACAAAAAAAAACGAAACACGACTAACAGGAAAACACATAGAAGCTGTTATTTCTGCAAAAGGACCTGACAGCAAAGGTTTGCATGCACAATATTGACTGTAATGAAACTGTAAAGAAACATTGCAAACCAATAGCATTTATGCCATAACATTTGCAGATTAACACGTGGGACCTAACCTTATTTACATTTCAGTATTTGGTATGTTTCATATTAAATGTATATTTTGTCCCACTGCCTCATATCCCAGTCAGTTATAAAATGTTCTAAAGAATATCAAAGTATACATTTGTCATTTACAAAACTACGTTTAAATGCAGGTTAGGCGCTTATAGTTTGATGAAGGGATAAATAAACTGTAAGGATTGTTTCTTTAAAATAAAAACTTAATGCTGCCTGTAATTATTGGTTATTTCCACTCAAATAGAGTATCTACCGGCTCACGCTCAGTCACTATTTCTAAGTGGCTGCTGTAAAGAGTGCGTATCCCCGCCTGCCTCTGTTGCACCATTCCCGAGTGAGAGTATCTGTTCACTCCTATGGGAACCATTTGTAAACCAAAGAAACCACAGCAGCAGTACTAGAGAATGAGATGTGACTTGATAGCAACTTTTGTATAGCAATTCAACAATTGCTGGCAGGCCACAATTTCTATTATAGTAATGAACCTAAACATAGTAAAAATATACTTTCTTTTTTAATCAAGTGGACTAAGGGGGTAATTCTGAGTTGATCGCAGCAGGAACTTTGTTAGCAGTTGGGCAAAACCATGTGCACTGCAGGGGAGGCAGATTTAACATGTGCAGAGAGAGTTAGATTTGGGTGTGGTGTGTTCAATCTGCAATCTAAATTGCAGTGTAAAAATAAAGCAGCCAATATTTACCCTGCACAGAAACAAAATAACCCACCCAAATCTAACTCTCTCTGCACATGTTATATCTGCCCCCCCTGCAGTGCACATGGTTTTGCCCAACTGCTAACAAAGTTCCTGCTGCGATCAACTCAGAATTACACCCTAAGCTTTTTAGCCAAACGTATTTCCATAAATGCACTCATCCTCAGGAGAGTATTTACTGACAGGAAAGGGTCGTTTCTGGGTGTCAACTGACCGTTTTCCGGGAGTGTTCAAAAAAACGCAGGCGTGCCAGGAAAAACACATGCATGGCTGGGCGAACGCAGGGCGTGTTTGTGACGTCAAAACAGGAACTGAACAGTCTGAAGTAATCGTAAGCTAGGAGTAGGTCTAGAGCTACTCTGAAACTGCACAATTTTTTTTTGTAGTCGCTCTGCGATCCTTTCGTTCGCACTTCTGCTAAGCTAAGATACACTCCCAGAGGGCAGCGGCTTAGCGTTTGCACGACTGCTAAAAACTGCTAGCGAGCGATCAACTCGGAATGACCCCCTTAGTAAGTAAGATACCATCCTGGCTTGCAATTGTTAATGTTATAGTGTACTGTGGGGGTAATTCTGAGTTGATTGCAGCAGGAACTTTGTTAGCAGTTGGGCAAAACCATGTAATTGTGCACTGCAGGGGAGGCAGATATAACATGTGCAGAGAGAGATAGATGTGGGTGTGGTGAGTTCAATTTGCAATCTAAATTGCAGTGTAAAAATAAAGCAGCCAGTATTTACCCTGCACAGAAACAAAATAACCCACCCAAATCTAACGCTCTCTGTACATGTTATATCTGCCTCCCCTGCAGTGCACATGGTTTTGCCCAACTGCTAACAAAGTTCCTGCTGCGATCAACTCAGAATTACACCCTAAGCTTTTTAGCCAAATGCATTTCCATAAATGCACTCATCCTCAGGAGAGTATTTACTGTGCATTTATAATGCAAATTGTAGAATAGAACATGTAGAATAGGACACATATTACCTTTAACTCAATGTGTTTTTGTTTAAGCTTTTGATTTTCTTCTGTAATTTTATCCATTAGGCCCTTGAGAGTTAGTACCATATCTTGTTTCTCTTCTAGATCTTCTGTCAGCTGCTCTACAGCTTCCTGCAAAAGCAGTACGTTTACTGACCTCTGAGAAACTAATGGCAACATTCTTATTCATATTCTTAGATACAGAGGTTGTGACTGATCACCAACTGTACTTTAAAAGTCGAGTATCACAAAGAAAACACTTCACTATTTAGACAATAAAATAAAAATGATCTATGTAGTATATACACTGAAAACTTTCCTGTTGTTACTTACACTAGACATACAGTATAGGTAGGCTTACCGGGATGTAGTTATGTGACCGGCGGTCACAATACCTACAGCTACATCACGCCTCCTAAAGATCCAGACAGTTGGCATGCCGACTAACGGGGACTATTCCCACATCCACGACACCCATAGAGTGGGAATAGAACATGTGGCTAGTACAGCTCGCCACCGAGCGCCCTGCAAGGTGCTTCAGTCCTCCTGCTGGTATTGTAATCCCCGGGATCCTAGCGTCGGCATGGTGTGGATTCCAAGTGCCAGTCACCCATACCCAACCCGGCTTACCGTACTATCCTTTTAAACCGGGACACTCATGTATTACACAGGATGTGTGGCTGGCTGACTTCAAGCCTGAATTTCACCTATCTTTAAATCAGCCACAGAACCTTTGTAATTTATGTGGGTCTCGGTTTAAAGAGGAATTTAAGACCTACCGGTAATTCCTTTTCTCGTAGTCCGTAGGGGAAACTGGGATGGTATTAGTACCATGGGGTATAGATCGGGTCCACTGGAGCCTGGCACTTTATGAAATCTTCAGTGTGTTTTGGCCCCTTCTATGCCCCTCCTGCAGACTCAGTACAGGAAAACTGTGCCCGAGGAGACGGACATACTTTGAGAGAAGGAAATAGGCAACAACAGCGCTGGATCAACAAACCAACACACAACAGTAACAAAGGATAGCAACGCTAACCAGAACAGGAATCAGGGACAGCAACAGCAGACCCAACCAGGAAAAACGTACAAACTGGTAAGCAGGTAACACGAAGCACTGAGGCAGGCGCCCAGTATCCCCTACGGACTACGAGAAAAAGAAATTACGGTAGGTATTAAATTCCTATTATCTCTAGCTTCCTAGGGGATACTGGGACGGTATTAGTACCACAGGGAAGTCCCAAAGCTCCCAGAACGGGTGGGAGAGTGCTGAGACCCCTGCAAAACCACCTGACCAAATTGAAAGTCCTCACCGGCCAAGGTATCAAACTTCTAGAACTTCACAAATGTGTTCAAACCAGACCAAGTAGCAGCTCGGCACAACTGTAAGGCCGAGACGCCACAGGCAGCTGCTCAGGAAGAACCCACCGACCTAGTAGAGTGGTACTGAATAGAACTCGGCAGTGGCAAGGCTACTGAAGAATAAGCCTGTTGGATAGTCAACCTAAGCCAACGAGCAATGGACTGCTTGGAGGCAGGACATCCAATCTTGGTGGCGTCGTAAAAGGACAAAGAGGGAGTCATACTTCCTGTAACGAGCTGTCCTTTTGATGTAAATCCTCAAAGCCCAAAATACGTCCAAGGACTTTGGAGCAACCGAGGTGTCCGTCATCACCAGAACCACTATCGATTGATTAATGTGAAAGGCCGACTCCACTTTCGGCAAAAACTGTGGGCGAGTCCTGAGCTCCACCCTATCCTCGTGAAATATCAAATAAGGGCTCTTACAGGACAAGGCCCCCAATTCAGAGACACGCCTTGCAGAGGCCAATGCCAGCAACATGACAGTCTTTCAAGTAAAATATTTCAAGTCCACCCTGTGTAAAGGTTTAAACCAGTCCAATTGGATAAAGGTCAAGACCACAGTGAGATCCCATGGAGCCGTGGGAGGGACAAAGGGTGGTTGAATGCGAAGGACACCCTTTAAGATCGTCTGTGCCTCCGGAATTACAGCCAGCTGTCTCTGGAAGAATATGGATAGAGCCGAAATATGAACTTTGATGGAGCTTAACCGTAGTCCCATATCCATGCCTGCTTTCAGGAAGAGCAGAAAACGGGCAAGTTGAAATTCCACAGTAGAAAATTTTCTACCCTCACACCAAGAAACATATTTCTACCAGATATGGTGGTAATGCTTTGATGTAACCACCTTTCAGGCTTGTACCATAGTCGAGATAACCTTGGACGGAAGACCCTTTCTGGCTAGAATCTCCCTCTCAACTTCCAAGCAGTCAAACGTAGCCGCACTAAGTCTGGACCTTGTGGAAGATCCTTGAGAAGTGGTAGAGGCCAGGGCTCTTCGAGAGACATGGTTAGGATGTCCGCATACCAAGCCCAGCAAGGCCAATCCGGGGCAAATAGAATTGCTTGAACGTTTTCCCTTTTGAGCATTTTTAGAACTATGGGAATGAGAGGAATTGGAGGGAACAATAGACGAACTGGTAAGTCCGGGGTGCCGTCAGAGCATCCACCGCTGCAGCCTGTGGATCCCTTGTTCTGGAACAATAGCGACGCAGCTTCTTGTTGAGACGAGAAGCCATCATATGTCTATCAGTGGGCAGCCTCACCACTGAACCAGCTGTTGAAACACCTGAGGGTGAAGGCCCCATTCCCCCGGATGGAGGTCGTGCCTACTGAGGAAGTCTGCTTCCCAGTTGTCCACTCCCAGAATGAATATGGCCGATATGGCCCTTGTGTTGGTTTCCGCCCAGAGGAGTATCCTTGACACCTCTCGCATTATGGCCCTGCTTTTTGTTCCTCCCTGTCGGTTTATGTACGCCATGGCGTTGTCCAACTGGACCTGCATGGCTTGATGTTGGAGCAGAGAGTAGGCCTGCAGAAGGGCATTGTAAATCACCCTGAGTTCCAGAACATTTATCGGGAGATAAGACTCCTGACTCGACGGCCTCTCCTGGAACTGAGCCTCGTGGGTCACAGCCCCCCAACAGCAGAGGCTCACATCCGTTGTCAACAGAGTCCTAGACTGGGTTCCGAAACTCTGACCCTTCACAAGGTGAGAGACTTGCAACAGCCATAACAGGAAGATCCTTGCTTTCAGCGACAGGGATATTCTCTGGTGCATGTGCAGGTGAGACCCTGACCACTTGTCCAGCAGATCCAGCTGGAATGGACGTGCATGGAACCTGCCGTACTGGATTGCCTTTTAGGAGGCCACCATCTTGCCTAGGAGTTGGATGCAAAGGTGCATCCAGATCTTGCAGGGCCTGAGCACAGAGCGGACCATAGCCTGAATTGTCAAGGCTTTGTCCATAGGGAGGAATACTTTCTGAGACACAGGGTCCAGTATCATTCCCAGGAATTGAAACCTTGCAACTGTTCCAGGTGTGATTTTTGGAAATTTAGGATCCATCTATGGTCTGTAAGAAGACATGTATTCAATTTGATGCTTTGTAACAGACACTCCCTGGAAACCGCCTTTATGAGATCGTCCAAGTAAGGGACTATGTTCACATCCATCATGCGAAGTTGCAGAATCATTTCCACCATAACTTTTGTGAACACCCTCGGAGCCGTGGAGAGGCCAAAGGGCAAGGCCTGGAACTGGAAGTGGCGGTCCTGTATTGCGAATCTGAGAAAAGCTTGATGAGGGGGCCATATCGGGATGTGCAGATATGCATCCTTGATATCCAGGGATACCAGGAATTCCCCTTCTTCCAGAGCCGAAACCACCGCTTTTAGAGATTCCATCTTGAACTTGAACACACGTAGATACGGGTTCAGAGATTTGAGTTCCAAGATTGGCCGTGCAGAACCGTCTGGTTTCGGTACCACAAACAGGCTTGAATAAAATCCATTGCTTCTTAGCAGAGGAGGGACCAGAACAATCACCTGTGTGTGGAGAAGTTTTTGAATTAGATACGTTTTTGAATGGCGTCCTGCAAGGTAACTCTTGCTACAGGTGAAGGCTGGTAAGCCTGACCTAAAGAATCTGTGAGGAGCGAGTGCTTGAAATTCCAACCGGTAGCCCTGGGATTTGAGATCCCAACCCAAGGTCCCGGCAGGACTCCACCCATACCTGGGCGAAATATTGAAGTCGAGCACCCACCTGAAAGTCCCCCTGCAGCTGAGGCCAACCGTCACGCGGGGGGCTTTGTGGAGGAAGATCCTGAAGTCTGGTTTAGTGATCCAGCAGCCGATGGTCTGCAAGATTTACCTCTATTTCCTCTAGCTGCATTTGATGCACCCCTGGCCCAGCCTCTAAACCTGGCCACACGAAAGGACTGTAGAGAGGGACCAGGGTAAGGATGTCTAGCCGGAGGCGCAGCAGACGGCAGATAGGTGCAATTACCTGCCGTTGCTTGAGAAATCCACTTGCTTAGTTCCTCCCCAAACAAGGCATCCCCCGTGAAGGGAATATTCTCCACGCTTTTTTGGAATCGGCATCCGCTGTCCATTGACGCAGCCACAGAGCTCTGCGGGCAGAGACCGCCATAGCCGTGGAACGGGCATTAATGAGGCTTATCTCCTTGATTGTCTCACTCATGAAGTTAGCAGCATCCTGTATGTGTTGCAGATAGTCGGGATCTCATCCTGAGGCATAGTGTCAAACCCCTCAATTACATTACCAGACCATTTGATCATGGCCCTTGTGATCCAACCACAAGCAATGGTGGACCTCTGTGCGACTCCTACTGCAGTGTAAATGGATTCGAGTGTAGCCTCAATTTTACGGTCAGCAGGGTCTTTAAGGGAGACAGCACCAGGTACAGGCAAGCACAACCTTACATGACAGCCTGGACACTGAGGTATCCACAATCGAAGGGTTTTCCCACACCTTCCTATCCTCAGGGGGGAAAGGGAAGGAATTCAGCAACCGCTTAGGGGTTTGAAATTTCTTGTCAGGATTAACCCACGCCTCTTTAAAAAGTGTGTTTAATTCCTTGGAGACAGGAAAAGTGGCAGTAGATTTAGGTTTTACATTAAAAAACAACTCTTCATCAGTTTCTGTCTCTTTATCTGGTATATTGAGGACTTCCCTAATAGAATATATTAGGACTTCCACACCCTGAGATAGAGTATTGTCACCAGTGTCTACTTCCATTTTACCCTCTTCCAAATCTGCCATTTCATTTTCAGAGTCAGATTGGAGTACATGTGGGAGTGTGCGTTTTTATGAGACCAGCAGGGGAGCTGAGGAGCCGGTCTGCGGTCAGCAGTATTGACAAAAAAAATCCACAGATTTTTTTAAGCATTTGTCTTTCCTGTCTAACAGTAGCCAATTCAGAATTAATATTAGCTATCATTCCCTTAAATGAATCCAACCATTCTGGCTCCTGAGTACTGCTTCCCTGAGAAGGGAGAGAGCACCAATTACATAACAGAGATCCCCCTGGATAAGGGGAAAACTGTATTGCAGGATGGACACACAGCCATTTTGCCAGACATGCTGATATAACAGAACATACACACCGTAGTAGTGAAATAACACAGAACCCCAAGACAGCCTGAATGGAGGGATATAGAGAGGGATGAGACCAGCACACAATGCCACAACAGCTAAAGCAGCGCTTTGCCGGGCATAACCTAGAGCCTTAGATAAGGCAACTAGTTTTCTGACAATATATATTGTCCCGCCTTCTATAAATCACCCTGGTACCAGTACAAGGTGACTTTTGGAGGATCTCTGGAGGAGCAGCGCTTCCCTGAATGCAGCCTGGAGTCTAAAGCAGCAGGAAATGGCGCTTCTGAGCCGCTGGTCCCGCTCTCTGGAAAGCCCCGCCCCCGTAATGGCGTGTGGTCCCTGTGTGTAATTATACTGGCAGTTAACTCAAAACTACAGAAAACAGGGTTAAAACCCCATTCTTTACCAGCGCCAGTGTTGGTGTCTGCAGCGGGCACCGCAGCCAAGTGCCCGTCGCGGCCTTATGCCGCCACTGTACCCGGGGCCCCATTGTCTGTACTCACCACACCAGCATCTTCAGCAACTGTTAGGGGTGGCGGCATGCTGTCGACATGCGCGCACACCATGGAGGTAATGCAAATCAGCACCTCAGGAGCTTTGTCCTGTCAGCGGGGGTCCGGACCATTAACCCTATAAGAGGTTGGTTCGGTCCCCGTTCCCCCCCCCCCCCCCCCGCAAGTCCCACAACGCAGGCAGCCTGGTGCCACCCAGTGCTGCCTGAAAATAAACTAAAATAAATTATTAAAGAAAACACTCTGGAGCTCCAGAGAATGTACCCGGCTCCTTGGGCACATTTTTCTAAACTTAGTCTGCAGGAGGGGCATAGAGGGAAGGAGCCAGTACACACTGAAGATTTCTTAAAGTGCCAGACTTCAATGGACCCGATCTATACCCCATGGTACTAATAACATCCCAGTATCCCCTAGGACGTTAGAGAAAAGGGATAGAATGGTAAATCAACATATTGCCTTTTACTTCAACTGTTACTCAGAACCATTTAAATAGAGTCTCAAAAACGGATTCTTCCCCTGCTGACCATAATACTCACTGTTGTAAAAAAAGTTATTTACAAAAGTGGATATCTAAATCCACCGCCTCTCTTACTACTGTTAAAACCTGGCTGTTAAAATTGTTATATTTTGATCGTAGATCCACTATGCTATATGTAGAAAAAGGAGTTGGAAAATGCCATGCTAAATGGGGAGTTAAGAAACACAACTTGGCCCACGAATTGCAAACACATATACTGTATAAAGTACAAACTGTTTTAACACACTGAATGGTATACGATACGTCAATACTGTCCTCCTCTTAAATTTAGACAAGACCATCCTGAACTAAAATAAGATTTTACTTACCGATAAATCTATTTCTCGTAGTCCGTAGTGGATGCTGGGGACTCCGTCAGGACCATGGGGATATAGCGGCTCCGCAGGAGACAGGGCACAATAATAAAAGCTTTAGGATCAGGTGGTGTGCACTGGCTCCTCCCCCTATGACCCTCCTCCAAGCCTCAGTTAGGATACTGTGCCCGGACGAGCGTGCATAATAAGGAAGGATATTGAATCCCGGGTAAGACTCATACCAGCCACACCAATCACACCGTACAACCTGTGATCTGAACCCAGTTAACAGTATGATAACAACGAAGGAGCCTCTGAAAAGATGGCTCACAACAAGAATAACCCGATTTTTGTAACAATAACTATGTACAAGTATTGCAGACAATCCGCACTTGGGATGGGCGCCCAGCATCCACTACGGACTACGAGAAATAGATTTATCGGTAAGTAAAATCTTATTTTCTCTGACGTCCTAGTGGATGCTGGGGACTCCGTCAGGACCATGGGGATTATACCAAAGCTCCCAAACGGGCGGGAGAGTGCGGATGACCCTGCAGCACCGAATGAGAGAACTCCATGTCCTCCTCAGCCAGGGTATCAAATTTGTAGAATTTAGCAAACGTGTTTTCCCCTGACCAAGTAACTGCTCGGCAAAGTTGTAAAGCCGAGACCCCTCGGGCAGTCGCCCAAGATGAGCCCCCTTCCTTTTGGAATGGGCTTTTACCGATTTTGGCTGTGGCAGGCCTGCCACAGAATGTGTAAACTGAATTGTATTACAAATCCAGCGAGCAATCGTCTGCTTAGAAGCAGGAGCACCCATCTTGTTGGGTGCATACAGGCTAAACAGCGAGTCAGATTTTCTGACTCCAGCCTTCCTGGAAACATATTTTTCAGGGCCCTGACAACGTCAAGTAACTTGGAGTCCTCCAAGTCCCTAGTACCCGCAGGTACCACAATAGGTTGGTTCATGTGAAAAACAGAAAACACCTTAAGGAGAAATTGAGGACGAGTCCTCAATTCTGCCCTGTCAGAATGAAAAATTAAGTAAGGGCTTTATATATGATAAAGCCGCCAATTCTGACACACGCCTGGCTGAAGCCAGGGCTAATAGCATCGTCACCTTCCATGTGAGATATTTTAAGTCCACAGTGGTGAGTGGTTCAAACCAATGTGACTTTAGGAAACTCAAAACAACATTGAGATCCCAAGGTGCCACTGGGGCACAAAAGGAGGCTGTATATGCAGTACCCCTTTTACAAACATCTGAACGTCAGGCACTAAAGCCAGTTCTTTCTGGAAGAAATTCGACAGGGCCGAAATTTGAACCTTAATGGACCCTAATTTTAGGCCCATAGACAGTCCTGTTTTCAGGAAATGTAGGAAACGACCCAGTTGGAATTCCTCTGTAGGGGCCTTCTTGGCCCCACACCACGCAACATATCTTCGCCAAATGCGGTGAAAATGTTTTGCGGTTACATCCTTCCTGTCTTCGACCAGGGTAGGGATGACTTCATCTGGAATGCCCTTTCAGGATCCGGCGTTCAACCGCCATGCCGTCAAACGCGGCCGCGGTAAGTCTTGGAACAGACAAGGCCCCTGCTGGAGCAGGTCCTTTCTTAAAGGTAGAGGCCACGGGTCTTCCGTGAACATCTCTTGAAGTTTCGGGTACCAAGTCCTTCTTGGCCAATCCGGAACCACGAGTATCATTCTTACTCATCTCCCTCTTATGATTCTCAGTACTTTTTGTATGAGAGGCATAGGAGGGAACACATACTCTGACTGGTACATCCACAGTGTTACCAGAGCGTCCACCGCTATTGCCTGAGGGTCCCTTGACCTGGCGCAATATCTAGTTTTTTGTTCAGGCGGGACGCCATCATGTCCACCTTTGGTTTTTCACAACGGTTTACAATCATGTGGAAGACTTCCCGATGAAGTCCCCACTCTCCCGGGTGGAGGTCATGCCTGCTGAGGAAGTCTGCTTCCCAGTTTTCCACTCCCGGAATGAACACTGCTGAGAGTGTTATCACATGATTTTTCGCCCAGCGAAGAATCCTTGCAGTTTCTGCCATTTCCCTCCTGCTTCTTGTGCCGCCCTGTCTGTTTACGTGGGCGACTGCCGTGATGTTGTCCCACTGGATCAATACCGGCTGACCTTGAAGCAGAGGTCTTGCTAAGCTTAGAGCATTGTAAATTGCCCTTAGCTCCAGTATATTTATGTGGAGAGAAGTCTCCAGACTCGATCACACTCTCTGGAAATTTTTTCCTTGTGTGACTGCTCCCCAGCCACTCAGGCTGGCATCCGTGGTCACCAGGACCCAGTCCTGAATGCCGAATCTGCGGCCCTTTCATAGATGAGCACTCTGCAGCCACCGCAGAAGAAACACCCTTGTCCTTGGAGACAGGGTTATCCGCTGATGCATCTGAAGATGCGATCCGGACCATTTTTCCAGCAGATCCCACGTAAAGGTTCTTGCGTGAAATCTACCGAATGGGATCGCTTTGTAAGAAACCACCATTTTTCACAGGATCCTTGTGCAATGATGCACTGATACTTTTCCTGGTTTTAGGAGGTTCCTGACTAGCTCGGATAACTCCCTGGCTTTCTTCTCCGGGAGAAAACATCCTTTTCTGGACTGTGTCCAGAATCATCCCTAGGAACAGTAGGCGTGTCGTCGGAAAAAACTGCGATTTTGGAATATTTAGAATCCACTCGTGCTGTCGTAGAACTACTTAAGATAGTGCTACTCCGACCTCCAACTGTTCTCTGGACCTTGCCCTTATCAGGAAAGCGTCCATATTTCTTTTAAGAAGAATCATCATTTCGGCCATTACCTTGGTAAAGACCCGGGGTGCCGTGGACAATCCAAACGGCAGCGTCTGAACTGATAGTGACAGTTCTGTACCACGAACCTGAGGTACCCTTGGTGAGAAGGGCAAATTTGGACATGTAGGTAAGCGTCCCTGATATCCAGTGACACCATATCGTCCCCTTCTTCCTGGTTCGCTATCACTGCTCTGAGTGACTCCATCTTGATTTGAACGCTTGTATGTAAGTGTTCAAATATTTCAGATCTCACCTAGCCGTCTGGCTTCAGTACCACAATATAGTGTGGAATAATACCCCTTCCCTTGTTGTAGAAGGGGTACTTTGATTATCACCTGCTGGGAATACAGCCTGTGAATTGTTCCCAATACTGCCTCCCTGTCGGAGGGAGACGTTGGTAAAGCAGACTTCAGGAACTTGTGAGGGGGAGACGTCTCGAATTTCCAATGTACACCTGGGATACTACGTGTAGGATCCAGGAGTCCACTTGTGAGTGAGCCCACTGCGTGCTGAAACTCTTGAGATGACCCCCTACCGCACCTGAGTCCGCTTGTACGGCCCCAGCGTCATGCTGCGGACTTGGCAGAAGCTGTGGAGGGCTTCTGTTCCTGGGAATGGGCTGCCTGCTGCAGTCTTCTTCCCTTTCCTCTACCCCTGGGCAGATATGACTGGCCCTTTTGCCCGCCTGCCCTTATGGGGACGAAAGGACTGAGACTGAAAAGACTGTGTCCTTTTCTGCTGAGATGTGACTTGGGGTAACAAAAGGTGGATTTTTCAGCTGTTGCCATGGCCACCAGGTCCGATGGACCGCCCCTTTATACGGCAATACTTCCATGTGCCGTCTGGAATCTGCATCACCTGACCACTGTCGTCTGGCAGATATGGACATCACATTTACTCTTGATGCCAGAATGCAAATATCCCTCTGCGCATCTCGCATATATAGAAATGCATCCTTAAAATGCTCTATAGTCAATAAAATCTTGTCCCTGTCAAGGGTATCAATATTTTCAGTCAGGAAATCCGACCAAGCCCCCTCAGCGCTGCACATCCAGGCTGAGGCGATTGCTGGTCGTAGTATAACACCAGTATATGTGTATATACTTTTAGGATATTTTTCAGCTTCCTATCAGCTGGCTCCTTGAGGGCTGCCGTATCTGGAGACGGTAACGCCACT
Source organism: Pseudophryne corroboree (assembly GCF_028390025.1). Classification (NCBI taxonomy): domain Eukaryota; kingdom Metazoa; phylum Chordata; class Amphibia; order Anura; family Myobatrachidae; genus Pseudophryne; species Pseudophryne corroboree. The sequence continues at coordinate 292,181,511 of NC_086449.1, forward strand.
TGTTTTTATAAGCGTGTGAGCGCCTTATTCACCCTAAGGTGTGTTTCCCAACTCGCCCTAACTTCTGGCGGGAAAGGGTATACCGCCAATAATTTTCTATCGGAGGAAACCCACGTATCATCACACACTTCATTTAATTTATCTGATTCAGGAAAAACTACAAGTAGTTTATTCACACCCTACATAATACCCTTATTTGTGGTACTTGTAGTATCAGAAATATGTAACACCTCCTTCATTGCCCTTAACATGAAACGTGTGGCCCTAAAGGAAAATACGTTTGTTTCTTCACCGTCGACACTGGAGTCAGTGTCCGTGTCTGTGTCTGTGTCGACCGACTGAGGTAAATGGGCGTTTTTACAAGCCCCTGACGGTGTCTGAGACGCCTGGACAGGTACTAATTTGTTTGCCGGCCGTCTCATGTCGTCAACCGACCTTGCAGCGTGTTGACATTATCACGTAATTCCTAAATAAGCCATCCATTCCAGTGTCGACTCCCTAGAGAGTGACATCACCAATACAGGCAATTTGCTCCGCCTCCTCACCAACATCGTCCTCCTACATGTCGACACACACGTACCGACACACAGCACACACACAGGGAATGCTCTGACAGAGGACAGGACCCCACTAGCCCTTTGGGGAGACAGAGGGAGAGTTTGCCAGCACACACCAAAAACGCTATAATTATACAGGGACAACCCCTTATACAAGTGTTTTCCCTTATAGCATTTTTATATATGTAATCATATCGCCAAATAAGTGCCCCCCCTCTCTGTTTTAACCCTGTTTCTGTAGTGCAGTGCAGGGGAGAGCCTGGGAGCCTTCCTCACAGCAGAGCTGAGCAGGAAAATGGCGCCGTGTGCTGAGGAGAATAGGCCCCGCCCCCTTTTCGGCGGGCTCTTCTCCCGGAGTTTGTGAGATCTGGCAGGGGTTAAATACATCCATATAGCCTCAAGGGCTATATGTGATGTATTTTAGCCATAAAAAGGTATTATACATTGCTGCCCAGGGCGCCCCCCCCAGCGCCCTGCACCCTCAGTGACAGTTGGTGACTGTTGGTGAAGTGTGCTGACAACAATGGCGCACAGCTGCAGTGCTGTGCGCTACCTTATGAAGACTGAAAGTCTTCTGCCGCCTGTTTCTGAACCTCTGGACCTCTTCAACTTCGGCATCTGCAAGGGGGGTCGGCGGCACGGCTCCGGGACGAACCCCAGGGTGAGACCTGTGTTCCGACTCCCTCTGGAGCTAATGGTGTCCAGTAGCCTAAGAAGCAAATCCATCCTGCACGCAGGTGAGTTTTCTTCTCTCCCCTAAGTCCCTCGTAGCAGTGAGCCTGTTGCCAGCAGGACTCACTGAAAATAAAAAACCTAACTTAAACTTTTATTCTAAGCAGCTCAGGAGAGCCACCTAGATTGCACCCTTCTCGTCGGGCACAAAAATCTAACTGAGGCTTGGAGGAGGGTCATAGGGGGAGGAGCCAGTGCACACCACCTGATCCTAAAGCTTTTATTATTGTGCCCTGTCTCCTGCGGAGCCGCTATATCCCCATGGTCCTGACGGAGTCCCCAGCATCCACTAGGACGTCAGAGAAATCAGGATTACGCTTTCTTTATGTGTTGATATTTTTTTACCTCTACGCTCCCCTTATTCTGATTTCTATGTATCTGCTTTCAACGTTGTATAACCAGTTGAGACTCAACATGACTGAGATTGCCTTTTTCCCTTCTTCCTCCCCGCCTCTCCTCCCTTTCATTTTCTTTTATATTTTTCTCTATCCCCTGATACCGTGAAATAGTGAGTGGAACGGTCATGTTTTACTTTTCAGTATTAAGACATACCATCACTATCATTTTCTTTAGGTTTTATTTCGATGTTTGTCAGAATTTATAATGTATATATTTGGTATAGCTTTTTGGTACTTTGACTTATTGCTATCAATGCTGGCTCATATTTCTATTTCGATATCTCACTTTGTCATGTTCAGAGGATATTTCTATGTGTTTTCTTGAAATTTTTCAATAAACAGAGGTTTAAAAAAACAGAACAAAAAGTGGTCTCACATGATGCCATTACTATGTGTTGCCTTTAGCATTCAACTTCAAAACTGGATGCATGTCCGGTGGGCTGAGGAGGGAGAGTGAATACACTAGTGTGCTCTGACACAGGATAAACACTAATTGTTTAGCTTCAGTATGAAATGCACTCAGTCTGGACTCACCTTCTGTTCCATTGTAGCTTCTTGGTCCCTCTGACACTGAAACAGATCATCTTTCATATCACTTAGTTCATTTTCATGGAACTTTTCAACATATTTTTGACGTTCCATTATCTGAATAGTTCCTTAAAAACAACGAAGGAAAATCGTCATCAATTCTTTATCAATATAGCAAAAAATAGGATTTTAATACCTACCGGTAAATCCTTTTCTCTTAGTCCGTAGAGGATGCTGGGGATGCTTCAAGAACCATGGGGGGTATAGACGGGATCCGCAGGAGACATGGGCACTTTAAGACTTTAAAAGTGGTGTGAACTGGCTCCTCCCTCTATGCCCCTCCTCCAGACTCCAGTTATAGGAACTGTGCCCAGGGAGACGGACATTTCGAGGAAAAGTATTACATTTTTTTAAACTAAGGTGAGATACATACCAGCTCACACCTCAAACACGCCGTACAACATGGCATTCAACAACAACGCATGCAACGGCATGACTAACATCAGCCACAGACTGACTGAACTCAACATAACATGTGTGTAACCATAACCAAAAACTGCAGATACAGCCCGCACTGGGACGGGCGCCCAGCATCCTCTACGGACTAAGAGAAAAGGATTTACCGGTAGGTATTAAAAATAAGAATTTACTTACCGATAATTCTATTTCTCGTAGTCCGTAGTGGATGCTGGGGACTCCGTCAGGATGTCAAAGTCAGAAAAATATCCCTATACACACTGCCATATTTGCACCGCACACTGGTCCGCGCTGCGCATGCGTACGCTCTCCCGTGAAGGCGCATACCCGCAATAGCGTGCACCCGCGGGCGCACGGTATGCGTATTTACGGTAGAGTTTATGTAATCGTAGCGTGCGACTCATTCGTTACATATTTTCAGTAATAATGTAGTTTGTAGATCATGGTCCCTTTGATAGATTCTGAAAGTTTGGTTAACATAGAATGTCCCTGAGCTGAGGAATCCCTCTTTGTATCGTAGGAAGGGTCTAACAGGAGTCATGCAGTAGTGTTTGGTACCCATCGGAAGAGTATTTAAATAGCAATATTCCGGTGTTGGTTTGGAGCGTATTAATCGCTCGTGCGGATAGTTATGGACATAAGAAGTTTATGTCCATTTCTACTATTTACTCATACTCAGGTATGCGGCGGGAAACCTAGTTCCCCACCCACCTGAGCTGTTTGAAATCGTCACAGCCCACCTGTATGAATCAACCTATGACCTTTTGTTATGATGCAGGGCCGAATTCCGACGTCCAATGGACAATGGGATTGTAGGGACTGTAGGATTGCATAGTGTGTGGGGCATAAATAGGCAGGCCGACCACATCCAGCTCTCACTCTTCAACGGTTCTCATTGCTGAAAATCGGGTGCTGGATGTCCAGGCGCATGCGATCGTTTCCCCTTGTGCGTAAGTTTTCTCTCCGTAATCATTGTTTTACTGTGAGCCAATTTCTCTCATCTCTCTCCATTTCTCTCTCTCTCTCTCTCCTTTCTCTTTTCTCTCACATCTCCCCTAGACTAGTATTGTATTGTATTAGATAGTATTGTATTTTGGTTAGGAAGTCTCTGTTATATTGTAGTGTATCATTTGTACTGTTATCCCCTTTTACAAGTATATTAGATATAATACAGTTAATAGGCTTTGGACCCTAAACCAGTATCTGTGTATTTTCTATAGTGTTAAGTGTTCACTTGAGCGTCGGTGACGCTCAAGCAGCTTTGTAGTTAGTCAGGTTACACAAGGTTGCACTTACACCCTGTACTCACATTAAGGTATTCTATGCATTTCATTGGTATAAGGTTTAGACATAAAGGTATAGCGTTGTGAGCGTCTGCGCCGCTGGTGACCTCCTCGTGGTCTCGAGCGTCCGCTACGCCATAGCGAATCATTACTCTAGTCATAGCCCTTAACGTGCTGTCCTGTGATCGCTGGGCCGTGAGCGAACGTGACGCTTGAGCGTCTCGCCTACGGCGGAGCGATCGTTACGCAACCAGCGTACCCGTACGGTACTTCTTAAGTAAACAGCGTACAGTGTTCTTAGACTTCATAAAGGGTTGTTTATACGACAAAGGAATTTAGCATTGTCAAGGACCATGGGGATTAGCGGCTCCGCAGGAGACAGGGCACAAAAGTAAAAGCTTTAGGATCAGGTGGTGTGCACTGGCCCCTCCCCCTATGACCCTCCTCCAAGCCTCAGTTAGGATACTGTGCCCGGACGAGCGTACACAATAAGGAAGGATTTTGAATCCCGGGTAAGACTCATACCAGCCACACCAATCACACTGTACAACCTGTGATCTGAACCCAGTTAACAGCATGATAACAGAGGAGCCTCTGAAAAGATGGCTCACAACAATAATAACCCGATTTTTGTAACAATAACTATGTACAAGTATTGCAGACAATCCGCACTTGGGATGGGCGCCCAGCATCCACTACGGACTACGAGAAATAGAATTATCGGTAAGTAAATTCTTATTTTCTCTGACGTCCTAAGTGGATGCTGGGGACTCCGTCAGGACCATGGGGATTATACCAAAGCTCCCAAACGGGCGGGAGAGTGCGGATGACTCTGCAGCACCGAGTGAGAGAACTCCAGGTCCTCCTCAGCCAGGGTGTGCCCCTGACCAAGTAGCAGCTCGGCAAAGTTGTAAAGCCGAGACCCCTCGGGCAGCCGCCCAAGATGAGCCCACCTTCCTTGTGGAATGGGCATTTACATATTTTGGCTGTGGCAGGCCTGCCACAGAATGTGCAAGCTGAATTGTACTACACATCCAACTAGCAATCGTCTGCTTAGAAGCAAGAGCACCCAGTTTGTTGGGTGCATACAGGATAACAGCAAGTCAGTTTTCCTGACTCCAGCCGTCCTGGAAACCTATATTTTCAGGGCCCTGACAACATCTAGCAACTTGGAGTCCTCCAAGTCCCTAGTAGCCGCAGGTACCACAATAAGCTGGTTCAGGTGAAACGCTGACACCACCTTAGGGAGAAACTGGGGACGAGTCCGCAGCTCTGCCCTGTCCGAATGGACAATCAGATATGGGCTTTTGTGAGACAAAGCCGCCAATTCTGACACTCGCCTGGCCGAGGCCAGGGCCAACATCATGGTCACTTTCCATGTGAAATATTTCAAATCCACAGATTTGAGCGGTTTAAACCAATGTGATTTGAGGAATCCCAGAACTACGTTGAGATCCCACAGTGCCACTGGAGGCACAAAAGGGGGTTGTATATGCAGTACTCCCTTGACAAACTTCTGGACTTCAGGAACTGAAGCCAATTCTTTCTGGAAGAAAATCGACAGGGCCGAAATTTGAACCTTAATGGACCCCAATTTGAGGCCCATAGACACTCCTGTTTGCAGGAAATGCAGGAATCGACCGAGTTGAAATTTCTTCGTGGGGCCTTCCTGGCCTCACACCACGCAACATATTTTTGCCACATGTGGTGATAATGTTGTGCGGTCACCTCCTTCCTGGCTTTGACCAGGGTAGGAATGACCTCTTCCGGAATGCCTTTTTCCCTTAGGATCCGGCGTTCAACCGCCATGCCGTCAAACGCAGCCGCGGTAAGTCTTGGAACAGACATGGTACTTGCTGAAGCAAGTCCCTTCTTAGCGGCAGAGGCCATGAGTCCTCTGTGAGCATCTCTTGAAGTTCCGGGTACCAAGTCCTTCTTGGCCAATCCGGAGCCACGAGTATAGTTCTTACTCCTCTACGTCTTATAATTCTCAGTACCTTAGGTATGAGAAGCAGAGGAGGGAACACATACACCGACTGGTGCACTCACGGTGTTACCAGAACGTCCACAGCTATTGCCTGAGGGTCTCTTGACCTGGCGCAATACCTGTCCAGTTTTTTGTTCAGGCGGGACGCCATCATGTCCACCTTTGGTCTTTCCCAACGGTTCACAATCATGTGGAAGACTTCCCGATGAAGTCCCCACTCTCCCGGGTGGAGGTCGTGCTGAGGAAGTCTGCTTCCCAGTTGTCCACTCCCGGAATAAACACTGCTGACAGTGCTAACACATGATTTTCCGCCCAGCGAAGAATCCTTGCAGTTTCTGCCATTGCCCTCCTGCTTCTTGTGCCGCCCAGTCTGTTTACGTGGGCGACTGCCGTGATGTTGTCCCACTGGATCAATACCGGCTGACCTTGAAGCAGAGGTCTTGCTAAGCTTAGAGCATTGTAAATTGCTCTTAGCTCCAGTATATTTATGTGGAGAGAAGTCTCCAGACTTGATCACACTCCCTGGAAATTTTTTCCTTGTGTGACTGCTCCCCAGCCGTTCAGGCTGGCATCCGTGGTCACCAGGACCCAGTCCTGAATGCCGAATCTGTGGCCCTTTAGTAGATGAGCACTCTGCAGCCACCACAGAAGAGACACCCTTGTCCTTGGAGACAGGGTTATCCGCTGATGCATCTGAAGATGCGATCCGGACCATTTTTCCAGCAGATCCCACTGAAAAGTTCTTGCGTGAAATCTGCCGAATGGAATCGCTTCGTAAGAAGCCACCATTTTACCCAGGACCCTTGTGCAATGATGCACTGACACTTTTCCTGGTTTTAGGAGGTTCCTGACTAGCTCGGATAACTCCCTGGCTTTCTCCTCCGGGAGAAACACCTTTTTCTGGACTGTGTCCAGAATCATCCCTAGGAACAGCAGACGTGTCGTCGGAGACAGCTGCGATTTTGGAATATTTAGAATCCACCCGTGCTGTCGTAGAACTACTTGAGATAGTGCTACTCCGACCTCCAACTGTTCTCTGGACCTTGCCCTTATCAGGAGATCGTCCAAGTAAGGGATAATTAAGACGCCTTTTCTTTGAAGAAGAATCATCATTTCGGCCATTACCTTGGTAAAGACCCGGGGTGCCGTGGACAATCCAAACGGCAGCGTCTGAAACTGATAGTGACAGTTTTGTACCACGAACCTGAGGTACCCTTGGTGAGAAGGGCAAATTGGGACATGGAGGTAAGCATCCTTGATGTCCAGGGACACCATATAGTCCCCTTCTTCCTGGTTCGCTATCACTGCTCTGAGTGACTCCATCTTGATTTGAACCTTTGTATGTAAGTGTTCAAATATTTCAGATTTAGAATAGGTCTCACCGAGCCGTCTGGCTTCAGTACCACAATATAGTGTGGAATAATACCCCTTTCCTTGTTGTAGGAGGGGTACTTTGATTATCACCTGCTGGGAATACAGCTTGTGAATTGTTTCCAATACTGCCTCCCTGTCTGAGGGAGACGTTGGTAAAGCAGACTTCAGGAACCTGCGAGGGGGAGACGTCTCGAACTTCCAATCTGTACCCCTGGGATACTACTTGTAGGATCCAGGGGTCCACTTGCGAGTGAGCCCACTGCGCGCTGAAACTCTTGAGACGACCCCCCACCGCAGCTGAGTCCGCTTGTACGGCCCCAGCGTCATGCTGAGGACTTGGCAAAAGCGGTGGAGGGCTTCTGTTCCTGGGAATGGGCTGCCTGCTGCAGTCTTCTTCCCTTTCCTCTATCCCTGGGCAGATATGACTGGCCTTTTGCCTGCTTGCCCTTACGGGGACGAAAGGACTGAGGCTGAAAAGACGGTGTCTTTTTCTGCTGAGATGTGACTTGGGGTAAAAAAGGTGGATTTTCCAGCTGTTGCCGTGGCCACCAGGTCCGATGGACCGACCCCAAATAACTCCTCCCCTTTATACGGCAATACTTCCATGTGCCGTTTGGAATCTGCATCACCTGACCTCTGTCGTGTCCATAAACATCTTCTGGCAGATATGGACATCGCACTTACTCTTGATGCCAGAGTGCAAATATCCCTCTGTGCATCTCGCATATATAGAAATGCATCCTTTAAATGCTCTATAGTCAATAAAATACTGTCCCTGTCAAGGGTATCAATATTTTCAGTCAGGGAATCCGACCAAGCCACCCCAGCGCTGCACATCCAGGCTGAGGCGATCGCTGGTCGCAGTATAACACCAGTATGTGTGTATATACTTTCTAGGATATTTTCCAGCCTCCTATCAGCTGGCTCCTTGAGGGCGGCCGTATCTGGAGACGGTAACGCCACTTGTTTTGATAAGCGTGTGAGCGCCTTATCCACCCTAAGGGGTGTTTCCCAACGCGCCCTAACTTCTGGCGGGAAAGGGTATAACGCCAATAATTTTCTATCGGGGAAAACCCACGCATCATCACACACTTCATTTAATTTATCTGATTCAGGAAAAACTACAGGTAGTTTTTTCACACCCCACATAATACCCTCTTTTGTGGTACTTGTAGTATCAGAAATATGTAACACCTCCTTCATTGCCCTTAACATGTAACGTGTGGCCCAAATGGAAAATACGTTTGTTTCTTCACCGTCGACACTGGAGTCAGTGTCCGTGTCTGTGTCGACCGACTGAGGTAAATGGGCGTTTTAAAGCCCCTGACGGTGTTTGAGACGCCTGGACAGGTACTAATTGGTTTGCCGTCCGTCTCATGTCGTCAACCGACCTTGCAGCGTGTTGACATTATCACGTAATTCCCTAAATAAGCCATCCATTCCGGTGTCGACTCCCTAGAGAGTGACATCACCATTACAGGCAATTTGCTCCGCCTCCTCACCAACATCGTCCTCATACATGTCGACACACACGTACCGACACACAGCACACACACAGGGAATGCTCTGATAGAGGACAGGACCCCACTAGCCCTTTGGGGAGACAGAGGGAGAGTTTGCCAGCACACACCAAAACGCTATAATTATACAGGGACAACCTTTATATAAGTGTTTTTCCCTTATAGCATCTTAATATATATAATCATATCGCCAAATAAGTGCCCCCCCTCTCTGTTTTAACCCTGTTTCTGTAGTGCAGTGCAGGGGAGAGCCTGGGAGCCTTCCCACCAGCATTTCTGTGAGGGAAAATGGTGCTGTGGAGAATAGGCTCCGCCCCCTTTTCGGCGGGCTTCTTCTCCCGTTTTTCTGAGACCTGGCAGGGGTTAAATACATCCATATAGCCCCAGGGGCTATATGTGATGTATCTTTTACCCAGTATAGGTATTTCATTGCTGCCCAGGGCGCCCCCCCCAGCGCCCTGCACCCTCAGTGACCGCTGGTGTGAAGTGTGCTGACAACAATGGCGCACAGCTGCAGTGCTGTGCGCTACCTCATGAAGACTGAAAAGTCTTCTGCCGCCGGTTTCTGGACCTCTTCACTCTTCGGCATCTGCAAGGGGGTCGGCGGCGCGGCTCTGGGACCGGACTCCATGGCTGGGCCTGTGTTCGATCCCTCTGGAGCTAATGGTGTCCAGTAGCCTAAGAAGCCAATCCCTCCTGCACGCAGGTGAGTTCACTTCTTCTCCCCTAAGTCCCTCGTAGCAGTGAGCCTGTTGCCAGCAGGACTCACTGAAAATAAAAAACCTAACAAAACTTTTACTCTAAGCAGCTCTTTAGGAGAGCCACCTAGATTGCACCCTTCTCGGCCGGGCACAAAAATCTAACTGAGGCTTGGAGGAGGGTCATAGGGGGAGGAGCCAGTGCACACCACCTGATCCTAAAGCTTTTACTTTTGTGCCCTGTCTCCTGCGGAGCCGCTAATCCCCATGGTCCTGACGGAGTCCCCAGCATCCACTTAGGACGTCAGAGAAATCCTATTTTCTCATACGTCCTAGAGGATGCTGGGGATGCTTCAAGAACCATGGGGTTTATACCAAAGCTCTAGAACGGGCGGGAGAGTGCGGACGACTCTGCAGCACCGATTGACCAAACAAGAGGTCCTCCTCAGCCAGGGTATCAAACTTGTAAAACTTCGCAAAAGTGTTTGATCCCGACCAAGTAGCAGCTCGGCAAAGCTGTAATGCCGAGACCCCTCGGGCAGCCGCCCAGGATGAGCCCACCTTTCTGGTAGAATGGGCTTTCACCGATTTCGGTAACGGCAATCCTGCCGTAGAATAAGCCTGCTGAATCGTTTTACAGATCCAGCGCGCAATAGTCTGCTTTGAAGCAGGAGCCCCAATCTTGTTGGGAGCCCAAAGGACAAACAGAGCCTCTGGTTTCCTAATCTGCGCCGTTCTGGCGACATAGATTTTCAAAGCTCTGACCACATCGAGAGACTTCGATTCCGCCAAGGCGTCAGTAGCCACAGGCACCACAATAGGCTGGTTTACGTGAAACGATGAAACCACTTTTGTCAGAAATTGCTGACGAGTTCTCAACTCAGCTCTATCAGCATGGAAGATTAAATGGCGGCTTTGTCTCACAAAAGCCCCTAACTCCGATACTCGCCTTGCGGATGCCAAGGCCAACAACATGACTACTTTCCAAGTAAGGAATTTTAACTCAACCGTACGCAAAGGTTCAAACCAATGAGACTGCAGGAACTGCAACACCACATTCAGATCCCATGGTGCCACTGGGGGCACAAAGGGAGGTTGGATGTGTAGTACGCCATTCACGAAGGTCTGAACTTCTGGAAGGGAGGCCAAGTCTTTTTTAAAGAAAATTGATAAGGCCGAAATTTGTACTTTAATTGAGCCCAATTTTAGGCCCGCATCCACACCTGCTTGCAAAAAATGGAGCAAACGCTCCAGCTGAAATTCCTCCATAGGAGCCTGCTTGGATTCACACCAAGACACATATTTCCTCCAAATACGGTGGTAATGCTTTGCCGTTACTTCTTTTCTAGCCTGAAGAAGTGTGGGAATGACTTCACTGGGAATACCCTTCCGGGCTAGGATTTAGCGTTCAACCGCCATGCCGTCAAACGCAGCCGCGGTAAGTCTTGATACACGCACGGTCCTTGTTGTAACAGGTCCTCCAGTAGAGGAAGAGGCCAGGGATCTTCTATGAGCAATTCCTGAAGATCTGGATACCAGGCCCTCCTTGGCCAATCTGGAATAATAAGTATCCCTGAACCCTTGTTCTTCTTATCATCTTTATCACCTTTGGAATGAGTGGAAGTGGAGGGAACACGTATACAGATGGAAACACCCACGGTGTCACTAGGGCGTCCACCGCTATCGCTTGAGGGTCCCTTGACCTGGAACAATATCTCTGAAGTTTCTTGTTGAGGCGGGACGCCATCATGTCTATTTGAGGAATTCCCCAACGACTTGTCACTTCTGCAAAAACCTCTTGATGAAGACCCCACTCTCCTGGATGGAGATAGTGTCTGCTGAGGAAGTCTGCTTCCCAGTTGTCCACTCCTGGAATGAAGACCGCTGACAGAGCGCTGGCATGTCTCTCCGCCCAGCGAAGAACTTTCGCGGCCTCGGCCATTGCCGCTCTGCTCTTTGTTCCGCCCTGGCGGTTTATATACGCCACTGCTGTTATGTTGTCTGACTGAATCAAGACGGGCAAGACCGCGAAGAAGATGTTCCGCTTGCAGAATGCCGTTGTAAATGGCCCTTAATTCCAGAATGTTTATGTGCAGACAAGCTTCCTGCTTGACCATTTTCCCTGAAAATTTTTCCCCTGTGTGACTGCTCCCCAGCCTCGGAGACGTGTATCTGTGGTCACCAGGATCCAATCCTGAATTCCGAACCTGCGTCCCTCCAGAAGGTGAGAGCTGTGCAGCCACCACAGAAGGGAGATCCTGGTCCTGGAAGATAGGAATATTTTCCGGTGCATGTCCAGGTGAGACCCTGACCACTTGTCCAGCAGGTCCCACTGAAACACCCTGGCATGGAACCTGCCATACTGAATGGCCTCGTAGGCCACCACCATCTTCCCCAGCAACCGAGTGCATTGAAGAATCCACACTCTTGCCGGTTTCAGAATCTGTTTTACCATGTTCTGTATTTCCAGAGCCTTTTCCACTGGAAGAAAAACTCTCTGTAATTCTGTATCCAGAATCATACCCAGGAATACCCAGCCGTGTCGTCGGAACCAACTGTGATTTTGGCAAGTTTAGTAGCCAACCATGTTGTTGCAGAATCGTCAGAGAGAGTGCAACGTTTTTGAGCAATTGTTCCTTGGATCTCGCCTTTTTGAGAAGATCGTCCAAGTACGGGATAATTGTGACTCCCTGCTTGCGCAGGAGAACCATCATTTCTGCCATTACCTTGGTGAAAATCCTCAGAGCCGTGGACAGACCAAACGGCAACGTCTGAAATTGGTAATGACAATCCTGAACAGCAAACCTCAGGTAAGCCTGATGCGGAGGATATATGGGGACGTGTAAGTAGGCATCCTTTATGTCGACCGACACCATAAAATCCCCCTCCTCCAGACTGGAGATCACTGCTCGGAGAGATTCCATCTTGAATTTGAATTTTTTTAGAAAGAAATTGAGGGATTTTAGGTTCAGATTTGGTCTGACCGAGCCATCCGGCTTCGGTACCACGAACAGACTCGAATAAAAACCCTCCCCCCAATGACTTGATTTTGACACAGCTTTAGTATCGCAGCGCATACAACCTCCCTTTCTGGAAGAGAAGCTGGCAAGGCCAATTTGAAAAATCGGTGAGGGGGCACGTCTTGAAACTCTAATTTGTACCCTTGGTCTACTATTTCTAATATCCAAGGATCCAGGTCCGAGCGAACCCAGACCTGACTGAAGAGTCTGAGACGCGCCCCCACTGGTGCAAACTCCCGCAGAGGAGCCCCAGCGTCATGAGGTGGATTTGGTAGAAGCCGGAGAGGACTTCTGTTCTTGGGAACTTGCCACAGCCTGTGACCTTTTTCCCCTTTCTCTTCCTCTCGCAGCAAGGAAGGAGGATCCTCGTCCTTTTTTGTATTTATTGGCCCGAAAGGACTGCATCTGATAGTGGGGAGTTTTCTTTTGTTGCGCAGGAACATAAGGTAAAAATGACGACTTACCCGCGGTAGCCGTAGATACCAGGTCAGTGAGGCCGTCACCAAACAAGACACTACCGTTAAACGGCAGAGACTCCATAGCCTTCTTCGAGTCAGCATCAGCATTCCATTGATGAATCCCCAATGCCCTCCTGGCCGAGACTGCCATGGCATTGGCCCTTGATCCTAAAAGGCCAATATCCCTTGCAGCTTCTTTTAAATATGCTGCAGTGTCCCTGATATGACCCAGAGTCAAAAGCACATTATCCCTGTCCAGGGTATCTATCTCAGATGACAAGTTATCTGCCCACTTTTCAATAGCGCTACTCACCCATGCCGAAGCAACTGCAGGCCTGAGTAGCGAACCTGTAGTGACAAATGGATTTTAGTGTATTTTCCTGCTTACGATCCGCGGGATCCTTTAGGGCTGCCGTGTCAGGAGACGGAAGCGCCACCTTCTTGGACAGACGCAACAGTACTTTGTCCACTGTGGGGGTTGACTCCCACTTTACCCTGTCCCCAGAGGGGAACGGATATGCCACTGGAATTCTTTTGGGAACCTGTACCTTCTTGTCAGGATTTTCCCAAGCTTTTTCAAAAAGAGCGTTCAGTTCATGAGAGGGAGGAAACGTTACCTCAGGTTTCTTTCCTTTAAACATACAGACCCTTGAATCAGGAACAGCAGGGTCCTCAGTGATATGTAACACGTCTTTTATTGCCACAATCATGTACTGAATGCTCTTAGCCAGTTTAGGATTCAATCTGGCATCACTATAGTCGACAGTGGAATCAGAGTCCGTGTTGGTATCTGTATCTGCTATCTGGGTAAATGCACGTTTCTGTGACCCCGAAGGGGTCTGAGCTTGTGACAATGCATCCTCCATGGATTTCCTCCATGTCTGGTTCTTAGACTCAGATTTATCTAATTTCTTAGTCAACCGAGCCACATTAGCATTTAAAACACTCAACATATTTACCCACTCAGCAGTCGGCGGTGCCGACAGGGTCACTCCCACAGCTTTTTCTGTCCCCACTCCGGCTTCCTCCTGGGAAGAGCACTCAGCCTCAGACATGTCGACACACACGTACCGACACCCACAATCACACTGGGCTATAGGGGATAGACCCACAGCAAAGCCTGTTAGAGAGACCCAGAGGGAGTTTGCCAGCTCACAACCCAGCGCCTATCCCGGTACTGAAACTTTATATACAACGCCTCAGACCTGTTAGCGCTTTTATAATAAAGACAATAGCACCAAATCTACTGTGCCCCCCCCCCCCCCCCCCGTTTTGCACCCTGTTACTTGTATAGCAGTGTGGAGGTCAGGGCCAGCGTCTCTGCAGCTTCTGTGAAGAGAAAATGGCGCTGGTCAGAGCTGTGAGGGCTATGCCACGCCCCCTCACCGGCGCGCTTCAGTTCCGCTCATTTTAACATTTTTATACTGGCGGGGGTCTATATTGAGTGCCTAGGCACTTTTCATATAACTTTTACCAGTTACTTTCAGGTCCACATGCTGCCCAGGGCGCCCCCCCTGTCAGTGCCGCTGTGTGTACGGGAGCATGGCGCGCAGCGCGACCGCTGCGCGGTACCTGAAGACCTGTAGTTTTCTGCCGTCACTGAAGTCTTCGTTTCTTCTTTTACTCACCCGGCTTCTTTTTTTCTGGCTCTGCAAGGGGGGGGGGGGGGGGTGACGGCACGGCTCCGGGAACGAGCAGCTAGGCGTACCAAGTGATCGAACCCTCTGGAACTAATGGTGTCCAGTAGCCTAAGAAGCAGAGCTTTTGAACTCACAGAAGTAGGTCTGCTTCTCTCCCCTCAGTCCCACGATGCAGGGAGCCTGTTGCCAGCAGGTCTCCCTGAAAATAACAAACCTAAGTCTTTTTTCTGAGAAACTCTGGAGAGCTCCTCAGTGTGCATCCAGTTTCACTGGGCACAGAATCTAACTGGAGTCTGGAGGAGGGGCATAGAGGGAGGAGCCAGTTCACACCCCTTTTAAAGTCTTAAAGTGCCCATGTCTCCTGCGGATCCCGTCTATACCCCCCCCACCCCCATTGTTCTTGAAGCATCCCCAGCATCCTCTAGGAGGTATGAGAAATAATAATAATAATAAAAAATTCTCTATGAATATTCTGAAAACTGCTCATGTTTAATCTATTTTCAGATTTTTGAAATCGTAATGTATCAAATATTGTGGTTTTCATAATGTATCTTAGTAATTTTAGTGGTCATTACAAGTTTCAGCAAAAAGAGAAGAGAATGAAAACCCACACTGATATGGATTGCAATAGCTAAAGTTATGTTTGAAAAACCGCAGCCTGATTTGTCAAAGTCGGATACAATATGATTTAGCTACAACAAAACAAACTCACCATAAAAATGTCCAAAACCCATACTTATTGCTATAAGCAGAGAGAGAATAATGCACTTGTTTAGGCTGCTTCCCATCCGCAACAATGGTCTGGACTCAGGAGAAACAGGATGGTCAGCAGGAGGCCTGTTCTCAGACTCTGATCCAGACATAGTTGATCTCTTACGTCGCCGTCGCAGAACAGGAACCGAATCATCGCTAGCTTCATCGTTACTGGTGTCATCCGCACTGTGTTGTGATGGAAACACTATAGAAAGAGACTACTTCATTACTTTCTTCAAGTCTAAAGATACAATAATGATGAATATTATTTACATGTAATTAAAGTATGTTTGTTAAAAGAATCATAATTAAGTGCAAATTTAGGAATGTAAAAAAAAAAAGAAAAGGGAAGAATGGCGCACAGCTTAATCACATATTGCCGGAGATAAAATAATAACTGTAACTGAACAAACAATGACTGCTGCGAGAAAACTGAAGTATAAACCTCCAAATCGGAAAGACTTTATTTACTAATTGTCCTTCATGCGCACAATGCAGCTCAGAAAACGGGAAAGATTGGGTAAGAGTGAAGGAGGAGGAGGAGGAAGCAATACGTATTTGACCATTTAGAACAAAGGAAAACAGACTTGGCAGAAAAATAGTTCTACATACAATATGATACTTGGATTGGTTAAACATAATTGCACACCATCCACAGGAATTCATTATTGCCGAACATATCGGTAAAAGTGACAGAAAAGCATTATAAATGTAATAAAAGTAACATAGTAACAGTATTTGAGGTTGAATAGATTCAAATTGCCCACCGTGGTTCAACCTGTTTTAAGTTGTGATGATTCTACATACTTACTAAATAATGTTTTATGACTAGTTAGCTACTATCACTCATGTTACCCCCGTATTAACCACGTTGATATTTTAAGTAGTATAACCTTGGATAGCTTTTTCATTCAGAAATTTATCCATTCCTTTTTTAAATCCAATTACAGAGTCCGCCATTACCACCTTCCCTGGCAGGGAATTCCACATCCTGATTGCCCTAACAGTGAAGAACCCTTTCCTCTGTTGCGTTCAGAACTTTCTCTCCTCCAGTCGCAGCGAGTGCCCACGTGTCCTAAACGGTGTTCTTTTAATAAATAATTCCTCTGATAATTCTTTGTGATGTCCCTTTACATATTTGTAGATATTAATAATATCTCCTCTTAGGCGCCTCTTTTCTAGTGTATACATATTCAGCCTAGTAAGTCTTTCCTTATAGTCCAGTCCTTCTAGGCCTTTAATCAATTTAGTAGCTCGCCTTTGAACACTTTTGAGTTCACCGATGTCTTTTTTATACAATGGTGCCCAAAACTGAACACAATATTCCAGGTGCGGACGCACCAATGCCTTATACAGCGGCATGATTACATCCGAGTCCCTTGTCTCAATTCCCCTTTTTATGCACGCTAGCACCTTACTTGCCTTCTTTACTGCGTTTTGACATTGTGTATGGTTATTAAGCCTATTATCAATGAATACCCCCAAATCTATTTCCAACTCTGTTTCCCCTAGGCGTTCCCCATATAATATGTAGGATGCAAGTTTGTTTTTAGTCCCAAAATGCATAACCTTGCATTTGTCTGTATTGAACCTCATTTTCCATTTAGACGCCCAGAGTTCAAGTTTAGATAGATCATTCTGCAAGGACTCCACATCCAATTCTGAATTAATTACCTTACACAGTTTAGTATCATCTGCAAAGATTGACACTGTGCTTTCCAGGCCTATTTCTAGGTCATTGATAAATATGTTGAACAGTAGTGGTCCGAGTACGGACCCTTCTGGTATTCCGCTGACTACTGGGGACCAGGTTGAGGACTTCCCGTTGACCACTACTCGCTGTACCCTGCTATCCAACCAGCTGCTTATCCATGTGCAAATTGTTTTTCCTAGGCCAATCTCCTTTAATTTGATCAGTCTCCTGTGAGGAACTGTATCGAAGGCTTTTGCAAAATCTAGGAAGACCACATCCACTGCTTTTCCTTGATCAAAATTATTGCTCACTTCCTCGTAGAAGCTAATTAAGTTAGTCTGACATGACCTGTCCCTCACAAACCCATGCTGGTTCTTGCCAATAATCCTAGCAGACTTTAGATACTCCTGTATGACGTCCCTTAGAATTCCTTCCAATATTTTCCCCACTATAGATGTTAAACTAACTGGTCTGTAGTTTCCCGGAAGATTTTTGGATCCCTTTTTAAATAAAGGCACCACCTCAGCTATACGCCAATCCTTCTGCACCATGCCTGATCTAATTGAACTATTGAAAATCAAGTATAGGGGTCGTACTAGTTGTGAACTAAGCTCCATAAGAATCCTCGGGTGAAGTCCATCAGGACCAGGTGATTTATTAATCTTAATTTTGCTTAGTCTCTCCCGGACTACTTCTTCGCTTAAACAAGTATCTAACCATGAATCATTGCTGTCACAATTGTTATGCTCTACTCCCACCATCAGTTCTTAACTGGTGAATACTGATGAAAAGAATTTGTTCAGTATTTCCGCTTTTATTTCGTCATCATTTATCAATTCTCCTAATTCGTCTTCTAATGGACCTATATTCTCCTTTTTTAACCTTTTACCGTTTATGTATTTAAAAATCTTTTTAGGATTGGTTTTACTCTCTATAGCGATTTGCTTTTCATTTTCCATTTTAGCTGCCCTTATTGTATTGCTCCAAAGACTGTTACTACACCACATGTAATGTTCACATTGGGATTCTTTTGGCGTCTCTATCGGATCCCTAATAACAGCACAGCAATTGCATTGGGCTTCAGGGACTCCCGGAGGAGCACCCGCTCTATTCTAGCTTTGCAGCACTCTGTTCCCCAAATCACCTTTTACAAAAATGACTTAACAATATAGGGGTATATTCAATTAGTGTCGAAAACTGACGTCTGTCGAAAAGACGGCAGTTTTCAACTTTTTAAGGTCGAATCGTGATTCGACCTATTCAATCCCTGCAGTTTTTGGTCGACAAGTCGTGGAATTCGATTTGTCGAATAGTACGTGTACCGGCGGTATAGCTGCCGATTCACATACTTTTGAGTGAAACGGGGCCAAATTCGACAGGATTTGGCCCCGTTTTCGACCATCTCAGTCCGATAAAAAAAAAGGTCGGACTGAGATGTGGGACCCAGAGGAGGAGAGGGGGGGAGCCGCGGGGAGACGGGGGACAGCCGCAGGCAGACAGGGGAGAGCAGCACTACAGCACAGCGCTGCAGCAGGATGTCTCACAGCCGCGCCGCTCACTGCAGCATCCACCCGGCTCCAGCAAGTGAGTTCACGCTTGCTGGAGCTGGGTGGACACTGCCGTGAGGTCTGGCGGCTGAGAGACATCCTTCTGCAGCACTGCTGTAGTGCTGATCTCCTCCATCTGCCCCCGCTGGTCTCCCCCCTCTCCGGTCCCTCATCTCAATTCGACTTTTTTAAAGTCGAATTGAGATGAGATTGAATAGGGGTTGTCGGATCCATTCCGACAAATGCATGTCGGAATGGATCTGACCCTAATTGAATATACCCCATAATCATAAATGTACCTGCCTTTAAATAAACCTTGTATAAACTGTGCAAATAACTACTGGAACAGAAACAGAGGTTATCTGCTTTCCCCTTATGTGACATTTCCCAGACAAGAAAAAGATATATTTTTTTCTTAGAAAGAAAGCTGTTTGTCCAGTGAGTCCAGGTGAAAACATCGTCTCAGGTACCAACATCCTAGGGAAGTCTCACATCACCTTCCTGACCCAACATAATTAGCTTTATTATATTTTTAAGTACTAGCATATTATGCAGCTCACTACTGCATGCCTGCATGCCTCTTCCCACTCCACAAGTGCTCCAGACACTGGGATCTCTACAATCATGGATCACATAAAGAGCGCTGGAAGATAAGTTTCCTACACTCTCTGAAATCACTGTAGTGTGGTGACTGATTAAGCCGGACACTGTGTCCTCTACTGCAGTGAGTGACGGAGGGAAGTGTCAGTGTACAAGAGAGTGGAATGCCCTTTACTATGACAATAATGCTTCACAGTAGACATGACTGAAGTAGAATCATGAAATACACAGGCATCACGAAGTGCAACTGCTAATACAAGTTGAGTATCCCTTATCTAAAATTCAAAATCAACCTGTAATAAAATAAATTTGCTCTCATTATTAAAAAATTAAACACTAATATTTTTATTAATATCTGAACAGATTCAAGTCCTACATTTTCTGTGATGGGGATTTTAGAGTTATGTACATTTGTGAACTATTGTGGTGTTCGTATAATGCTTACAAAGCCAAAATTTGTACACCACTAACATGCAACTCACTCACCTATCTGTGATGCAGGAACACACACACACACACACACACACACACACACACAATAATCGCTACAAAAGTGGACGCAGCGATTTAAGGGTAACCCCTGGCTGTGCTAGAGGGCGGTCCGCCGCCTTTTTTTAATCGGAGCGGCTGCGTGTGGCTTCATGCAGCAGTTTTGAAAATAGTTCGAACACACCTGCGTTGACCAGACCGCACCCACAAAATGCTGCAACAACGCTCCCCGCTATAAATCACTTATGGGCCGCAGCCGCAAGGTGAAGAGTTACGCACACGCACTGCGGCTGACTTTGTAAGATGTGTAATTTTTAGATACCATAAGGTTTATGAGGATAACCAATACTTCAATGTCCACTGATGGCCATTAAATAAAGCAGCTTATCTTATAAATGGTAACTAATGTTACATGTGTATTCAAGTCAATATAATATGCTAAATACATGTTATTATCTAATACTTTGTCCTCTTTAAGAAACCTACTAGGAGTAAAGCAAATCGAGTGTGAAAGTACAACGGGCTCTAGAAAATTGTAGTTAATTAACATTTTTAATTATGAAATTCTGACATTTTTAAATATACAAAATGTGGAAGCATTAGTAGGATATAGAATCTTTAAGGGCAAGGGATTGGGACCCCTTTGGACTTTTTTTTGTACTTTTATATTTTTTTGTTTGCAAAAACAGCAAGTAATAGACGGAGAACCTCATACATGAAACATACGCTCTTGTTTCATTTAACAGATATACCCCATGCTGTATGTATACGGTATTGCGCTGTGTGCGAGCTGCCTGCGTTTCCCACTAATTGGCTTCGAGGATGACACTGCTCTGCGGCAGTCTGTGTGCTAGGGTCCATGCTGCAGTGTCAGTGAATGTTAGTGGAGGGGAGAGGGGCTTATAAGTAGAGATGTGCGGGATCGGTTTTACTCGGATTTACTCAAGTTTTTCAGATTTTTCTTATTGGCTATCCAAAACGCATGACATCCATGAGCCAATAAGATGCCGTTTTGAGACTCGAGTAAATCCGAGTAAAACCGAACCCGCACATCTCTACTTATAAGGAGTGCGTCATCACACAGTACGTCTTGACAATTTTATAGTAGGATAATATTTTGGGTTCAAGTTCAGGACATGGGACCCCCTGGATTAAAAAGTAACTAAACTGCTTCAGATCATTACATATTTTTAGAACATTAAGGGTCAACAGGGTGAAAAATTCAATGCGACAATGGTCGACACAGAAATGGTTGACAGAACAATAGTCGACACAAAAATTGTACGCAATTTTTTGTTTGGCAGGGGTGTTGGACCAATTATTGTATAATGCATGATATGTTACCACCATTGGTACAAACACGCCCAATAAATACCCAAGAAGTTGAATCTCAGGTCAAAGTTTCATCTGTGAACTCTTTTGTAGTAGTGTAGTACCCTACAGTTAAAAAGGGATCACAAACATTACATTGGAAACAGTATCAGTAATGACAACTCTCTTACAGTACAATACTTGAAGAGTAAAGGTGGTCTGATTTTACAGTATTATGTTTTTCCTGAGAAAGAGGACATTGACATTAGTGTTCCCTCTAGAAAATGTAGAGGGCAGGGCACCAAACAGATGGGAGGACATGTGTGCGCGCGCGCCGCGTCCAAAAAGGGGGCGTGTCCATGAAAATCAGGGGGCATGGCCATGAAACTTCAATTAAGTGGGCGGTGCGGCCCACAGACGTTAATTACAGGGGGCGTGCGTGCTGGGCTTCCCCCACAGCGTGAATGGATGCCATGCGCATGCTCACGGCATCTTTACATGCTGGGAGGGTAGGAAGTGGGCGGCTGTTTTAGCAGGGCGCCGCAGAAAGGACAGGGCGGATTTTGTCCTTAAAATATATGGCAGGGCGCGGCACCCTGCTAAAACAGCCTAGCGTGAACACTAGACATCATAAGAACAGATTTAGTGCTGTGTGCTTTGGTAGAGTCAAGGAAATTGCGTGGCAAATATTACTTCTCTGATTTGCCATGTAATATTGAGTTTTGTTAAAGGTTTATTGTTATATTGCACACAATATAATGTATATTCTTTGTGTAAAAGTTATATTTTGTGATATAAGTTCTAAAAACATGACTATTTTGATAAATATTAAGCATAAACATAACTGGAAATTCATGGTACATTAACTATTTATACAAACAATCTTATGTACGACTATTGGTATTGTAAAGGGAAAAGTTGTAATTTACCTCATTTAACAAATTAATATATAGAAAAAAAAGTTAAATACATAGGTTTTTTTAATTATTCACGGCATGTAGTCCTAACATTTAAAAAATGTGTCAGAAACATTACTTCTCTAATTGAGTTTATTCTTATTATACTATAAAGACAACACATTTTCCTGTACTATATTTGCTCTATATAACGTTAGTTACATGTGTGTAATGTTAGTTACAAGAACATCTATTTAATAAATATTAAACACTGTTGAAACTCATGGTATTTCATTTAAATAAATATACCAACATGATCATATTCAGTGTTGTACTAAAGAAAAAAAATAAGATTTTACTTACCGATAAATCTATTTCTCATAGTCCGTAGTGGATGCTGGGACTCCGTAAGGACCATGGGGAATAGCGGCTCCGCAGGAGACAGGGCACAAAATAAAAGCTTAAGGATCAGGTGGTGTGCACTGGCTCCTCCCCCTATGACCCTCCTCCAAGCCTCAGTTAGGATACTGTGCCCGGACGAGCGTACATAATAAGGAAAGATCTTGAATCCCGGGTAAGACTCATACCAGCCACACCAATCACACCGTACAACTTGTGATCTGAACCCAGTTAACAGTATGATAAACGCAAGGGAGCCTCTGAAAAGATGGCTCACAACAATAATAACCCGAATTTTTGTAACAATAACTATATACAAGTATTGCAGACAATCCGCACTAGGGATGGGCGCCCAGCATCCACTACGGACTATGAGAAATAGATTTATCGGTAAGTAAAATCTTATTTTCTCTGACGTCCTAGTGGATGCTGGGACTCCGTAAGGACCATGGGGATTATACCAAAGCTCCCAAACGGGCGGGAGAGTGCGGATGACTCTGCAGCACCGAATGAGAGAACTCCAGGTCCTCCTCAGCCAGGGTATCAAATTTGTAGAATTTAGCAAACGTGTTTGCCCCTGACCATGTAGCTGCTCGGCAAAGTTGTAAAGCCGAGACCCCTCGGGCAGCCGCCCAAGATGAGCCCACTTTCCTTGTGGAATGGGCTTTTACTGATTTTGGCTGTGGCAATCCTGCCACAGAATGTGCAAGCTGAATTGTACTACAAATCCAACGAGCAATCGTCTGCTTAGAAGCAGGAGCACCCAGTTTGTTGGGTGCATACAGGATAAACAGCGAGTCAGATTTTCTGACTCCAGCCGTCCTGGAAACATATATTTTCAAGGCCCTGACAACGTCAAGCAACTTAGAGTCCTCTAAGTCCCTGGTAGCCGCAGGTACCACAATAGGTTGGTTCATGTGAAATGCAGAAACCACCTTAGGTAGAAATTGAGGACGAGTCCTCAATTCCGCCCTGTCAGAATGAAAAATTAAGTAAGGGCTTTTATATGATAAAGCCGCCAATTCTGACACACGCCTGGCTGAAGCCAAGGCTAACAGCATCGACACCTTCCATGTGAGATATTTTAAGTCCACAGTGGAAAGTGGTTCAAACCAATGTGACTTTAGAAAACTCAACACCACATTGAGATCCCAAGGTGCCACTGGAGGCACAAAAGGAGGCTGTATGTGCAGCACCCCTTTTACAAATGTCTGAACTTCAGGTACTGAAGCCAGTTCTTTTTGGAAGAAAATCGACAGGGCCGAAATTTCAACCTTAATGGACCCTAATTTTAGGCCCATAGACAGTCCTGTTTGCAGGAAATGAAGGAAACGACCCAGTTGAAATTCCTTTGTAGGGGCCCTCTTGGCCTCACACCACGCAACATATTTACGCCAAATGCGGTGATAATGTTTTGCGGTTACGTCCTTCCTGGCTTTGACCAGAGTAGGAATGACTTCTTCTGGAATGCCTTTTTCCCTCAGGATCCGGCGTTCAACCGCCATGCCGTCAAACGCAGCCGCGGTAAGTCTTGAAACAGACAAGGCCCCTGCAGTAGCAGGTCCTGTCTTAGAGGTAGAGGCCACGGTTCGTCCGTGAGCATCTCTTGAAGTTCCGGGTACCAAGTCCTTCTTGGCCAATCCGGGACCACGAGTATAGTTCTTACTCCTCTCCTTCTTATGATTCTCAGTACTTTTGGTATGAGAGGCAGAGGAGGGAACACATACACTGACTGGTACACCCACGGCGTTACCAGAGCGTCCACTGCTATTGCCTGAGGGTCCCTTGACCTGGCGCAATATCTGTCCAGTTTTTTGTTTAGACGTGACGCCATCATGTCCACCTTTGGTTTTTCCCAACGGTTTACAATCAGGTGGAAGACTTCTGGGTGAAGTCCCCACTCTCCCGGGTGAAGGTCGTGTCTGCTGAGGAAGTCTGCTTCCCAGTTGTCCACTCCCGGAATGAACACTGCTGACAGTGCTATCACATGATTTTCCGCCCAGCGAAGAATCCTTGCAGCTTCTGCCATTGCCCTCCTGCTTCTCGTGCCGCCCTGTCTGTTTACGTGGGCGACTGACGTGATGTTGTCCGATTGGATCAACACCGCCTGACCCTGAAGCAGAGGTTTTGCTTGACTTAGGGCATTGTAAATGGCCCTTAGTTCCAGAATGTTTATATGAAGAGATGTTTCCATGCTTGACCACAAGCCCTGGAAATTCCTTCCCTGTGTGACTGCTCCCCAGCCTCTCAGGCTGGCATCCGTGGTTACCAGGATCCAATCCTGAATGCCAAATCTGCGGCCCTCTAGTAGATGAGCACTCTGCAGCCACCACAGGAGAGACACCCTTGTCCTTGGCGACAGGGTTATCCGCTGATGCATCTGCAAATGCGATCCGGACCATTTGTCCAGTAGATCCCACTGAAATGTTCTTGCATGGAATCTTCCGAATGGAATCGCTTCGTAAGAAGCCACCATTTTTCCCAGGACCCTCGTGCACTGATGCACTGAGACCTGGCCTGGTTTTAGGAGGTTCCTGACTAGCTCGGATAACTCCCATGCCTTCTCCTCCGGGAGAAACACCTTCTTCTGGACTGTGTCCAGAATCATTCCTAGGAACAGTAGACGTGTCGTTGGAATCAGCTGCGATTTTGGAATATTTAGAATCCACCCGTGCTGACGTAACACTACCTGAGATAGTGCTACTCCGACTTCTAACTGTTCCCTGGATCTTGCCCTTATCAGGAGATCGTCCAAGTAAGGGATAATTAAAATGCCTTTTCTTCGTAGAAGAATCATCATTTCGGCCATTACCTTGGTAAAGACCCGAGGTGCCGTGGACAATCCAAACGGCAGCGTCTGAAACTGATAATGACAGTTTTGTACTACAAACCTGAGGTACCCTTGGTGAGAAGGGTATATTGGGACGTGGAGATAAGCATCTTTGATGTCCAGAGACACCATATAGTCCCCTTCTTCCAGGTTCGCTATCACTGCTCTGAGTGACTCCATCTTGAATTTGAACCTTTTTATGTAAGTGTTCAAGGATTTCAGATTTAAAATTGGTCTCACCGAGCCGTCCGGCTTCGGTACCACAAACAGCGTGGAATAATACCCCTTTCCTTGTTGCAGGAGGGGTACCTTGATTATCACCTGCTGGGAATACAGCTTGTGAATGGCTTCCAAAACTGCCTCCCTGTCGGAGGGAGACTTTGGTAAAGCAGACTTCAGGAACCGACGAGGGGGAAACGCCTCGAATTCCAGTTTGTACCCTTGCGATACTACCTGTAGAATCCAGGGATCCACTTGCGAGTGAGCCCACTGCGCGTTGAAATTCTTGAGACGGGCCCCCACCATATCTGAGTCTGCTTGTAAAGCCCCAGCGTCATGCTGAAGACTTGGCAGAAGCAGGGGAGGGCTTCTGCTCCTGTGAAGCGGCTGCATGGTGCAGTCTTTTTCCTCTTCCTCTGCCCCGGGGCAGAAAAGAGTGGCCTTTTGCTCGCTTGTACTTATGGGAACGAAAGGACTGAGTTTGAAAAGACGGTGTCTTTTTCTGCTGATGTGGAGTGACCTGGGGTAAAAAGGTGGATTTTCCAGCCGTTGCCGTGGCCACCAGGTCCGATAGACCAGCCCCAAATAACTCCTCCCCTTTATACGGCAATACTTCCATGTGCCGTTTGGAATCCGCATCCCCTGACCACTGTCGCGTCCATAACGCTCTTCTGGCAGAGATGGACATAGCACTTACTCTTGATGCCAGGGTGCAAATATCCCTCTGTGCATCACGCATATATAGTAATGCATCCTTTAAATGTTCTATAGTTAACAAAATATTGTCCCTATCCAGGGTATCAATATTCTCAGTCAGGGAATCCGACCATGCGACTCCAGCACTGCACATCCAGGCTGAGGCGATTGCTGGTCGCAGTATAACACCAGTATGTGTGTATATACTTTTTAGGATATTTTCCAGCCTTCTATCAGCTGGTTCTTTGAGGGTGGCCGTATCAGGAGACGGTAACGCTACTTGTTTAGATAAACGTGTGAGCGCCTTATCTACCCTAGGGGGTGTTTCCCAACGCGCCCTAACCTCTGGCGGGAAGGGATATAATGCTAATAATTTTTTAGAAATTAGCTGTTTTTTATCGGGGGAAACCCACGCTTTTTCACACACCTCATTTATTTCCTCTGACTCAGGAAAAACTATTGGTAGTTTTTTCTCACCCCACATAATACCCTTCTTTGTGGTACTTGTAGTGTCAGAAAATAAGATTTTACTTACCGATAAATCTATTTCTCGTAGTCCGTAGTGGATGCTGGGGACTCCGTCAGGACCATGGGGATATAGCGGCTCCGCAGGAGACAGGGCACAATAATAAAAGCTTTAGGATCAGGTGGTGTGCACTGGCTCCTCCCCCTATGACCCTCCTCCAAGCCTCAGTTAGGATACTGTGCCCGGACGAGCGTGCATAATAAGGAAGGATATTGAATCCCGGGTAAGACTCATACCAGCCACACCAATCACACCGTACAACCTGTGATCTGAACCCAGTTAACAGTATGATAACAACGAAGGAGCCTCTGAAAAGATGGCTCACAACAAGAATAACCCGATTTTTGTAACAATAACTATGTACAAGTATTGCAGACAATCCGCACTTGGGATGGGCGCCCAGCATCCACTACGGACTACGAGAAATAGATTTATCGGTAAGTAAAATCTTATTTTCTCTGACGTCCTAGTGGATGCTGGGGACTCCGTCAGGACCATGGGGATTATACCAAAGCTCCCAAACGGGCGGGAGAGTGCGGATGACCCTGCAGCACCGAATGAGAGAACTCCATGTCCTCCTCAGCCAGGGTATCAAATTTGTAGAATTTAGCAAACGTGTTTTCCCCTGACCAAGTAACTGCTCGGCAAAGTTGTAAAGCCGAGACCCCTCGGGCAGTCGCCCAAGATGAGCCCCCTTCCTTTTGGAATGGGCTTTTACCGATTTTGGCTGTGGCAGGCCTGCCACAGAATGTGTAAACTGAATTGTATTACAAATCCAGCGAGCAATCGTCTGCTTAGAAGCAGGAGCACCCATCTTGTTGGGTGCATACAGGCTAAACAGCGAGTCAGATTTTCTGACTCCAGCCTTCCTGGAAACATATTTTTCAGGGCCCTGACAACGTCAAGTAACTTGGAGTCCTCCAAGTCCCTAGTACCCGCAGGTACCACAATAGGTTGGTTCATGTGAAAAACAGAAAACACCTTAAGGAGAAATTGAGGACGAGTCCTCAATTCTGCCCTGTCAGAATGAAAAATTAAGTAAGGGCTTTATATATGATAAAGCCGCCAATTCTGACACACGCATGGCTGAAGCCAGGGCTAATAGCATCGTCACCTTCCATGTGAGATATTTTAAGTCCACAGTGGTGAGTGGTTCAAACCAATGTGACTTTAGGAAACTCAAAACAACATTGAGATCCCAAGGTGCCACTGGGGCACAAAAGGAGGCTGTATATGCAGTACCCCTTTTACAAACATCTGAACGTCAGGCACTAAAGCCAGTTCTTTCTGGAAGAAATTCGACAGGGCCGAAATTTGAACCTTAATGGACCCTAATTTTAGGCCCATAGACAGTCCTGTTTTCAGGAAATGTAGGAAACGACCCAGTTGGAATTCCTCTGTAGGGGCCTTCTTGGCCTCACACCACGCAACATATCTTCGCCAATGCGGTGAAAATGTTTTGCGGTTACATCCTTCCTGTCTTCGACCAGGGTAGGGATGACTTCATCTGGAATGCCCTTTCAGGATCCGGCGTTCAACCGCCATGCCGTCAAACGCGGCCGCGGTAAGTCTTGGAACAGACAAGGCCCCTGCTGGAGCAGGTCCTTTCTTAAAGGTAGAGGCCACGGGTCTTCCGTGAACATCTCTTGAAGTTTCGGGTACCAAGTCCTTCTTGGCCAATCCGGAACCACGAGTATCATTCTTACTCATCTCCCTCTTATGATTCTCAGTACTTTTTGTATGAGAGGCATAGGAGGGAACACATACTCTGACTGGTACATCCACAGTGTTACCAGAGCGTCCACCGCTATTGCCTGAGGGTCCCTTGACCTGGCGCAATATCTAGTTTTTTGTTCAGGCGGGACGCCATCATGTCCACCTTTGGTTTTTCACAACGGTTTACAATCATGTGGAAGACTTCCCGATGAAGTCCCCACTCTCCCGGGTGGAGGTCATGCCTGCTGAGGAAGTCTGCTTCCCAGTTTTCCACTCCCGGAATGAACACTGCTGAGAGTGTTATCACATGATTTTTCGCCCAGCGAAGAATCCTTGCAGTTTCTGCCATTTCCCTCCTGCTTCTTGTGCCGCCCTGTCTGTTTACGTGGGCGACTGCCGTGATGTTGTCCCACTGGATCAATACCGGCTGACCTTGAAGCAGAGGTCTTGCTAAGCTTAGAGCATTGTAAATTGCCCTTAGCTCCAGTATATTTATGTGGAGAGAAGTCTCCAGACTCGATCACACTCTCTGGAAATTTTTTCCTTGTGTGACTGCTCCCCAGCCACTCAGGCTGGCATCCGTGGTCACCAGGACCCAGTCCTGAATGCCGAATCTGCGGCCCTTTCATAGATGAGCACTCTGCAGCCACCGCAGAAGAAACACCCTTGTCCTTGGAGACAGGGTTATCCGCTGATGCATCTGAAGATGCGATCCGGACCATTTTTCCAGCAGATCCCACGTAAAGGTTCTTGCGTGAAATCTACCGAATGGGATCGCTTTGTAAGAAACCACCATTTTTCACAGGATCCTTGTGCAATGATGCACTGATACTTTTCCTGGTTTTAGGAGGTTCCTGACTAGCTCGGATAACTCCCTGGCTTTCTTCTCCGGGAGAAAACATCCTTTTCTGGACTGTGTCCAGAATCATCCCTAGGAACAGTAGACGTGTCGTCGGAAAAAAATGCGATTTTGGAATATTTAGAATCCACTCGTGCTGTCGTAGAACTACTTAAGATAGTGCTACTCCGACCTCCAATTGTTCTCTGGACCTTGCCCTTATCAGGAAAGCGTCCATATTTCTTTTAAGAAGAATCATCATTTCGGCCATTACCTTGGTAAAGACCAGGGGTGCCATGGACAATCCAAACGGCAGCGTCTGAACTGATAGTGACAGTTCTGTACCACGAACCTGAGGTACCCTTGGTGAGAAGGGCAAATTTGGACATGTAGGTAAGCGTCCCTGATATCCAGTGACACCATATCGTCCCCTTCTTCCTGGTTCGCTATCACTGCTCTGAGTGACTCCATCTTGATTTGAACGCTTGTATGTAAGTGTTCAAATATTTCAGATCTCACCTAGCCGTCTGGCTTCAGTACCACAATATAGTGTGGAATAATACCCCTTCCCTTGTTGTAGAAGGGGTACTTTGATTATCACCAGCTGGGAATACAGCCTGTGAATTGTTCCCAATACTGCCTCCCTGTCGGAGGGAGACGTTGGTAAAGCAGACTTCAGGAACTTGTGAGGGGGAGACGTCTCGAATTTCCAATGTACACCTGGGATACTACGTGTAGGATCCAGGAGTCCACTTGTGAGTGAGCCCACTGCGTGCTGAAACTCTTGAGATGACCCCCTACCGCACCTGAGTCCGCTTGTACGGCCCCAGCGTCATGCTGCGGACTTGGCAGAAGCTGTGGAGGGCTTCTGTTCCTGGGAATGGGCTGCCTGCTGCAGTCTTCTTCCCTTTCCTCTACCCCTGGGCAGATATGACTGGCCCTTTTGCCCGCCTGCCCTTATGGGGACGAAAGGACTGAGACTGAAAAGACTGTGTCCTTTTCTGCTGAGATGTGACTTGGGGTAACAAAAGGTGGATTTTTCAGCTGTTGCCATGGCCACCAGGTCCGATGGACCGCCCCTTTATACGGCAATACTTCCATGTGCCGTCTGGAATCTGCATCACCTGACCACTGTCGTCTGGCAGATATGGACATCACATTTACTCTTGATGCCAGAATGCAAATATCCCTCTGCGCATCTCGCATATATAGAAATGCATCCTTAAAATGCTCTATAGTCAATAAAATCTTGTCCCTGTCAAGGGTATCAATATTTTCAGTCAGGAAATCCGACCAAGCCCCCTCAGCGCTGCACATCCAGGCTGAGGCGATTGCTGGTCGTAGTATAACACCA
Organism: Pseudophryne corroboree; assembly: GCF_028390025.1. Taxonomy (NCBI): domain Eukaryota; kingdom Metazoa; phylum Chordata; class Amphibia; order Anura; family Myobatrachidae; genus Pseudophryne; species Pseudophryne corroboree. The sequence continues at coordinate 292,212,050 of NC_086449.1, forward strand.
GTATATGTGTATATACTTTTAGGATATTTTTCAGCTTCCTATCAGCTGGCTCCTTGAGGGCTGCCGTATCTGGAGACGGTAACGCCACTTGTTTTTATAAGCGTGTGAGCGCCTTATTCACCCTAAGGTGTGTTTCCCAACTCGCCCTAACTTCTGGCGGGAAAGGGTATACCGCCAATAATTTTCTATCGGAGGAAACCCACGTATCATCACACACTTCATTTAATTTATCTGATTCAGGAAAAACTACAAGTAGTTTATTCACACCCTACATAATACCCTTATTTGTGGTACTTGTAGTATCAGAAATATGTAACACCTCCTTCATTGCCCTTAACATGAAACGTGTGGCCCTAAAGGAAAATACGTTTGTTTCTTCACCGTCGACACTGGAGTCAGTGTCCGTGTCTGTGTCTGTGTCGACCGACTGAGGTAAATGGGCGTCTTTACAAGCCCCTGACGGTGTCTGAGACGCCTGGACAGGTACTAATTTGTTTGCCGGCCGTCTCATGTCGTCAACCGACCTTGCAGCGTGTTGACATTATCACGTAATTCCTAAATAAGCCATCCATTCCAGTGTCGACTCCCTAGAGAGTGACATCACCAATACAGGCAATTTGCTCCGCCTCCTCACCAACATCGTCCTCCTACATGTCGACACACACGTACCGACACACAGCACACACACAGGGAATGCTCTGACAGAGGACAGGACCCCACTAGCCCTTTGGGGAGACAGAGGGAGAGTTTGCCAGCACACACCAAAAACGCTATAATTATACAGGGACAACCCCTTATACAAGTGTTTTCCCTTATAGCATTTTTATATATGTAATCATATCGCCAAATAAGTGCCCCCCCTCTCTGTTTTAACCCTGTTTCTGTAGTGCAGTGCAGGGGAGAGCCTGGGAGCCTTCCTCACAGCAGAGTTGAGCAGGAAAATGGCGCCGTGTGCTGAGGAGAATAGGCCCCGCCCCCTTTTCGGCGGGCTCTTCTCCCAGAGTTTGTGAGATCTGGCAGGGGTTAAATACATCCATATAGCCTCAAGGGCTATATGTGATGTATTTTAGCCATAAAAAGGTATTATACATTGCTGCCCAGGGCGCCCCCCCCAGCGCCCTGCACCCTCAGTGACAGTTGGTGACTGTTGGTGAAGTGTGCTGACAACAATGGCGCACAGCTGCAGTGCTGTGCGCTACCTTATGAAGACTGAAAGTCTTCTGCCGCCTGTTTCTGTACCTCTGGACCTCTTCAACTTCGGCATCTGTAAGGGGGGTCGGCGGCACGGCTCCGGGACGAACCCCAGGGTGAGACCTGTGTTCCGACTCCCTCTGGAGCTAATGGTGTCCAGTAGCCTAAGAAGCAAATCCATCCTGCACGCAGGTGAGTTTTCTTCTCTCCCCTAAGTCCCTCGTAGCAGTGAGCCTGTTGCCAGCAGGACTCACTGAAAATAAAAAAACTAACTTAAACTTTTATTCTAAGCAGCTCAGGAGAGCCACCTAGATTGCACCCTTCTCGTCGGGCACAAAAATCTAACTGAGGCTTGGAGGAGGGTCATAGGGGGAGGAGCCAGTGCACACCACCTGATCCTAAAGCTTTTCTTATTGTGCCCTGTCTCCTGCGGAGCCGCTATATCCCCATGGTCCTGACGGAGTCCCCAGCATCCACTAGGACGTCAGAGAAAGGTTCAATGCCTCTTTCATTGCCGTGATCATGTAACGTGTGGCCCTACTGGACATTACGTTTGTCTCGTCACCGTCGACACTAGACTCAGTATCTGTGTCAGGGTCTGTGTCGACCCACTGAGGTAACGGGCGTTTTAGCGCCCCTGACGGTGTCTGAGACGCCTGGACAGGCACTAATTGATTTGCCGGCTGTCTCATGTCGTCAACAGTTTTTTGCAAATTGCTGACATTATCACTTAATTGTTTAAATACAATCATCCAGTCAGGTGTCGACTCCCTAGGGGGTGACATCACCAACACAGGCAACTGCTCCGCCTCCACATCATTTTCCTCCTCATACATGTCGACACACGCGTACCGACACACAGCACACACACCGGGAATGCTCTGATAGAGGACAGGACCCCACTTAGCCCTTTGGAGAGACAGAGGGAGAGTCTGCCAGCACACACCCAGCGCTATATATATATACAGGGATAACCTTATATAAGTGTTATTCCCTTATAGCTGCTGTTATTATCGTTATTTGCTGCCAAAAATGCCCCCCCTTCTCTTTTTTACCCTGATTCTGAAGCAGGACTGCAGGGGAGAGTCAGGGAGCCGTCCTTCCAGCGGAGCTGTGAGGGAAAATGGCGCTTGTGTGCTGAGGAGATAGGCTCCGCCCCTTCACGACGTCCTTATCTCCCGCTTTTTTGTGTAAAAATGGCAGGGGATTAAAATACATCCATATAGCTCAGGATCTATATATGTGATGTATTCTTTTTGCCACCTAAGGTATATACTGTTATATTGCGTCTCAGGGCGCTCCCCCCCAGCGCCCTGCACCCTCAGTGACCGGAGTGTGAAGTGTGCTGAGAGCAATGGCGCACAGCTGCGGTGCTGTGCGCTACCTTAGACTGAAGACAGGATGTCTTCTGCCGCCGATTTCACCGGACCTCTTCGTCTCTTCTGGCTCTGTAAGGGGGACGGCGGCGCGGCTCCGGTGACCCATCCAGGCTGAACCTGTGATCGTCCCTCTGGAGCTAATGTCCAGTAGCCTAAGAAACCCGATCCACTCTGCACTCAGGTGAGTCCGTTTCTTCTCCCCTTAGTCCCACGATGCAGTGAGCCTGTTGCCAGCAGGACTCACTGAAAATAAAAAAACCTAAACTAAACTTTTATTCTAAGCAGCTCAGGAGAGCCACCTAGATTGCACCCTTCTCGGCCGGGCACAAAAATCTAACTGAGGCTTGGAGGAGGGTCATAGGGGGAGGAGCCAGTGCACACCACCTGATCCTTAAGCTTTTATTTTGTGCCCTGTCTCCTGCGGAGCCGCTATTCCCCATGGTCCTTACGGAGTCCCAGCATCCACTAGGACGTCAGAGAAAATTCCATTTACATAAACCAGAGAGAAGCAGAAAATTTAATTGAAACAAAGGCTGTTAATTAAATGCAAACCAAGTTTTTCAGCAAAGAAAGTAAATTACACTTATAAAAGCACATTAAAGTCCACTTATCTTTTAATAGTATATAATATACATCTTCCACCTATTTGGAAGTTATGCAATATTGTCGCATAACAAACAGATACGTAACGTTAGTTACTATGATTTGGCCCTGTACTATTAACATGAATTAAATAGTAGTTTAGTGCACAACTGCGACAGCAAGGTTTCTGTGTTAGTGAGATATGTGGCTTGAGACTACATAATGATAATAATAATAATGATGTCACACCAGCATATTCCCAAAAGCAGACAGGCAATCGCTGCGTACTGAGCCATGCCCTTACATGTATCTTCCTCACTGCTCCATAGAAACCCCTTTGAGCACAGCACAAGAAACTAAGGACATAAAAGAAAACGAGAACTACCATGGAAACTCAAAGCATATCGCAAAAACTTTCACAAAATATACCATAACGCAGCAACATATTACAATATAGTACAAAGTATGATTGTTATGCATCATGGGGAAGGTAATGTGTATATGTATTGCCTACAGTAGCTATTGTTTCCAGGAGAAATTTAAAAGGTAGCGGCAGTTCTTATTCAGTGATGGCACAAATATTTCTATGTGCTACTCTCACACCAATTCTGTTCCCTTTGCAGAGTTAGCCTACAAATACAATCCACAATAGGATCGACCAAGAGTGAAAAACCCCTATTAATAATGAATGAAAATGAATAAATAATGAATGTTGGTCACTTTATGTTCCTGTATAGGTCACAAACACTTATAGTGCAGAGTCAATATAATGTATGCTTTCAGTCTGGTAGTATTTACCTTCAAAGCTCATAGTAATGCGAAGTACAAAGTAAAGGCAGACAACCAATACATTTCCAGTTTGGTTAAAATGGCGCTTGTCTGCATCATCCACTACATGACACTGACAAGTGGGACACTTCACTTTGAATTGGAGCGAATATCTGGGTGACCAGACTACCTGCTCCCTAATGTTAACTAATCCCTAATAAAAACAACTAACCTCGCACTACTATAAACTCTTACCAGTTTCTGGTTGACTGAATGTGTACTGGCTACTAGAAGAAAAGCTCATGTTCATCTCTGTGCTTCCACCAGCATTTTCTGGAATCTCTTCCTCCTCCAAGGACCCAATATCATCAATCTTAGGAGGCTCTAAGGTAGCAATGTCAGAGTCATCACTGACAGCTTCACAATGACCTCCATCACCCAGCATGCTGTCTGCATCATGGCATGCTCCATGTGCAAGTGAGCTCTCTGGTTTGGTATAAGAGCTAAAGGAAGACAAAAGCTGCAACAAAGACAGTAAAAGAAAAACTTGAAGCAATCATATAATCATGAGAACAGGGGTCAAAGAACCCTTTGTTTGTTTAATAAAAATAACATACCATAAATACTATTAAAGGCTAACCAGAAAAATACTAATGCAAACTGTCAAGGTGTGAATGTCAAAATTTATAGACGAAGGGCGGTATCCTATTGCCAGCGCTGATTTAAGGCATGGCAAAAACGGGCATTTTAGCCCAATTGTATTATCGGGTTATCCAATTATAGCTAATTTTTACCGTGCAGTAAATGACCCGTTTTCGGGCAATAAAACATGGGTTCCGGGATAAGTTCCCAGACCCATGTGTTATTGCAGAAAAACAGGTCTTAAAGGGCTGCTTATTGGAGATTCTGTGGCACAAGGAACATAATTCCCGGGAAGTGCTTGCAGTCACAGCTAACTGGTCAGCCCCCAGGGGATCCATTAGCTGCGGTAATTTACCACGGCTAATATGATACCTGTCCAAGGGGGTAATTCAATTGTGCCTGATAAATTTCCACGAAAAAAAAGGGGCTTTATCGTGATTTTGGATAGCCCCCAGGGAATCAATTAGCCACGCTAAATTACCACGGCTAATTGAATCTCCCCTAAGAGGCAGATTCAGTAGCACACAAGTCCATTTTGCAATCAGATCTTGCAATCTTTAGCACGGTGTATGCTCTTTTGCAGTCTTTGTGTAACTCATAGTCATGCGCAGGCAACTGAATGGGCGGAAACAAGGCGCTCCACACGTAGGATGTGTTCGGAGGACTTCCCTTGGGTGTGTAGGTGGAATTGCAGGCTATGCAGTGCTGTGAGCATGCAGAAAGTTGACAGTCCTCAGATGGGTAAGAGACAGCCCTGGTGGAACTATGCAATGACTGCTACTTCCACAAGTGGGAGAACCAGAATGTGCAGCCACACAGATGAGATGCACATAGGCAGTGGCAGCCGGAGCTCAGTACTGAGCTCCGGCTTCCGGCGCTGTCACTGTGCGGCGTGCGCTATGGGAGAGACGTCAGTCATGACGTCTCTCTCATAGTGCTGAGGAGCGGACACCAAGAGGAGGACTGCAGTGGTCTGGAAGCGAGAACGGGGCTCGGTAAGTATGATGTTTTTTTCTTCCTTAGTGCAGCGGGGTCAAACTACGGGGGGGACATTACTACTGGGGGGCATTACTACTGGGGGGTCATCTATTGGGGGCATTACTACTGGGGGCAGCTACTGGGGGTATTATTACTGGGGGGCAACTACTGGGGACATTACTACTGGGGGGTCATCTATTGGGGGCAAACTCCTAGGCAGCATTACTACTGGGGGCAAACTACTGGGGGCATTACTACTGGGGGGTCATCTATTGGGGGCAGCTACTGGGGGACATTTTTACTGGGGGCCATCTACTGGGGGTATTATTACTGGGGGGCATCTACTGGGGGCATTACTACTGGGGGGTCATCTATTGGGGGCAAACTCCTAGGGGGCAAACTACTGGAGGACATTATTACTGGGGGTCATCTATTGGGGGCAAACTCCTAGGGGGCATTACTACTGGAAGACATTATTACTGGGGGGCATCTACTGGGGGGAACATTATTACTGGGGGGCATCTACTGGGGGCAAACTACTGGGGGACATTATTACTGGGGGCCAACTACAAAGGGGCTAACTAATGGGGGCATACTACAGGAGGGCATTACTACTGGTGGCGTAACTACAGGGGCATTACTACTGGCGGCTTAACTACAGGGGGGCCAAACTACTTGGGGCATAACTACAGGGGCCAAACTACTGGGGGCATTACTACAAGGGGGGCATAACTACAGGGGCTAAACTACAATGGGGCAAACTACAGGGGGGCATTTCTACTGGTGGCTAAACTACAAGCAGGCAAACTACTGGGGGCATTACCACTGGGAGGCTAAACTAAAGGGGGCGGGTGTAAACTACTGGGGTCATAACTGCAGGGGCATTACCACTGGGGGCATAACTACTAGGGCGCTAAATGACTGGGGGCATTACTACAGGCAACATTACTACTGGGGGCAATACGGGCAGTGTATAAGGGGCACAACTACTATGGGGTCTATATAAGGGGCACTACCAGTACAGTGGAGATTGCATAATGAGCGCTACAACTGTGGGCATTGTATAAGAAGTGCCACTTCACATGCACTGAAGCCGCACGCAAATGTACTTGCCCCTTCCATGGTGCCCCCCCTATCATTTTCTTCTGGATCCGCCCCTGCACACAGGAGAATATCTGCATTTATTTCCACTGTTGCAAAGCTGCCGCACTTGCAGTCAACTCGTGTGTCAGGATAAATAGAATAACATTGTACTTTTAAGTGCCCTAGTTGTAGCTCTCCTTTTCTAAACTTAAATCTATCAGCTATGGTCAAGTGGGAGAAGAGCGGAGGCGAGGGCAGGTCCTTCCTGCAAATGTGCTGGTGGCGGAACACACAAAGTCTGCAGTGGCTGTTAGGATATCAAAGGGGCGGAGCCAGAATGGATGCCGGGCAGAAGACAGGGAAGTAATCAACTTCCCTGCCCATTTTGTCACGGCATTCAGACTACACCATCCTGAGATAGCGAATCTGAACACACAGGAGAAGAGGAAAGCTCTGCTTTCCATCTTTTAATGAATCGCACTCACCATACTAAAGTATGGTGATGCAACTCAGCCATGGAGCAGCGGTGTCACTGGAGAAGTAATAAACTTCTCCACAAAAGCCAGCTCTGGTTTAAGGCAGTCTAGAGTTGCAGTCTTGTTGCACACAGCAGTTTGGTTGCGTGCGATGGGACCACACATTTAAGCATGGGATACGCCCATGAACAGTTGAGTGGCTGGACGAAGTTTACTCTTTTATATTTTTACTTATATCTTTAGATTATTGTCACCATAGATTGTATAGGATATCACCATAGTTTCATTTGTTTTTCTTCCTTTATGTATCAGTTTTCCAATATACTGTATGTATGTGTTCCATGAACTTTCACACCGTTTAACTTTTGTAGTGCGCCAAACATGGCTACCTCACCTGATACGCTCATGGATGGAATGAAAAATACATGGTTATGACGTTATGTTAGGCCTTACTCCTACTGTTAAGTCATTGCAACAACCCCATTTTGTGTCATCTCTTCTAGGGGTAACCTATTCCACCCGTGGTAATCCTACATAATGAGCCCAAGGCGGCTGCCTCACCTGGTACCTTTCAAGGTGGAATATATAAGCCATGGAATGTATTACCCAAAGTGACTGCACCAATCCTACATTATGTTTATTGTGCTCTGTGGGGTTTTTATTTTATTTCTGTGTGGTTTTCTACAGTTGTAAAATGTGATAGAATGTAAAAAAAAAAATAAAAAAATTAAAAAATAGGATTTTGATAACCTACCGGTAAATCCTTTTCTCCTAGTCCGTAGAGGATGCTGTTGACGACATCAGGACCATGGGGTATAGACGGGATCCGCAGGAGACATGGGCACTCCAAAGACTTTTCATTGGGTGTGAACTGGCTCCTCCCTCTATGCCCCTCCTCCAGACCTCAGTTGTAGGAACTGTGCCCAGGGAGACAGACATTTCGAGGAAAGGAATTACTTAACTAGTGGTGAGATACATACCAACTCGCACCCTCAACCATGCCGCACACATGGCATTCAACATAACAAACGCCAACAGGCATGAACTAATTGCAGCAACATGCTGAAACCAAGATAACACAACTTGTGTAACTGTAATAACTAAACTGCAGGTAAAGTACGCACTGGGACGGGCGCCCAGCATCCTCTACCTACTAGGAGAAAAGGATTTACCGGTAGGTTATCAAAATCCTATTTTCTCATACGTCCTAGAGGATGCTGGGGACGACATCAAGACCATGGGGTCTATACCAAAGCTCCAGTACGGGCGGGAGAGTGCGGATGACCCTGCAGCACCGATTGACCAAACTTTAGGTCCTCATCGGCCAAGGTGTCAAACTTGTAGAACTTTGCAAATGTGTTTGACCCTGACCAAGTAGCTGCTCGGCAAAGTTGTAATGCCGAGACCCCCCGGGCAGCCGCCCAGGATGAGCCCACCTTCCTAGTGGAGTGGGCCTTTACCGACGTTGGTAACGGCAATCCAGCCGTAGTATGAGCTTGCTGAATCGTATTTCTAATCCAACATGCAATAGTCTGCTTGGAAGCAGGACAGCCAATCTTGTTGTGATCATACAGGATAAACAGAGCCTCTGTTTTCAGTATACGAGCTGATCTAGCAACATAGATTTTCAAAGCTCTAACCACATCTAGAGACTTTGAATCAGTGAATGTGTCAGTAACTACTGGCACCACAATAGGTTGGTTTATGTGAAAAGCAGAAACCACCTTTGGAAGAAAATGTTCGCAACTCTGCCCTATCTTCATGGAAAATCAGGTAAGAGCTCTTGTAAGACAAGGCCCCCAATTCCAACACCCGCCTTGCGGATGCCAATGCCAAAAGCATCACCACTTTCCAAGTGAGAAACTTCAACTCTATCTTTTGTAGAGGCTTAAACCAGTCCGATTGAAGGAACTGCAATACCACGTTAAGGTCCCATGGTGCCGCTGGAGGCACGAATGGAGGCTGGATGTGCAGAACCCCTTTCACGAACGTCTGAACCTCTGGAAGAGAGGCCAATTGTTTTTGGAAGAACACCATTTCTGGCCTGAATAAGGGTGGGGATGACCTCCTTAGGAATACCCTTCCTGGCTAGGATACGGCGCTCAACAGCCATGCCGTCAAACGTAGCCGCGGTAAGTCTTGGTACAGCAGGTCCTCCCGAGGAGGAAGAGGCCAAAGATCTGGGTACCAAGCCCTTCTTGGCCAGTCTGGGGCAATGAAGATTGCTCGAACCCTTGTCTTTTTTATGATCCTGAGTACTTTTGGGATCAGCGGAAGTGGAGGGAAAACATACACTGACGGAACACCCACTGGGTCACCAGTGCATCCACTGCTACTGCTTGAGGGTCTCTCGACTTGGAACAGTATCTCTGAAGCTTCTTGTTGAGACGAGACGCCATCATGTCTATTTGAGGAACTCCCCAAAGACTTGTCACCTCTGCGAAGACTTCTTGGTGGAGGCCCCACTCTCCTGGATGGAGATCGTGTCTGCTGAGGAAGTCTGCTCCCAGTTGTCTACTCCCGGAATGAATATTGCTGACAGAGCTTGTAGATGTTTTTCTGCCCAGCGGATGATTTTTGTCACCTCTGCCATTGCCGCTCTGCTTTTCGTTCCGCCCTGCCTGTTTATGTATGCGACTGCTGTTACACTGTCCGCCTGGATCTGTACGGGACGGTCTTGAAGACAATGTACCGCTTGTTGAAGGCCGTTGTAAATGGCTCTTAGCTCCAGAACGTTTATGTGAAGGCAGGCTTCCTGTTGTGACCAATGTCCCTGGAAGTTTTCTCCCTGAGAGACTGCTCCCCAGCGTCGGAGACTTGCAGCCGTGGTTACTAGGACCCAGTCCTGAATCCCGAACCTGCGTCCCTCTAGCAAGTGAGAGCTGTGCAACCACCACAGGAGAGAAATCCTGGTTTTTGACGACAGGATTATCTTTCTGTGCATGTGTAGGTGTGACCCTGACCACCTGTCCAACAGGTCCCACTGGAATACTCTGGCATGGAACCTGCCAAACTGTATGGCCTCGTAGGCCGCCACCATCTTCCCAAACAACCGAATGCACTGATGGATCGACACACTTGATGGTTTCAATATCTGTTTTACCATTTTCTGGATTTCCAGAACCTTTTCCAGCGGAAGAAATACTCTCTGAACTTATGTGTCCAGAATCATCCCGAGGAAAGACAACCTTGTCGTCGGTTCCAACTGTGACTTTGGGTAATTTATGATCCACCTGTGTTGTTGGGAGTATTGACAGGGAGAGGGATATGTTTTGTAATAACTGCTCCCTGGATCTCGCCTTTATCAGGAGGTCGTCCATATAAGGGATTATATTGACTCCTTTCTAATGAAGGAGGACCATCATCTCCACCATCACCTTGGTGAATACCCTCGGCGCCGTGGAGAGACCGAAAGGTAACGTCTGGAATTGGTAATGGCAATCCTGAATCGCGAATCTCAGATAAGCCTGGTGAGGAGGATAAATGGGAACATGCAGGTAGCATCCTTTATGTCCACCGTCACTAAGTAGTCCCCCTCCTCCAGATTGGCAATCACCACCCGAAGTGATTCCATCTTGAACTTGAACCTTTTCAGGAAGAAATTCAGATCTTTTAGATTTAGGATCGGTCTGACCGAGCCGTCCGGCTTCGGAACAACAAAGAGGCTTGAATAAAAACCCCGCCCTTGTTGTGGCAACGGTACCAGGACTATAACCTGGTCTTAACATAATTTTTGGATTGCCGCTGTTACTGCTTCTCTCTCTGGCGGAGAAGCTGGCAAGGTCGATTTGAAAAATCAGCATGGGGGAACGTCTTGAAACTCTAGTTTGTATCCCTGGGATACTATTTGCAACACCCAGGGATCCCGGCTAGACAGAATCCAATCCTGGCTGAAGAGTTTGAGATGTGCCCCCACCCAAGCGGCCTCCCGCAAGGGAGTTCCAGCGTCATGCTGGGGAATTGGCAGAATTAGGGGTAGATTTCTGCTCTTGGGAACCTGGAGCTGGTGTGGGCTTCTTTCCCCTTCCCCTACCTGCAAAGAAGGGGGACCTCTCGCCTTTTTGTATTTATTGGACCGAAAGGACTGCCTTTGCGGGTGATAGGTCTTTTTTTCCGGTGCAGGCGCAGAGGGCAAAAATGTTGACTTACCTGCGGTAGCCGCTGAGACTAACGCATCCAGGCCATCGCCAAATAAGGCCTCACCTTTATATGGGAGAGCCTCCATGTTTCTTTTGGAATCTGCATTCGCGTTCCACTGGCGAATCCATAACGCCCGCTTAGCCGATACTGCCATGGTAGCGGCTTGTGAACTCAAGAGTCCAATATCCTTCATTGCTTCCAGCATGTAGGTGGCAGCGTCCTTGATATTCCCTAACTTAAGGAGTATCTCATCTTTATCAATCGTGTCAATTTCTGATGACACGCTTTCTGACCATTTTTCAATAGCGCTACTCACCCATGCGCAGGCAATAGTGGGCCTGAGCAGTGTACCATTGGTAACATAAATGGATTTCAATGTCGTTTCCATTTTGCGGTCTGCCGGCTCTTTAAGAGAAGCTGTGCCAGGAGCAGGGAGAATTACCTTCTTTGTCAACCTGGAAAGTGCACTGTCTAACACAGCGGGTGACACCCATTTTTTCCTGTCTTCAACCGGGAAAGGAAAAGATATGTGAATCCTTTTGGGAATACAACATTTTTTATCAGGATTCACCCACATCCCTTCAAACAGAGCATTTAGTTTGTGTGAAGGAGGGAACGTGACTTTGGATTTCTTTTCCTTACATAAATAAGCTTTCTCCTGAGGTACAGGAGTGCTTTCTGTAACCTCCAACATGTCCCTTATAGCCACAATCATATATTGTATACTTTTTGCCAATTTATGATCTATCTCTCTGGATTCACTATTGTCGACACAAGAATCAGAATCCGTGTCGGTATCAGTGTTTACAACATTTGCAAATGGTCTCTTATGTGACCCAGAGGGGCTGCCCGCATAAGGAATAACAGCATCCTGAAAAATCACATCTTCCACAGATTTTCTCCAGCATGCAGCCTTAGATTCAGATTTATCTAATCTACGGTTAATCAGATGCATACTGTCACGTAGCTCTTTCACCCATGCAGGCTCTTGGTGTGCCGGTAGCGCCACCACATTACAACTCTGTGTCCCTAAAATGGCTTCCTCCGGGGAGGAACTCCCTGCCTCAGACATGCCTCACACGTGTACACCACACTCGCAGACACACTGGGACTTATTTTGGGGACAGACCCACAGTAAAATCTGTCAGAGGGACACAGGATAGGAGCAGCCAGTTCACAAACCCAGCGCCAGTATTGCCTGTGAACACAGTATGTCCACAGCCCAAAAGCGCTTTTAAATAGTAATATACACTATCAAATGCACTACAATCGCTTTGTGGCCCCCCCCCCCCCCCTCCCCTTTATAGCACCCTGTACTTGTCAGAAGTGGAGGAGAGGACCAGCGTGTTCTCTGCAGCCTGAGGAGAGAGAGAAAATGGTGCTGAGTAGTGTGCTGGCTGCCTGAGGAAGAAGCTCAGCCCCTCAGTATCCATGACAATATTTATACTGGCGGGGGTAGGGCTGTGCCAGCGGCATCTTATGCCCCCTTTTAGCCAGTTTGAGGTATTTTTCTTGCTGCCCAGGGCACCCTCCCCCCCCGCGCCCTGCACCCTGCAGTGCCTGTGTGTGTGGGAAGCAATGGCGCGCTGCGCTCCCGCCAGCCGCGCCGCACCTCAGCCGTCACTTACTTGATTGAAGATCATTCTTCTCATACTCACCTGTCTTCTGACTTCTGGCTCTGTGAGGAGGGTGACGGCGTGCTGTGGGAGTGAGCATCTAGACACGGCTAGCGTTCAGTTCCCTTCAGGAGCTAATGGTGTCCTGTCAGCCAGAAACAGAGCCATGAAACTCTGAGGAAGTTGGTTCTGCTTCTGCCCCCTCAGTCCCACGAAGCAGGGAGTCTGATGCCAGCAGATCTCTCTGAAAATAAAAAACCTAACAAATGTCTTTTCAGAGAAACTCAGTAGAGCTCCTCAGAGTGCATCCAGTCGACCTGGGCACATTTCTAAAATGGAGGTCTGCAGGAGGGGCATAGAGGGAGGAGCCAGTTCACACCCAATGAAAAGTCTTTGGAGTGCCCATGTCTCCTGTGGATCCCGTCTATACCCCATGGTCTTGATGTCGTCCCCAGCATCCTCTAGGATGTATGAGGAAAAAAAGGAACATATAGCAGCAACACGACAGGCTTAAAAGAAAAAAAAAATCTGCCACGTGCAATATAGCCAGAGGGAAAAAATGCAGATGTTTCACAAGTATCCCAGAATACAGTATAAGACAATAATGTGTAATGTTCAGATGAATGTACCCAGGATTATGTTATAATATTCATTTAAGCCATTTCTATAAGTCTAAATGTAGGGCATCTCACCACAGACCAGAGCCAGCAACACAAGTTCCAATGTAAAAGAACAAAAATCGTTATCTCTTGGAGCTAGCTTTATATAGAGTGACAACAAGTCAGCTGATGTAAAGTAGGGATAGCTAATCCCACTGGGAAACAACAAACAAAATATAGTAATAATGCTAAATAAAATTCCTTAGGCAACCAATGAATTTAAATGTATAAATGCCAATTTACTATGCATGATGATCTTGCAGTATATACAAATGTATGTATTAATATATGGAAAAGTTAAATACTGTGTATTCTTCACATATATCTATGATGACATCTAGCACTAATTTCCAAACATAAATGAGAATCATAAGTAAATACAGTGTTCCACAGTTTCATAAGGGGTATCCCAGATAATCTGTTAAGCATGTTGACCTGATGCATGTTGACATTACAACTGTCGACCAAACACATCACACCCATTGCCTATAGCAAACAGACCCATATTGGTGAATCCAAAGAATGTAATTACAGCTGAACAGAAAGAAGAAATATTCCAGTATATATAATACATAGTAAATATCGCAAACACACGTAGGGCCTGATTCAGGTTGGACTGCAAATTCTGCTAAGTAGCAGAATATGCAATCCTTGTGATCGCATGCTGGTGGCTGCCCATCGCAGGGCAAGGCCGCCCAGCATGCTGACCGCCGCTATCCCCCCTTGATGAAGCAGAAATTGCTTTCTGATCGCGGCGGCTGCTTGACGTCCTCCCCGGAGGAAGCCATTTTAGGGACACAGAGTTGTAATGTGGTGGCGCTACCGGCACACCAAGAGCCTGCATGGGTGAAAGAGCTATGTGACAGTATGCATCTGATTAACCGTAGATTAGATAAGTCTGAATCTAAGGCTGCATGCTGGAGAAAATCTGTGGAAGATGTGATTTTTCAGGATGCTGTTATTCCTTATGCGGGCGGCCCCTCTGGGTCACATAAGAGACCATTTGCAAATGTTGTAAACACTGATACCGACATGGATTCTGATTCTTGTGTCGACAATAGTGAATCCAGAGAGATAGATCATAAATTGGCAAAAAGTATACAATATATGATTGTGGCTATAAGGGACGTGTTGGAGGTTACAGAAAGCACTCCTGTACCTCATGCCCCCGTTCATGCCACCCCCCGTCCAGCGAACGCCTCTGCCTGATTGATAGGCAGAGGCGTTCGCATTTTCTGCGGGAGCCCGCAGAAAATGCGGGTGCATTCGCAGGAAAGGCGCCAGTATCCTTTTCATGATTTTTGCGGTTGCGATTAGCAATCTAACTTGAAATCGGGCCCATTGTCCATATCGCATAGTCAAAATCGAAGATAGCCAAAATCTCACCGTGTGTACACATCTAAAGGTTTGTGATGTAGGCTATGCACCATATTAGTTGCCATTCTTTGTACGCTCTCTCTAATGTATTTATATTCTTCTGGAGATAGGGGGCCAGATGTAATGAAGTCCGAGTTGGCCGGAGGTGAGGGTTCCCAGTCAAACACGGCCATGTCTTGTAAATGATTGCCGCTTTAAAAAAAATTGTCAGAGTTCATTACATCCAGCCCATGGTCTCATGACTTAGCTTTGTATTTGTTGTGCATTATGAATTAATCTGTATATATTATAGTATACATGTATGGTGTATGCTTGTTTATTAATTTAATACATATATTATTCTTGTTAAGTGTGTGGGACTGTTTATCCTTTTTTTTACTTTACCCATACAATTATTAGCTCCTGAATTAACACCCTCCCTTATTCTCCACTATGCACACCAGAGCATCCCCAATCACCTTTTCCTTCCTTCATGAACATATCTAGCTACCGATCCTGTTCCGTGCACTTAGTGTACTCAGTTTGCTACTACATCCCCATCTAAGACCCCTTGTCTCAAAGTATTCCAATTCCTATAATGCATGTAATGCAGAGAATCTCAGGTGTCGATTGGCATACAAAGGGCGGAATGTAATGGCGCCCGGGTTCAGCGGCCGTGTGGGATGCCGGCTGAACTCAGACATTTTTTTAAAGGGGCAATCACTTACAAGGCATGGTTTTGTCTTGTAAATGATTGCCCCTTTAAAAAATAATAATTCTGAGTTCGGATGGCATTCCGCACGTTCACTGAACTTGGACGGCATTACTTCCCGCCCCATTTACCATTTCACCAATGAAGAGGAATTATAATATGCATATTACACATCCCAGCCTCAACCCTCCGACACCCTAAATCAGGCCTGACCAACATGTGGCTCTCCAGCTGTTGTGAAACTACAAGTCCCAGCATGCTCTGCCACAGTTTTGCTATTAGGGAATACTAAAACTGTGGCACAGCATGCTGGGACGTATAGTTTCACAACAGGTTGCCCCGACCTGCCCTCAATGAAAACCGCTGCTGTACAATACACACGTCACATTTGTAGTACCATGCGTCACCATATAGTTATGCTATGAGTGCCTTATTCTCACACTATACATCCAATATAGAATAAAGAAATGCATGTAGTACCTCAGTAGATTGTGGATGTTCTTCTAAACTGGATGGAATATTTTCTACACTTGCTGCAGTAGCCTCATTTCTGCAGGCATCTACAATACATGAAACCATGTCAATTTACACATAAACTTGAATTGGCTTTCTAACCTTATGAATGATTGTTACTTCTATTACCTGGAAGTCCGTCTGGTGAATCTGGCTGACCATTTTCTATAAACGTTGTACTGTGTTCTAAAGTATGGTCGGAAATGGGTTCCATTTCAGAGTGTAGGGTCTCTATATCCGAGCCCTAATGCACATACAAGTAGAATAATAATAATAAACAATGTTTGTACAAACCTTTAAACAGGTTCTCCACTGTCAATATTAGTATTTGTATCTCTACACAAGTATTTTTGGTGATATCCCTTCCTTATAATGCCATTTATTGTCCAATTAATTAGGGTCCCACATAAGAATAATGCCATTAGCCATTTGTTATAATCTTCTCCAAGAGCCAGAGGTTTCGAAGCAAGGCAAGAAATGACAACAGCTTCCTGACTGACGGCAATACTGTTCTGTCATTTTGCACCAGAACACTCCCTCCTCAGTTTATCAGAAAGGAGTATGGAAGCTTGCAAGTGCAAAGACAATGTCTAAGCCCCTGCAGAATTAAACAAAGGGGCTTTCTGAGTTCAGAGATTTGTCATACTGAAGGCTAATGAAAATAAACTGGAAAATACAAAATGATTCCTTCGGAAAACCTTTGAATTGCGCAGAAATCACAAGGCAGCCTATAGGTTTACACAATCCCCAAAGGATGACCCTCCAAAACACCCCAAAATCTGACAAAAGAGCGGGAAAAAAACGGAGCAGTGTTCCCTCAGGTGCCCACCACCATAATCATAATCGGCATATAATTAAATAATGTCAAAGGAATTATACATCCCTTATTCTGAGATGAATATCCACGTGGATCGTTCTTCAGTCAAATGTTTTACCATAAACACAGGTTGGCATGAAAAAGAAGAATATATGGCATATGTAGTAAAAATCCAGTGGACTTTTCCGGAGAGACGCTGGGTGAATGTAATTAGAACTGTTTTGAGAACCGTTTACCATCGGTTCTCAAACTTGCTGGTAATTATTCTGGCTCCCCGTTTTAGCAGGACTCTGGGTAGTCCTTGATGCATGTTATATGTTTATCCCATGTGTGTTAGTATGTATAATTAAATTGTGATTTTACTACACATGCCATATATTCTTGTTTTTCATGCCAGCCTGTGTTTATGGTAAAACATTTGACTGAAGACGGATCCACGTGGATATTAATCTCAGAATACGGGATGTATAATTCCTTTGACATTATTTAATTATAAACTGATTATGATTATGGTGGTGGGTACCTGAGGGAACACTTCTCCGTTTTTTTCACTCTTTTAATGAAAATAAACGGCTAGACCAAATGTATTCTCTACAGGTTGAGTTCCGTTTAAGGTGCCCAACCACTCTAAACTGTAAACAAATAGGTACTGATATTCAAAATGGCAAACAGTTCATGGGGTATATGCAATTAGCGGCGAATCGCTGCAAATTATCGCGATTTTTTAATTCGACCGTCCAATTTCGGCAAGTGGTTGCCGAAATTCACCATATTCAATGGAAAACGGATTCGACAGTCCCGCGGGCGAAAAACAGCCGATTTGCCGGATTTTGCCGCGATTTTAAAAAACGGGGAAAAACCCGAAAAAAAATGGCGTGGGGTCCCCCCTCCAAAGCATAACCAGCCTCGGGCTCTTCGAGCTGGTCCTGGTTCTAAAAATCCGGGGGAAAAATTGACAGGGATCCCCCGTATTTTTAAAACCAGCACCGAGCTCTGCGCCTGGTGCTGGTGCAAAAAATACGGGGGACAAAAAGAGTAGGGGTCCCCCGTATTTTATACACCAGCATCGGGCTCCACTAGCTGGACAGATAATGCCACAGCCGGGGGTCACTTTTATACAGCGCCCTGCGGCCGTGGCATTAAATATCCAACTAGTCACCCCTGGCCGGGGTACCCTGGGGGAGTGGGGACCCCTTCAATCAAGGGGTCCCCCCCCCCCCCAGCCACCCAAGGGCCAGGGGTGAAGCCCGAGGCTGTCCCCCCTATCCAAGGGCTGCGGATGGGAGGCTGATAGCCTTGTGAAAATGTAAAGAATATTGTTTTTTTCCTGTAGTACTACAAGTCCCAGCAAGCCTCCCCCCGCAAGCTGGTACTTGGAGAACCACAAGTACCAGCATGCGGGAGAAAAACGGGCCCGCTGGTACCTGTAGTTCTACAGGGAAAAAAATATCCAAATAAAAACAGGAGACACACACCTTGATAGTAAAACTTTATTACACAACTGCCGACACACACATACTTACCTATGTTGACCCGCCGACTGCCACAGTCTCCGACGATCCGGGGTACCTGTGAATCAAATTATACTCACCTCAATCCAGTGTCCAGATATAAATCCACGTACTTGGCAAAAAAACAAACCGCATTTACCCGTACCAGCGGACTGAAAGGGGTCCCATGTTTACACATCAGACCCCTTTCCCCGAATGCCGGGACACCACGTGACTCCTGTCACTGAGGTCCCTTCAGCCAATCAGGAAGCACTACTTCCGTGGCGCTCACCTGATTGGCTGTGCGCGTGTGACCTCAGACAGCGCATCGCAAAGCCTCTCCATTACTTTCAATGGTGGGAACTTTGCGGGTAGCGGTGGGGTTACCCGCGGTCAGCCGCTGACCGCGGGTGACCTCACCGCTGACGCAAAGTTCCCACCATTGAATATAATGGAGAGGCTTTGCGATGCGCTGTCTGAGCTCAGACGCACACAGAGCCAATCAGCAGAGTGCAAGGACGTTGCACTCGCTGATTGGCTGAAGAGACACTTCTGTGACAGCTGTCTCGGGGGTGTCTGCATTCGTGGAAAGGGGTCTCATGTGTCAACATGGGATCCCTTTCAGTCCGCTGGATCGGGTGTTTGTTTATTTGTTTTGCCAAGTACGAGGATTTATATCTGGACACTGGATTGAGGTGAGTATAATTATCTTTTATTTTCAGGTACCCGTGGATTCTACTTGGAGAAGAGGACCGACTGCTTCGTGTCAACATAGGTAAGTATGTGTGTGTGTGTCGGCAGTGTGTAATAAAGTTGTTCTTGTCACGGTGTGTGTCTCCTGTTTTTATTTGGGTATTTTTTTCCCAGTAGTACTACAGGTACCAGCGGGCCCGTTTTTCTCCCGCATGCTGGTACTTGTGGTTCTCCAAGTACCAGCTTGCGGGGGAGGCTTGCTGGGACTTGTAGTACTACTGGAAAAAACAATATTCTTTCAATTTTGACAAGGCTATCAGCCCCCCATCCGCAGCCCTTGGATGGGGGGGACAGCCTCGGGCTTCACCCCTGGCCCTTGGGTGGCTGGGGGGGGGGGACCCCTTGATTGAAGGGGTCCCCACTCCACCAGGGTACCCCGGCCAGGGGTGACTAGTTGGATATTTAATGCCACGGCCGCAAGGCACTGTATAAAAGTGACCCCCGGCTGTGGCATTATCTGTCCAGCTAGTGGAGCCCGATGCTGGTGTATAAAATACGGGGGACCCCTACTCTTTTTGTCCCCCGCATTTTTTGCACCAGCACCAGGCGCAGAGCCCGGTGCTGGTTTTAAAAATACGGGGGATCCCCTGTCAATTTCCCCCCCCGCATTTTTAGAACCAGGACCAGCTCGAAGAGCCCGAGGCTGGTTATGCTTTGGAGGGGGACCCCACGCCATTTTTTTTCTGAATTTTACCATTCCATCTAAAAAAAAAATATTATTTTAAAAAATATATAAATAATACTTGTGCCTCCAAAAAAGACAAACCAGGTACCTAATCCCTTCTAATATAAATAGATATGCTATTATCAATAAAAAACAAACAAAAAAAAACACGTTTTAAATTTTTTTTATTAGTTTCACCCACCAAAGTGTGGCGGATTGAAAATGTTGAATTTACTGTCTAAAAGCACTGTTGTCGAATTTCCAAACTTCAATTGAATATACTTTGGTCGAATTGCAGCACTTGTATCATTGCAGAAAAGTCGAATTTGACAAAAGTCAAATTTCAAAAAGTCGAATTTTGAAAGTCCGTTTTTTGGACGGAAAGTACTGAATTGCATTGACAATTTTTTTTTTTGGCGAAAAAGTCCAGAAATTCGACAATTTCGGGAATTCGACCGCAATTGCATATACTCCCATATCTAGCTAAACAGCATTTCACAATGCCGAAAACTAAATATGTATCTTTTATTATTATCCTTTATGTATATGGCGCCACATAAACAAATAAGCAAAATAAGAAATCAGTGACTTACAGTTCAAGACAATATAGGACAGTTCAAGACAATATAGGACAAGTACAAGGTATATAAACATAGCTGCATCAGCAGACGACACTGAAATAAATGTCAGGGCGGCAGAAAACTGGATGATTTGGTGCTGTCGAAGGGAGTATTAAAAAGAAGATAGTCACAGATGGGAAAGCACATGAGGGAAAAGAGCCCTGCTCGTAAAGCTTACATTCTAAAGGGAAGGGGCACACAGACAGGGGTAACAACAGATGGGGTTGAAAGTGAGAATAGGACAGAGGGCTTAGGATGAGACAGCTGGGTTTGGTGAATGTGTTACGTTCACTGCATATATTTACTAAAAATTAACATAAAATATATATCACACATATGGCACAGATATATACCTCATGGTTGATAATTGTCCATCCGCATGATGACTCGCTGTCACTAGAGTTCTCAGACATCTTTGCTAGAAGTACAACAGAAAGGGCTATTATCAATTCACATTCAAGATAACATGGAGATAACAAGGGTCTGAATGTGCTCCACAGACTTCACTTTTACTCTAAAGGGGGGTACTCACAGAGAGATCGTTGCTTAAAATCTAAGCAATCTGACTAGATTGCCTAGATTTTAAGCAGCGATCACTCCGTGTGTACCCTCACAGCGATATCGATGCGCGGCCCCGTGCATCGTTATCGCTGGTGCTAGATTGGCCTGCATACAGGCTCAATCTAGCAGGTTGCTCATTTCACCCGCTGGGTGAAATGAGCGGCCCCCCGTCTCCCCCCACATTGCGCTGTGCTGAGTGGGGAGAGAGATGTGTGCTGAGCGGTTCGCTCAGCACACATCTCTCCCCAAATCGGGCCATGAATACGGCCTTTAAGACAGACTTTATATTAATAATATTCTAGTCACTATAGATAACCATTTATCGTAGCAATCTCTTGCTTACTTGTATTTACAAATGATTGTGCAGTGAAGGGAACCTTTTAAATACAATTAACAGAAGACTAAAGAATATTTAGCACCATATCATCAACCCAGTTATGCAAATGTCAGAATGCCTCTATCTTATCTATCTATCTATCTATCTATCTATAGTTGTCATTTTTGTTTGTCTCTTTGTCCCGGCATCACGCAAAAACTACTGGAAGAATTTGAATGGTGTTTTCACTATTGTATAACTTAGTGACCTAGAAAGATACTGAGGTACTGTATGTATGATCTCAATGTGACAGGGGGATGAACAATAAAGGAAAAACCAGACTCTTGATCTTCGACGTGTGCAGCGTGCAGGCTCCTCAAGTCCAAAATGACTATAAGCATATGAACAAATACAAATTCCAGAGGACATCTACGTGGGCGAAGTCGCAGGCAAACACTAATACAATATAAAATTGTCCCAATGTCTCAGATTGATGTCATCTTATATTAATATGGTGCCATCAAGTGTCTAATGTCAAACGGACAAAAATTACAATAACAGACAAACAATACAATATTATCAAGCAGACAGAACACAGGGTAAATCAAACACTCAGATTTTGGGGTGCATATTTATTATATGTATCAAAATACAGCTACAGAGCCAGGGTTTTCAAAAGGGGTCCGTCCCAACGGTTTTTTAGAAGTGAAGTGATCGCTATTGCGTTCACTTCTCCTTCAGGAGCCGGGCCCATTACTGCACATACGCGGTCTGATGACTGCTCATGCGTGAGTGGAGAGTGTCGAGGAGAGATCATACGGATACCTTTGCTGGTAACTCTTGCGATCTGTAGCCCAAAGGCAACAACGGATAACGCCATCTGGAGACAGCGTTAGCTACCAGGATCAAAGAGCTTGGTAAATTTGGCAAAGAAAGCAACCCCCATAGAAACCTATGGGATCTGCTTTTACAAGTGAGAATGGGGACCACAGCAGATATCTCCTTTATCTGCTGCAGTCCCCTGTAAATACATTTGGGGGATACTTAATATTTGGGGATGTCCCTGAAAACTGGTGTTTTTGTGGGTTATCCAACAAATATTATTTAATAAATAGGCCCCTTAGACACTAACTGGTGGACAGTTTAGTAGCATTTAATGACCCAGTGTCCTGGGATAGCAAACAGAGAGCATCAGAGTCACAGACTGTGAGACAAGGGACAAGGAGTAATTCCATTGATAACATACTTTTCAGGGACGTGCAGTGAAGTAAATCATAGAGGAGGCAATGGCTAGTACCAGAGCCCGATTTACCCACAATATATGAGCCAAAGGGTGCATATGAGCATTATACACAAGTGCAGAGGTATAAACTCCTGGAAATTTAGTGAGTTTGATCACAGATGTGCGAAAAGGTCAGCTCACCTGCCATAGACTTTTTACTCCATAGTTTTGACTATAAAAATTATTAGAATAATACTAAGAAGATATTTCTAACATATACTTTATATTTTTCAGATACTTTATACAGTCAAAACTCTGGCGCAAACATTAGAATGAAAGGAAATCCTCTGCCTCACCCCACCGCACGTCACTGGTACAATTTGAAAACTGCAATGCACTTAAGGCAGGAGTGGGGAATCTCCGTACCGCGGGCTGTATAAGGCCCGCAAAGCCGTTTGTGCCGGCCCACCTGCTGCTGTGTGTCAGCGAGACACGCCGCCCCTCAGTCCAGCGGCGGCGTGTCTCAGCTGTCAGGGCAGGGAGGAGAGCACAGCTATGTCCGGTGGCAGTGGTGGGTAGGATCTCAAACCAGCCGCCGATTCGTGACCCAATCAGAGCTTGCGGACCGGCAGCCAATCAGGAGCTATCGCTGCAGGTCCACGAGCTCCGACTGGCTCACGAACCGGTGGCTGGCTTGAAGTCCTACACGCCACTGCAGCCGCCCAACATAACTGCGCTCTTCTCCCTGCCTGGTCCCTGACATGACACATGCCGCCGGACTGAGCACTAAGGGGGAGGAGAGGCGCACGCTGCGCTCTCCTCCCCTGACACACAGCAGCAGCGGTGAGCAGCACAGTGGGGTGGGTGGGCATGTGTGGGGCATTTGTGTATCTGGCACTGTGGGGGCAATTGTGTATCTGGCACTGTACTGGCATATGTGTATCTGGCACTGCACTATTGGGGGCATATGTGTATCATGTCCATTTTAATTGGACACACCCATTTTTTTGTCCCCCACTCAGTACCACTAAGGGGCATAACTACTGGGGGGCAGGGTAATTTTCAAGTTGATAATTTTTGTATGGCCCCCGAAGGATTTTATAAAAATCCAAATGGCCCTTGGTAGAAAAAAGGTTCCCCACCCCTGACTTAAGGAATGAAAGTGAAATAAGCCTATTTTGTCTAAAACCAACAATAAAATTAGAGGTCAATAGTAAACATAAACTAATTGCTATTACAAGTTTAGAAGTCATTCAGATCTTTTGGTAGATTATGTAGGCATTTATTTTTTCCAAAATTATAGGAAAAGGGAATACAGTATATAAAAGAGTGGGATTTACAATATTATGCATCCAAAATGCTATCCGGCCAGGAGTGTCTCAGACCAAACACTGAACGAGCTATTATGAATACAACTGCAAACAAAAACAGATAGAACAAAAAAAATAAGATTTTACTCACCGGTAAATCTATTTCTCGTAGTCCGTAGTGGATGCTGGGACTCCGTAAGGACCATGGGGAATAGCGGCTCCGCAGGAGACTGGGCACAACTAAAGAAAGCTTTAGGACTACCTGGTGTGCACTGGCTCCTCCCACTATGACCCTCCTCCAGACCTCAGTTAGGATACTGTGCCCGGAAGAGCTGACACAATAAGGAAGGATTTTGAATCCCGGGTAAGACTCATACCAGCCACACCAATCACACCGTATAACT
Organism: Pseudophryne corroboree; assembly: GCF_028390025.1. Classification (NCBI taxonomy): domain Eukaryota; kingdom Metazoa; phylum Chordata; class Amphibia; order Anura; family Myobatrachidae; genus Pseudophryne; species Pseudophryne corroboree. The sequence continues at coordinate 292,236,302 of NC_086449.1, forward strand.
CGTGATACTATACCCAGTTAACAGTATGAAATATAACTGAGCCTCTCAACAGATGGCTCAACAATAACCCTTTAGTTAAGCAATAACTATATACAAGTATTGCAGACAATCCGCACTTGGGATGGGCGCCCAGCATAAACTACGGACTACGAGAAATAGATTTACCGGTGAGTAAAATCTTATTTTCTCTGACGTCCTAAGTGGATGCTGGGACTCCGTAAGGACCATGGGGATTATACCAAAGCTCCCAAACGGGCGGGAGAGTGCAGCCCCGAATGAGCAAACTCTAGGTCCTCCTCAGCCAGGGTATCAAACTTGTAGACTCTTGCAAAAGTGTTTGAACCCGACCAAGTAACAGCTCGGCAAATTTGTAAAGCCGAGACCCCTCGGGCAGCCGCCCAAGAAGAGCCCACTTTCCTCGTGGAATGGGCTTTTACAGATTTAGGGTGCGGCAGTCCAGCCGCAGAATGTGCAAGTTGAATCGTGCTACAGATCCAGCGAGCAATAGTCTGCTTAGAAGCAGGAGCACCCAGCTTGTTGGGTGCATACAGGATAAATAGCGAGTCAGTTTTCCTGACTCCAGCCGTCCTGGAAACATATATTTTTCAGGGCCCTGACTACGTCCAGTAACTTGGAATCCTCCAAGCCCCAAGTAGCCGCAGGCACCACAATAGGTTGGTTCACATGAAAACTGATACCACCTTAGGAAGGAATTGGGAGCGAGTCCTCAATTCCGCCCTATCCATATAAAAAAATTTTGATAAGGGCTTTTGCATGATAAAGCCGCTAATTCTGATACACGCCTGGCCGACGCCAAGGCCAACAGCATGACCACTTTCCACGTGAGGTATTTTAGCTCCACGGATTTAAGTGGCTCAATCCAATGCGACTTCAGGAAATCCAACACCACGTTGAGATCCCACGGTGCCACTGGAGGCACAAACGGGGGCTGATTATGCAGCACTCCCTTAACAAAAGTCTGAACTTCAGGCAGTGAAGTCAGTTCCATTTTGGAAGAAAATCGATAGAGCCGAAATCTGGACCTTAATGGAACCCAATTTTAGGCCCATAGTCACCCCTGACTGTAGGAAGTGCAGAAATCGACCTAGCTGAAATTCCTCCGTTGGGGCCTTCTTGGCCTCACAGCCGCAACATATTTTTGCCATATTCGGTGATAATGGTTTGCGTTCACTTCTTTCCTAGCTTTAATTAGCGTAGGGATAACTTCCTCCGGAATGCCCTTTTCCTTCAGGATCCGGCGTTCAACCGCCATGCCGTCAAACGCAGCCGCGGTACGTCTTGGAACAGACAGGCCCCCTGCTGCAGCAGGTCCTGTCTGAGCGGCAGAGGCTATGGGTCCTCTGAGATCATTTCTTGGAGTTCTGGGTACCAAGCTCTTCTTGGCCAATCCGGAACAATGAGTATAGTTCTTACTCCTCTCCTTCTTATTATTCTCATTACCTTGGGTATGAGAGGCAGAGAAGGGAACACATACACCGACTGGTACACCCACGGTGTTACCAGAGCGTCCACAGCTATCGCCTGAGGGTCCCTTGACCTGGCGCAATATCTTTTAAGCTTTTTGTTGAGGCGGGACGCCATCATGTCCACCTGTGGCCTTTCCCAACGGTGTACAATCATTTGGAAGACTTCTGGATGAAGTCCCCACTCTCCCGGGTGGAGGTCGTGTCTGCTGAGAAAGTCTGCTACCCAGTTATCCACTCCGGGAATGAACACTGCTGACAGTGCTAACACATGATTTTCCGCCCATCGGAGAATCCTTGTGGCTTCTGCCATCGCCATCCTGCTTCTTGTGCCGCCCTGTCGGTTTACATGAGCGACCGCCGTGATGTTGTCTGACTGGATCAGCACCGGCCGGTGTTGAAGCAGGGGTCTAGCCTGACTTAGGGCATTGTAAATGGCCCATAGTTCCAAAATATTTATGTGTAGGGAAGTCTCCTGACATTTCCATAGTCCTTGGAAGTTTCTTCCCTGTGTGACTGCCACCCAGCCTCGAAGGCTGGCATCCGTGGTCACCAGGACCCAGTCCTGTATGCCGAATCTGCGGCCCCCTAGAAGATGAGCACTCTGCAGCCACCACAACAGCGACACCTTGGCCCTTGGAGACAAGGTTATCCGCCGATGCATCTGAAGATGCGACCCGGACCACTTGTCCAACAGATCCCACTGGAAGATCCTTGCATGGGACCTGGCGAATGGAATTTCTTCGTAAGAAACTACCATCTTTCCCAGGGCTCGCGTGCATTGATGCACCAACACCTGTATTTGTATTAGGAGGTCTCTGTCTAGAGACGACAACTCCTTGGACTTCTCCTCAGGGAGAAACCCTTTTTTTTTCCTGTTCTGTGTCCAGAACCATACCCAGGAACAGTAGACGCGTCGTAGGAACCAGCTGCGACTTTGGAATATTCAGAATCCAGCCGTGCTGTTGTAGCACTTCCCGAGATAGTGCTACTCTGACGAACAACTGCTCCCTGGACCTCGCCTTTATAAGGAGATCGTCCAAGTATGGGATAATTATTTCGGCCATTACCTTGGTAAATACCCTCGGTGCCGGGGACAGACCAACGGCAACGTCTGGAATTGGTAATGACAATCCTGTACCACAATTTTGAGGTACTCCTGGAGAAGAGGGTAAATAGGGACATGCAGGTAAGCATCCTTGATGTCCAGTGATACCATGAAATTCTCCAGGCTTGCAATAATCGCCCTGAGCGATTCCATTTTGAACTTGAACCTTCGTATATAAGTGTTCAAGGATTTCAATTTTAGAATGGATCTCACCGAACCGTCTGGTTTCGGTACCACAACATTTTGGAATAGTAACCCCGGCCTTGTTGAAGGAGGGGTACCTTGATTTCACCTGCTGGAAGTACAGCTTGTGAATTGCCGCCAGTACTACCTCCCTTTCTCCGAGGGCAGCAGGCAAGGCTGATGTGAGGTAACGGCGAGGGGGAGTCGCCTCGAACTCCAGCCTGTTTTCCTGTGATACTACTTGCAGAACCTAGGGATCCACCTGTGGGCAAGCCCACTGGTCCCTGAAGTTCCCGAGACGCGCCCCCACCGCACCTGTCTCCACCTGTGGAGCCCCAGCGTCATGCGGTGGACTCAGAGGAAGCAAGGGAAGATATTTGATCCTGGGAACTGGCTGTCTGGTGCAGCTTTTTCTTCTTCCCTTGTCTCTGTGCAGAAAGGAAGCGCCTTTGACCCGCTTCCTTTTCTGAAGCCGAAAGGACTGTACCTGAAAATACGGTGCTTTCTTAGGCTGTGAGGAAACCTGAGGTAAATATTTTTCTTCCCAGCTGTTGCTGTGGATACGAGATCCCAGAGACCATCCCCAAACAATTCCTCACCCTTATAAGGCAGAATCTCCATGTGCCTTTTAAAGGCAGCATCACCTGTCCACTGCCGGGTCTCTAATACCCTCCTGGCAGAATGGACATTGCATTAATTCTGGATGCCAGCCGGCAAATATCCCTCTGTGCATCCTTCATATATAAGACGACATCTTTAATATGCTCTATGTTAGCAAAATATTATCCCTGTCTAGGGTATTATTATCTGACAGGGTATCAGACCACGCTGCAGCAGCACTATTTATGCTGAGGCAAATGCAGGTCTCAGTATAGTACCTGAGTGTGTATATACAGACTTCAGGATAGCCTCCTGCTTTTTATCAGCAGGCTCCTTCAAAGTGGCCGTATCCCCAGACGGCAGTGCCACCTTTTTTGACAAACGTGTGAGCGCCTTATCCACCCTAGGGGATATCTCCCAACGTGACCTATCCTCTGGCGGGAAAGGGTACGCCATCAGTAACTTTTTAGAAATTACCAGTTTCTTATCGGGGGAACCCACGCTTCTTTTCACACTTCATTCACTCATCTGATGGGGGAACAAAACACTGGCTGCTTTTTCTCCCCAAACATAAAACCCCTTTTATGTGGTACTTGGGTTAATGTCAGAAATGTGTAACACATTTATCATTGCTGAGATCATGCAACGGATGTTCCTAGTGGATTGTGTATATGTCTCAACCTCGTCGACACTGGAGTCAGACTCCGTGTCGACATCTGTGTCTGCCATCTGAGGTAACTGGCGTTTTTTCAGCCCCTGATGGCCTTTGAGACGCCTGGGCAGGCGCGGCCAGAGAAGCCGGCTGTCCCACAGCTGTTACGTCATCCAGCCTTTTATGTAAGGAGTTGACATTGTCGGTTAATACCGTCCACCTATCCATGCACTCTGGTGTCGGCCCCACAGGGGGCGACATCCCATTTATCGGCCTCTGCTCCGCCTCCACGTAACCTTCCTCATCCAACATGTCGACACAGCCGTACCGACACACCGCACACACACAGGGAATGCTCTGACTGAGGACAGGACCCCACAAAGTCCTTTGGGGAGACAGAGAGAGAGTATGCCAGCACACACCAGAGCGCTATATAATGCAGGGATTAACACTATAACTGAGTGATTTTTCCCCCAATAGCTGCTTGTATACACATATTTGCGCCTAAATTTAGTGCCCCCCCTCTCTTTTTAACCCTTTGAGCCTGAAAACTACAGGGGAGAGCCTGGGGAGCTGTCTTCCAGCTGCACTGTGAAGAAAAAATTGCGCCAGTGTGCTGAGGGAGATAGCCCCGCCCCTTTTTCGGCTGACTTTTCTCCCGCTTTTTTCATGGATTCTGGCAGGGGTAATTTATCACATATATAGCCCTGGGACTATATATTGTGATGATTTGCCAGCCAAGGTGTTTATATTGCCCTCAGGGCGCCCCCCCCCAGCGCCCTGCACCCATCAGTGACCGGAGTGTGAGGTGTGCATGAGGAGCAATGGCGCACAGCTGCAGTGCTGTGCGCTACCTTGTTGAAGACTGAAGTCTTCTGCCGCCGATTTTCCGGAACACTTCTCGCTTCTGGCTCTGTAAGGGGGCCGGCGGCGCGGCTCCGGGAACGAACACCAAGGTCGGGTCCTGCGGTCGATCCCTCTGGAGCTAATGGTGTCCAGTAGCCTAAGAAGCCCAAACTACCACCAGTTAGGTAGGTTCGCTTCTTCTCCCCTTAGTCCCTCGCTGCAGTGAGTCTGTTGCCAGCAGATCTCACTGTAAAATAAAAAAACCTAAAATATACTTTCTTTCTAGGAGCTCAGGAGAGCCCCTAGTGTGCATCCAGCTCAGCCGGGCACAAGATTCTAACTGATGTCTGGAGGAGGGTCATAGTGGGAAGAGCCAGTGCACACCAGGTAGTCCTAAAGCTTTCTTTAGTTGTGCCCAGTCTCCTGCGGAGCCGCTATTCCCCATGGTCCTTACGGAGTCCCAGCATCCACTTAGGACGTCAGAGAAATTAGAAAAGCTGTAGGGTGACAAGCACCCCAGGCCCGCCTCTGTCAGGGTGCCCCCTGGCCGCAACACACTGACACCACTAGCAGGACAATGGGCCTAATTCAGCTGCAGCGATCGCAGTCTGAAGCGCTTTGGGGAGTGCACTCGCACAGCGGGCGCACTGCGCGTGTACACCACGGGAGGCCCAGTGAGATGCTGAGAGCATCTCATGGCTTCGATCGCCTCTGCCTGATTGACAGTGTTAGAACGCTGTTGGTAGGGCGCGGTCCAGACAACGCAGGCATTGAGGGCCGCGGCGGTTGCGTGACGTCACACCCAGCCGCTGCGACCCAGGAGGGGAGGGGCAGGGCCTGACATGCGGGGTGGACTATCTCTGTGCTGGGCGTCCCCTCGCATGTCTGAGTGATCGTAGATGTGCTAAATTTAGCACATCTACGATCAGATCTGAGTCACCATCAATATGCAGTGCAGTGACTCATGTTGGGTACACACCTAAAGATATATCTGCAAATAAACTGATCTGCAGATATATCTAAAGCCGGATCGGGCAGTGTGCTGTGCATACACACTGCCCAATCTGTAGGGAACTGACGTCATGAACTGGGCGGGCATTTACATTGCCCAGTTCAGATGTCAGGCACCGCAGGCTGCTGCAGTTTGTGTACAGGCGGTCGGCTGCCCGCCCATACACACACCGACTTGCCGATATATTGGCAGTCGGCTGTGCAGCAGGGCTAACGCGATAGGTCCATGAACGACGGAGTTCACAGACCTATCGCTCGTACACACTGGCCGACGGACCCGTGCTATATCTGCTGTTCAATAGAACGGCCAATATATCGGCCAGTGTGTTCCCAGCTTCAGAGTATCAGGTTTCATGAGCTACCAACAGAGTTTCCCGACCAGTAGAGAGATAGGAAGGAGTGAGGCATAAGTGAACGAGGGATTCCAGCTTCTCCTCCTCCCCGCTTGGGTGTCTGGGTCCAGTGTTACCTGTTATCTAATGAGAGCATTCGGTTTTATAGAGAGAGAGACACACACACACACACACACACACACACAGAGTCCTCCAGAGTCCTGTCCCAGTGTGTAAGTAGTACAGAGGCTGCTGCTATTCTTGCATGTGACAAGATTAATTATACATTTTATTTTTCCATGTGTATTTTAAAGTTGCTTAACTTGTCTTTGATCCACTACAAGAAAACATAAAATAGTTTTCTCTCAATTAGTAGAAGCTATTAACAGTACCCAGGCATTAGTTTACATCTAATATAAATCATTGGTTTAAAGTTAATATGCACATAGTCCAATATACATCCCCCCTTTCCCCAGGCTCCTCTGTCTCAAGTGCCCCCCCAAGTCTTAATACTGCTCTGGTGACAAGCGATTTGTGTGTATTTAGGATATAATATTTAAAGTTGCTTTAGAGATTAATCTGCAGTGTGAAGAATTTGTATCCTACTTAGCGTTTTGACTTAGTTCAATACCTGGGTGATATGTAAACCCAGAACAAGTTGGGGGCGTCTTGGCCAGCTATGGAGTAGGCAGCAGCTTGCTATAGCTCCCGACAGATATCCTGGAAATATCCTGTTTCCCTGGTGCTCTAGTACCTTACTTTTCCCAGTTGGTGCCTCTCCTCTCCCTGCTCCCTCCGGAGCTGGTTCATGTCGCCTGGTGACTGCCATTTGTTTTACCAGACTCCCGGTGTGCGCGGCCTGTCTTCTCTGGGGTCCGAATCAGCTGAGGTTGCTCCGTCTATCCATGCCCACGCTGCTGCTTCCTGGTGGTCCGTTTTGGTGCTTAGTGCTGGGGGTACCTCTCACCAACGCATTATAAACAACCTGGTGGAGTTGCGGATTCCTCCTACGCATATTTACAGTTATTTGCAGTTGGTGATGGCGCATGGGATGTCGATGGCTGCCTCCATCTCATCGTTGGTGACTGTATGGACCCCCATTGAAATGTAATTCTAGTCTCCGCAGTGTGACTTGACAATGGGGGAGAACTGTATTGTATCACATCGCAATCCGTTGGGAGAGGCATGGTTTTCCATTCTACAATTTCCATGAAACTGTGGCCTATCCTCTTACCTACTTGGATAATGCTGTGCGAGATGGTTGATGGGTCCATTTATTTACTGGTTACTGCTTGTGTACTGCTGAATGACTTGGTTCCAGAGTGGGCTTATCCCCTGATTTTAATTCTTTCCAAGTCTGTGTGTCGCCTCACTGGTTACCGGGTTCCTTGTGGTGTTCTATTTTATTGTTGATGCTTTCTAAAATACTGTGCCCTATCCTGCTTTTTGTATGTCTTACCATTGATATAATTTCGTTATTCGATGGTTCCAAATTATGTTTTATTTGGCCATCTCTTATATAAGAGTTTACATATCCGTATACACAGTTAGATCTGTAGGGAACAACAAACACTATTCATTATATCTTAGGGTCATTTATTATATCTCCATTTTTGCATACTCTTAAGGCCCATACACACTTGACGATAAAATGAGCGACGTCGTTCATTTCAGCCCTCATCAACGACGTCGCTCATTATATCGTCAAGTGTGTATGCATCCGACGACCACCGATGCGCGGCCCCGCGGGACGTTAACAACCCTCGCTTATCTGTGGAGCATGTATGCTCAATTTCCACTATGGTCGTTACCGACCAGAGACGTCGTTGAATGTGTATGGTGTGAACAACCAACGACCAAGCCACTGTTCACCAGCCCTGTTCCCAGCTCATTATTTTAATAAACTGTTCAGCTTGGATGCTTCAACGATGAATGGTCTTTGGTCTTTGGTAGTGTGTATGCTCATGTCCTTTGCTCAGCTGTTCAAGGGAAGTTCAAGGGAAGTCGTTAACGACGGTCGACAACGACGTGTGAATCGTCAAGTGTGTATGGGCCTTAAGTCTTCAACGAGGGAAACCTACTCTATTTAGATTACAGCCATATTTATTTTTTAATTGCCCCAGTAACTTCTATTTTATTTATCCTGGTTTAAGGGAAGGGAGGGGTGGTGGGGGTGTTTTGGGTGTTAGACAGGTCAAGTAGTTTAAAGGGTTTTGGGGATCCAGGCATACCTAGGTTGGGGATAGGCTATACAGGGTGGGGGTTCTGAGGTGGGGGTGTTTTTTTGGGGTTTTTTTTTTGGGGGGGGGGGTTATTTTGGTTTCATTATATATTGCAGGGTTTTTTGTTTTGTTTAGATGTATGGCAGATGTCTTAGGTTTTAAATTTTTTATTTTATTCTACATAAATATGCAAGTATTTTATTTATGTTGTGCAGTGTCAATACTTTTGTACTTTTCTATGCCTCGTGTCTTTTTTTTTTTTTTTTACTTTATCCTTGATATGTGAGCTTGCATGACGCCTGTGGGTTCTTATTGTTATACTGTGGGGCGTATTGTATACCCTGACCGGGTGGTATTCATGTTACCGGCGGTCGTGAGACCGACAGTCACATGACCTCCTCCAGCATCCCGATCCCTCACTATCCCGATGGTCGGCATGCCGACCAACAGGGACTATTTCCACTTGTGGGTGTCCACGACACCCACAGAGTGGGAATAGAACCCATGGTGACCGCAGGTCGCCACCGAGCCCGCAGCGTGGTGAGCGCAGCGTGGCGAGCGCAGAGAGCCCGCAAGGGGCTTGCTGCACTCGCCCCTCCCCGCCGGGATCCTGGCGTCGGTATGCTGACCGCCGGTCTCATGACCGCCAGTCAGCCATACTACACCCCCCTGACCTATTGGATGTTTAATGTAACTCTATCCTGTGCACATTGCCAGACCGTACTTCTGGTTGCATACTGTATGCTTTACCATACCTGCCATTACAGTTTTTTTTTTTTTTTTTTTTACTGGGGTGTTCATTTAAAACTTTCAATAAAAAATAAGTAATTTAAAAAAAAAAAAAGTACAAGTTAACAAATCATTCTATAAAATACAAGTCATGGGGACCATTTCAGTCGGATAAACCTATCGATATTTAATACTGTGGAATTTTCAAAATTTTTACAAATAGTGTCTAATGTGTACATAAAACAAGAAGTGAGACTTATATTTAAATATTAAAAACTAATAGGGCGAAAGAAAGTGATGGCCCTGGTTACACCCACTTCGTAGAGACACTACAGTATAACAACTGCTCTGTTTTGTAACTTATTGCAGCTCACAATTTCCCATGACTGCTAAAAGGAAACTAATTTCGGCATTTGCTGTTAGAGCAAAATAAAACAGAAGGGTGTAACTAATGATAAGATGGGAAGTGAACATTCTGTGGTTTAACTTTCTGTGCTTGTGTAACCCACATAACAGCGCTCACAACCCAAAAACAAAACATTATAAAGTCAGGCTCAATTGAGCATTTTCAAAACAATTTGAATAAAGCATTTCTCAGCCTCTACTAAAACAAACAGGATCACACTGACTAGATCAGCTTTCCTACCTGCAGCAAACTGAATAACTTACGTGCAGACTATAATAATAATAATAATAATAATAATAATAATAATAATAATAAAGTTACACTGCAAATTACTAAATATTATTTAAAATTTAAATTAAAAAAAACAACTGCTGATTGGTCAAAGGCTAAACAAACAATTTAATAAAGGCAGAATTGATAAAGCAATTAGGGGTCTATTTACTAAGCCTTGTATGGAGCTAAAGTTGCTGGAGATAAAGTCCCAGCCAATCAGCTCCTAACTACTATGCCACAGGCTGTGTTTGAAAAATGACAGTTATGAGCCAGTTGGCTGGTACTTTATCTCCAGTGACTTTATCTCCATCCAAGGCTTAGTACATAGACCCCTTAGTCATTACAGCTATTAGCAGAGCCGGCCTTAGGCATAGGCAAACTATGCAATTGCCTAGGGCATGTGGTATGCCTAGGGGCACAAGCAGCTTCTGCTGATTCAAATGATATGCGGCATGGCTATATTCTGTGTGTAGCATTTCGTATGCAGCCACAGTCGCACACAGTATATAGGCATGGCGCATATCATTTTAATCAGCAGAAGCTGCTTGTGCATCCTAGCCACATAGCAATGCAAATAAGATGCATTTTCATAAAAAATAGGCACCCGACATTAGCAGAGCTGCCAGTTGACTCACGCCAGGAACTATATGTGTTATTATTTGTATAAGGGCATTAATAATGTGTAACATATGTGTAAGGGGCACTATGTGTGTCATTATGTGTATAAGGGCACTAATAATGTGTGGCATATGTGTAAGGGACATTATGTGTGTCATTATGTGTATAAAGGCATTAACAATGTGCGGCATATGTGTAAGGGAAATGATGTGTATAAGGGCATTAATAAGGGTTGGCATAATGTGTAAGGCGCATTATGTTTATAAGGACATTAATAATGTGTGTCATATGTGTAAGGGGCATTACTGTGTGGTATTATGTGTATAAATGCATTACCAATGTGTGGCATTATGAGTATAAGGTGCTCTACTGTGTGGCGTAACGTATAGAAAGGGCACTACTGTGTGGTCTAATGTGAATACAGAGCAATATGGTGTGGTGTAATGTGAATAAGGAGCAATATGGTGTGGTGTAATGAGAATAAAGAGCAATATGGTGTGGTGTAATGAGAACAAAGAGCAATATGGTGTGGTGTAATGAGAACAAAGAGCAATATGGTGTGGTGTAATGAGAATAAAGAGCAATATGGTGTGGTGTAATGTGAATAAGGAGCAATTCAGTATGATGTTATGTGAATAAGGGGCACTACTGTGAGAAGTAACGTATATAAGGTAAATTGGTACTACTGTGTGATGTAATGTGATAAGGGACACTATCATATGATAAATTGTGAATAAAGTTGCACTACTGTGAGGCATAATTTGAATTGGGGGTACTATTGTGTGGCCGTGCCCCTTGCCAGCAAAAACTCATACCTTTTTGGGCTGTGCACCGAATGTTCACACTGTTCTTATTTACATTACAGGGGGTAGGAAAACAAAAAAAGGACTGCTATGGGTGGGGGTTGATGGTGCAGGAAAAAGGGCGCAGGGTCAGACACGGAACTAGCGGTGGTGCTAGGGGGCACCAGACAAAATCTTGCCTAGGGCATCATATTGGTTAGGGCCGGCTCTGGCTATTAGCTGTAAATTTTGAATCCTAGGTCTGTGTCATAATTTATATAATGCTAAATCATTTTAAAAATTCATTATAGAAAATGTTTGTCAGAGTGGAAAAATAAAACTGGGCATTTTGTTGCTTATGCAGCAGAACAAAAATGTCACACAGTTATTTAACTAATGCAATACTGAATAACAATAACATGCTTGTGATCTCTTTAAACTCAGAGCAGGTAAGATTAAGGAGTACATGTATTAAGCAGTGATAAAGCAGTGAAAAAGCAGTGATAAAGGTGGAGAAGTGAGCCAGTGGAGAAGTTGCCCATGGCAACCAATCAGCATTGGTGTAACATTTATAATTTGCATGCTATAAACATATACAGAGTAGATGATTGGTTGCCATGGGCAACTTCTCCACTGGTTCACTTCTCCACTTTTATCACTGCTTAGTACATCTCACCCCTAAGTGTCTAATCAGCCATTCCAGCAACAGCATATACAGGTTGAGTATCCCTTATCCAACATGCATGGGACCAGAAGTATTTTGGATATCATATTTTTCTGTATTTTGGAATAATTTCATACGATAATGAGCTATCATGGCGATGGGACCTAAGTATAAGCACAGAATACATTTATGTTTCATATACACCTTATACACAGCCTGAAGGTCATTTAATACAATATTTTAATAACTGTATATTAAACAAAGATTGTGTACATTGAGCCATCAGAAAACAAAGGTTTCATTATCTCACTCTCACTCAAAAAAATCCGTATTTCGGAATACTTGGATATGGGAAACTCAACCTGTATACAGGTATTTGAAGCTCAGTCATCATAGAATATAGCAGAGCATGTTCAGTATTCTATCTGTAATATCCTCTTTTTACAATGTAAGGCTGGGTACACACTATAAAGATACAGTATATTGTGCGATATATCGTTCCAACACGGCCTAATTCAGACCTGATTGCAGCAGCAACTTTTTTCCTTAATGGGCAAAATCATGGGCCTAATTCAGCAAGCAGCAACAGATTTGTTAGCTAATGGGCAAAACCATGTGCACTGCAGGTGGGGCAGATATAACATGTGCAGAGAGGGTGGGTTATTTTGTTTCTGTGCAGGGTAAATACTGGCTGCTCTATTTTGACACTGCAATTTAGATTTCAGTTTGAACACATCCCACCCAAATCTAACTCTCTCTGCATGTTATATCTGCCCCCCTGTAGTGCACATGGTTTTGCCTATTAGCTAATAAATTTGCTGCTGCGACCAGATCTGAATTAGGCCCCATGTGCACTGCAGGGGGGGCAGATTTAAAATGTGCAGAGAGAGTTAAGAGCCCTACACACGGGTCGATACCAGTGAAAGATATGAACGATCTTGCTCATTAATGAACAAGATACCGTTCATATCTTACAGTGTGTAGGCACCATTGATGAACGATGCGCGGCCCCGCGCTCGTTCATCGCTGGTGCCGGGTCGTTTAAACATGCAGGCCAATTTGGATAATATTGTCTATATTAGCATGCATTGCTATGGAGCCGGCTGACGGGGGGAGTGAAGAAACTTCACTCCCCCCGTCACCGGGTCGCCCGTCTGCCATATCGGCGGTCGGGCAGCTCGGCGGCGGGTTGCCCAGTCTGTAGGGCCCTTTAGATTTGGGTGGTGTGTGTTCAAACTGAAATCTAAATTGCAGTGTAAAAATAAAGCAGCCAGTATTTACCCTGCACAGAAAGAAAATAACCCACCCAAATCTAACTCTCTCTGCACATGTTGTATCTGCCACACCTGCAGTGCACATGATTTTTTGACCATTAGAGAAAGATTTTGCTGCTACAATCAGATGTTAATTAGGCCCATAGATCTGAGCAATATACTGATACATCATATAGTGTGTATGCGATGCGGTCAAAATCCCAGCAGTCACAATCCTGACAGATCCCAGAGGTTAGGGTTAGGCACTAGGGGAAGGGTTAGGCTGCGGGAGTGGAGAGATTAGTGTTAGGCTGCAGGAATGGGAGAGGTTAGGCACTAGAGGGAGGGTTAGGTTAGGTTAGGCTGTGGGGGTTGGGGGAAGTTAGTGATAGGCTGCGGAAGTAGGCCCGGATTTCCCACAAGGTAACCTAGGCACCCACATAGGGCCCGTCGGGACCCAAGAGGCCCTTGGCTTGACCCCACTAAATCCAGCCCGTCCAGTGCTTAAAGTGGTCCTAGAAAGGTGGTGAAACTCCCCCCCCCCCCCCCCCCTCGGCACCCATGCAATAAAGGTATTGGCCAAAAAGGGCACAGGTCTCAAAAGGGGCGTGGTCACACAATAGTAATAATGCCCACAGTAGTAGCACCCCTAATACACATAATGCCCGCAGTAGTAGCACCCCGTAATACACAATGCCCAGAGCAGTAGCGCTCCTTTTACAATGCCCACAGTAGTAGTGCTCCTTATGCAATGTCCACTGTACTGGTAGTACCCACAGTGGTAGTGCCCCTTATGCAATGCCGGCAGTAGTAGTGCCCCTTATGTCCCCAGGAGTATTGCCCCTTATGAAGTGCCCCCTTTACATTGCCCTCATTAGTATGCCCCCATTAGTAATGCCCTTAATGGTAATGCCCCTGTGTAGTTTTGGCCCCAGTAGTAATGTCGCCTGTAGTAATGCCCCCAGTCGTTTAGCCCCCTGTAATTTAGCCCCAGTAGTTTAGCCCCTGCAGTTATGACCCCAGTAGTTTATCCCTACTTTAGTTTAGCCTCCCATGGGTAATGCCCCCAGTAGTTTAGCCCCTGTAGTTTAGTCCTCATGTAGTTTGCCCCATGTAGTTTAGCCCCCAGTGGTAATTCCCCCTGTAGTTTAGCCCCCCAGTAGTAATGCCCCTGTAGTTTAGCCCCCAGTAGTAACGCGCCCCTGTAGTTTACCCCCTTGCAGTTTAGCCCCCAGTAGTAATGCGCCCCTGTAGCAATGCGCCCCTGTAGCAATGCGACATGTACTTTGCCCCAAGTAGTAATGCTCCCTGTAGTTTAGCCCCCCAGTAGTAATGCCCCTGTAGTTTAGCCCCCAGTAGTAACGCGCCCCTGTAGTTTACCCCCTTGCAGTTTAGCCCCCAGTAGTAATGCGCCCCTGTAGCAATGCGACATGTACTTTGCCCCAAGTAGTAATGCTCCCTGTAGTTTAGCACCCAAGTAGTAATGCGCCCCGTAGTTTGCCCCCTTGTAGTTTGCCCCAAGTAGCCGTGCCGCTAATACTCACACGTTTAAAAAAAAAAAACACACCATACTAACCAAGCCCCGCTCCCACGTCCGACCGATGTGATCTTCCTGGCGTCCGTTCCACATCGCTATGAGAGAGACATCATGACGTCTCTCCCATAGCGCACACCGACAGAGCCGGAAGCCGGAGCTCAGTAGTGAGCTCCTGCCTACGGCTTCCGCTGTGGAGAGTGCCGGGCACCCTCTGGTAACACAATCTCAGCGGACGCCCGGCATCTCCCTGCGGCGCCGGGCACACATCAGGTTAGGTGAGCCGGAGGAGGCGGAACTGCGTTCCGTCTCCAAGTGGAACGGACGGAACACAGTTCCGCCCCGTTCTGGCTCATTTTAACCCCTGGGCCTGTCCATTATCTATTACAAAGGTTGGTTTCTAGTTAAATGTTGTACAGATGCTCAGTAACAAGGTTCAAAACAGTTTTAATATCACAAATACTGGCACTGAGCTCTGTTACTGTGCCTCTACCACATGATATCGTGACTCTCAGAGTCCCATTGTCTGCAGTGCATCTGAGGGCCAGCTGCCCAGCCCCAGCCAGCCTATCCCAGCACAGCAGCAGCTGCCACTACCAACATGCAATAACAGTGAGAAGCGTAGGGGTGTAGAGGCAGAGTCAAAATGACTCAGGATCACAGTGCAGGCATTTACTGTAGAGAAACTATATATATATATATGTTACTTACTACATAATGATGATTGAATTATGTAGGTTTATTTTTTTTTACAATAGGTGGAGTGGACAGGACTGCTTTACATTACAAGTCTATTGTAATATACATCATGATTCATTTACCAATTATGAGCACATCCATTCAGGATGATGGTTCATTTACCAATTATTTTTTATATTGTTGTGCCCGGGTACTTGTAATATACTTGTAATATAAGGCAGTCTTGTCCACTCCCCCACATACCACGGAAAATAAATCTGATAGTGTACATAAAAAAGGAGGGGGGGGGGGGGGAGAGGTGGCCAGGGGGCCCAAATCAGTATCTTGCCCAGCGCCCCATAAGGTCTAATTCCGGCTCCATGTGAGAGGGGATGGTTAGGGTTAGCCTAAAACATACTTACTGGGATCCGTCAGGTTCCTGACTGCTGAAATTTCATATTCAACCCATATGTATCCCTGATCCATAGTTACTGGTCGGTGTTCATTGAACAGTCCCAGTGGATGCGTTGCATGTTCACTGGGACGATTTCACGGCCGACATGGTGTTGTTATATGAAGCATGTAGCAACACATCATGCCAACGTACAGCAGATCGTTTAGTGTGTATGGAATATGGGAAGTATTGTTCCACCGCATTGCTGGATCTCTGCTGCCTCAAAACTTGTATATAAATCAAGTCTTTATTCTTTTTTTTTCTCCCTTTCTACCAACTAGAACAACTGCAGGACTCTGATGTCTGCGAACAAATGGTTAGGAAAATATTCGCCAATTTCTTAATATGAATACATGTAAATAATATTCTATCTTTGTCTGTAATGGTAAAATCTGTAGGTGATTTCAGCTTAGAAATATAGTTTATAAGGTATCCAGACCAAATTAACCATTTTGGGAATTTTTGTTTGTCTATTACCGAGGTTAACTTGAAAAAATACTGAACCAATTTTGATAAAACCTTCACTATTCCGTTTGGTATATACAACAAGGAATAGGAAAGGCTCCCATATCGTCACCGCGCCCATACTCAAGGGGTTTAAGTAGTAAACAAAAAAACGAATTGTGCACAGGGCCGTGTGACATTGGGGAAAGGTAAAGGGAAGGCACGGCTGGCGGCAATCTGGGTACTCAGGGTCACATGACCTCAAGTTGTAGATGTAGGAGCAGTCACGACCAATCTGTGCAACACTGCTGGTCAAATGAAACAAAACAATGTCAGCAGAAGCAACATGGTAATGGCATTTTCCATTAAAAACTAACCACACAAATTAGCTACACCATAATAAAAAATATATTTTCTCAATTTATACCCATGCAACGATCCCAGCATCCAGGGTACATACAGTGCCTCACTCAACTCCCTGACCCCCAGTTTTGTTTGCCACTGAGCCACATTAACTGCTATATTTAATAGTACTTTATCAGACTCTGCTATTACGTGACATCACATAAAGCACATTACAGTGTAACAGAGAATCAGGGAACCTGCATGGAAACATGATAACGTAGTACTTTATCAGATTAATCATTTCCATGTAGTCTGGTACCTGAGTGGTGTGCACTGTCTGCACTATGCTCACAATGGAACAGCCAGGTATTCACTGGACTGTTATAAATAAATCTGAAAGATCTCATTATCAGTTTTTCACGTTTCGTTATTTTAACCATGTAAGCTAGTAAGTAAGCTTTTTTTTTGTTTATATAACAACAAAACGTAACACGGTCCTGTTTAGGTGTTCTTAACAAGGGATTAGAGAAACCTTTATATTAATTATTGAAATTGTCATGCTGTTTATGAAATTGGCATGTGTAATAAAGCCTAAAGCCTATAGCCCTTCAAAGCAACATAGGGGTCAATCCAATTGGCTGTGATATTATCGCAGCTGCAAATCAGCACGGAAGCACTTTACGGCAGGCCGAATTCGCACAGAACTGCTCGCCACCCCTTAGAGGTCTGAGCAGCTTTGTGCGAATTGGGGCTGATTCGAGGCCGCAAAGGGTGCGAGATCGGGTGCCAATGCCAGCGTTTAAACGCCGTTGCAACGGCACTTCGCGCCCTTCTAAGGTAATTGGATTGATCCCATAATGTTGACAAATGCACAGATTATTTCAGCTCAAGTCAACTTCTGATTGTTCTTGGAAATATGAGACACATGTAACTAAATTAGACCATGTAAAAATAAAGACAATTGGGTAGGCCAGGCATGGCCAACCTGTGGCTCTCCAGATGTTGTGAAACTACACATCCCAGCATGCCCTGCTACAGTTTTAGCATTCCCTTATAGCAAAACTGTGGCAAAGCGTGATGGGACTTGTAGCTTTACAACAGCTGAAGAGCCATAGGTTGGCCAGGCCTGGGGTAGGCAAACATTTGATTTTCTTAGAACAGACAATATTTTACAGTTTATATTTATGGAGGTAATTTTCTAAATGTGTAAAAGTCTTACAACAGGCATGTCCAAACTGCGGCCATCCAGCTGTTGAGAAACTACACATCCCAGCATGCCCTGACACAGCTTTAGCATTCTCTGACAGCAAAACTGTGTCAGGGCATTATTTATTTATTTTTATTTATTACCAGTTATTTATATAGCGCACACATATTCCGCAGCCCCCGTGGAGTTTACAATCTATTCCCTACCACATGTACACACATTCACGCTAGGGTAAATTTTGTTGGGATCCAATTAACCTAACAGTATATTTTTGGATTGTGGGAAGAAACCGGAGTACCCGGAGGAAACCCACGCAAGTACGGGGAGAATATACAAACTCCACACAGTTACAGCCATGGTGGGAATCGAACCCATGACCTCAGTGCTGTGAGGCAGTAATGCTAACCATTACACCATCCGTACTGCCCCATGCTGGGATATGTAGTTTCACAACAGCTGGAGGGCCGCAGTTTGGACAAGCCTGTCTTACAAGGTAGTCTTAAGATGTTTGTTCACCTGCACACAGTGGAGCCATCAGTATTGTTGGCTAAACAGGCCCATACAAACAGTGAGATTCGGGCTATGCCCGATTCTCACTATGCGACAGGGGCTAGGTCGGCATCGCAAACAAATAATGAGTGCTTGCGATACTGACTATGTGCGATTTTGGCTAAGTGTCAATTTTGACTATCTAGTTTATAGAGATAGTCAAAATTGACTTGCCTGCACAGTCTATCTAGTCTTGTGATGCCGACCGCGCATCGGCATCGAATCAGGATCGCAGGGTGACTTTCACCTTGCGATCTGCAGTAACTTTTCTTACGATTTTGACTATATAGTCAAAATCGTAAGAAAATATCACACCTTTAATATTTATAAGAATGCAAAAACCAGCATTTAATAAATATGTCAGTACACATGAATATTAGATAGGCACTGCTTCAGTGATGTAACCGTTTTCTTGTAAATGGATACTAGTTGATTCTATAAAATAGCGTGTTCGTTACAGGTCCACTAAAATCCCTGCATCTCTCATAAGTGAAGAGTACCGAAACTAGGACTGCCACAGATACTGCATATGCATAATGTACTGCATTTAGTTCAGGTACATGCTAATTACAATTGCAAGCATACATTTGAACTAGTCACCCCAAATAATTCTATTCTGTGTGTGTCCAGACTGAAATGGCTGATTTTATAACTCAATGGGCCAGATGTACTAAGCCTGAAAAGTGATAAATATCACAGTGATAAAGTATCAGCCAATCGGCTCCTAACTGTCATTTTTCAAACACAGCCTGTAATATGGCAGTTAGGAGCAGATTGGCTGGTGCTTTATCACAGTGATATTTATCACTTTTCAGGCTTAGTACATCTCCCCCTATTTATATTATACAGACAGCTTGCCACACCTCCGTAATTCCTGGCCTGCGCCTGCAAGTCACAAGACTGCATCTGGGAGGAATCAGTCAATTTTCCAAAAGTAAACCACTGCCAAACGTCTATAATTATTTTACTAGAGGGCAAAAAGCCATGTCACTGTACACATGAAAGAGTAACAATCCAGATATCTATAAATATTTCAGTCAGTCTAAATACGGTATTGAGTTTTATTTAAATTAATGTAATAACGCTTAAACTGACACTATTATATTTACTATATATTAACTAATCAGTAATTTTTTTTTTTTTTTTAAATGTGCATTTAAAACAAAATATCATAAGGCATTACAATACTCATATATGATGCTACAAAAGTTGGAGAACATAGTAGATTAGCATGTACCATTTACTAAGGCTCACTGCTGTGTATGATAAAGTAGCATTATTGCACTATAAATGACATGCTGATCCAATACCAGGTAACTCCCCCAGTCACAGAAGTGATGCAATTCAGTGCAACTGCTGTAAAATCATCACTTGCAGCATTTACTCTGACATCTGTGGAGATCAGTCCCAGAAATGTGTATTTCTCAGGGGTCTCTAGCATATGGATCCTAACACACCATAATTACACACCTACAACATACATATATGCGGGATACACTCAGGAAATCATACTGCTCCCATATATGCGTCTCTCAGCTAACCAGACCACTGTCAGATCTCTACCACCTGGTCGTAGATCAGCCACGCACAGAGTACATAAGTGAGCTACAGTATACACAGCATGAGGCCAGTGCCGGACGTCACCCGCACACATAGCCAGTGCCATGCCCCAGCTTACACCCTCAGCTGCATAATATAAGCACCCCACGAGTGATTTACCAGGCCCTGTGGACCCCCACGCCTCGTGTTTACATATGCCGAGAGCGCAGCTTCCAGTCCGCCACCCGCTGGCCGGTAACTGTCACCTCCAGTCCCCAGTGACGTCTCTGCAAAAACAACTGCGCTGAGCACGGAGCGGAGAGAGCTGGTGCAGGAGGTGGGAAGGGTGAGGGGGCGGGGGGGCGACGGGAGTTGTAGTTCACAGTGGCACTTCAGCACAGCGTCTGAATAAACCACCGCACTACATTTCCCATGAGGCATAGCGAGCGTGAGTTTACCACTGTCAACAAAGGGGCGCGGGTGGTAGGTGGGGACACCGGTCCTGCACGGTTGCTATAGCAACTTATCCGCAAACTGGACGCATCCCGAGCTGAGCGGATTGGAGACTGTGCATGCTATACATAGGTGTTACACATCCGGCCAGGTAATAATTATATGTGCAAGTATTTAGGTGGTTGTGAGCCCTTTTCTGGCTTCTTAGCTATCCTTTTCTGCTTGAGCATTATGGAGTTCTTTGTTACCTGACTCTATTTCTGTTATTTACTGTCATGCTAAGTTTGTCTCCCTGTACTGTCCTTTGTACGGCGCTGCAAAACACTTGTGGCGCCTTATAAATAAAATGTAATAATAATAATAAACGCCTTTAGTGGCACTTAAAATTGTTTCACTCGCAATAAAAATATAATGCACCGGATATATTGCCACGGTTTGGAGCCCAGCACTTGTCCATGACATTTCTGATACAAGTCTTTAGGGATTTTCGCTGAACCCCGTGCATATTGGCTTTCTGTGTGACTCTGAATCAGGCCCATAGTGTGCAGAGTGTGTACCTATGAATGTGTGAAAAAGCACTTGCTTCTTGATTTTTATTATTATTATTATTATTATTATTATTATTATCCTTTATTTATATGGCGCCACAAGGGTTCCGCAGCGCCCAATTACAAAGTACATAAACAAATAATCAAACAGGAAAACAGCAACTTACAGTTGATGACAGTATAGGACAAGTACAGGGTAAATAAACATAGTTACATCAGCAGATGACACTGGAATAAGTATCAGGTGGCAGAAGACAGATGGATTTGGTACAGTTGAAGATTATTAAAGTAAGAAAGGATAAGCACATGAGGGAAGAGGGCCCTGCTCGTGAGAGCTTACATTCTAAAGGGGAGGGGTAGACAGACAGGGGTGACACAGATGGGGTACAAGAGAGCGTAGAATAGAGGGTTACGATGAGATTTGGCTGGGTTTGGTGAAGAAGTGGGTCTTGAGAGCCCGTTTGAAGTTTTGTAGAGAGGTGGAGAGTCTGAGGGGGAGAGGTAGGGAAACATAGAAACATAGAATTTGTCGGCAGATAAGAACCACTTGGCCCATCTAGTCTGCCCCTTTTTTTTTTTTTTATATTATTTTTATCTCTAACCTTATTTGATCCTTATTTCTTTGTAAGGATATCCTTATGTCTATCCCATGCATGTTTAAATTGCTCTACTGTCTTAGCCTCTACCACCTCTAATGGGAGGCTATTGCACTTGTCCACTACCCTTTCTGTGAAATAATTTTTCCGCAAATTTCCCCTGAACCTCGCCCCCTCCAGTCTCAGTGCATGTCCTCGTGTCCTATTGCTTCTCTTCATTTGGAGAATGTTTCCCTCCTGGACTTTGTTAAAACCCTTGATATATTTGAAAGTTTCTATCATGTCCCCCCTTTCCCTTCTCTGCTCCAAACTATACATATTGAGATTTCTTAGTCTTTCTGGGTATGTTTTGTGATGTAGGCCATGCACCATTTTAGTTGCCCTCCTTTGTACAGTTTCTAATGTATTAATATCCTTTTGAAGATATGGCCTCCAGAACTGAATACAGTATTCTAGATGAGGCCTTACCAATGACCTATACAGTGGCATTATTACTTCTTTCTTTCTGCTGCTGATTCCTCTCCCAATGCAGCCAAGCATCTGACTAGCCTTCCTCATTGCCTTGTTACATTGCTTACCTGCCTTTAAGTCATCTAAAATAGTGACTCCTAGATCCCTTTCCTCCTCAGTAGTTTCCAGTATAGTGCCATTAATACTGTATTTAGCTTTAGGATTTTTGAGACCCAAGTGCATGATTTTGCATTTTTTGGCATTAAACTGTAATTGCCAGACTCTTGACCATTCCTCTAGTCTACCTAGATCCTCAATCATTTGTTTTACCCCACCTGGTGTGTCTACCCTGTTGCATACCTTTGTGTCATCTGCAAAAAGGCATACTTTCCCTTTAATGCCATTTGCAATGTCACCAATAAAGATATTAAAAAGCACTGGTCCAAGTACAGATCCCTGGGGTACTCCACTGGTAACATTTCCCTCCTGTGAATACACTCCATTTACCACAACTCTCTGTTTTCTATCCTTCAACCAAGATCTTATCCATTCAATAATCCTAATATCCAATCCCAAACTTTCAAGTTTATTTAGCAGTCTGCGATGTGGAACTGTGTCAAAAGCCTTACTAAAGTCTAGATAAGCTATATCCATGGCTCCACCTTTATCCATCACTTTAGTCACACAATCAAAAAAGTCAATAAGATTTGTTTGACATGATCTCCCCCCAGTGAATCCATGCTGTTTGGGAATTCCAGAGAAGTGGTGCAGCACGTGAAAAATCTTGGAGGTAGGAGTGGGAGGAAGTAATCCGTAGGCAGGAGAGTCGGCGTGCATTAGCAGAGCGAAGAGGACGGGGGGGGGAGTGTAAAGGGAGATAAGGTCAGAGATGTAGATGGGAGAGGAGTGGATGAGGGCTTTGTAAGCAAGTGTGAGAAGCTTGAAATGGATTCTGAAAGGGAAGGGGAGCCAGTGAAGGTCTAGTAAGAGAGGAGAGGTGGACGTAGTGTGTTTGGTGAGGAAGATGAGCCGGGCAGCAGTATTGAGGATAGATTGGAGTGGAGAGAGGTATCTGTCAGGAATGCCAATCAGGAGCAGATTATAGTAGTCCAGTCTGGAGATGACCAGTGAGTGGATAAGACTCTTAGTAGCATCCTGGGTCAGAAAGGGTCTGATCCTGGAAATATTTTTTAGATGAAAATGGCAGGTTTGTGAGAGGTGCTGAATGTGTGGTTTGAAGGAGAGGGAGGAGTCAAGGATTACTCCAAGACAGCGCACTTGGGGGCTAGAGGAGATAGTAGTGCCATCAATAGATAATGAGATTGTAGGAGGTGAGGTTATGCGGGAGGGAGGAAAGATGATCAGCTCGGTCTTAGACATGTTAAGTTTAAGAAAGCGCTGGGACATCCCGGAGGAGGTAGCAGAGAGACAGTTGGAGATACGAGTGAGGAGAGCAGGGGAGAGGTCTGGAGAGGAAAGATAGATTTGGGTGTCATCAGCATAGAGATGATATTGGAAACCAAAATAACTAATGAGCTTACCTAGTGAGGACGTATAGAGAGAGAAGAGAAGAGGACCAAGGACAGAACCTTGGGGTACCCCTACAGTTAGTGTAAGTGAGGGGTAGGTGGAGTCATGAGAGGAAACAGAGAAAGAACGGTCAGAAAGGTAGGAGGACAGCCAAGAGAGGGCAGTGTCACGCAGACCAATGGAGTGAAGAATTTGCAGTAGGAGAGGATGGTCCACAGTGTCAAAAGCAGCAGAGAGATCAAGTAGAATAAGTATAGAGTAGTGTCCCTTAGATTTAGCAGCATGGAGGTCATTGCATACTTGTGTAAGGGCAGTTTCAGTGGAGTGGAGTGGAGAGGACGGAAGCCAGACTGGAATGGGTCAAGCAGTGAGTGTGAGGAAAGAAAGGAAGTAAGGCGGTTGTAGACAACACGCTCAAGGAGTTTGGAGGCAAAAGGGAGGAGAGAGATGGGTCGGTAGTTGGAGAGAGTGTTTGGATCAAGGGTAGGTTTTTTTAAGAATAGGAGAGATGAGTGCATACTTGAAGGCAGAGGGGACAGTGCCTGATGAGAGGGATAGATTGAGAAGGTGGGAAAGATGGGAACAAGCAGAAGGAGAGAGGTAGCGGAGGAGGTATGAGGGGATGGGGTCAAGTGGGGAGGTGGTGAGGGGACAGGAACGAATGAGGGCCATGACTTCATCTCCAGATGCATGGGAGAAAGATGTCAGAGTAGGTGCGAGGGATGGGGAGGGTTGGTAAGGGATGGGAGAAAGCTGGTTACTGATGGTCTGGTGTGATGTGATGTCCTGACGTATGGCGTCAATTTTGGATGTGAAGTAAGTGGCAAAGTCAAGA
This sequence comes from Pseudophryne corroboree, assembly GCF_028390025.1. Lineage (NCBI taxonomy): Eukaryota > Metazoa > Chordata > Amphibia > Anura > Myobatrachidae > Pseudophryne > Pseudophryne corroboree. The sequence continues at coordinate 292,260,627 of NC_086449.1, forward strand.
GCAGAGAGTGAGGAAGGGAGACAAGGTGGAGGTGGGCAGAGGAGTGAGTTGAGAGTGGCAAAGAGGCGCCGGGGGTTGGAAGACTGGGAGGAGATGAGGTTCTTGAAGTAGGACTGTTTAGCAAGAGAAAGGGCAGCACTGAAGGATGAGAGCATAAGTTTGAAATGGAAGAAGTCTGCCTTAGGGCGTGATTTCCTCCAGTGTCGCTCAGCAGTACGTGAGCATTTTTGCAGATATCTGGTGCATTTGGTTTGCCAGGGTTGAGGTGTTAATTTGCGAGGGTGAATAGTGGTTGGTTGAGCAACAGAGTCAAGAGCAGAAGTAAGGGATGCATTGTATGTGGAAGTGGCTTGTTCAGGGCATGAGAGAGAGAGAATAGGAGAGAGAAGTGAGTCAAACAGGGAAGAAAGGAATGTGGTGTCAATAGCTTCAATGTTACGCTTAGTGGTGGTAGCCTTAGGATGTAGAGATGGGGAAGTCGAGAGAGATAGGTTAAAGGAGAGCAGGTGGTGGTCAGAGAGGGGAAATGGGGAGTTGGAAAAATCAGAAATATCACAGCGGTGAGTAAAGACCAGATCCAGTGAGCTCCCATTAACATGGGAGGGTGAGGAGGTCCACTGGGAGAGACCAAGTGAAGAGGTGAGGTTAAGGCGTTTAGAGGCAGGGGATTGTGTGGGGATGTCAATAGGGATGTTGAAATCGTCTAGGATAATGGAGGGAATGTCAGAAGAGAGGAAGTGAGGAAGCCAAGAAGCAAAGTTGTCGATGAATTTGGAAGCAGTGCCAGGGGGGCGGTAAATGACAGCTACTCTAAGATGGACTGGTTGGAAGAGGCGTATGGCATGTACCTCAAATGTAGAGAATGTAAGGGATGGTTCTGGTGGTATGAGTTGGTAGGAGTAACTAGAAGGTAAAAGGACCCCAACACCACCCCCATGGTGACCCCCAGGTCGGGGGGTGTGTGTGTGAATGTGAGGCCCCCAGCAGAGAGAGCAGCAGGAGAAGTAGTGTCAGAGGGCGTAATCCACGTTTCAGTAATGGCTAGTAGATGTAGGGAGTTGGAAATGAAAAGGTCACGAGTGGGGACCAGTTTGTTACAAACAGATCTGGCATTCCAGAGGGCAGAGGATAGGGGGTATGAGTTTGTGGGAGAGATGTGAATGAGATTATCAGGGTTGCTGTAGCGATGAGGTGAGATTAACTTTGAGGGCAGGGATGATGAGAGAGTAGTGATGGTATGGGTGCCTGAGCTAGGAGGGGAAACTGCTGGAGGTGGGCAGGGAGGGAGGTCAGTGTGATGTGGATGGGGATATGGGGAGGTGACAGGGAAGGGAGAGAGGGAGCAGGGCTGAGTTGTGGGGTAGCAAGACCATGGGGCAGAGGTAAATTAAAGTGGGGTAGCAGGAAAGGAGGGGGAAGGAAACAGAGGGATGGAGGGGAGACAGAGGAGGGGAGAGAGGAGGAGGTGTAGGAGACTAGGGTGGAAGGATAAAGATACATTATTAGGTAGACACTGAGTGATGTGGGGAGTATAAGAAAGCCTTAACATAGTGTTAAGTAGGTAAATAGGTTGAGGGAAAGTGGAAGTAGGAGAGGAGACTGTAAGGGAATCAGAGCAGAAGAATTGCAGAAATGCAGGTGAGAAAAGCAGTGTAGTCTCAATGGGTGTAGATTTAGTATGAAAGGAGTCAAAAGCGTAGATAAAGTGGGTGCAGAAATGTATTTGTGCTGTAAGAAATGAAAGGATTGTGAGAGGGTTAAGAAGCAATGGTAATTCGGTTAGATTTTTTAAGTGTTTGTAGATGAGAAGATGAACTCACAGTTGTCCCAAAGAAGATCTTTGTGATCCTGATTATGGATGAAAACTTGATCTTACATATGTTCATTTATGCAAATGGGTTGCATAGTGTTCACAGAGTGAAAGTTGGAGGGTGATAAATTTGCATATACAGTTGATATTGATAAGTAGTTAATCTGTTGTTGTTTGAGGTTTTCTTTCAGTTTTTCGTCCAGTTTAAGTCCAGGCTAAGTCCAGGCTTTGATATTAAAATTATATATCTGCTCCCTTTGAGCCTCCTCCCTTCGAGTCCTACACCCTGGATCAATCAGCCTGGTATACTCTTATATGAACTAACATTAACATGTGTAAGGTATAGGTTCACTTATAACAAATAGTAGGGGTGAGGGTACCCCCGCCTGCCTAATTGTATTGTTTTTATTGATTGGTTATAAGCCCTCATTTGATTATTTAATTTCTCTAGCATCCATAAGGGATATTGGGGACAGATTAGTACGTTGGGGTATAGACGGGTCCAAAGGAGCCAGTGCACTTTAAATTTCTTAAACTGGGTGTGCTGGCTCCTCCCCTCTATGCCTCCTCCTACAGCTCAGTTTAGAAAAAAGTGCCCTCAGGAGAGGATGCACACTCTGCAGCTCCACATACCCCTAACGCTGCCTGAAGGTGATCATCGGTGGTGAGTATACGCCGGGGACCCTGCTAGGGAGGTCCCCCGGTTCACTGTTCGGCTGAAGCACTGGTGAGGAGTACGGGTCCCACCTGGGAGGGACCCGCTGTTGCCCCTGCGTGAGACAGGCTAAAATGCATTGTACCAAGCATTTATGTGAGGCTACAAACATAGGGAGACATGGCCAGTATAAATAAAAAACAGTAGCTCCGGCGCCATGGCGGGGGGGCGGAGCTACATGAGAGCGGGCTCAGCTTCATTTTGGCGCCTTTCTCTGCATAGCAGCAGCCTCAACCTTTCCTCCCAGAGGACAAAGGGGGTAATTCCGACCTGATCGCATGCTAGCTATTTTTTGCAGCGCTGCGATCAGATAGTCGCCCCCCTATGGGGGAGTGTATTTTCACTTTGCAAGTGTGTGAACGCTTGTGCAGCCGAGCGGTACAAAAAAGTGTTGTGCAGTTTCTAATTAGGCCTGAACTTACTCAGCCGCTGCGATCACTTCAGCCTGTGCGGTCCCGGAATTTACGTCAGACACCCGCCCTGCAAACGCTTGGACACGCCTGCGTTTTTCCAACCACTCCCTGAAAACGGTCAGTTGACACCCTTCCTGTCAATCTTCTTGCGATCGGCTGTGTGAATGGATTCTTCGTTAAATCCATTGCCCAGCAACGATCCGCTTTGTACCCATACGACGCACCTGTGCATTGCGGTGCATACGCATGCGCAGTTTTGACGAGTTTTGTCCTGATCGCAGTGCTGCAAAAAATAGCGTGCGATCAGGTCGGAATGACCCCCATAGTGAGATCACTTTAAGAAATGGTTCGCATGGTTCTCCGACCTGCTTGTTTATCCATTCATCTTTGCATAAAATTGTTTGGAAAGATGGTGGCCTCGTACGAGGCGATACAATTCGGGAGGTTTCATGCCAGACCTTTCCATTTGGACATCCTGAACAAGTGGTCCGGTTCACATCTTCAGATGCATCGGATGATTCGGCTGTCGCCCCAGGCCAGGATTTCTGTGGTGGTGACAGTCTTCCACCCTACTGGAAGGTCGACACTTTGGGATTCAGAATTGGATCCTCCTTACTACGGATGCGAGTCTGAGAGGATGGGGGGCTGTCACCCAGGGGGCGCAGTTCCAGGGCAGGTGGTATGCCCCAGAGGCCCTACTTCCGATCAACATTGTGGAACTACGGGCTATCTACAATGCTCTGATTCAGGCATCCCCTCTACTCTGGGATCAGGCGATCCAGGTGCAGTCGGACAACACCACGGCGGTGGCAAACATCGATCGACAAGGAGGGACAAAAAGCAGGGCCTGCAAGCGAGAAGTGTCAAGAATACTCCTCTGGGCAGAAAGAAATGCAAGAGCACTGTCCGCTATCTTCATTCTGGGAGTGGACAACTGGGAAGCGGACTTCCCAGTGGGGACTACACCCTCAGGTGTTTCAACAGATCATCGACAGGTGGGGATACCCACAGATCGACTTGATGACCTCTCGTCTCAACAAGAAGCTTCGCTGCTATTGCTCACGTACCAGGGACCCTCGGGCGAGCGCAGTGGATGCGCTGACATCGCCTTGGCCTTACCAGCTGGTCTACCCGTTTCCTCCAATTCCGCTGATCCCAAGGGTGCTCAAGCGGATCAGGCATCAAAGCGTGAGAGCAATCTTGATTGCCTCGGATTGGCCTCGAAGAGCGTGGTACGCAGCTCTTCTGGACATGTCCGTAGAGGACACTTGGCCTCTACCTCTAAGAAGGGATCTTCTTCAAAGAGGACCGTTCATCTACCCGGACTTACAGCGGCTTCATTTGACGGCATGGAAGTTGAGCGGAACATCCTAGTTGTCACTGGCCTAGACTGAGGGTGTTGTGAACTCGGGGATTCTTCCGATGGTTGGGAAGAGGAACCACAACTGAGCCGGAAAAGGGGAGGCCTAATATAGGATTTCCTCATACAGGACGCTGACAGTGGAGTTTGATGAAATATTGAAGAGTTTTATTGCAGGGAAACAACTTAAAGTCAAATGACAAAAGGGATAAATGAGGGAAATGTCCAGACCCACTGAAGGGTTTTATGAGCAGGATTAGAGATGCTGGTAACTGAGGAAACTGTGGGTGAAGTTTAAAAGTCACTGATAACTTATAAATAATGAAAAAGGCACAGATGTATAAAGAACTTGTGAGCGGTGACTGAGACGCTGATGATGTGAAGAACTGAAGTGCAGGGGTTTTAGACGCTGTTAATTTGTAGAACTTGAGAACGGTGACTGAGACGCTGATGATGTGAGGAACTGAAGTGCAGGGGTTTTTGACGCTGTTATTTTGTAGAACTTGAGAATGGTGACTGAGACGCTGATGATATGAGGAACTGAAGTGCAGGGGTTTTTGACGCTGTTATTTTGTAGAACTTGAGAACGGTGACTGAGACGCTGATGATATGAGGAACTAAAGTGCAGGGGTTTTAAACGCTGTTAATTTGTAGAACTTGAGAACGGTGATTTAGGCCCGCAGCCACGCTGATTCCTAGGAGCACTGGTGACTGGACCGCAGAGAAATATACCGGCCGCTGAGTACACTGGAACCGGTGCAGCGAACTGGCAGACTGGAAATGCCGGAGACACTGGAGTACAACTGAAGAGATCCTTGCCGGGAACAAGAGCGCTGGCATCTACGTCAGGGAAAGACGATACTCAGGCACTGAGGCTCCGTCTGACGTCTGACTTTGAATTCCCCGCCACCGCTGGATTGGTGGAGCAGTCTGATGTCACTTGCCCCCCCCCGTCCACGTGAAGCCAGGTGTCATGGCGGCGCCCATACCCCGGAGAACCGCCGGGAGCCGCGCCAGCCAGACGCCGAAGCCCGCGGCCCACCGAAGGCAGAGGCCGCAACACCGACCAGCAGACACGCAGGGGTAAGCGCGGCGAATGCCGCCTCTGGTGTGTGACAGTACCCCCTCCTCCAGGAGTGGCCCCTGGACACTTTCCAGGTTTTGTTGGATGTCTGGAATGGAACATCCGCACCAGTCGGGGAGCCGTAACCTCAGTAGCTTTGACCCAGCTCCTTTCCTCGGGGCCAAAACCTTTCCATTCCACCAAATACTGTAGATTCTTGTGAAGATAGCGAGAATCAAGAATAGCTTTGATCTCAAAGTCCGTACCCTCTTCAGCCTCTGCAGAGGTTGGCCTTGGGGACTTGGAATGAAACTGTACAAAACAAGAGGGCGAAGAAGAGAGACGTGGAAGGAATTTGGTATCCGGAGATGGGAAGGCAATCCCAATTTGCAGGCAACCGGATTCAAAACTTGTAACATGGGATAAGGACCAATGAACCTTGGAGCGAACTTCATAGTGGGCACCTTTAAACGAAGATTGCGGGTAGAGAGCCATACCCTGTCACCAACCTTATATTGAGGAGCTGCCCGTCGCTTCCTATCCGCAAAGAACTTATAGCGACCGGAAACTCTCTTGAGATTGGCATGGACTCAACTCCAGATTTGACTAAAATGCCGGAGGGTAGAGGCTGCAGCAGGAACTTCTTCTGGAGGACAAATGGGTAATTCTGGAACTTGGGGATGAAATCCGTAATTAATGAAAAATGGAGACTCACCAGTCGAGGAGTGATATAGTTGATTATGGGCAAACTCGGCCCAAGGCAACAACTCCACGCAATTATCTTGTGAGGGGGAGAGGTAAACATGGAGAAAAGTCTCTAGATCTTGATTGACGCGTTCAGTTTGCCCATTGGTCTGTGGATGGTAAGCAGATGAAAACTTGAGTTTTATTTGTAGGGCCGTGCAGAGGGCTCTCCAGAATCTTGCCGTAAACTGTACCCCTCGATCCGAGACTATTTCCAGAGGTAACCCGTGCAGGCGGAAGTGTTCCCGAATGAATAACAAAGCCAACTTAGAAGCTGATGGTAATCCGGTCAACGGAACAAAATGTGCCATCTTAGAGAATCGGTCGATAATCACCCAGACGGTGTTATGACCCTTAGAGAGAGGCAGTTCAGTAACAAAATCCATAGAGATATGAGTCCAAGGCCTCTTAGGAATGGACAATGGGTGCAACAACCCCGCAGGAGGCAGACGAAGAATTTTGTGCTGAGCACATTGAGGACAGGAGTTGACATATTCTTGAACGTCCTTCTTCATAGTGTCCCACCAGTAAGATCTACGTAGAAATTCCCACATCTTTTGTACTCCCGGATGGCCAGAAAACTTGGAAATGTGAGGCCACTGCAACAATCTTGGTCGAAATTTAGCTGGCACAGACATTCTTCCAGGAGGAGGACCCAACACAGTGGGAGCCGCAGAAATAGAGACAGGACTGAGAATCAACGCCTTTTCAACGGAATTCTCCTCATCCGAAGCCATTAAGGAACGGGATAGGGCATCCACCTTGGTGTTAAGAGTTCCAGCCCGGTACTTAATGACAAACGAAAATCGAGCAAAGAAGAGCGCCCATCTTGCTTGACGGGGATTCAAGCACTGGGCCGTCTTAAGATACAGTAAATTCTTGTGATCCGTGAAAATCGTAATTCGGTGTTTAGCCCCTTCCAAAAGATATCTCCATTCTTCTAAGGCAGATTTTATTGCCAACAGCTCCTTGTCTCCAATGGTGTAATTTAATTCCGCAGGGGAGAACTTGCGAGAATGGAAACCACATGGATGTAACTTCCCATCTGAAGCGTACTGCGAAAGTACGGCACCTATGCCTACCGTAGAAGCATCAACCTCCAGAAAGAATGGTTTTAAAAAGTCTGGTTGCTGAAGCACCGGAGCAGTCATAAAGGCTGCCTTCAACTGGGCAAACGCTGCTACAGCTTCAGAGGACCAATGGCTAGGGTCAGCCCCTTTCTTGGTTAGGGCAGTAATAGGCGCTACAGTAGTAGAGAAACCCCTTATGAATTTCCGGTAGTAATTTGCGAACCCTAGAAACCGTTGTACTGCTTTCAAGGAAAGAGGCTGAGTCCAGTCCCGAATAGCAGAAAGTTTCTCCGGATCCATACGCAACTCCGTACCTGAAATAATGTAGCCCAGAAATGGAATAGAGGGGACCTCAAAGGTGCATTTGGAAATCTTGCCGTAAAGATGGTTCTCTCGCAACCGAAGGAGTACCTCCTTAACTTGTATTCTGTGCTCAGTGAGATTCTTCGAAAATATCAGGATATCATCCAAATATACCACCACATTTAGGTATAACATGTCCCGAAAGACTTCATTAATTAATCCCTGAAAAACGGCGGGGGCGTTGCTGAGGCCAAACGGCATTACCAGGTACTCATAATGCCCGTCCCTAGTATTGAAGGCCGTCTTCCATTCATCCCCTTGTCGGATACGTATCAAATTATAAGCTCCCCTTAAATCGAGCTTAGTGAAGACTCGAGCTCCGCGAACTCTATCGAAAAGCTTCGTGATGAGCGGCAGAGGATACTTATTCTTAATGGTGACTTCATTTAGACCACGATAATCGATACATGGCCTCAGGCCTTCGTCTTTTTTCTTCACAAAGAAGAAGCCTGCTCCCGCTGGGGAAGTAGAGGGGCAAATGAATCCCTTCTGCAGATTAGACTTGATATATTCTGACATGGCTTGAGTCTCTGGTACTGACAAAGGATAGGTACGACCTCGAGGTGGCATTTTCCCCGGAATGAGCTCAATAGGACAGTCCCAAGGTCTATGCGGTGGTAACTTATCGGCCGCCTGTTCCGAGAAAACATCTGTAAACTCCCGATAAGCCTCTGGAATAAGCTCTACATCCGACTTGGACGATGCACGAAGCGGGTAGACAGGAGTAAGACAATTCGAGTGACATAATGGACTCCAAGTAATTATCTGTGTCGACCTCCAGTCGATGTGAGGATTGTGAAGCTTGAGCCAGGGAAGACCAAGGACGAGATCGTGAGACATCTCCTGAATCACAAGGAACTCCAGATGTTCTTGGTGCAAAGCTCCCACTTGCAGCTTGATTGGCGTTGTATGACTTGTAATCAGAGCATTAGGAATTTGGGTACCATTAATAGCAGTTATCGTAATAGGTCGTTCGACCGACTGTAACTTCAAACCCAGATTCTGGGCGCAGGAAAGGGAAATAAAATTCCCCGCAGCTCCTGAGTCCAACAGTGCCTTAACGGTTTTGACTTCAGACTCAGAAAACAGAGATACAGAAAGCAGACAGTCCACTGCCGGAGAAGATTGAGAAACAACCCCTAGCTTGACTTCTCCAGAACAAGCTAGGACTGCCCGTTTCCCGAGCGAGACTTGCAAGACTTGAGGAAATGATCCGCGGCTCCACAGTAGAGGCAAAGTCTACCCTAACGCCGACGCTGACGCTCTTCTGGGGACAGCCGAAACCGATTAATCTGCATGGGTTCGTCTGGACTGGAATTAACTGTTTGCTTAGAAGGAAGAGATCGGAGTCTCAACCGGTCTGACCGACTACGTTCACCACCTCGTTCCTGCATATGAAGATCCACCTTTACACAGAGTGAGACCAACTGTTCCAAGGAATCTGGCAGATCTCTAGTAATCAATTCATCTTTTAAACGATCCGAGAGCCCGTTCCAAAAAGCAGCCCGAAGGGCATCATTATTCCAGCTCAGTTCAGAAGCTATAGTTTGAAAGTGAATTACATACTGTCCCACTGTACGAGAGCCTTGTCGAACTCGGAGCAAGTCAGCTGAGGCAGCAGTCGTCCGGCCAGGCTCGTCAAAGATCCTTCGGAACGACGTAATGAAGTTGGTGTAACTAGAGACTAACGGATCTGATCGCTCCCACAACGGTGACACCCACTCCAACGCTGAACCCTCAAGCAAAGAGATAATGTATGCCACTTTAGACCGATCAGTAGAGAAGTTATGTGAGAGGAGTTCGAAGTGTACCTCACACTGATTGAGGAATCCACGGCAATTTTTCGGATTCCCGTTATAACGAGGAGGAGTGGGAAGCTGAAGGCGTGACCTGGTTCACAAGGAGGGAACATTGCCAGATACAACCACTGGAGCGGATACTGGAACTGGAGCTGGGACCACTGAAGCCAGCGAAGTCTGGATTTGATCCAACCGACCAGATAACTCCTGGAGATAATGCATCACCTGATTCTGTGCTGCTTCCTGACTCTGTACTCTGGAAACCAGGTCCTGCATGGCGCTTGCCTCTGGGTTCCGATTCCCCGGTTCCATGGGGCCTGAGTATACTGTCACTGGCCTAGACTGAGGGTGTTGTGAACTCGGGGATTCTTCCGATGGTTGATAAGAGGAACCACAACTGAGCCGGAAAAGGGGAGGCCTAATATATGATTTCTTCATACAGGACGCTGACAGTGGAGTTTGATGAAATATTGAAGAGTTTTATTGCAGGGAAACAACTTAAAGTCAAATGACAAAAGGGATAAATGAGGGAAATGTCCAGACCCACTGAAGGGTTTTATGAGCAGGATTAGAGATGCTGGTAACTGAGGAAACTGTGGGTGAAGTTTAAAAGTCACTGATAACTTATAAATAATGAAAAAGGCACAGATGTATAAAGAACTTGTGAGCGGTGACTGAGACGCTGATGATGTGAAGAACTGAAGTGCAGGGGTTTTAGACGCTGTTAATTTGTAGAACTTGAGAACGGTGACTGAGACGCTGATGATGTGAGGAACTGAAGTGCAGGGGTTTTTGACGCTGTTATTTTGTAGAACTTGAGAACGGTGACTGAGACGCTGATGATATGAGGAACTGAAGTGCAGGGGTTTTTGACGCTGTTATTTTGTAGAACTTGAGAACGGTGACTGAGAGGCTGATGATATGAGGAACTGAAGTGCAGGGGTTTTAAACGCTGTTAATTTGTAGAACTTGAGAACGGTGACTGAGACGCTGAAGATATGAGGAACTGAAGTGCAGGGGTTTTAAACGCTGTTAATTTGTAGAACTTGAGAACGGTGACTGAGACGATGATGATATGAGGAACTGAAGTGCAGGGGTTTTAGACGCTGTTATTTGTAGAACTTGAGAACGGTGATTTAGGCCCGTGGCCACGCTGATTCCTAGGAGCACTGGTGACTGGACCGCAGAGAGATATACCGGCCGCTGAGTACACTGGAACCGGTGCAGCGAACTGGCAGACTGGAAATGCCGGAGACACTGAAGTACAACTGCAGAGATCCTTGCCGGGAACAAGAGCACTGGCATCTACGTCAGGGAAAGACGATACTCAGGCACTGAGGCTCCATCTGGCGTCTGACTTTGAATTCCCCGCCACCGCTGTATTGGCGGAGCAGTCTGATGACGTCACTCGCCCCCCCCCCGTCCCCCCCCCCCACGTGAAGCTGGGTGTCATGGCGGCGCCCATGCCCCGAAGAACCGACGGGAGCCACGCCAGCCAAACGCCGGAGCCCGCGGCCCACCAAAGGCAGAGGCTGCAACACCGACCAGCAGACATGCGGGGGTAAGCGCGGCGAACGCCGCCTCTGGTGTGTGGCACTAGTTCACAAAGGGCTTTCCAAAAAGGTCATTGCCACTATGGTACAAGCCAGAAAACCTGTGACGTCAAAACACTATCATCATATCTGGCGGAGATATGTCTCTTGGTGCAAGGAACGCACATATCCCTCTGCAGATTTCCACTTGGGAAGGTTCCTACATTTCCTGCAGGCTGGAGTGGATAAAGGCTTACAATTGGGATACATTAAGGTCCAGATTTCAGCTCTTTCCATCTTCTTCCAGAAGAAGTTGGCTCTCTTGCCGGAAGTTCAGACCTTCTTGCAAGGGTGTGATTCACATACAACCTCCATTCGTGCCACCTACGGCACCTTGGGATCTGAATGTAATGTGACGCTTTCTACAGTCCTCCTGGTGTGAACCTCTGACGACGGTAGAAGATAAGTACCACACGTGGAAAACGGTGATGTTACTGGCCCTGGCATCTAGGCCTGTCTCATAATTAGGGGCCAAGTTGTGCAAAAGTCCATACTTGGTCTTTTACGAGAACAGAGCGGAGTTCAGGACGAGACAGCAGTTCCTGCCAAAGGTGGTCTCCGCATTTTACTTGAATCAACTTATTGTGATTCCGTCCAGTTCTGGCACTTCTCCTCCGGAGGCATTGGATGCAGTGCGAGCCTTGAAAATCTATGTAAAGAGGACGGCTCAGATCAGAAAGACGGATTCCGTTCGTGCTGTATGATGCGCAGAAAAAGGGTTGCCCTGCTTCAAAGCAGTCCATTGCTCATTGGATTAGGCTACTATCCAACAGGCCTATGCGTTGGCAGCCTTACCTGTTCCACAGTCTCTGAAGGCCCACTCTACCAGATCGGTGGGCTCTTCCGGGGCCTACATCTATGCTGAGATGCTACCTGGTCGGGGAAGAACACCTTTGTGAAGTTCTACAAGTTTGATACCCTGGCCAAAGAGGATACCCAGTTTGGGCAGGCGGTGCTGCAGATGTCTCCGCACGTTCCCGTCTGTTCTGGAAGCTTTGGGACATCCCCATCGTTCTAATTCTGTCCCCAATATCCCTTATGGATGCTAGAGAAAATAGGATTTTAAATACCTACCGGTAAATGCTTTTCTCATAGTCCATAAGGGATATTGGGCGCCTGCCTCTGTGCGGTGACTTTCTGCAGTTCTCTGTTATGTGTTCCTGTTCAGCTTTTGCTGTTAATGTTGCCAGGTGTTGCTAGCTAGGTTATAGGTTAGTGTGCTGGTGTGTAAATCTCACCACCCTTTTTGATGTTATTTTCCTTCTCTCAAGTACGTCATTCTTCTTCGGGCACTGTTTTACCTATAACTGACCTATAGGAGGAGGCATAGAGGGGAGGAGCCAGCACACCCAGTTGAAGAAATTTAAAATGCACTGGATCCTTTGGACCCATCTATACCCCATCGTACTAATTCTGTCCCCAATATCCCTTATGGACTACGAGAAAAGAATTTACCGGTAGGTATTTAAAATCCTATTTTAATAGAAAAAGAGAAAAGCTACTAACTATGATTTTTTTTTTTTTTTTTATTATGTATGGGACAGCTTACAGGCAGTATGTGCATTGTGCATGTCCTACCCATTTACTCTACATTTAAGATGGCATATGGTACAGTACAGTGGAAAATATTTTGCAGTTACTGGTACTTTTTGTGCTGTTACCAACACAAGCATCAAGTGCCGCCCCTAGGAGTAGACACGTACCTAATGGGAAATTCGGCGCACATACCCACAGACATGTTAGAAATGTGTTTTAAATCCTTTATTAACCCATTTAATATTCATTAAAATAGGCATGAGAATAGTTTCTACAGAATTGGCTTTCATGTGTTGCTGTACAGAACACTGCATGTTACATTTATGCATTTGATACATTTATTGGCAGATTTATTAACATTATTTCTCTAACGTCCTAGTGGATGCTGGGGACTCCGTAAGGACCATGGGGAATAGACGGGCTCCGCAGGAGACTGGGCACTCTAAGAAAGATTTAGTACTACTGGTGTGCACTGGCTCCTCCCTCTATGCCCCTCCTCCAGACCTCAGTTAGAATCTGTGCCCGGACGGAGCTGGGTGCTTTTGGTGAGCTCTCCTGAGCTTGCTGATAAGAAAGTATTTTAGTTAGGTTTTTTATTTTCAGAGAGCTTCTGCTGGCAACAGACTCTCTGCTACGTGGGACTGAGGGGAGAGAAGCAAACCTACTAACTGCCGCTAGGTTGCGCTTTTTAGGCTACTGGACACCATTAGCTCCAGAGGGATCGAACACAGGAACCTAACCTTGGTCGTCCGTTCCCGGAGCCGCGCCGCCGTCCCCCTCGCAGAGCCAGAAGACAGAAGCCGGCGGGTTGAAGCAAGACGACGTCAAAATCGGCGGCAGAAGTCTCCTGTCTTCATATGAGGTAGCGCACAGCACTGCAGCTGTGCGCCATTGCGCCCACACTAACCCACACACTCCGGTCACTGCAGGGTGCAGGGCGCAGGGGGGGGCGCCCTGGGCAGCAATTGATTACCTCCTGGCAAAAAAGAAGCATATATACAGCTGGGCACTGTAATATGCATGAGCCCCTGCCATTACTTTTACACAAAATCGTGGGACAGAAGCCCGCCGCTGAGGGGGCGGGGCCTTCTTCCTCAGCACTCACCAGCGCCATTTTCTCTCCACAGCTCCGCTGAGAGGAAGCTCCCCAGGATCTCCCCTGCAGACTCACGGTAGAAAGAGGGTAAAAAGAGAGGGGGGGCACATAAATTTAGCGCATTAATCATATATACAGCAGCTACTGGGTAAACACTAAGTTACTGTGTGATTCCTGGGTCATATAGCGCTGGGGTGTGTGCTGGCATACTCTCTCTCTCTCCAAAAGGCCTTGTGGGGGTCCTGTCCTCATATAGAGCATCCCCTGTGTGTGTGGTGTGTCGGTACGCGTGTGTCGACATGTTTG